>NC_136062.1:285311116-285966116 GCF_964261635.1 Lissotriton helveticus
CCGACTCCTCCTAAGGGGAACCCCTCGGCCGAGGGCCCCAGCCAAACCTAAGTCACCCGCCCCGGTCGAACCGGTGGGGCGACCGAAGCCAAGGAGGTAGCGATCTCGCTCCAGACGGAAGGGGGGATCGCGCAGTCGTCGCAGATCCTCCATGAGGTCAAGACGGCGCCACAGGAGGCGCGGATCACCGTCCTGCACGGACTCTTCCAGGACCAGATCCTACTCCCCGACTTTGTCGGACTCCCCGGGGACGAGAGTGTCTCCTGTGGACGATTTCAGTACGTTCCAAGATGTCCTCCTGAGGGGTGCAGCAAAATTGGGAATCACGGTGACGGCTCCAACACCTACGACGTTCGTGATATTCGAGACGCTGCATAAGAAGCATTTGTCTCGCCCTTTACAACCGCTCGTATCAGGATTGGTAGAGCCTGCGGAGGAGCTGTTCCTCACGCCTGCAGTGACGAAAGCCGCTCCCGGCTTCGGAAGAAGTACAGGGCCCCGGATTCCGATCCGGCCTTTCTACGAATAGACCCGATTCCCGACTCAGTTATAGTGACGGCAGCCAGGAAACAACACTCTACTCTCCGTCTTCTACCGTGCCTCCGGATAAGGAGAGCCGATGGATCAACTCAGCTGGCAGGAAGGCCTGTGGGATGGTATCTACGGCCATGAAGTCCTCTAGCGATGCGGCTCTGCTGGGGCGTTATGATCGTGCCCTGTAGGAATCCCTCCAGCAGTTCACGGAACTCCTGCCACGAGATAGGAGGGAGGATTTCCTGGAGATCCAGAAGGAAGGGATGCTGGTTTCGAACCAGGTCATCAGCTCAGCCGCTGATGTCTCTCTTTTTGCGGCCCATGGGTATTGTCATGGGATCAACCAGCGGCGCCATGCTTGGCTCAGGCTCACGTCACTCAAGCCGGAGGCCCAGCAGCGAGTGGCCAATCTGCCCTTCTCGGGGGAAACCCTGTTCGGCAAACATGCGGATGATGAGATGGCCCGCATGAAGGCGGAGGCCGAAACTCTGACGGCTGTGGGCTTGGAGAAGCCCAAAGAAAAGAAGGCCTACCACCCGTTCCAGAGACGGTTCGGGGCACAGGGCAGAGGGCGAGGACAGGCTTCGGGACAGCAGCAGCAACAACAGCAGCAGTTCCGGAGGACCTACCAGAAGCGCCAGAAGGGTAGAGGAGGCCAACAGTCCTCTACAGCGAACAAAGGCCCGGCTGGGTCTCGACCCTGAGCGGTTACTTCCCCTACATCCGTTACCCGCTCCGGTGGGGGGAAGCGTTCAATTTTTTCTGGCAGAGTGGAGAAAAATTACTCAGGACAAGTGGGTGCTGAATATTGTTTGCAATGGATACAGTCTTCGATTCACCAGCCCGCCTCCATCAATTTCACCGGTCAGCTCGCAGTTTCAACTGCGTGAGCTCCAGGCGGAGGCCGATATCCTGTTAAGGAAAAGGGCGATAGAAGACGTACCTCTGTCTCAAAGAGGAAGAGGTCTGTACTCTCAGTTCTTTCTGGTTTGCAAGAAGGACAAGAACGAGTTCAGGCCCATTCTGAACTTGCGACAAGCAAACAAGTGGATTCGCAGAGAGAAGTTTCGCATGCTGTCGTTGCATCAGATTTATCCTCAGCTGCAACAGGGAGACTGGCTATGTGCTATAGACCTACAGGATGCGTACTTCCAGGTGCCCATTGCACACAAACACAGGAAGTTCCTGCTATTCCAAGTCAGCGCCAATCATTATCAGTACACAGTACTTCCATTCGGGCTGAAGTCTGCGCCCAGAACTTTTTCGAAGTGCATGGCAGTGGTAGCTGCACACCTGAGGAAGAACAAGGTATTTGTCTACCCGTACCTGGACGATTGGTTGATCAAGGTCTCCTCCTTCTCGGAAGCTCAAGCACACTTCCAGAAGACATGCGTTGTCTTGAACAAGCTGGGGTTGCACATCAACATGTTCAAGTCTGTCCCGACTCCGGTCCAGTGCATACAGTACTTGGGAGCCTCCATCAATAAGCTGTCAGCAAGCGTGTCTCCTTCGGAGGAGCGACGATTATCACTCCTTCGGAAGGCTCAGGCTCTTATGACCGCTCCATCTACAACAGTGAGGACGGTGTCTTCTCTACTGGGGTTGATGGCCTCTTGTATCTTCCTCACGCCACACGCACGGCTGCACATCAGACCATTGCAAGAGTTCTTGGAGGATCAGTGGGACCAGAGGAAAGGATCTTGGGACGACAAGATACGACTGTCTCTGCATGCTCTTCAGTCTCTGAAGTGGTGGTGTTCAGCGGAGAACCTCCTCAGAGGGGTTCCCTTCCACAAGGACATTCCCACGCAGACTCTAGTGGCGGATGCGTCGCTCCACGGCGGGGAGGCGCACTCCGGAGACCTACAGATTCAAGGGACGTGGTCCCCAACAGAGTCCACGTACCACATCAATTTCCTGGAACTCAGAGCTGTTCACTTGGCACTGAAGGCCTTTCATCCGTCCTTCCGGACCAACTCTTTGCTTGTTCAGACGGACAATACGACCACGATGTATTACCTCAACAAGCAGGGGGGGGTCGAGATTGAGCACTCTGTCGCAGGAGGCGCAGGCGATCTGCCACTGGCTTCTAGCCAGAGGACTGACGATAACGGCTACCCATCTACCAGGTGTGCAGAATGTTCAGGCAGACGCACTGAGTAGACTGATTCAGGAAAACCACGAATGGGTCATAAACGACGAAGTACTAGGAGAAGTCTTCGCAAGGTGGGGGACTCCAGACGTAGATCTGTTCGCCACCGCCGAAAACAGCAAATGCCGAGACTTCGCCTCCAGGTACTACCAGCCGGGGACGCTGAGGAATGCGTTATGGATCAACTGGTCGAACAGCTTTCTGTACGCTTTTCCACCCATTCCCCTGATTCCGGCGGTGCTCATCAAGCTGTCCCAGTCCAGGGCGCGAATGATCCTGATTGCCCCGGAATGGCCCAGACAGTGGTGGTTCACGGACCTGCTTCACCGGTCTCTCCTTCCTCACATACGGCTGCCGTGCAGGCCGGACCTTCTCACGAAGTTCGGGGGGCAGATGTTGCACCCCAACCTCTCGTCTTTGAATTTGGCGGCATGGCTCCTGAGATAGTGCAATATGGCCATCTGAATCTACCAGTAGATTGCATGGACATACTGAAGGAGGCTAAGCGACCTTCCACTAGGACTTCTTATGCTTACAAGTGGAAGAGGTTTTTCATCTGGTGCAAGTCCAAGAACTATGACCCGACGACATGTAAGGAAGATGTCATCCTTCCATATCTTCTACATCTGGCGCAGTCTGGCCTTAATGTCCATTCCATTAAGGTTCATCTGGCTGCATTGACTGCCTACAGGAAATGCCCTTCACAGACTTCCTTCTTTCAGATCCGTGTGATCAAAGATTTTTTGGAAGGCTTGAAGAAAGTGTTCCCTCCTGTCCGGCTTCCTTCCCCTTCATGGGAATTGAATGTGGTGCAGTCCAGATTGATGAAGGAGCCTTTTGAACCTATTCATAAGGCTTCGTTGCAGCACCTGTCTTGGAAGGCGGCGTTCCTCGTGGGCATTACATCGGCCCGCAGAGTGAGTGAAATTCAGGCGTTGTGTTGCCAAGAACCTTATACTGTATTTCATGCTGCTAAGGTTGTTATACGTACTCACCCCAAATTTCTTCCTAAAGTTATATCTGACTTTCATGTTAACCAGACCATAACTTTACCCACGTTTTTTCAGAATCCTTCCTCTCCAGCTAGAAAGGTCCCTGCATTCCCTGGATGTCACGAGGGTGTTGAAATTTTATCTGGATAAAACCAAGGATATTCGTAGGTCAGACCAATTGTTCATCAATTATGGATCAGTCAGGATGGGTCTTGCTACCTCTTAACAGTCCATCTCTAGGTGGATTGTGTCCTGTATAGAATTGTGTTACCAAAAAGCTGGTAAGACCTTGGGGGGTAAACCTAAGGCTCATTCCACCAGGGGCAAAGCTGCCATGACTGTTTTGCTCCGTAATGTTCCAATTGCAGAAATCTGCAAGGCGGCCACTTGGAAGTCAGTCCATACCTTTGCTAAGCATTACTGCCTGGACACTGATGCCAGGGTAGACGCTCAGGTTGGGAAGCCTTCGCTGCGAAATCTGTTCGCACAGTAGTGGTGTTATTTTCTCTTTTCTCCACCGCCGCTTTGGTGTGGGGATGGGCTTGCCATTCTATTCACTAGATTATGACTATACACAGAGATCCCCCTACTACAGAAGGAGTAGTTTCTGTCCTGTAACTCCAGTTATGTAGTAGGGGTATCTCTGTTATAGTCATAAGCGCCCGCCCTCCTCCCCGGTGGAGAGAGATATTCATGTAAGGAATGCTACAGGTCTGGCGTGTTACGCCTTCAAAAAGAACTGAAAGTAAAAGGGACCTGCAGTGCATTCTGGGATACTGTGAAGTTCTGGAAGGTTCTCTTAAAGGCACAGTATCCTGTTTTGAGCCACATAATGGCAGCCTATGGGGCTTGTCTGTCCAGGTCTTCCTCTCTATCATTTCAGAGGGGTTTTGCTGTTAAAGCAAGGGAAATCTGGACAGGCTTTGCTGTTTGTGTATTTTTGGTGGAATTTCTTGTTGAAGTTCTGGACAGTGTAGCCTGTGGATATAGGCTGCATTATCTGTCTTTAAATTCTCTCTTAAGTGTCTGTGCAGTTCTGCATTTTTCGACACCTTAAGAGATTATTTTTGATTGCTCCGGGGCCCACGCACATGTGCGGGACTATTCACTAGATTATGACTATAACAGAGATACCCCTACTACAGAACTGGAGTTACAGGACAGAAACTACTCCTTACGCCGGATGACGTTACTGCGGGGCTGTTCACCAACAGCGGGGCTCTTTCAAGCGGCTGAGGTCAACCGCATTCAAATCCACACAACAGAGTTACCTCCAACAGAAAGAGCCCGCACAGGTAGGTATTGCTGGGTCTTTAATGGTAGCTGGTATGCAGTTCAATAAAACCTTCCCAACAGTTATTATCACGTCAAGCCGACGCGTTTCATGCTTTTCGCACTTCTTCCAGGGCTTGTGGACTGCATATGAGGAACAAGAGGCTATTTTTTGCACAGGTTTTATCATTAGATCCCTGCCCCAATGGGCGTGGCCACTCCTGTGGCATTCTGGGTTCTGTAGTGCATATTAAAACTTCAGTGAGTTGTCGGAAGTTCACTCATAAATATAAAAGCATTGATCACCCCTGTGGGTCGTGGTATAGTCATCTCAATCCGCACGCCATTGATCATGCCGCCATTATATTGCTCCTGTCCCAAACGTTGTTACGCCGGATGGCGTTACTGAGGGGCTTTTCACCAACAGCGGGGCTCTTTCAAGCGGCTGCGGTCAACCGCATTCAAATCCACACAACAGAGTTACCTCCAACAGAAAGAGCCCGCACAGGTAGGTATTGCGATGTCTTTAATGGTAGCTGGTATGCAGTTCAAGAAAACCTTACCAACAGTTATTATCAAGTCAAGCAGACGCGTTTCATGCTTTTCGCACTTCTTCCAGGGCTTGTGGACTGCATATGAGAAACAAGCGGCTATTTTTTGCACAAGTTTTATCATTAGATCCCCGCCCCAATGGGCGTGGCCACTCCTGTGGCATTCTGGGTTCTGTAGTTCATATTAAAACTTCAGTGAGTTGTCGGAAATTCACTCATAAATATAAAAGCATTGATCACCCCTGTGGGTCGTGGTATAGTCATCTCAATCTGCACGCCATTGATCATGCCGCCATTATATTGCTCCTGTCCCAAACGTTGTTACGCCGGATGGCGTTACTGAGGGGCTTTTCACCAACAGCGGGGCTCTTTCAAGCGGCTGCGGTCAACCGCATTCAAATCCACACAACAGAGTTACCTCCAACAGAAAGAGCGCGCACAGGTAGGTATTGCTGTGTCTTTAATGGTAGCTGGTATGCAGTTCAAGAAAACCTTCCCAACAGTTATTATCAAGTTAAGCCGACACGTTTCATGCTTTTCGCACTTCTTCCAGGGCTTGTGGACTGCATATGAGGAACAAGCGGTGTAACAACGTTTGGGACAGGAGCAATATAATGGCGGCATGATCAATGGTGTGCGGATTGAGATGACTATACCACGACCCACATGGGTGATCAATGCTTTTATATTTATGAGTGAACTTCCGACAACTCACTGAAGTTTTAATATGCACCTCAAAGCCTTCTGTGCCATGGCCCCGTAGTCGGAGCATGACTGACTCGAAGTATCTCTTCAGACACCACAGCCAAATGGGGGCCTGTCACTGGCATGGCGCGATGACAGGAGCCGCATGGCTTTTACTTGTGTACTATTTGATTCAATGCCTATTAGATTCCCCATGTTAGGGTTATGTTTTTTTGATTTGTTAACTTTGCCTCAGATTGTAAAGCGCTCTGATATCCTCTGGGATCAAGTTCGCGCTATATAAAACTTTATAAATAAATAAATAAATAAATAAATTGCTTGAACCCCAAAGTCTTCCTAGAGGACATCCTACTCACCAAAAAAAGGGTTGACAAAAGGTCGAAAAATCCTGACAAAAAGTGACAGAGAGTAGCTCTCTTCAAAGATCAGTGCTTGACTACTGTGGGGAAAAAAAGAACTGATGTCAGAGCACTGAGGTGACGCCTATATAGCTGACACAAACAACACTTCCAGCACGTATGACGTTATGCGAAGTCGACCAAGGGCACTGAGTGGAGCGCTGGGGTAATGCGCATAGTAAAATCTTCCTGATCCAGTCTGACGCTTGAGAAATTAAATCGTAAGGAATCTGTGGCTAGATGTCTCTATCAGATGTCACAAATATACTAGCTGCTGCGAACCCCCACATCCTATTGATCTCCATTAAAGCCAGCAGAGGACACAACTGCTCTGAGTGCGCTAAGAATGTCAGAAGGCTTTGCCACTCAGTAGCGCAGGCATGACGTATACACTTTGAGCTAATATGAGCTTGTCGTAAATGGGATAACTTTAAACAACACAATCTGTAGTTTGAGAAACGCAGCTGTACCCAAACATAACTCTCGAGAGACTGGAAATAGCGTGCCTCAATCGGAAGGTCTGGAGGACGGGCTGTCTATTTTTTAAACAAGTCTGTTCATCTGCCAGTGACAATGGTTTTGATAAGAGGATTACTTGGACAAGAAAAGCCTTCTCCAGAGAGCAGACTTAGTTTTACAGTTGTGTAGTCCTTGACGTATGCTAAATTACCCATGGGGGGTTCTGCTGGGGAGTCCTAGGGACAAAACACACACAGTCATCATAATGAACCCAGAGATGCCAAAACCCGATCCTTTCCGATGTCTTTGATTAGAAGTTTTGTAATAGGAAAAAGCTGCTGACCCTAAGTTGGCTTCTGAAACAGACGAGGAAGCTCCTCAAAGGTTGGGAAACACTATAAAACCGAAGGTCATGACAGTAAATTGTACTTGGAAAAACACCACTTTACAGGTACACACCCAGACAGGACGACGAAGAAATTAAAACCAGAAGGAAGGAGTGAAGCAGTGGAGACCACAGGCACATAAATTACAGGGATTTACAAGATTTCAAAGCCCTTTTAACAATACACTAAGAACGCACTCTCCGTTGATAATGCACTTTGGTTTAAGAACAAGATCAACAAAGTAATAGTTCACATTTTTTGTGCTCAATGAATGGAAAGGCGAAAGAGGTCCCTTGGAGAATAAGGCTAGGTAGGCCTAAACGCTGAAAATCCACTAGGAATGTTAACGACGGCTTAATCTGTGACAACAGAAAGTTCCTTGGCACAGGGCTCCACTTTCACAAAGAACAACTGCGTCTTCCAAGCAGGACCGGGCAGCACTGTCAGTCGGCTTTTTCAAAGACATTAAGTGGGGGGCCCACCCGGCAGATTCGGATTTAAGTGGTGCGACATTTAACATTAAAAAGTGTAGGTGGCATGTCGGCGAGAGACCACGTGTCTTCGTTTTGGTTAAGGCATTTGAGGGCCTTTACATAATATTTTTGACCCTTCACTCACTTCAGATTTCTACAGGAAAAGGCAACAAGGGGGGCAGTGCGGGTCACATGAATAAGGCAAAGTGGGCGTTAGAAACAAAAAGTCATAATGTCTACTAACCTCTTCTCATGGTTTGACAGAGAACAAACTCACGACCCAGTACTAATAAGCTGGATCAGAGTGTTATTGTTTATGTTTGTGGAAGTCTTCTGCTGCAAGTTTGAGTATTTGTTTAGATATAATAATTTTAGGGGTGATCATACAGAAAGGGGCACTTTCTTGTGTGTGCGCGCGCGCGCATGTGTAAAAAGTGGCTCTTTCAGTATGATCACACCAAAAAGTTTTGGACTGATTGATCTGGCTTTGAGATTCTAGAGTACACTGGGCTCTGCTGACCATGCCACAGTGCATGTGCTCTGACCCTTCAAAGTGAAGGTGCTTTTTGCTAAACCATGATTGGCATTTTTTTTTGCTAATCAATTTTTCCGGGTTTTCTGTAGAATTACAGTCAGTAAGTTGACCAAACAAATAAAACCGATATAGGCACGCCGCCTGAGCAAAGTACAGCAGCCCATTTACAGCAATCAGTGCTAGATATCAAGACACGGTCAGCATCTCCAGTTGTCACCCACAGTATTCCCATTTACCCCAGATCTTGGTATATTTTTGTGGACAGCCCCTCGTCGTGTATAGAGGGCCTTCCTTTTGGGCACACCAGTTCGCCCTCTTGCAGCACATGGTCACTGTAGGTGGATATGGATGGTTCCATAATTAGGCTACATCTATTTTTACCACCAAGGTGACTATGCCTATCATCTTTTTCTTCCCTCTGGTGTCGCCCAGTTCATCTAGGATTCCCGGTAAAGGATTCTTTGGCGTCAATATAATTTTATATTCTAGCACTCAAGATAGAGTATTGCCGCCCTGTTCCAATAGTGAGCTATAAGGGGGACACAATCATGTGATGTGATAGAAGCCTGCCTCGGTTTGGTAGCAGCGTGGGCAGATCAAGGTTGGTGTATGACCCACTAGCCATATTTGCTGCAGTGTAAGGTATATAGTGTGGAGGTAGTTAATTGTGATCATCTGGAGGAGATCACCAGTTTGTGGGGGCCATGCAGGTCTCACACCAGCCCGTGTCTTCAAGAGGGCTCACCCAATCCTCCCACTTGTGTCTGAGGGAGCCTAGGGGGTCAGTGGCATTGAGTATCAATGTTCAGGTTATTTAGGGAACACATTTCTTTCCAAGAGATCCCATGAGGAGTTTAGCTTCAAGGGGATAGTACTCTGGCTGATCCACCAACTCCATGCTGTATTCTGTGAGCACATGTTGGAGCTGGTGGTATTGTTGAAATTGGGTTTTAGAGAGTTGTAACTGTGTCTGTAATTCCTGAAAGGGTGGAAATCCATATTCTGTCCCATTTGGTGGACTCCTCTAGGTGTGATGTGTGGCTGAGGAGGCGTCCATGCCATAGGGGAGTCTGGAAGGTCAGTCTACCCTGTCAGCCCGTGGATCAAAACACTGCTTTCCAGGTTAAGAACACCAATTGTGCTATTTCCGGGAGGGTTAGGGGAATTGAATCCACATATTGCAATCCTATCACCTTATCTATTCCCAGTATAGAGAATTTTGAGCGGTATGCCGGATCATTCCAACCTCCGCACCCTTAGTTATTGATCACTTGGAGGTGGGTGGCTCAGTCATACATCTGTATGTCAGCTATACCCAACCCACCATTGCATGTCGAGAGTCGGCATTTGGTCATGGACATGCTGTGACAGCTGTGGGGGATTTAGGACCATAGGAAGTAAGAGATCTCTAATGCCAGTTTCGTAAACCAGTTGTTAGAGATCTTTAAAAGGAAACTTTGGAGGGTGTATAGAATTCAGAGAAGGATCACTATTGTAAATAGGGCAACAGATCCTAGGATGTTAAGCTGTAGAGAAGCCCAGCATATGAAAACAGTTTCCATCTTATTAACTAGGAGGTTGAGGTTCAGGCTCCATATGAGTTCGGGATCAAGAGCTACTATGACCCTTTGGTATTTTGAGCTGAGTCATTGGATCAGTATATCTTCCTGCCAGGAGACTGAGGCCATGACTCCGTGTATTATTAAGTCAGAGTTCCGATGCCTCCTCATAAAGGGCTAGTAGTTGTAGGCAGCGGGGTCCCAATTGCTGGGGGTTTGTTAAATACAGCAGGACATCATCAGCATATAGGGACTTACCATCCCCCCAATCTCATCCCGTAATCTGGGCATCTCGTCAAATCAGTCTAGCTAGTGGTTCTATGGAAAGAGCGAAGAGGAGTGGAGAGAAGGGGCAGCTCCTGATGGGATTTCCGATGGATCAAGAAGAGTTCAGAGAGGGCTCCACTGACCTGCACTTGCGTCATTGGGTGAGCGCAGAAGAGCTGTACATATGAGCAGAAGCAAGGTCCGAAGCAAATGCGGTCGAGGACTCCGCCCAAGAAGAACCATTGAATGCCTTCTTGAAGTCCAAGGGTAACAGGGTGCATGGCTCCCGGAGTTTGCAGGCACGAGCCAGAGCATATGTGGCCATCTAATAAAGTGTCTGGTATTGCAACCTGGCATAAAGCCACATTAGTTAGGGTGGACTAGTGTGTCTAGAACTGGTGTGAGTCTAAGGGCAAGGAGCGTGTCAAAGATTTTAAGTTCTGTATTTACCAGAGAATTAGGGCACAAGGCTTCGCATCTGGGGTCAGGGTTGGTGGACTTTGGATGACCACAATGGTCATGGAATCCATCTTTGCAAAGAAGGCCCAAGTATTGCATGCCTCTTTGTATACCACCAGGAGATGTGGAGGCAGCAGGCCTAGATACCTCCAGAAATATAAACAAGGGAATCCGTCTGGGGGGGGCGTGGCTTGGACGCCGATCGGGATGGCGGCGTGAGCTCGCAGCTCCGCACGGAATCCCGCTAATTCTCCTGTTTTTCGGGACCCGAGGCGACCCGGAGATGACGGTCCTGCCCTCTGTAGGTTGAGGAGATAGCTGGACGTGCTCGGTGACTCGCTGGGGGACTGCTGGCCCCGCGAAGATCGAGGAAGGGGCGGCCGAGGTGTGGATCGGGGTGTGAAGAAAATGGCGGCGTGGAGGTCGGACGGTCCCGAACTTCAGCCCTGAGTTCGACTGTCGCCAAGCGGAGGGGACCTTGTGCCCGGCTGCCCGACGCACTGAGATTGGCGGCGTGAAGCCTGGAGACCGGGGGACGCTGCCCGATTCACCCAGGAGATCGAGGGTTCTCGTCGACCACCGTCCCACGACTCGTCCTACCCCCACGGATCCAGCGGGGGGGGCGGAATTGGGTTCATCCGCCTGGTCATTGCTCCGTCCATTGGCGGTAGCACTACATTGCCCGGTACCCGGCACTCGGCACGGGCTCGCGGGAGCACCCGTAGTACGGGTGGCTGGACTTGTGACGCAGCACCCTGACATGGCGGCGACCGGAGGGCCGATGCCCGGGAGCCGCGAGGGGGACTCGGCGACATCGTCCTGGCTGAATGAGAGTCCCTCCCCGGAGCTTGACCAGGAACAGCGACTGAACCGACGTTTGGATGCCATCCTTGAGGCGATCACCTCCACCAAGGAGGCGTTGCACAACGATATTGCCCAGGTGGCAACGGGCCTGGGGCTGCTCCGCGCGGACCACACGAAGCTGGCAGATCGGGTCAAGGATCATGACCAACTGTTACTGGACCTGAAGCCCTCGGTGGTGACAGCGGAGCACAGGATCGCAGACATTTTGGCCCGACTGGACACTCTAGAGCGGAGGGTGGAGGATGCCGAAGGCCGCAATAGGCGGAACAACGTGCGGGTCGTAGGCCTGCCGGAACGGATTGAGGGGGAGGATGCGGTGGCCTACATGGAGAACTGGTTTCGCACTGTGATGGCGCCGGAGGGGCTTACTCCATTTTTCACCCTGGAGCGGGCTCACCGGGTGCCCGCTCGCCCGCCGGGGCTTGGCCGCCCCCCCGACCAATGGTGGTACGGCTCCTCCACTACAAAGACCGAGACCTTCTCATCCAGCGGGCCAGGATGTCGGGCCCTTATGGGGTGGAGAACAGCAAGGTAACGATTTTTCCGGACTACACGCAGGCGGTCCAGAAGGGCAGGGCATCGTTCCTTGCTGTGAAGAAGGAGCTCAGGGAGGAAGGCATTCAGTACTCCTTGCTCTACCCGGCAAGGCTGCGGATTATCATGGATGGCACCACACACTTTTTCCACACTCCGGATGAGGCATGGCACTGGCTTGAATCGTACAGAGCGGGGACAGACGGGACGCACCAGAGTAGGCGAGACCAGCCCAAGCGGCCCCGGGTGCGGCAGTCACAACGCATCAGGTCCCGCAACAGGCGCCAGCGGGAGAAGCGGGAGGCTCAAATGGCGGCGGAGAAGAGGGATGCACTTGCAGCGACGGCGGCCATTACGGGGTCGCAGCAGACCAGTGAACGGGCTGAAACGGACTCGGGAGGAGAAGGTAGCAGAACCGGAGGGGAACTTTCGGAGGCGGAGAGCCAGAAGGGGCCGACAGTGACCCCACAGACCTCGGACGAGATTCTCTGTGGATAAGATAGACTTTGGCCTGGATCAGGACTTCATGGTAGGGTGGTATCCTGTTGCTGGAGGGCGGGTTGCCGGATGGGGGTGCTGAGTGTATCAGAGGGGATGAAGGGCGGGACGCGGGCTCCGCTGGCTGGGGTCGGCGGCGACTCACCCCCCCTAGGCCCTTAAGGCCGACTGTGGTGGAGACCACAGGGTAAGTGTGCGAGAAGTTAGATCATGGTTTGGATGGGGGCGGCCGTTGGGTTCGTGTGCTCTGTCCTGGGGAGTGGGGTTTGGGGAATGTTTCAGTTTTGGGGTTGTTTTGGGGGGGGCAACTGCATTGGGGGGGTTATGAACCACTGGAGCTTAATTCGGACTGTACGGACTTGGTATGGGGACATTACCTAATTTGAAATGCCTAACGTGGAATGTCCGGGGGCTGCGGACTATGGTGAAACGTCACAAAGTACACGCATACCTGGTACGCAGGGGGGTTCAGGTAGCTATGCTCCAGGAGACTCACCTCACCAAGAAAGAGTGCGCTGCCTTGCAGAAGAGATGGAGGGGCCAGGTTTTTGGCACCACTTATTCAGCGTATGCCAGGGGGGTCTTGATTTGGGTGAGGGCGGGGATACCCTTTCAGGTGCTGAATCAGGTCATAGACCCGGAGGGCAGGTTTGTAGCGGTGGAGGGGAGACTGTATGGACGGGATGTAGTTTTCTGTTGTGTTTATGCACCGAACACTGACCAAGGCCGATTCTTTGATGGCCTCTCGGGGTCCTTGGCCTCTTTCCTGGCGGGTCCGATAGTACTAGGGGGGGACTTCAATTCGATTACGGATGTGGCTCTGGATAGGTCCCATCCCCCCCTTGTAGACTCTCCTGTACGCAGGCTGGCAGCACACAGGAAGGACTGGCAGGAACGATGGGGGTTGCTGGATGTCTGGAGGGAGGGACACAAGGGAACCAGGGATTACTCCTTTTATTCCGCACTACATGATTTACATGTTAGGATTGACTCGGTGCTTTGCGGGAGCTCCCTAGCCCCATTAATTACCCATGCTGAGTACCTTGCTAGGACAATTTCCGATCATAACCCCCTATTGGTGCATATACAGTGGCAGAGGGAGCGCTCCGCAATACCAACATGGCGGCTTCGCCCGGAGACGCTAGAGGATTCTGTGTTCGATGATGCGGTCCGGCAGGGCATTGATAGTTATTTCGGTGTGAATGAAGGAACGGCGACGAGCAGGTCTGCTGAATGGGATGCAATGAAAGTGGTGGTGAGAGGGGTGTGCCTGGGCAGGTTTTCGAATGCTCGAACGACTGTGCTGAATGACTTCATAAGAGCGGAAGACGCTTTGAGGGACCTGGAGCGCCGTAGGCCAACCAGGCCGGGTTTACAGGCCCAGTTATTGGAAGCGAAGGAAACGGTGGCCGCGGAGACGGAACGTTTGCGATGCTATGATTATAGGCAGTACATTATTAGGGCACACGCAGGTCGGGACAAGGTGGGTACCCTCTTAGCCAGATTAGCTAGCCCGGAACTGAGGGGTTGCCCGATCCTCAGCATTATTGACGCGCGGGGAGAGATGGTGTACTCTCAGGTAGCTGTATTGGACCGCTTTAGGGGTTACTATGAGGAATTGTACCGGAGTCAGCTGGGAGCGGGGGTTTGGGACATTGCGGAGTACCTGGGGGGGAGGCCGCTTCCGGTATTGAACGAGGATGACGCGAAGGACCTGGGTAGCCCGGTCACGCTGACGGAAATTCGAGCGGCTATCAAGCATATGGCCCGTAACAAGACACCCGGGGTGGATGGATTCCCAATCGAGTTTTACCAGCACTATGTAGACGCTCTGGCACCCAGGTTGCTGGTGGTGTATACGGAGGCCTTCGAGAAGGGGACATTGCCTGCCTCCATGCGGGAGGCCTTGATAGTGCCACTCCTCAAGCCTGGCCGGGATGCCGCGGACGTGAGGTCTTATCGTCCGCTGTCCATGCTGACGGTGGACTACAAGATCCTGAGTCGCATCTTAGCCACTAGACTGGCACCGCACATGACGGGTCTGGTGCACAGGGATCAGGCCGGGTTTATACCCGCGAGGAGCACGGCGATGAATATCCGCCGCCTGGTGGGACTAATGGACGCCATCTTGGGCGAGGAAGGATTGCCGGCGGTTCTGTCCGTGGATATCGAGAAGGCCTTCGATAGTTTGGAATGGCCTTTCTTGGATGGAGTGCTGGAGCGGTTTGGCATGGGAGATGGGTTTCGGAGGTGGACGAGGGTCTTGTATGACTCGGCGACGGCGAGAGTTCGGTTGGGCGGCATGATATCTGCCGCGTATCCGGTGGGCAGAGGTACACGACAGGGATGCTCTCTCTCCCCTCTGTTGTTTGCCCTGGCGATGGAACCCTTGGCGGTCCATGCGAGGTCCGGCGACCGTTACGCGGGAATCGTGAGTGATGGGCGATGGCATTATATATCGCTCTATGCGGATGACCTGCTCCTGTACCTAGCTGACACTTCGGGGGCCCTGGTTGGAGCGATGGATCTGTTGTCTGAGTTTGGCCGACTGTCGGGCCTTAAGGTCAACTGGGCGAAGACCTGCGTGTTTCCGCTGAGAGCGGGATCGCCAGCCCCTAGCGACGATCTGGGGGTGGAGTGGGAACCCTCTTGCATCACCTACTTGGGTGTCCGCATTTATCATTCGGCTAATGACCTTTTAGAGGGTAACATTGGCCGTTGTGTCCGGTCCCTGCGGGGTAGCTTGTCTTTCTGGTCGACCCTCCCGCTGACTGTACTGGGCAGGATAGCATTGTTGAAGATGGTGGCGCTCCCCCGCTTCCTTTATTATTTCCGAACGCTCCCTGTCTGGATTCCCCAGGGGGTGTTTAGGGAACTGCGGTCGATGTTTATTGGCTTTCTGTGGGGGCATGGCCGTCGCAGGATAGCCTTAAGCACGCTACTTCGCCCCAAGTTGGAGGGGGGCATGGCCGTGCCCGACCTGGAGCTGTATTATTTAGCGGCGCAATTGCAGGTCCTTACGCAGAACGTGGCCAGGGTATTCAGGGGGCCGGAAGAGGACCGGGGACGGGGGATACAGCGCCACGTGCTGTCGTACATCATTATGCAGCAACGGCTCGACTTACGGGCCCTCACCATGGAGGAGCGGACGCTCCGACTGTGCTGGCAGAGGTGCCTCCGGAGAGCGAAGGCGTCGCGGCCTTATGCCCCGGAGATTCCGATCGGGATGTTGACGGCTTTGCCGCACGGAGGGGATTGGTCCCCGTTGATAGATTGGGAGGACGCGGGATTGCAGGTGGTGGATGACTTGTATGTCGATGGGGCGTTGGCACCGTTCGATGTGCTCCGGGACCAGTTCGGACTGCCTGAGGGGGGCTTCCTCCTACACGCGGCTGTAGTGGCTGCCATGCAGAAGCACTGGAAAGGGGGGCTCCTGGAACCGGCGATGACTATGGCATGCCAATATGTGGTGATGGCGGCTGGTACGTTCAAAGCTGTGACGTGCCTCCATAATAGGATGCTGAACGACGGGCTGGAACCACTCCATGGGCTCAAGGCTAAATGGGAGGGGAGCGTTGGCCGGCCCATACCGGACACGGCATGGGGCCATATCCTGCGACGCACGTGGAAGGGCACCAGGAACGCGCGCTTTCAGCAGGTCCATTTTTATGTGCTCCACAGGGCATACCTAACTCCAGAGAAATTACAGCGGCACTTTCGGGTGCTGGATGCCTGTTGCCCCCGGTGCTCGTCCCTTGGGGCGGACATGGACCATTTGTTTTGGGGGTGTCCACGACTAGGGACTTATTGGGCAGAGGTAGGGGAACTCCTGAATGAAGTGACTGACAGAGAGGTGGAGTTCGACATGGCGACGTGTCTATTGCTCTGGTTCCCGCATACTAAGCACACCAAGGTGACCAGTAAATTCATAGATCTGGGACTGATATTGGCTCAAAGGGAAATATCGTGGCACTGGAAGGCCAGGGGGGGTCCCTCACTGCGTAGATGGAAGAATGAGTTGCTGCGATGGTCTGACTGCGAGAGCGTGCTCCGGATGAAGCAGGCAGTGAAGTTAGGGAATGAGAAGGCTCTGGATGCGGCGCGTGCATGGGAGTTAGTGGTACAGGCTCTGCGTGATGCTTTGGTTGAGGATGGGGACGGCGAGGACTAAGCCGATGGACACCACGGGGCGAACACAGTAATATGTCAATGTGCACTGTAATGGAACCATCCAGTTCGGTTGAGTGAAACACACACCTTAGCAGTTGCCAAGGGGGGGGGTGTTGGGGGGTTAGTTGTAGAGGGGTTTGGGGGGGCCGGAAGCCATTGGAGGGTTGCTGAGGGAGGCCTGGGTCCACTGGGACAAGGGGTATTGAGCGGCGGGCGGACTGGGTGGATGGGGCGGCCTGTCACGAAGGCCGAATAGCCTAGAGCAGGTCCCGATGGGGGCTATTGTGTTGATATTGCGGGGATGGCTGACGGGAATGGTGTTGTTGTGGGTGGGGGGGTAAAAGCAGATGCGTAGGACGACCTTATGCCAGGGTCCCAATGGGACGTACACTGTGCTGTGCTCCTCTAGAGCGATCTGATATGCCGCCCGGCCTCCGGGATGCGGGCTAAAAGGCTGTGTACAACTGTGAACTGTTATTGGCTGGGGGGGGCCCACAAGTGCGCTGGCTGTTTACTTTCTCCTGCTGTTTATAACTCTGCAATAAAAATATAATTTAAAAAAAAAAAGGGAATCCGTCTGGTCCCAGAGTCTCTTCAGTGTTTAGAGCTAATATCGCCTACTCCCCTTCTGCAATAGTGATGGCGGCCTCTAGTGCCGTTCTCAATGCCTCGATAGTGAGGGGAAGGGGATAATCGCCACCAGCAGGGTGTGTAACAACCGGCGGATGGGGCGGTGGGCATATAAATCTCAATATTAGGACTCAAATGTGTGTGCCATCTCTATTGAGGTGTGGACTAGTCTGGCTTGTGAATGTCGCAGTGTAGGATTCACCTGGGAAACCAAGTCTCTGGTAAGTTCTCTATTTTGTCGCCATGTTTATACACCCTTTTTGTCGTTGCCCTCCAGCACTGGAGGCATCCTCCAGGGTCAGGTGTTGTAGGGAAGATCTTGCATGAGTCCGTTGGTTGCAAGACTCATTGAGTACTGGACGAAGCCCGTCTCTCCTTCCGAAGGATTAGGACCTCCAGCTCAGTTATCGCCCTATTTTGGGACTTTTGAAGAATCTTACATAGGATTTCGCCAGTCGCAGTACCGTGGCCTCACCCGGCTCTCAGAGTGTGGCAAGGGAGTCCAAAGAGCCTTGGCTACTGTCAAAGTAAGCAGTAAACTCTGTGGCCTGGAAGTAGGTGCATTGGTGTTCCATGAGGTGCCCTGATTTTTGGTGCCACATAGATGGAGGGCCCGAGGATGGTAGGACATATCAAAAGAGTGAGTGGGGAGTGGTCAGATATGCCATATGGGAGAGTGTCCGCATCTAGAACCTGCCGGGTGTCTACTGCAGGAAGTAGGATTAAGTCAATACGAGAATGGATTTTATGTGCAGCCAAAGTATGGGTATTGCCTGCTTCTCATGGGTGCCTGATTGTCCAAATATCGCAGTGTGCCAGTGAATTTATCCAGGTTTTGAGTTGTGCCTCTGTGGAGGTGGGACCTCGTGAGGGGTCCCGAAGCGTCCCCGGCGGGATCTGGGAGGGTATTAAAGACTCCTCCAAAGAAAGTCATACCCATTGGTAGGGCATTGAAAACTGTTTCAGATCATAGAGGGCAGCTGAAGCAAAGTGGGGTAATACGTACACGCTGAGGAGATTGTAGTGTTTCCCCTCTAGGACCTTTTCTATCCCCACAAGGAGGCATAGGTTGTAATTTCACTGTCATGGGGAGGGATTTGTGGAGAAGTACGGCCATTCCTCCGGAGCTCCTCACAAAACCAGAGTAGTAGATTCTAACAGCCATATCTATGGAGAAAAGGACAGGCAAGGCCCATCCGGTGGGTCTCTTATAGCATTAGGATGGAGGGTTGGAAGCATTTGGCGTGTTTTAGTACTACCAATTATTTTATATGGTCCAGGAGTCAGTTCACATTCCAGGACATTAGGGATAATGCCATTTTTTTCTGGGCTGGGGCCCCTCTTTGAGGGATAATCATCCTGGTGACCAATGTGCGGACAAGATGCTGTGATGGTGTGTACACGCGGTTTGTGTTGCAGAAAGCAGCCTTGGGCAAAGGGCGAGCTCAAACAACAAATCAACGGCAGATCAACCTAACATCCCCCTCAAAAACCACCTCCCCTTCCTACACTTCCTCCCCAGAAGAATGTGTCACCCCAAACTTTCCTTTCAACAGAACTCATAACCAAAACCAGGCAAAAAGACAGCAGGCTTTAGAGTGAACCCCTCCAAGCCAGAATCATGTAGTCATTCTTCCAGCCATTGGGCCTGTGTGGGTCTGATTGATGGAGACAGTCTCAAGGTTAGGCATATGTGGCCAGTCGTTAAGGGTATCAGTGGACCTGGGGAGTTGGTACCCCAGAGAGAGATGCACTGTGGGACTGTTTAGTTCCACCTCTAGAGAA
The DNA here is from genome assembly GCF_964261635.1 of Lissotriton helveticus. Classification (NCBI taxonomy): domain Eukaryota; kingdom Metazoa; phylum Chordata; class Amphibia; order Caudata; family Salamandridae; genus Lissotriton; species Lissotriton helveticus. The sequence continues at coordinate 285,330,340 of NC_136062.1, forward strand.
AGTGATGTAAAAGTGGGTAGGGTTCCCCGTGGAAATTGTACCTTCATTGGCTAGTGACTCCTCCCCACCCACAAACTCGAAATTGGCATACATTCTAAGCGTCAGAACACTGTTGGACTCGGAAAGAACTGAAGACGGACTACACCTGCTAAACCTATGGAGCGCAGAAAGAAGTCTGTATCCAGGAAGACTGCAACTGCTGCCCCTACTGAGCCAAGACAAGACTTTAGAAAAAGAAGGGCTTCTTCTGCTGTTGAACCCATGAGAAGAAACCCCAAGTGCTAGACCTACTCCCATTCATGCAGAGGACAAGTGAGAGGACTCCAAGGACTAGTTCGCTATCCTCTTGGTAAGCTTCAGTGACACAAAAGCTAAAAAATCCCTGCACCTCCATAGTGCCCAGCTGACCAGTTCACCCTGGACTTCACTTGTGTAAGCTGAGAGATCGACTACTAGTTCTTGAGAGGTCTTTCTTAGCTCCTGGAAACTTGGCTAGTGCAGGAGTGTACTCTTTCTCGCAACAAAACTGCAACATTCCATCTTAAAGCCATAGATAACAGTTTGGAGCACAGAATCTAATGCTCGCAGACTACCACTACTTGCCGGTTTGTAGATAGCCTTGAACATCACTGAGAACCCAACAATCAATCAATCATGGTATTTATAAAGTGCAATACATACCCGTGAGGGTCTCAAGGCGCTGGAGGGGGACGCCACTACTGTTCGAAGAGCCAGGTCTTGAGAAATCTCTTGAAGGTTAGGAGATCTTCTGTCTGCCGCTGGCGGATGGGGAGGGTGTTCCATGTCTTGGCGGCGAGATGGGAGAATGATTTGCTGCTGGCGGTCACTCTTCGGATGCGGGGGACGGTGGCGAGGGTGCGGTCTGCGGAGAGGAGCTGGTGGGTGGGGGTGTAGAGGCTGAGTCTGCTGTTGAGGTAGGCTGGTCCGGTGTTGTAGAGTGCCTTGTGTGCATGGGTGAGGAGCTTGAACATTATCCTCTTGTTGATGGGGCGCCAGTGCAGGTCTCTCAGGTGGGGTGTGATGTGGCTGCGGCGAGGGATGTCGAGGATCAGGCAGGCAGAGTCTTTCTGGGTGCGTTGGAGCCGTTTCAGGAGTTTGGTCGAGGCTCCTGCGTAGAGCGCGTTGCCGTAGTCCAGTCTACTGCTGAAGAGGGCCTGGGTGACTGTCTTTCTCGTTTTGGTGGGGATCCACTTGAAGATCCTGCGAAGCATGCGGAGGATGTTGAAGCAGGAGGAAGAGACGGCGTTGACCTGCTTTGTCATGGAGAGGGTGGAGTCGAGGATGACCCCTAGGTTGCGTACGTGGTGGGTGGGTGAAGGGGGGTGCTCCTAGTGCAGTCGGCCACCAGGAGTCGTCCCAGGCCAAGGGTGTGGAGCAGAGGATGAGGACCTCCGTCTTGTCCGAGTTCAGCTTCAGTCGGCTGTTTCTCATCCAGTCGGCGATGGCCTGCATTCCTTCGTGGAGGTTGGTTTTGGTGGTCTTTGGTGAGGGAGAGGATCAGCTGGGTGTCGTCGGCGTAGGAGATGATGTTGAGGTCGTGTTGTGGTGCTACGTGGGTGAGCGGTGCCATGTAGACGTTGAACAGCGTTGGGATGAGCCTTGGGGGACGCCGCAGATGATCTCGGTGGCTTCGGAGCGGAAGGGGGACAGGCGGACGCTGTGAGTTCTGCCGGAGAGGAAGGAGGTGGTCCAGTCCAAGGCCTTCTCTTGGATTCCGGGGTCGTGGAGGCGTGCGGTGGCAGACCGTGTCGAAGGCGGCTGACCGGTCCAGGAGGATGAGGGCCGCGGTTTCTCCGTCAAGCAGGGTCCTGATGTCGTCGGTGGCGGCGATGAGTGCAGTTTTGGCGCTGTGGTTGCTGTGGAACCCAGACTGGGACGGGTCAAGGATGTTGTTTTCTTCGAGGAAGCTGGTCAGTTTGTTGGCGGCCTTTTCGATGACCTTCGCTGGGAATGGGAGCAGGGAGATGGGTCGGAAGTTCTTGAGGTCCTTGGGTTCCGCCTTGGGTTTCTTGAGTAAGGCGTTGATCTCTGCGAGCTTTCAGCTCTCCGGGAAAGTCGCGGTCTCGAAGGAGATGTTGATGGTTTTCCGGAGGTGGGGTGCAATGTTGCTGCTGGCTTTGTTGGAGATGTGCTATGGGCAGGGGTCTTCCGGGGATCCGGAGTGGACGGTGTTCATGAACTTGATGGTGTCATCCTCACTGATGTTGGTCCAGGCCAGCAGGCAGTTGGTGCAGGTGGTGGTTGTGGGAGTGGGGGTCACATCGGTTGCTGGGGTGGTGGCGGCGTTGAAGCTGTCGTGGATGTGTGCGATCTTGCGATGGAAGAAGGTGGCCAGCGAGTCTCACAGGTCTTGAGACGGTGGGATGTCGTCGGTGTTGGAGCTGGGGTTGGAGAGTTCCTTCACGATGCTGAAAAGCTCTTTGCTGTTGTGTGGGTTGTTGTCTAGGCGGTCTTTGAAGGAGGTCCTTTTGGCAGATCTAATGAGGTGATGGTGTCTGCGGGTGGCGTTCTTGAGAGCTGTGTAGCTTTCTGGTGTTTGTTCGCAGGTCCAGTTCTTTTTGAGTTTTTGGAAGGTTCGCTTGGAGGACTGGAAGTCTTCGGTGAACCAGCTGGCTCTCTTGCTAGTGTGGGTGTTGGGGGGTTTCTTGAGCGGGGCGATGGTATTGGCGCAGTCGTTGGTCCACTGTCTGAGGCTGTGGGCTGCGGCGTCGGTCGGGTCTGAGGGTGGGTTCTGTGCGAGGGCAGTGGTAAGCTGGTCCTTGGTGACCTTGCTCCAGTTGCGGCAAGGCATCTGTTGGGTGTGGTGGTGTGTGGTGGGTTTCCGGAAGGTGAAGTGGATGCAGCGGTGGTCGGTCCAGTGGAGTTCGGTGGTGTGGTTGAAGGAGACATGGGCGCTTGCTGAGAAGATGGGGTCAAGCGTGTGGCCGGCGGAGTGGATGGGTGTTGTGACTAGTTGTCTGAGTCCGAGGTTGTAGATCATGGTGGAATAGTTGGAGTCGTCGTTCTCGAGGTGGAAGTTCAGGTCCCGGAGGAGGATGTAGTCTGTGGAGGCGAGGGCGTGTGTGCTGATGACATCGGCGATGGAGTCGCTGAACTGCGGTCGGGGTCTGGGGGTCTGTAGAAGAGGGTGCCTCTGAGGGTGGTGTTGAGGTCAGTGTGGATCTGGAAGTGCAGGTGTTCGGCGGTGCTGAGGGTATCGTCGGTGTTGGTTGAGACTTTGAGGGTGTTCCTGTGGACGATGGCGATTCCTCCTCCCACTCCGCTGGTGCAGTCCTTGCGAGTGATCTTATAGCCTTCCGCGATGGCTATGGCGATGTCGGGTGCCGAGGAGTGGTTCAGCCAGGTCTCCGTCAGGAAGGCGACGTCTGGGGCGCTGGTGTCGAGTAGGTCCCAGAGTTCGACGGCGCGTTTGCGGGCGGAGCGGGTGTTAAGCAGGATACATCTGAGGAAGTTGAGTTCTTCGGTGGGTGGGTTGAAGGGCCGGATGCTGGTGCAGCTGCAGTTCCGGCAGGAGAAGGGTCCTTGGGTGCGCTTCGGGGCGGGCAGGCAGCAGGTGCATGATCATCCGGCGTTGAGAGCGTGGAGGGTGTTGGAGTCGTAGCAGATGCGGGCGTCATGGTGTTTGCGTGGGCCAGGGGTACTGGCGCAGGGCGCGGTCCAGGCACGGATGGGCGCAGACGGGCTTGCCTTAGGCGCGCCAGCGGCTAGCCCGCTGCGCGCATCCACTGCGCGGCCTCCATATGTGGGGCTGAGGGAGGGAGGAGCAGCTGGGAGGCGGGAGCGGGCGGTGAATGGGAAGCAGGGGGCGGGGCCGCAGGGGATGCAGCGGCGGGAGATACGGAGGGGGAAGCGGGCGGGGGGTCACAGAACACAGAAGAGGACACTGGGCAAAATGGGGGCACAAGGGGAAAGGAAACAGTGCTGGAGATGTTTGACTTTTCTCTGTGCGATCCAGATAGAAAGATAGCACACGTTTTGGATCAAGACGTGGAGCCTCTCTTCCTCTTTTGAAGGATGCGGAAAGAAGGTGGGCAAAGTGATGGTTTAACCAATGTGGAAAGAAGTAACCATTTTGGGAAGAAAGGAAGGTCTGGTTCTTAGAAAAACCTTCTCTGGATAAACAGCAAGAAAAGGAGGCTTAGAGGACAAAGCCTGAAGCTCAGTCACCCTGCGAGCAGAGGTGATGGCCGCTAGGAAAGCAGTCTTTAAAGTTAAAAGTCTGAGAGGACAGTTATGTAGTAGCTCGAAAGGAGCGCACATAAGGTATGTCAGAACTAAGTACAAGTCCCACTGAGGCATTACGAAAGGAATAGGAAGAAAGAGGTGAGTAATGCCTATAAGGAATCGATTTACAATGGGGGACTTGAACAGAGAAGGCTGATCAAGCAACCGAAGAAAGGCTGAGATGGCTGAAAGATAACCCTTAAGTGTGTCCAGATCAGAGCCCTGCTGGGCCAAAGTAAGGAGGAACAATAGAAAGAGGGGCAGAGAGGGGATCCACAGCCTTTGCTGTGCACCATGCCACAAATTTGTTCCATCTACAGGTGTTTACTGTCTTAGTGGAGGGACGCGTGGCTGCCAAGATAACATTACAGACTTCAGGAGCAAGGTCAAAAGCTGTCAGCTGTCGCAGCTCAATCTCCACACAAGGAGGTGGAGACAGGTTCGGTGGAGGTCCGTCCCGTCCTGCAGAGACAGAAGATCCTCCCGAAGAGGCAGTCGTATCGGAGGATCGATGGCCAGATGCAACACCTCAGACTCTTTCCCAATGCGGAGCCACAAGAATGATTTGGGCCCTGTCGCGATTGATCTTCTTCAGCACTCTGGGCAGAAGTGGTATAGGCGGATAGGCGTATAGAAGACCGCAACTCCACTCTTGACTAAAAGTGTCACCTAGCGAGTACCGCCTTGGAAATTCCAACACGCAGAACTGCGGACATTGTGCGTTCTCTTCAGTGGTAAATAGATCTAACCAAGGCTCTCCCACTGCTGAAAGAGACCTTGCATCACCTCAAAGTGAAAACGCCATTCATGATCCATCATGCACCTGTGGCTGAGTACGTCCGCCCTGGTGTTCAGTGAACCTGCCATATGTTGTACCACCAGGGATATGCCTTGATGTTCCAGCCATGTCCAGAGGCGAAGAGCCTCTTAACATAGGGTCCACGGCCCAATCCTGCCCTGTTTGTTGTAGTACCACATGGTGGTGGTGTTGTCTGTGAACACCTGCACTACTCTTCCCCGGTCAGAGGGAAGGAATGTCTTCAGTGCAAGACGAATCGCCCAGAGCTCCAGAAGGTTGATGTGGAGCCCGGACTCTGCCGGAGAGCAAAGGCCTCTGATCTCCGCCTCCCCATGTGGACGCCCCATCCTAGAAGTGATGCATCGGTCACCACTGTTAACTGTGGTTGGGGAAGGGAGAGGGATCTGCTGTCGACCCAATCCTGTTTCGTTAGCCACCACTGCTGGACACAATCGGACAGGTCCCCGTAATGTTGTGCCAATTGGAACTTCAGGTCACACTGAAGAGCCTGCATATGCCATCTGGCATGGTCCACCAGCAAGATGCAGGAGGCCATTAGGCCCAGTATCCTGAGGGTCATCCTGGCTGAAACCCGGGAGAGAGGCTGAAAGATCGGAATCATAGCCCGAATATCCTGGACTCTTTGTTCGGGAGGATAGACTCGAAACGGCGTCGTGTCCAGAACCACTCTGATGAAGAGGACCTACTCAGAGGGATTCAGATGTGACTTGAGCACGTTGATGATCATACCCCAGTGAATGCAGGAGGTTGGCTGTAGCCTGGAGGTGGGAGTCGACAGCCTGGGGCGAGCCCGCCTTCAACAGCCAGTCGTCGAGATAGGGGAAGACTGGAACCCCTGATCTGCGCGGATGAGCTGCGACCTCCGCCATCACTTTCGTGAACACCCGAGGGGCGCTCGTAAGGCCAAAGGGGAGCACAGTAAACTGAAAGTGCTCGTGGTCTACCGTGAACCGTAGGTGGGACGGCAGGGCGGGGATGTGAAAAAAAACGTCCTGCAAGTCCAACGCTACCATCCAGGGTCGAGGGAGACAGGACCTGAGCTAGCATCAACATTTTGAACTTCCTGAAATCCAAGATAGGGCGAAGGCCATTGTCCTTCTTGAGCACCAGAAAGTAGTGGGAATAGTAACCACAACCTACCTCCGGGACAGGAACTTGCTCGAAGGATTTCTTGGCCAAGAGTGCTGACACTTCCTGTTGGAGAAGGGCCAGATGATCCTCCGACATGCAATGGTACTGAGGTGGCCTGGGGGGAGAGGTAGTCTCGAAGGGGAGGGAGTAGCCCCTTTGGACTATTTGTAACACCCACCTGTCCAACGTAATGGTGCGCCATTGGGGGAGGTGATGGCGAATCCTGCCGCCCACTGAAAGGTCAGACTAGGAGGGTTTGGAGGCTGCGGTGGACTGGCCTGCCCGCTGGCCCCCAGAACCACGGCAGTGGTTCCCACGTCCCGTGCCGCGCAGGGGCTTAACACCTCCCTCTGGCCTGTGTCTCTGGGAGGGACGTGGCGGGCACCCCTTCCGTAGCCATGAAAGGGGCGAAAAGCAGACTGTGCTGGGCGGGTGGTGGAGAGGCCCAAGGACCTGGCCTTAGCCCAAGAGTCCTTAAAGCGCTCCAGCCCGTTGTCTGCCTTGTCGCCAAATAGTCGACTGCCATCACAGGGCATGTTCGTAAGAGTGGATTAGACATCCCCTGAAAAACCAGTCAACATCAACCAGGCGTAGCGTTGAAGGGCTACAGACGTGGAAATCACCCTGTTAAGTGAGTCGGCGGTTTCCAGCCCACAGCGGATGGTAAACTTTGCTGCGTCTCTCCCTGTGGCAACTGCACGGAAGAGTACAGCCCGGGCCTCCTCCGGGCACTGGGGCAGCACTTGCGCCACCGTATCCCACACGGAGTGGGTGTAACGGCCCAATAGACATGCAGTGTTAACCTATCCCAGTCCCAAGCTGGAGGAAGAAAACATTTTCTTCCCAAGATGGTCCAGCTTTTTGGATTCCCTATCAGGTGGTGTATTAGGGAATGTGCCTTTAGAGGTGGAGGCTTGGACCACCAACCTCTCAGGGGTGGGGTGTTGAGAGAGGAAAGTGGGTTCGCCTGGGGGCGTCGGGCAATCATCCTATCCACAGGAGCCCCCGTGTTGGGCCTGGACCAGGTGCCCAAAAAGATGTCAGTGAGGGCTTCATTAAACGGTAGCAGGGGCTCCGAAGAGTTTGCTGCGGGTTGAAGCACCTCTGTCAAGAGGTTAATCCTGACTGCCACCGTAGGTAGCTTGAGGTGGAGGGCCTCGGCCGCCCTATGCAACACTACGGTGTAAGACGCTCCCTCCTCCGTAGCCACGGTAGGAGGAACAAACATGCCAATTTCTAATGAGGTATTCAGACCACTGGCTTTCCCCAGTTCCTTCTCCAGTCCGGTTCGTAGCCTAACTGGTCAGTTAAAGGGTCTCCAGACCCCTCCCAGTCCTCCACACCTTCTTCTGGCTGCCAATCTGATCTAAAAGAGCCAGGGAAGAACAAAGGCATAAAAGTACCCGTCAACGACGGATCCGGCGTCAGTCGATGCCGGTCCGGCTCCGTGTCTACATCGAGGTGGAGGCCGTGGTCGTTGTCGGCTGGGGACACAGCCAGCGCTAGCTGCAGATGTGGTGCAAGTGTAATCAGCGCCGGGGGAGGCGTAATCAGGTCGACCGGCGCCAATTCAGATCCAGGCCTAGATCCAAGGGGACCCTGCGGCGCCAGGGCCGAAATCGGCAGCATCGAAGGCCCAGGGCTCCCAGCTGAGTCCGCAGGGCCCGAAGGCGTGCCTGCGGAGTCGGGCTGCCCAAAGATGGCATGCATTGCTTAGTAAAATTGGCGAAGCTGGGCAGGGGTCGCTCCGGGTCCTGGGAAGGGAGATAAACTCGGATGAGCAACGATGCTTCTTCGACTTCTTCTTGTGCTTCGACTTACCTGAGGAGTGCGAAGACTTGGAAGAAGATTGGTGGTGGTGGCTCAGCAACCGGTACCTCGACTTCCTCGGCGTGGAGCTGACTGCCGGGCCTCGAGAAGCTTTCGGGACCACTCCCGCAAAGACGTCGGATTCATGTTCTGGCAGTCAGAGCACGACTTGGGATCGCGTTTGCACTCCAGGCAAAACAGGCATAGGCAGTGCGGATCTGTCACCGACATCAGTCGGCTATAGGAACTGCAAGCTTTGAAACCGGGCATCCCATGTGCACCAGGAGTCAATAGACTAAGCAAAAACGGTGTCAACAAAAGTCAATAAAAAGTCTGTCAAAAAGTGACTGGAGGTACCACACTCTACCAATCTGCGCTGGCTGGCGCAGAAAAATTAAGAACTGACTTCAGTGCGCGAGGGCGGTGTCTAAGTAGCTACCGTGACATCATCCTGACAAACAAGACGCCATGGGCAAGCGCAGAGCCGACCAACGCCACTTTTTTACGTGCAGGGGTACTGCTGACTAAAAACTTTCGGATCCATTCTGACACCTTGGGGTAATTCTAAGGTAAGGAATCTATAACTAACTGTTTCTCTCAGATATAGAAAATCAATGGAACCCCCCCCCCCATCATCCTTTGTCATGGCCCGACTTGTCATACTGGCATGAAACTTTTCAGGAAGGAGCAGGGTGGATGATTTTTTTGGGGGGGAGGGGAGGGGAGTTTTGTGCAGCTATGTCAAATAGTGACAAAAGTTATTAGCTAAAAACATTACGCTCTCCTTATGGAAACTATGATTTAACTAAAACTACACAGTGGCAATTGTCACTGTGATATATATGTTATTAATGTAACAAGAGTCTCTTTCGCTCTTTCTATACGCTCTCTTGAACATGACTACCCCATGGAAAATATAATGGTATCATGGCTTCTGGTGTTCTGTAGCACCCATGTAAAGCATTGTTGGCATTCCCTAAACTTGGTAGGCAGGAAGAGTTCCCCGTGACCCAAGGGTCTGTTTCCCACAGCTGCTCAGGGCCAACCACAAGATCATCTGCAGTCCACTAAGTAGCTCTATGATTTGGTTTCTTGCCAGAGAAAAACATTCTGAGCTAAACTTCACATTGTCAAGAGAATTTTGTTTTCTTCCTCTGCACTGTTCCCACTTTAACTGGATATTATTCATGTAGTAAATACTGGAAATGGTTTTAGGTTTCAGATGTAATAATGAGATTATTTTTATTTCACTTCTATAGCGCACACCAGCAAATGAAATTGCTTCTAGGAGCTGATGGGATTTCGGATCATGGCGAGTTACAAACCGGTAATAATAGCACTCAATATTTGAAATAAAAACACTACCCTTTTGTTGTTTCTCATGAATAGAGCGCACTATCTGCAATTATTGAGGACATTGCAGCGCCTTTCGGAAATCCTAGGCATGAAGAGTAAAGCAAACAAGCATTTACAATGCAATGGTCTCGGCATTGTTAAAGTTAGAGCTATTGGCATTGCTGACATTATTTTTATTTATGTTTTTGTTTTTAAAACATAAATAAATGGCATTGTCATTTACAATGCCAATAGCTTAATCTCTCGCAAATGCGAGACCTATTGCATTTGCACCCACACACAGAGTAACACACACAAAGCTACCCACACAGAGCCACCCACACAGAGTCATTCACATAGAGCCACACACACAGAGCCACCCACACAGTCATTCATAGAGTCATTCACAAAGAGCCACCCACACACACACTGAGCCACCCACACAGTGCCACCCACACAATGCCACCCACACAGTGCCACCCACACAGAGCCACCCACACAGAGCCACCCACACAGAGCCACCTTCACAGAGCCACCCACACAGAGCCACCCACACAGAGCCACCCACACAGAGCCACCCACACACAGAGCTACACACACACACACAGAGCCACACAGACAGAGCCACACACACACACACACACACAGAGCCACACACATAGAGAGCCACACACACACACACACAGAGCCACACACAGACATCACTTAGTCTAGGTCAGCCACACGCCCATCTCTGCCCAGTAACGCCCCAGGGAACAGAGGCAAGAAAAAACGATCACAAGCAGGGAACAGAGGCACTAAAAAAACTATCACAAGCAGGGAACAGAGGCACTAAAAACACACACAGAGCCCAACACACACACACACACACACACAGTGCCCAACACACACACACACACACACACACACACACACACACACACACACAGAGCTCAACACACACACACAGACACACACACAGAGCCACACACACACAGTGCCACACACACACACACACAGTGCCACACACACACAGAGCCACACACACACACAGAGCCACACACACACACACACATGTAGTGTAGTTCCTATATTCCCAATAGGCTCTGCGCATTGGAATAACATAAACAGCAGTTTAGACGTAGGACTGAGGTCATCTAGGTCTCTACTGACTATGTTAGACTTAATTAGTTTTGCCAGCCAGCTCAGAGGTCACTAGAAACTTTCTCGAATGTTCAAAAAGGAGTTAACTTTCCTGATTTAGACAAGAAGGGATTAGCTTCTGACAACCGCATAAACATGACAACTTTGCTCCCTCAAAATAAAGAGTATATCTCTAGAGTCGTGTGAAAACAATAGACAGTTATTTCACTCAGTCAATCGTGCATACTTAGTTTCACCAGAGTGCAGAGAAATAGAGAGACGGGCGTTTTCAATAAAAGGTGTTATTTATTGAGCAGTCTTCTTTCTCATGCAAGAGAAACGAGTTGCCACAATTGCAATACTTATCACGAAGTAAAGTGCGTACAGTAAAAGGAGTATTATGAAATAATACTGTAAAAGCATTGATATGGTTTCTTAGCCATATGATACTTTAAAACGGATAAAATATATACATACATAAAAACATTGACTAACGTACTCAACTGGTGCTTCTAAGATACGCCTACCCCGGTGTACCTGACCTAAGCCTAATACGTGGGAGGGAGTAAGTAAGTTGCAGTTTAAGTTCAGTTGGTTTTTTGCCAAGAATCTGAATCAAGAATTCTCTTAAGGATTTAGTCAGCTCCGTACCTTGGTTCTAGAATGTAGGAGGTCTTGTATCTCTCTCTCAGGACTCGATCTCCCAGCGACCCGCAAGGGTGACTGGAAACACTGGAGCTGGAATTTCTCTGCAGGAGAAAAGACAGCGTCTCTCTCAGTGCGTCAAAATGGGAGGGTTGGCTTCCTTCGGCACTCGCATCAGCTGGGCGTCAGGCAAGTAGATAGCCGCTCTGCTCCTAACCACCGTGTGTTTGCTTAAGGCAACATTGGTATATTTATACCTGAAAGGTGCCGGGTTTGACGTAAGGTTGGACATAAGACGTCACTAAGAACTAACAGTTCTTTCTGGACTCTAGGAGTTCTTGTGCAAATCAAAACAAAAGCAGGAGGATTTCCAGGGCTGCTGGAGGCTTGGTTTGTGTAAAGAACGCGTTGTACTTTCTAGGAGTCTATGGGAGTAGCCATGCCGTATTTGGACTGCATGGGCTATGACTAGATATGGACATGATTCCTATGCCTTTATAAGGATATGTTTTGTTATAACCATATAAGGGCATGAATCGGGGATATCTTGATTAGGATCCTAGATAGATTCACAACACACACACACACAGAGCCACACACTCATACACAAACATACAAGCACACACGCCCCCAACACACACATGGCCAAACACTCTCATAACACTCACATACATACACAAAAACAAACCTGAACGCCTAATCACACAGGCTCACAAACACGCACACACACGCTTTCATACACACTAACAAGTGGCGACATGAGCACTCATACAGACACGCGCCTTCACACAAATTAACAAACAAGAACTCGCCCACACACACGCGCACTTTCACACACACACACACACACACAAACACCTACCAGTGCCAACACGCTCCCATATTTTCAGACAAGCACACATACACGCACCTAAAAGTGTTTGTGCACACACACACAATAAAACATATCACACATGAACACATACGTTGAAAAACACACACTCGCTTACACACTGTCAGCGCACTAGGGCACGCATGCACACACACACACACACACACAAAGACACGTGCTACCATGGACATATACTCTCAGACACCTACGCGCACCCTAACATACACACACAAGCACACACATATACTGTGTCTCACAGATATAAAACCAGACATGCAAATGTTTATTCGCTGTATTTCACAGACACACTCACGCTGGTATAAACACACCTTTTGAAAGTTCATATTGCGCATATCTGACTTTTCATTTTGGAAAAAACAGCACGCCATGCTCGAACTATACCACAAAGCAGTAGTTGCATACCTTCAGGGGGCACGGGGAACAAAAAACAACGCTTGCTTGAGATGTGACGCCCTCCGCGCCCACCCTTTGGCGCCCTCAAACTACAGCCGCCACTGAAACGAAAGTGGATTTATGGAGGAATTAAAATACATTATTGCACATCTGCAGTCGTGTGTGGTCCCGCTCATTAGAGGGGAGCATGGAGAGCAACTTCCCAGGCAAAGAGGTGACCACCCACGCCAAAGTGTTTCGAGACGTTATAACACCCGCTACCCACGTTCCCAAATCCCTCCGATACGATACACCCCATAATCCCCGAGTTCTGGCGACCGAGCTGTGCCCAAGTTGCTTGCAAGAGGACGAGATGGCCTGCAAGGGATGCCATCTTGCCAGAGCAGTCCCTGTTCCCGACGACTACAATTGGATAGCAGAACTCTTCTTCCGAGATGCGGTCCCGTTGGGTAACGGCTGCAAGGATGTAGACAGGGAACGGGCGCTTTGGGGGAAATGAGCGAGTCATTTTGAGGCGCAGCCTGGAAACATAGAAAGGCTGTGCCCCTCAGCGCAGCTGCAACAGTCTGACGGGTCTGCAGCGTCAAGGAGGGGTAGTAAGGAATTCACTGCTTTTCCAAAGCACATACCGGCAACTGCCCCACCCCTCTCGGTCTCCTTGTGAATCATATATATAATCCCACCGAATAGACAATACAATTTTCTCAAATCCCAACCTTTAACAAGCCGGGCTCCGAGGGACAGACAAGTGCTCGCCGTGCTCTGTAAGCCCTGTCCATTTCAGATTGAGGGGCGTGTTTTTCGAGGAGAGAAAGAAAGGAAAAAGACACGCCCCTCAATCCGAAACGGACGGGGCTTAGCTACCAAAAATGACGTCCAATGGCTAGCCGCAGTTTAGGCAGCCAGCCAATGGAGAAGAGTGGCGGGTTCAAGCCTCCCTACTCTAAGACATGAGATCTCGCAAGCGAGACTGCGCATGCGCAGCCTACGCTAGCCGAGACCTAAAAAGCAACATGTTTCTTTCTGAGCCCCACTCCGCCAGCTGGACACAGACATAACTTATCCTCTTGGACCCTGTCCACAGCAGGGTCCTGCTGAGCATCAAGCTACTGTCTGCTGGCGTGTGTATTCACAGGCAGCAGCAGGAAGAGCATGACAAAGGGGTGAATAACTTGCTTCATTGAAGGGTGCAGGATTCTTTTCAGTGCCTCATAAACAATGAAGACTCACAATCATACAACGTCTTTCATCATTCCCTGGACAAGAAAGTGGTGGCGAGGTCTCAGTGTGCATGATCGACATAACAACTAGCTTGATCAACAAGAACTAAACGCCAAAAAATCTATAAGAGTGAAGAGGACGTGTATAGTATTGCAACATTTATATAGCGCTTACTACCCATATGTGAGGCGCTGAAGCACTTGCTTACACAGGAAGCACGCTACATCAGAAGGGTGCTGTATTTGTTTTCATCCTATGTGGGATTGTCAATAAGACTATCATTCCGTATCATCCTATCCCTTACAAAGAGGCGCATCCTTATACATCATACAAAAGCACAACACGCTCACTTTTACAGTAACATCTGCCACCTGAAATACATACCCCATACATCTCAAAGTAACACCTCCCTGTTCACACATGATCAACAACTCTCGCGTTTACACTTCTATCACAATTATGGTCAGAACAGATTGCTTCAGTATGGATTTGATTGGCCCCTCTTCTGCCTCAGTTTGGTCTTTTCACTCTCACTTTGTCCATCTGGAGCTTTCTCTTCCCTCATTCACTTTTTCTCCTGCAGCTCCTCATCCTCTTCCCTGCCTGCCGCTCCCTTCCCATTGATACATACAACACTCTTATCTCGTTTTTAGCTTTCAAATCTCCTCCTCACTTCTCCTGTGACTCTACTTCCAACAGCTTTCCTTGATTTCTCTCAAGAAAAACCTTACTTCCGATTCTAGTTTCTTATTATTGATGTTCTCTAGCCACCTTTCTCAATACCTCAATTCTGCTCCTACTCATAAAGTCTCTCTTCTACTACTGCTTTTCCTTCTCATCACTCACTTCTGAAGCCTCCTTCTTTCATCTTCTCTCGCAAGGCTCTTTCAGTCTCAGTAAGTGCCTGCCACTGCACTGTCCGTTCACCGAAGTGATAAGGGGGACCTGTCTCATACTGGATGTTTTATGGACGTGCTCCTGCCTCTGCGTGCCGGAAAATAAGCAGGGCATGGCAACATAACAGTTTCATCTTAGCCCCCCTCACTAGTTCCAGCTCTGCCGGGAAAAAGATACAAACATTTTGCTCTTGCTGCTTCATCTGGAAAGTCTAGGAAGTAGTAGTAAAATCAGTCCAGCAACCTAACCGGGAGCAGAACATGTAGAGATGTTTTTCTATTGTCTGGTGTGAAGCTAGAATATTTAACATTTAGAAGTCTCTTATTTCCACAGAAACTATCACCAACCTATTATTTATTTCGCTCCTTGAGGACAGTGCTTTCTTACGGTCATTGTCGAAGCTGAATGATTTTGCCATCTTGTCTTCTGTAGATCTCTCTTAACTCCTCATCAAGTAGAAATATAAGTTCTGCTACAGATCCATGTCCATGTAGAGTGTTATTATGGCAAACCAGCGGGACCAGATAGGCTGCCTAGGTCATACCGACCGTTTGCCCTCGACTAAACAGTCAGAAGGGATAGCAGACCATGATCGGATTCATGAGGCATAACTAACCTTGAGTCAGAGTACTCCATACCGAGGATTTTTGAGTAACCAATCCACTACACTCACAGCACACTTTAGGGTGTGTGCTGAAATAATCACCACTGTGACCCCTCGTTTTGGTCACACACTTTTCTGGTCCTCAAGAAAGCCTCATGATCCAACTCAAAGGCTGAAACAAGTAGACCTAAAGAACAAGTTACTTACCTTCGGTAACGATATATCTGTAAGAAACAGTAGTTAGTATTAGATTCCTTACCTTAGAATATCCCCAGGCGTTAGTCTGGATCCGGAAACTTTTGCGTAGCAGTACCCCTGCGCGTCGGTAGGCGTCGTCTGCAGGCGTCCCCTGCGGCTCCGCGTCGTCGGCGTCGTGCGCCGTGATGACGTCGCTGGAGTATATAGACGCCGCCTCCGCGCGCTGACGTCAGTTCTTTGCACACAGCTTTTCCGCGCCAGAACACGCAGAGCCATGTGAGAACCAACACTGGTGCCATGTGAAACTAGGGCCCTGAAAGGGATGTCCTTAACCCTAGGTATCAGTTCGCAGAACGGGGAGGATGGGTGGGGCGGTAAGGAATCTAATACTAACTACTGTTTCTTACAGATATATCGTTACCGAAGGTAAGTAACTTGTTCATCTGAAAGAAACAGGTTAGTATTAGATTCCTTACCTTAGAATAGATACCCCAGCAATACCAACCCCGGTGGTGGGTCTGCGAACCAATACAATCCTACACCAGAAAGTCCTGGAGGACCGAACGGCCAAAGAAGCCATCCCTCCGGACTTGACTGTCCAGGCAGTAGTGCCTCGCAAAGGTGTTCAGCGAGGCCCACGTAGCCGCCTGGCAAATGTCCTGCAAAGGGACTCCCCGGCCCAGGGCAGTAGTAGCCGCCGTGGCCCGAGTGGAATGGGCCCTCAGCCCAACAGGAGGCTCCTACCGAGCCAAAGAGTAGCATGCTTTGATGCACAGGACGACCCATCGAGAAATGGTTCGTTTCTGTACCGCCCTTCCCTTCTTCTCACCCACGTAGCCAACAAACAGTTGGTCATCCACCCGGAACTGGCGTGTGCGATCCATATAAAATGAAAGCGCACGTTTTGGGTCCAGACGATGGAGCCGCTCTTCATCTTTTGAAGGATGCGGAGGCGGGAAGAAGGAAGGCAAGGTGATGGACTGCCCGATGTGAAAAGCAGAAACTACTTTGGGCAGGAAAGAAGGTCTAGTCCTAAGAACCACCTTGTCAGGATGAACGGACAAGAAAGGAGGTTTCACAGAAAGAGCCTGGAGCTCACTCACTCTCCTGGCAGAGGTGATGGCAACCAGGAAGGCCGTCTTTAAAGTGAGAAGACGGAGAGGACAGGAATGAAGCGGCTCAAAGGGAGCGCACATCAAGAAGGTCAGAACCAGGTTCAAGTCCCACTGAGGCATCACGAACGGAACAGGAGGAAACATGTGCGTGATGCCTTTCAAGAATCTCAGTACAATAGGGGACTTGAACAAAGATGGCTGATCAGGTAGCCTTAAGAAGGCGGAAAGGGTAGAAAGGTAGCCCTTGATAGTGCCCAGAGCAGAGCCTTGCTGGGCAAGAGAAAGAAGGAAGAGGAGAACTTCAGAAAGGGGAGCAGAGAGAGGATCCACAGCCTTTGCTGTGCACCATGCCACAAATCTGTTCCACCGGCAGGCGTATACCGACTTCGTGGAGGGACGCCTGGCTGCCAGAATCACATCACAGACTTCAGGAGGCAAGTCAAATGGCCTCAACTGTCGCCGCTCAATCTCCAAGCATGGAGGTGGAGACTGGACAGGTTCGGGTGGAGGACCGTCCCCTGCTGCTGCGACAGAAGGTCCTCCTGAAGGGGCAGGCGGATCGAGGGACCGACTGACATGCTGAGTAGCTCGGGATACCAGTACCTTCGAGTCCAGTCCGGAGCCACAAGGATAACTTGGGCCCGGTCGCGCCTGATCTTCTTCAGCACTCTGGGCAGAAGTGGTATAGGCGGAAAGGCGTACAATAGACCGCAACTCCACTCGCGCCGAAAGGCGTCGCCGATCGAGTGCCGTCTTGGAAACTCCAACGCGCAGAACTGATGACATTGCGCGTTCTCTTCTGTGGCGAATAGATCTAACCAAGGCTCTCCCCATTGCAGAAAGAGGCCTTTCGCCACGTCCGAGTTCAGACGCCATTCGTGATCCACCGAGCACCGACGGCTGAGTTCGTCCGCCCTGGCGTTCAGAGAACCTGCCAGGTGTTGAACCGTCAGAGTCACGCCCTGACGTTCCAGCCATTGCCAGAGACGCAGGGCCTCCTGGCAAAGGGTCCACGACCCCACTCCGCCCTGTTTGTTGCAGTACCACATGGCGGTGGTGTTGTCCGTGAACACCTGCACTACACTCCCGTTGACAAAGGGGAGGAATGCCTTCAGTGCTAGGCGAATCGCCCGCAGCTCCAACATGTTGATATGGAGCCGGGACTCCGCCGGAGACCAGATGCCTCTGATCTCCGCCTCTCCCAAGTGGCCTCCCCAGCCCTGGAGGGACGCGTCCGTCACAACTACGTGCTCCGGTTGGGGAAGGGAGAGGGATCTGCCCCTGACCCAATCGCGGTCCGTAAGCCACCACTGCAACTGTCTCGCAGTGCCCTCCGAGATCAGGACGTGGTCGGATAGGTTGCCCTGATGCTGGGCCCACTGAAACTTCAGGTCCCACTGCAGAGCCCGCATCCGCCACCTGGCGTGATGCACCAGAAGGATGCAGGAGGCCATCAGCCCCAGAAGCCGCAGCGTCAACCTGACCGAGACCCGGGATAACGGCTGAAAGATGGGACTCAAAGCCTGAATATCCCGGACCCGCCGTTCCGGAGGATAAACCCGAAACTGCGCCGAGTCGAGAACCGCTCCGATGAAAAGGAGCTGTTGAGAGGGGCACAGGTGTGATTTCGGCACGTTGATGGAAAACCCCAGCTCGTGCAGGAGGTCTGCCGTCATCTGGAGGTGGTGGACGACTGTCTGGGGCGAGCCCGCCTTCAACAACCAGTCGTCGAGGTAGGGGAAGACTGAAACCCCTAACCGGCGCAGATGAGCTGCGACCACCGCCATCACTTTCGTGAACACCCGTGGGGCGCTGGTAAGGCCGAATGGGAGCACGATAAACTGAAAGTGCTCGCGGCCTACCGTGAACCGCAGGTAACGCCGGTGGGCCGGCAGGACGGGGATGTGAAAATACGCATCCTGCAAGTCCAAAACTACCATCCAGTCTTGCGGGTCTAGAGCAGCCAAGACCTGAGCCAAAGTCAACATCTTGAACTTCTCCTTCCGGAGGAAGCCGTTGACGTTCCGTAGATCCAAGATAGGACGCAGGCCCCCCTTGTCCTTCTTGGGCACCAGAAAGTAGTGGGAGTAGCAACCACACCCTACTTCTGGCCCAGGAACGCGCTTGATGGCCCCCTTGGCCAAGAGGGCCGTAACTTCCTCCTGCAGAAGTGTCAAGTGGTCCCCCGACACACGGTGGTTCTGCGGTGGCATGGCTGGAGGAGTGGTCTCGAAGGGGAGGGAGTAGCCCCTTCGGACGAGCTGCAGCACCCACCTGTCCGAGGTGATAGTGCGCCAGCGGGAGTGGTGATGGCGAACCCTGCCACCCACTGGCGTCACATGGGCCCGAAAGCCCGGACTAGGAGGATTTGGAGGCTGCTGCGGGGGGAGGTGTGGCCTGACCTCGCCGCTGTCCCCGACCGCCACCACGGCGGAATCCACGGCCGCCACCGCGTTGAGAAGTGTTCTGCGGTGCGTGGCTGGCAGCACGTGTGGGACCGCCCCTTCCGTGGCCACGAAAGGAGCGAAACGAACCCGTTTGCTGGCGCTGGGTCGAGAGACCCAAGGACTTGGCCGTGACCCTGGAGTCCTTGAAGCGCTCAAGCGCGTTGTCCGCTTTGTCGCCAAACAGGCGACTGCCATCGAACGGCATGTCCATCAGGGCATTCTGGACATCTGGCGAAAAATTGGCGGATCTCAGCCAGGCGTGGCGACGAATCGCCACCGTCGTGGACATCGCTCTGCCCAGCGAGTCGGTCGTATCAAGACCACACCTGATCGAATACCTCGCCGCATCCCGGCCTTCAACCATAGTCTGGCCGAGCTTGTCCCGTACCTCCTGCGGGCATTGCGGCAGACACTCCGCGACCGTATCCCACAGAGAGTGGGTGTAGCGGCCCAAGAGGCATGCGGTATTGCAAGACCGCAGTCCCGCACTCAGGGACGAGAAGACCTTCTTGCCAAACTGGTCATACCTCTTTGACTCCCGGTCGGGCGGGGCCGACGGGAATGCGGATTGGGATGTGGAGGCCTGGATCACCAGACTCTCAGGGGTGGGATGGGTGGACAGAAACTTAGGGTCGTCCGAACACGGACGGTGGCGCCTGGCAACGTTCCTGTCAACAGGCAAACCTGAAGCGGGCCTGGACCACGTGCCCAACAGAACGTCCGTCAAGGCTTCATTAAACGGCAGCAGAGGCTCCTGTGGGCATGACTGCGGTTTGAATACCTTGGTGAGGATGTTAGGCTTCACCTTTGCGACGGGGAGCTCAAGGTGCAAGGCCTTGGCAGCCCTCATCAGCACCACAGAGTAGGCA
Organism: Lissotriton helveticus; assembly: GCF_964261635.1. Taxonomy (NCBI): domain Eukaryota; kingdom Metazoa; phylum Chordata; class Amphibia; order Caudata; family Salamandridae; genus Lissotriton; species Lissotriton helveticus. Next base: position 285,350,083 of record NC_136062.1, read on the forward strand.
GCCCCAGCCTCCGACGCCACAGTGGGAGGCGAGACAAAACCAGGGTTAGGCGATTCGTCTAGACCACTGGCATCACCCAAGTCACCTGCCCAGTCCACGTCGTACTGACAGTCGCGTGTCAGAGGGTCCTCAGACCCCTCCCAACCCTCTCCATAATCTCCATCATCTCCGTACTCGGATTCGACGATGTAGACCGGCTCCTCGGGGTCAATGGGCCCCATCTGCGCCGGACGCGGCGTCGGGCGACGCCGGTCCGACTCCGCGTCCGGAACTGGAGAGGAAATGGGGGTGGCGCCGCCCGGAGCCGGCGCCGGAGCCCCGACGCCGGCCGGAACCGGCGTCGGAGTCACGGCGCCGCGCGGAGGCGGCACCACGGGTTGCCCCGATGGAATCGACGCCGGAGAGGCCGGGTGACCAGCCGGCGACGACCCTGAAGGGCCCAGCGGCGCCGGGGCCGGAGCCGCCGGCGGCGTCGGGGCCGGAGCACCCGACGGCGTCGGTGCAGGAGCACCCGAACCGCTCGGGCCCCCGGACGGGACCACCGGGCCCGCAGGCGCCGTAGGCCCCGTCGGAGGAGAAAGCGCCCTCATGGCCATGAGGAACTCCTCTATCTCCTCGCGCGACGCGCCTTGCCCAGGGACCGACGGGTATGGAGCAGGCAGCGTCGGCGACCCACGCGGAGCCGCGGGGGTGAGGCCACCCGAACCCCCGGCCGCATCGCGCGAGCGTCGGGGGGAGTCGGTGGTGCGATGACGACGCCCCGACTTCTTGTGTCGCTTACCTGAGGAACCAAAGGAGTGGTGACGACTTCCGGAGCGCTCGTGGCGGCTCCGCGACCGTTCTCTCGACCGCTCCCTCGACCTCCGGCCGGACCGGGACCGCTCTCGACGCGGGGCCGACATCCGGAACTCGAGCAGCTTGCGGGACTGCTCCCGCCTAGCCTTGCTCGTCAAGGCCCGGCAGTCGACGCAGGACTCGACGTCGTGGTCCGCGCCCAGGCACCGGAGGCAGAGTCGATGGTGGTCGGTGACCGACATCAGGCGGTCGCACCCGTCACAGTTTTTAAACCCGGGCATCCTACCGGCACCAAAAAAGTTAGAGTTAGAGTTATCAAAAAACTAGGTCAAAAGACCGGAGTACTGCTCTTCGGATCTGCGTTAACTGGCGCGGAAAAAAGAAGAACTGACGTCAGCGCGCGGAGGCGGCGTCTATATACTCCAGCGACGTCATCACGGCGCACGACGCCGACGACGCGGAGCCGCAGGGGACGCCTGCAGACGATGCCTACCGACGCGCAGGGGTACTGCTACGCAAAAGTTTCCGGATCCAGACTGACGCCTGGGGATATTCTAAGGTAAGGAATCTAATACTAACCTGTTTCTTTCAGATCAATATTTATAGGGATACTGAGGTACACTGAAAAACCTCAAATCAATCCCATGACTGTTTTCACCCATGTCCTAGGGCCCTTTTATTAAAACTTTTACAAGGGTCATCCCTAGAGACATTCTTAACACATAGTTGCGCATCACTTATCATTTCATTTTCTTCACACAAGCAACCTGCTCCGCTGTAACACAGACGTTGAAGCACAGCTGGATTGCGCTAGGTAATCCAGCTGGGCCCCGATGATGAAGCATGCCACCTACCAGGTAGGTGGGTGAGGGGTATCCTAAAACAACTTGAAGTTGTTTGCGCTTTCTACCTCCTTTTCTAAAGGTTTCTGTCAAGATCATTGACTATAAAACCAGAAGAAGGACTTGTCCATTTTTGTTTATAATATAGTATCTAGGACAAGTTAACTTTTCCTTACTCTCCTTGTGTTTAACTATATGAGTGTTATTATGAGCCAAAGAGGCATCTGAACTTCTGCTTCTACAGGCCATCAATAGCGTGTTGTCTTCCGGTATTGCCCAGCTCAAAACTTATTGTTTGTCTCTTATTGAAAAAGTAGTCTCTCAGTTCTTACAAACCTGCAAATTCGCACCCTCCATATCTTTCCTTTATTTCACTGCCAAACTCCTTGAGAGGGCCGCTACAACGGACCTCAAAGGATTTCAATCTGAGAATAATATGCTGCATCCTCTTCAGATCGGAATTCATCCTGGCCTAAGTACAAAAGCTGTATCCTCAATACTGGGTGATTTTCGGTCAATGTTTGGTGAAAGCAGTGTCAATGGAACTGCTTTGGTCTTGATGGATCTTTCAGATACTTCCATACTATCAGCCTTCATATCCTTCAACAGTGGTGTTTAGATAATAACATCGGAGGAGTAGTTCAGGTGAGGTGCACTGAAGAACAAGACTGCACCCCGTAGCACTCAAAGCTATGTGTTGGAAGACGAGCTTAGACTGTGTAGGAGAGTAGGGTCTGCTTTCCTATGGTCACCCCATTTTTTTTACTTTTTGCTTCACTGGTTTTCGACTTAATGTGGCTGTGGGCCTGCTAATCAGACCCACAGCCCTGCTGTTCTCTCTCTAAATTTCACACCATGTACTTTAGGTACATCACCAATTGGGATTTGGGTCACTCTTATGAGTCCCTGTACAGTGTACCATAGGTGCACCCAAGGCCTACCAGGGGCTGTAGCATATCTTTTGCCACCCCTGGCTGGGCATCCAAACTGACACAACTGACTGATCACTCAGCTAGGGCAAGGTCGTGTAATCACCCCTTGCTTAGGTGTAGTATCCCTATACCTACCATTATATATAGACACATATGCACCTGTAAGTCACTCCTATGGCAGGCCTTAACAATCCTGAAGGCAGAGTGCTTGGTTTTATGTGAGATGGTGCTCTAGCATGAGCTGGGCCTGTTTGCAGCTTTCGGAACCATGTCCTTATAGCTGTTATATGATATAGCCATATCATATACTCTTAAGTGCATTATAATCCTCGTGGTTATTGCTAACTTTGGTTTGGCTTTATCAAAACATGTCGTGTAAGGTGTCATACGCTTTGGAATACTACCTCCTTGCCAGTTCTGGCGACGGGGGTAGCATTCCACCCTTCTAGAGGGAGAAGACATGTTGTTCCTACTAATCCCGGTTAAAGTTAACCAGAGCCTCAGCATCACAAAATGGATGCTGCTGCCACAGACACAAGTCTGACCTCCTGCTGCTGGGAGCCCTTCCAGCGAGGGAGGCTTGGACAATAGGTTTCCTGTCTTGGGAGGTGCTAGCAACACCCAAGACAGGCTATAGTGTATTGGGGCAGGGAGGGCTGAATGAAATGAGACACTGCCTGGGGCACACAAGGTGTCCCATGCATATTCCAGTTCAAACCGGTGCTGGGGCACTCCAGCCCCAGCTCTGGCGCAAAACTGGACAAAGGGAAAGGGGTGTAACCACCCCCTTCCCTGGTCTCACCCATTGGAGGGACCTAGCAGGTAATCCAGCCCCTAAATTTGGTATATAGGTAGGAGCTGAGTCCCAAGACTTTAGATTTATCCTGACTGAAACTTGAAACGAAACTCTGGACCTTCGACGTTCTACTTGAAGATAGAAGACTGAAGAATCTCCCTTGTGGTCAAGGAGTGACCACCCTGTGCAAGCAGGCACCATCAAGCGATCAACGGTTTGCTTTGTCGACGCTCCCGCCGGAGCCCGAGCACAGAGCCTGACAAGACCCCGACTTCCAGACTTCCAACAGCCCGATCCACAGTCACAGCAGAGCTGAGACCCGTGGAGGCGACGAGAGACGTAGGACCGGCCATCTTGGAAAGCCAGCTAATTGCTTTCCGTGCGACTTCTGAGGCACCCTCGAAGTTGTGCATTGGGGATTGAGAAGCCCCAGCCCCGAGAACCAACTACACCGAAGATCAGCCCTCCACACTCCACGAGTTCTGCGTGGGGCACTTCTACATTTTCCTGCTTGACGCGTCTGTCCGGTTACTTGCCCGTTTGCTAGTGGCCTCTGTGACGACAAACCTTTTGATTTACACCGCTGGTCTGGTTGCTCCAGACTGGCCCCTGCTTCCCTGAAAAGGATAAGCCCATCAGACCTTGCTGGTCTGATCAAGAAGCCATCTTCGATTCCTGCGTGGGTTGTCTTTGCCAAGGCTTGTTGACTCCAATCCGGAAGCCGACACCGCCAACAGCAAGAGCCTTCGTGGGACAGTCCGTATCCAGCTCCTGGTCGTCGTCGACACCTCCTGGTCCACGTGGCTGCAGAGACAAGCTTCACGACATCACCTGATTGCTTCGCGACATCGCCTGGTTCCTTCCTGGTTACTGGCTAGTGACCCAGACTCTGTCCCCTCTGCTTTCAGGTACTCTTCATCCTCGATCCGCCCTTGGATCCACCCGGACACTTCTCTCCTGTTCGCCTGCAGCATCTTTCTCCAAGGCTCCATAGAAATCAGCGACGAAACCCGACACACTTTGAGACCTATGCACCCGCTTTCTGTGGGTGAGGTAACGCGAGTATTTCGGTACTCCTGTGGGTATTGACTATCCTAGTGTCCTAGTTTCAAGTAGCTTTTCCCTAGTCTATCCGGAAGTGTCCTAAAAGAACTCGTTTCCAATTCTTTCGTTCCCATTCTAACTCTATGGTAACTTGCGTGCGTGTAAAGACACTGCACGCGCATCCCGTGGGCCTCCTACTTCCTATCCTTTGGTAGTACAGTGTAGCCCCAGCGATTCTCCAGGCCCTAGGCCTTTCCTTTGTTCGTGACGTGGTTCTTATACCACTATTTTAGTATATGGTTCGAAGTGCTCCTAGGGCATTACTGTATTTTGTGCAACTTATTGTATTATAATTGAGTATCTTGTTATGTGCTGGTGCCTCTGACCTCATAAAGAGTTCAGAGGATTGTGTTAGAAATAAATACATATATATTTTGATATACAACCTCTGTGGTGTCCTTTCACTTGGTATTAAAGAGGTTACATATGGTAAAACAGCTGGCTTCACATGCCCTCTTGAGTTTAGCCTCAGACTGCTTTGTCCATGCTACCACTAGGATAGCTGGTCTATAAGGTTGACTTTACAACCATCACCATAAGGGTTGTTTGGACTGGTGCAAGGTGCTCACTAGAATAGTGAACATCATATACCAGGCCAACTTCCTGGAACAGGTGTTACAACATTTCGGACCAGGCAGGGGTGCCCACTCTCCCCTATCCTTTTTGCCCTATATATGGAGCCATTAGCGCAACGGGTCAGGCAACATACCCTTATCAAGGGCATCCCCTTTGGCGGCGACGTGCACAAGATCAGCCTCTATGCGGATGATATATTACTCTCCCTCACTGAGCCGATGCAATCGCTCTGAGCGCTTTTTATCGAACTCCATACCTTTGCGTTGGCTTCTGGGTTCAAAATTAACATTGAGAAATCGGAGGCCCTAAATATCTCCCTGTCTCCCTATCGCCGGAGACACTCATTGAGCTACAAGGCGAATTTGATATGCAATGGTCAAGTACCACGATCCCCTATTTAGGAGTTTTGCTCGTAGCGAACTATACCAGGCTCCACTCGCGCCTCGGTGACGAACTCCGGAGATGGAAGCACCACTCTCTCTCCTGGCTGGGGAGGATAGCAGCTACCAAGATGACCCTGTTACCCCAAATCCTTTATGTGTTCCAGACTCTTCCGCTGCGCCCACCAGCAGGTAGGCTTCAACGAACACAGTCCGACTTGGCGCGCTTTATCTGGAATGGTCGCCGTCCACGCTTCAAACATGCGATCGTGGTACTCCCGCCCGCTCACGGTGGAGTTGGGGTCTGACCTCCTCTTATACTATCAAGCGATACAACTTCACACCCTAGTAGAATGGCACCAGCTGGAATCGGGCAAGAACTGGCTTTTTAAAGATCAAGCCGTTGCGGGCTTGCCCCTTCAGGGAGTTCCCTTTCTCCCCAGGTGCCACCGCCCTCCCAACCTCTACGCATCGCAGATTACGAGCACCGTCTGATGTGTGGGACTGAGTTGCTGTCCGACACGAGCTCACGTCGTTTCCCTCCCCGATGACCCCGCTTTTCGCTAATCCCGACTTTTCCCCGGGTTTGGACTCCAGAGCATTTGCAGCCTGGAGACGTTCTCCCTGCAGAGCCCTGGGGCATTTGTTCAACCAAAATGGTATCCTCTCCTTTCAACAAGTGAGGGAGGACTATGGTATACCAGAGTCCGATCGCCTACCCTATTTGCAGGTCCGCCACTGGGCACTACAGCCGGAGGTCAGACCAGGCGCACAGCGTTTCCTCACCCCGTATGAAAAGTGGCTGGTAACCCGCACCTCCGATAAGAAACTGATCTCTGATCTGTACCAACATCTCCTCCTCACAACCACCTATACATACAATGCGGGTAGGACCAGGTGGGAGCGGGACTTGGGGCGATCACTCACACACAAAGAATGGGGCGGCATATATCATAGGGCCAGACACTCTGCTTACCACACAGGCCTCACTGAAACTTTGACCAAAGTGGCCACCTACTGGTACCATACACCTGAACGTCTACTTCACTGGGACCACCGCATTAGTGACCGCTGCTGGAGAGGGTGTGGGGAGGTAGGCACACTGGAGCACTTACTTTGGAGCGGTGACCGTTTGCAATCCTATTGGGGTACGATTTTGGACGACAGACTCACATCTTGATACCCAACTTCCTAGATTCCCCGCCTACATTCTGCTAGGACTCCCTAATGCTTTGCTGTACCCTTTGAAATCTAGGAGGGAAAGGCTCATAGCGATTGCTCTAGGGGCAGCCATGCAGAACATCCTAGCACATTGGAGGACCACGCAACCTCCCCCGCACACAGGTTGGCTCCATAGGCTATGGATGGTACTGGGTATGGAGAAGTTGTCCTTGGCGAAGGCGGGGAGAGGAGTTTGCAGAACTTTGGCGGCCCTTTTTAACTTTGCTCACGGGGGAGTTCAGGGAACTAAGCTGTTCTCGCTACTTGCGTCTGCTGCGCCTAGCAGATACCCCGATCGAGGAACAGAAGGCTCCGACGCGCAAGCGCAAGGTGCAGAGCTGAGGATCGGCTTACGACCTCTCCCTCCTTGGCGGATCCCTTTTCCCTTTTCTTTTGCTTTGTGGACAAGGGGGGGGGGGGTATTGGACAACGTTTCCCCTTCACAAGGGCTCTACAAGTCTTGCATTGACATTATTTTCACTACCGCACGCTTTCGTTTGTGTTAAACAGGAAGAATTCGGCATTGTTTCATCTGATGGGGAAGCGTGGTCTGTATGTTTTTCCTGTTTTGAAAACTCAATAAACGATTTAAACCATAAAATATTATCAGAGAACCAGCACCAGGGACAGTAGGGAGGTGCTACAGAGGTGAAATTATGAATTACATGTAAACTGATCAAGAGTGACTGTTTAGAGAGCACACTCGCCAGAACCACTAAATAACCTTACGATAAGCAGGCAGACTGCTCTTTTATTAAACTGCAAAACTCCTTAGCCTCTCTCGTTGTTATGAACATAGACCCCACCAATCTTGGGCTTACAAGACTACCTACTGTAGGGTCCATTTGACCTGCCTGGGTTGCTTAGTAACCCAGCAATCGGCCAGTTCGTGTACCTTGGAATAAGGCTCAGATAACAATTAGCCCATAAATTCTCATGGATCCCCCAGTCACTGAGTCCATCGGAATTATGAGTCAATGTGTTTCACATAGGGTTTTATGTCTTAGTGAAGGCCGGAAAAAAAAAAGGGAAACTTGCCTAGAACAAACCGTTTCAAATCTCATGATCCCCCTTATTTCCCTGCCCCTCAAATTACTGCCTCCCTTAACCCCCGGTAACAGTAACTCTGGGACTAGGAGTTAGGACATGCGGACAAGATCTGTTTGGTGAACTTGGACATATTTCGTTTGGATTACAATTTTTTTGTCTGTGGTTGGAACCAGACATACGCTCCCACCAAAAAGTAGGATACCACTTAAACCCAGGAACATTGACCATACGTGACGTCAGCAAAGGTCACATAAGTCCCCACCCCGTCGCGCCTAAGTCCGTTTTCTTCGGAGAACTTTTCCGTGCCACAACGCAGAGCCATCAGACACAACTGTGACAGTATAGGAACAGTGTGCGAAAGAACAGAAATATAGAAAAGGAATGGTGAGGAACAACACCACAAGGAGCAATGCCAGACACTGCAATACCTAACGGCAGGGAAAGAAGAAAGAATAAGAACAGAGCACTGCCCTAATCAGCAACCCTGCCAGTACGGAGATAGCACCCCCCCCGGAGACAAAAGGACACATGAAAAAATGTCATAATAACATGAAGCAGGACCACAACACCAAAAAATAACAGTGAAGGGGAACCAGTCCTGGACAAACAAGGAACAACAAGACTCCAAGACAGCCCCCCCACAGAATGTGACATCCCCCAGAAAGAACAAGGGCAAAGGCCCGGCCACAAAACCCCAACCCAGAGGGTAGCAGAATAGCAGAAGGGACAGAACCCCTCAGCAATGAAAGGGGGGAAAGAGGTGGGGGGGTAGAAGGAAGCCCCCACCCTAGAGCTAAAAGAGCATAAGAGCACGTGAGTACTCCTAAACTTATCCCCCAATGACCAAAAAGGGAGGAGTGGAATAAATAAACAGGACGAACATCCTGCCAGAAAAAAGCGAAAGAAGGAACTCACCAAAGACATAGCCACCCACAGGGAGGCGAGTGCAGAAGACCAAACCAAAGGTCCTCGCAGAATGGGGAGCAAGGGCGGGTCGTGAAGGAAATTTGCGGCTAGAATCGTCTCTACCAGATACATCGTTACCGAAGGTAAGTAACTCGTACATCTGATAGAGACTACAAGTCGCAGATTCCATAATGTAGAATAGATACTCCAGCCATACCCAAGAGAAGGAGGGTCTGCGAGAGGACCCCCCCCAGCCTGGGCAGAACAGAAGGTCCTACAGGGGACGTGTCAAGCAGACAGGAAGAAGAGCTCTGACCCCCCCAGGCAAGGGGAACCCCTGCACTTAGAAGACCACCGACCCCAAAGGGGATGCGGGAAGACAGGAAAAGAGGCAGCCCGCTCTCTAATTAAGGAGAAGAAACAAGGACAAGGCAAAAGGAGGCCAGAGCACCCCACGCCTGCACAAGACACCAAGAGTCTCCACCAGAAGCTTCAAAGCCCAGGCAATGAAAAGGAAAAAGAGCAACCCAGAGACTCCAAGGAAAAGAGGTAGAGCAAAAGCAAGCCCCCGCCCCCCCACCCCCAACCGGGAACACACCCAGTGAAGAGGGCAGCCAAGCCTATCGCTGCCAGAGGAAATAGACCAGACAGAATAGCGCCTTCAGCAATAAGGCAGGCAGAAGCAGAAGGGGAAGCTCAGGGTCACCCAGGGAGAACCGTCCAACACCCCGCAGGGCTAGACAGCGCCCAAAGAGGAACCAGGAACTCAAGAGCCAACCCAACCCCTAGGGCGGAGAGGCAGAACTGAAGATAGGGTTCACTGGAAGAAAGCGGACAAGGCAAGGACAACCGCCCTGCTTAAGTGCCAGGAAGGTACAATGGTGCAGAAAAACAGCAGGTCTGCGTCGCATGCATCTCTGACTGCAGAAAACACCACGGAATGGCGCACCCAGGACCAGCCAGACACCAGCCGAAGACAGAAGCCAGGAAGACTAAGAAAGGGCCCAGAAACACCCCGGAGGAGGAGTCCACACACACAGCCCAAAAAAGAAGTGGAACCAGGCAGAACTACGACGCCAGGTCACAGATAGCAGGCCAGACCAGGCTAGCAACTCAGCGACCCCGGAGAAGGATGGCCCGGGACGCGGCTAAGCAATTCCAACCAGCAGCAAGAGGGTTGCCTCTGCAATCTACCGGAGCGCCACGGAGAGTAGAAGCCCGAAGGGCGACCACACCTCCCCAGTTTATGACACAGCTATACAATAGCTACCATTACCCCACATAGAGCATGTTACGTCCTAAACATGTGAACCCTCTTAGGAAAAAACATTCTGCAGCAAAAGACAACAGAAAAGACCTGCGGAGAACCCGCAGACGGCTTGCCATCAGCCAATAAGAAAAATAGAAGGCCTTATCTCAGGGCCAAACGACTCAGCAAAGCCAAAAAAGACATGCAAAAAGGGGGCCGGCCAGCAGCCAACAGCACCGCTGAGCGACCGCTGAGCCTGCACTCCAGGTGAGGTCGTCCCCCCACGCACCACTGCTCTCTGCCTCGCTCCTTTGCCTGCTTCTTGCTCCTGACGCCGGACGACCCAGCCGCCGCTGAGCCGCCCGACTCACCTTTTTCCCCGCCGCTGCCTCCCTGCGGCCCCGCCCCCCTCCTGCCCATTTGCCGCCCCGCTCCCGCCACCCAGCTGACCCTCCCTCCCGGGTCCTTACTTATGACGCCCCCTTGCACGCGCAGCGGACGCGCCGATTGTGCGCCAAAGGCGCGCCAAAGGCAAGCCCGTCTGCGCCCGTCCGTGCCTGGACCGCGCCCAGTGCCAGGACCCCTGGCCCCCGCCGATGCAAGACGACCCGACAGACCTACAATGCCGCCGCCCTCAACGCACTCAATGCCGGCCGGAACCCCGCCTGCTGCCGAGCCACCCCGAGACGCTTCCACGGACCCTTCACCTGCAAGGCCTGCAAGTTCACCTCCCTCCGAACCTGCACCGCACCCGCCAAGCCAAGCACCAGCAGCAACCACCTCAAGTGCATCCTGCTCAACACCCGCTCCGTCCACAGACACGCCGTGGAACTCTGGAACCTCCTCGACGCAACATCACCGGACATCGCCTTCCTCACGGAAACCTGGATGAACGTCTCCTCAGCCCCCGACATCGCCATCGCCATCCCGGACGGGTACAAGATCATCAGGAGGGACCGCGTCAACCAGACCGGAGGAGGCATCGCCATCGTCCACAGGAACACCATCTGCATCACGACCGACTCTAACGACACCTTCGCCGCCGCCGAGCACCTCCACTTCCAGATTCACACCGACCCAAAGACGACCCTCAGAGGCACCCTCGTCTACAGACCCCCGGGACCACGCGCAAAATTCAGCGAAGACATCACAGACTTCATCAGCCCGCACGCCCTCCCCTCCGCTGACTACATCCTCCTTGGAGACCTCAACTTCCCCCTGGAGAACAACAAGGACCGCAACACCGCCGCCCTGCTGGACAACCTCGCCAACCTCTGACTCAAGCAACTGGTCAACACCCCCACCCACTATGCCGGCCACACGCTTGATCCCGTCTTCTCATCCAGCAAGCACATCACCTTCAGCCACTCCACCGGACTCCACTGGACCGACCACAGCTGCGTCCACTTCAGCTTCAGAAGAACCACGACCCACCACCACCCGCTTCAGGTTCCCCACAGAAGCTGGAGCAAGATCACCGCCGACCAGCTCACCACCTCCCTCAGCCAGAACCCACCCGCCAGCACAACGGACCCCAACGAAGCAGCCTGCAACTTCACGCAGTGGCTGACCGCCTGTGCCGACGACCTCGCACCACTGAAGAACCCTCCCAGCAGACCCAGAAGCAAGAAGGCATCCTGGTTCACCGACGAACTCAAGGACTCCAAGAAGACCTGCCGCACCCTCGAGAAAGCCTGGCTCCTCGACCAGACCACTGACAACATGACCACCCTCAAAGACGCCACCCGCAAGCACCACCAGCTCATCCGCACCACCAAGAAGAAATCACTGAAGGAACGACTGGACAACAACACCCACGACAGCAAGGAACTCTTCAGCATCGTCAAGGAGTTCTCCAACCCCAGCACCGGCAACAACGACATCACTCCGTCACAAGATCTCTGCGACTCCCTCGCCTCGTTCTTCCACCGCAAGATCGCCGACATCCACAACAGCTTCAGCGCACCATCCACGCACCCAACCGTCGAACCAACGCCCCCCGCCACCACCCTCCGCACCTGGACCACGGTGACCACCGAAGACACAGCCCGCACGAACACCATCCACTCCGGATCTCCAACCAACCCCTGCCCCCACCACGTCTTCAACAAGGCCGACTCCACCATCGCACCCCAACTCCGGAACATCATCAACACCTCCTTCAACACCGCCACCTTCCCGGAGAGCTGGAAGCATGCCGAGCTCAGCGCCCTACTGAAAAAAACCAACAGCGGACCCAACCGACCTCAAAAACTTCCGTCCCATCTCGCTCCTCCCTTTTCCTGCTAAAGTCATCGAGAAGATCGTCAACAGACAGCTTGCCGCCTTCCTCGAGACGAACGGATCCCTCGACTCCTCGCAGTCCGGTTTCAGAGCCAACCACAGCACCGAGACCGCCCTCATCGCAGCCACCGACGACATCCGAGCCCTGCTCGACAACGGGGAAACAGCGGCACTCACCCTCCTGGACCTCTCTGCAGCGTTTGACACTGTCTGCCATCGCACCCTAGTTCAACTCCTCAGCGACATCGGCATCCAAGAGAAGGCACTGGAGTGGATCATCTCGTTCCTCGCCGGAAGAACACAGAGAGTCCGCCTCCCCCCGTTTCGATCCGAGGCTACCGAAGTCATCTGCGGCGTACCGCAAGGATCATCACTCAGCCCCACCCTCTTCAACGTCTACATGAGACCTCTTGCAACCATCGCACGCCAACACAACCTCAACATCATCACCTACGCCGACGACACCCAGCTGATCCTCTCCCTCACCAGAGACCCCGACACCGCCAGAACCAGCCTACACGAAGGGATGAAAGACGTCGCCAAGTGGATGAGGAACAGCCGCCTGAAGCTGAACTCAGACAAGACGGAAGTCCTCATCCTGGGACCATCGCCCTCCGCCTGGGACGACTCCTGGTGGCCCCCCGCCCTGGGCACCGCACCCAAACTAACAGACCACGCACGCAACCTGGGCTTCATCCTGGACTCCTATCTCTCGATGACCAGACAAGTCAACGCCGTCTCCTCATCGTGCTTTCACACCCTGCGCATGCTTCGCAAGATCTTCCGATGGATCCCGACCGAGACCAGGAAGATGGTCACCCAGGCACTCGTCACCAGCCGACTGGACTACGGAAACGGCCTCTACGCCGGAACCACAGCCAAGCTACAGAAAAGACTCCAGCGCATCCAGAACGCCTCCGCCCGACTCATCCTGGACGTCCCCCGACGCAGCCACATCTCCGGCCACCTAAGAGACCTGCACTGGCTCCCCGTCAACAAGAGGATCACGTTCCGGCTCCTCACCCACGCACACAAGTCTCTCCACGACCTGGGCCCCAAGTACCTCAAAGACCGCCTGACCTTCTACACGCCCACCCGCCAGCTACGGTCTACCAGCCTCGCCCTCGCCGCCGTACCACGCATCCGAAGAGCCACCGCCGGAGGAAGAGCCTTCTCCTACCTGGCGGCCAAGACATGGAACTCCCTCCCCATCCACCTTCGGCTGACCAAAGACCATCTCGCCTTCAGGAGACAACTCAAGACCTGGCTGTTCGAGCAGTAGCAGACCCTTTCCCCAAGCGCCTGAAGACCCTTCCGGGTGAGTAGTGCGCTATACAAGTGTTATGATTGATTGATTGATTGACCACAGTCCTAACAAAAGGGACACGAGTGCACAGTAGCACACACAACACACAAACGGGGCGACCCGCCCCAACAGAAGAACACCTCCCAAAAGCCATCCCAACTCACCGGTCACTGAGGGGGAGGAGTGTAGGAGAGTAGGGTCTGCTTCCTATGGTCACCCCCACTCGACTTTAGTGTGGCTGTGGGCCTGCTAATCAGACCCACAGCCCAGCTGTTCTCTCTCTAAATTGATACCATGTACTTTAGGTACATACCAGATTGGGTCTTGGGTCACCTTTGTGAGCCCCTGTATAGTGTACCATAGGTACACAGGGCATAGGTGCATCCAAGGCCTACCAGGGGCTGCAGCATGTACTATGCCACCCCTGGCTGGCCATCTAAAATGACACCACAGGCTGATCACTCAGCTTGGGTAAGTTGGTGTAATCACCCCTTACTACCTTATATATAGACACATAGTAACCTATAAGTCACTCCTATGGCAGGCCTTAACAATCCTGGAGGCAGAGTGCTTGGTTTTATGTGAGAGGGTGCCCTAGCATGAGCTGAGCCCCTCTGCAGCTTTCGGAACCATGTCCTTATAGCTGTTCTATGATATAGCCATGCCATATACTCTTAAGTGCATTATAATCCTCGCGGTTAATGCTAACTTTGGTTTGGCTTTATCAAAACATGTCGTGTAAGGTGTCAAACACGTTGGAATACTACCCACCCCCCCCGCCATTTCTGGCGGTGGGGGTAGCATTCCACCCTTCTAGAGGGAAAAGACATGTATGTTACTGCTTTACCGGGTTAAAGTTAAACAGAGCCTCAGCATCACAAAATGGATGCTGCTGCCACAGACACGAGTCTGACCTCCTGCAGCTGGGGGAAACTCCAGCAAGGGAGGCCTGGGCAATAGGTTTCCTGTCGAGGACCTCCCCAGACAGCCTGTAGTGTATTGGGGCAGGGTGGGTTGAATGGAAAGATGCGTTTCCAGACACTGCCTGGGGCACACAAGTTGCTCCATGCATAGGCCGGTTCCAACCAGTTGCTGGGGCACTCCAGCCCCGCTCTGGCGCAAAACTGGACAAAGGGAAAGGGGTGTAACCACCCCCTTCTCAGGTCCACCCATAGGAGAGACCTAGCAGGTAATCCAGCCCATTTTCTTAGTATAAAGATAGGTGCTGTGTCCCCAGGACTTTAGATTGTCCTGGAACGAAACTCTGAAACGAAACTCTTGGACTTTCGACATTCTATACCGACTAGAAGACTGAAGACATCTCCCTTGTGGTCAAGGAGTGACCACCCTGTGTAAACAGGCACCACCAGTAACTTGCCGGTCTGCTTTGTCGACGCTCCCGACGGATCCCGAAGACTCAGCAACTCAGGAACTGGACTTCCAGACTTCTCTGACTCCGACACACATCCACAGCAAAGTTGAGACCCGTGGCGGACACGAGAGACATGGGACCGGACACCCTGGACATCCTGCATTTTGCTAACTGTGCAACTACCGAGGCACCCTCGCAGTTCTGCATTGGGGTACGAGAAGCACCAGACCCGAGCGCCATTTGCACCGCAGCTCAGCCCTCCACACTCCACGAGTGCCGCGTGGGGCCCGCCCTTGCATTTTACCGCGTCTTCCCGGTTGCTAGCCCACTGGCTAGTGAGCCCTCTGAAGACGAACCTTTTAAAACTAAACTGCTTTCCTGGTTGCTCCAGGCTTGCTCCAGCTTCCCTACAAAGGAGAAGCCCTCCAGACCTTGCTGGTCTGACTCAAAGCCAATCTTCACTTCCTGCGTGGATTGCGTTTACCAAGGCTTGTTGGATTCAATCCGGATACTGACACTGCAGTCAACTAGATCCTTCGTGGGACAGCTCGAATTGAGCTCCTGGTCATCGTCGACACCTCCTGGTCCTCGTGGCTGCAGAGACAAGCCTCACCTCTTCACCTGATTTCATCGCGACATCGCCTGGTTAATTCCTGGTTCCTTCCTGGTCACTGGCTAGTGACCCAGACTCTGTCCCCTCTGCTTTCAGGGTCTTCAGTTCTTCGATCCACCCTTGGATCCACCCGGACACTTTTCCTTTGGCCACCTGCAGCACCTCTTTTGCAGATCTCCATTGAAAGCATCAATGAAACCCGACACGAAAAGACACCTTTGCACCAGGCTTCCCTGGGTGAGGTAACTCGAGTACGCCGGTGCTCCCGTGGGTATTGACTATCCAAGTGTTCTAGTTTAAAGGGGTTTTGTCGTAGTCCATCCGAAGTGCCCTAAAACAGTAACTTTGTAACTTCTTCATTTTCCATTATAAGTCAATGGTAACTCGCGACTCCCGTGGGTCTCCTACTTCCTAACCTTTGGTTGTTTAGTGTAGCCCCAGAGATTCCCTAGTCCTATTCACTATTCCTGAAGTGGTTCTTATACCACTCACTTAGTATATGGTTTGTGAGGCCCCTAGGGCAAAACTGTATTTGTGCAACTTATCGTATGCTAATTGAGTAACTTGTGATGTACGTCGATCTCTGACCTCATAAAGAGTGCAGAGGGGTTGTGTTAGAAATAAATACATATATATATATATGATATATACCTTGTGTGGTGTCCTTTCATTTGGTATTCAAGGGATTATAATTGGTAAAACAGCTTGCTTTACATGCTCTCTGAAGTCTTAGCCTATGACTGCTAGTCCATGCTACCACTAGGGTAGCTTGTCTATAAGGTTGACTTTACAACCACCATCAAAAAGGGTCGTTTAGACTGGTGCAAGGTGCCCACTAGAATAGTGGACATCATATGCCAGGCTAACTTCTCACAAGGAGGAGGCCGAAGTCCCGCCAGGAACCTCTGAATGGCCGAGTCCGCAGGGGCATGGAACAAAAGAGCGCCATCAAAGGGAAGATCCTCCAACCGTTCCCGAACGTTTTCCGGGAACACACTGTCCCGAAGCCATGCATGACGACAAAGTGCGACCAAAGAAGCCATAGCACGACCAAGCAAATCCGAAACGTCCAGAGCAGAGCGAAGAATGAACGTCGCTAGCTCCCGGTCATCCAACACATGGTGCCGCAGATCAACACAGGCACCCTCCTGAAAAGCGGCAGACATAAGGGACTCCGGTGAGTCCCACAAGCAAGAAGTGGCCCTAGCCAAAACACACAGAGTGTTAAGGGCACGCAGAGCCGCACTGGTGGATGCGAATACATTGTGCCCCCAGGAGTCAAGCCAGCAGGCCTTCCATGATGGGAGAGACAGCAACGGCAGCAGGGAGGGAAAGGCATTATGCAAAAGAGGGCCCTTGGTAGAGGGGTGGAGAGATAGACACACAGGATCACGCTGTGCCGGATGGTGGCGGTGCAGAGGTGTTGGGGCACCATATCCCCCGTGGCAGCACGGCCCCAAGCCCCCAAGACAGAAGAGTGGAGCGAACCCTCGTAGGGAAGCAGCAGCTCCCTACCACCAAAGCCCTGATGGAGGACCTCCAGAAGATGATCCGCGGGGAAATGCGCAGCTGGATCACCCATGCGCAAAATTCCAAATTCCTGCAGCCGAGGAAACAGCACGAGCGAAGGCAGCACCCGCCTCTGTAGGGCCCAGCGGAGGAGAAAGCAGCTCCTCGGTGGGCGAAGGCTGCAAACTAAGGCGGCATTCTCCCAAGCCAACCGGAGGAAGGAAAGGCCGTCTGGAAATGAGGAAGAGGTACCGAGGAGTGGGGAACCTGCGGCGCCTCCGGCGAAGACCGTGGCGACGGCGAAGAGCCATCCTTAGATGACGTCAGGAAAAAGCCACAAAGCGACGACCCATCTCCGGCGAGGACGAAACCAGCAAGTGCCGAACCTCTGGAAAAGTGGAGGCGTCCAAAGAAGAGTCAACGACCCGACGCAGGCCCGGTGCCATAGAGTTCTCAACCGGAGGCAGGTCAGCATCGTCTGGCGCCGAGGGAGACGCCGGAAAAACCTCCACCACAGCGCACGGCGCAGGAGACCGAGGCTGGGCCGGATCCAGGGAGGCAAAGGAACAGCGCCGGAAAGGCATCGACTCTACCTCCGACGAGGCAGCCGCCTGCGTGGAGGGACGAGAGGGGCCTAGAGAGGGACGAGGGGTCCCCCGTGGCGCCGCCAGGGCCAACAGGCCCCGGAGCCCAAGTAGCATCACCTCAGCCTCAGAAAAGGCCGCCGCCTGCCCAGAGGACCGAGGGGCACTCTGGGACGCCCCACGAATCCTGGCGACCACCCGTGACACCACTGGGACCCCCCCTGCGGTGGTTTGCGGCCAGGCAGAGGTGCTGCGGTCCGCAGGAGGGACCCTGTAGGGCCGCACCCCAACGGTACCACATCCTCCGAACCTGGATCAGAACCTGTTGGCGCCGGGGCCGGATGCCGCAGAAGGCCCCACACACAGCAAGGGGTCCGCAGACGTCCCAGGGGAGGAAGAAGGAGAAGGAGAAGCCAGCAAGGCCTGCAAGTCCACTGCATATGTCTCCATCTGGGCTCTAGTCGCCCCCTCACTGAGCAAAGGCGGATAGGGGGACGACGCGCGGGGCAGCACCTCCCGATGAGAGCCCACAACCCTGAGAGGCCTGGAACCAGCCCTCAGGCACAAACTGCAACACTTACCAACAGGCGAGCGATGCTCTTGCGGTCTGGGAGAGGGACGATGTCAAAGACGGAGGCGGCGGTTCTTGAAACCCACCACAGGGGCCGGACGAAGTGACGATGCCGACATGGACATGCGTCCAGATAGGCGTTTCATCTGGTGCTCCCGCCGGGACTTCGGCTTCATCTGCTGACACGCTTCACAGTCAGTGGAATCACGGTGCTCCCCAAAACACCACATGCAGATGGGGTGTGGATCTGTTGCCGACATCTGGCGTGCACAAGACCAGCACATCTTAAAACCCAAAGGCATTCGCACACCTTTCCCACAAAACGCACAAGTGAAAGGCAAAGAAAGGCCCTAAACAGGCCAGAAGCACAATCCGGATCCTTGTTGCACGCAGAAAAGGAAAAAAACTGACATAGGCGCGCTGGGCTAGGACTTATGTGACCTCGCTGACGTCACGTACGCGGACGTCGGGGCGGAGTCACGTGATGCCGTCTCCCCAGCGTGCAAGGATGCTGTGGCAAAAAAAATTCCGGATCCAGTCTCACGCCTGGGGATAATTCTACATTAAGGAATCTGCGGCTAGTAGTCTCTATCAGATGCAATAGAGCGGTCTACAGAGTCGATGGAAACCAAACTAGACAAAGTTGCATTGGATCTAACAGTGATACACGCGGATCACCGGAAATTAAACAACCGGGTTATTGCTGTAGAGCAAGACATAGCGGAACTGAAGCCTGCCATTGACTTTAGGTATAGCAACAGAATGCGCATGAGGTCAGGAAACGATATCTTGAAGGGCAGGTGGAAGACGCAGAGGGCCTCTCCAGGAGAAATACCATATGCCTGATCGGGCTGCTGGAAGGGAGCAGAAGGGCAGGACGCTGTAGCCTTCATGGAGCAATGCCTCAAGTCCTTATTACCATCCATCATATTCCCCCCTTTCTTTACTATTGAAAGAGCTCACATCATCTGCTGCTAGAGCGTGTCCGCTCATCTTTAAATTGCTTCATTTTAAGAACCGAGACACGATTCTGCAAGAAACTAGCAAAATGGCTGAGGTTGCACTCGGTCCCTGTGGGTTATACTCCGTTACATATGTCTTTATGCATATGATTATGGGTTATCTGGGGATTCACAGTGGCACGCCCTGCAAGATTACACTTTCCCTCCAATTCTCGCTTCCGTTGATAACCAGTTGGGCACGTGGTTGCTTTGATGTTTGCTGAGTTTGGGCAACACCCAGGGGTTAGAGGGGTTGCTCTTATAATGTTTTTTCCCCACCCTGCTGGTTTATCCCCGTTATTCCGATCGCAGGAGCCTTTTGGGGGGGTTTCAAGTCGATACAGTACATTGCCGATTCATATTCACAATTGCATGCATAGGCCAGGGTAAATTCCTATTCCTACATAATATAGGGCCGGGACGGATCACATGATAACTACATGGAATGTAAGGGTCCTCCGCACGACATCCCGCAGGTATGCAATTTACTCTGATCTCAAGAGGCATAATGTGCGGATTGCGCTTTAACAAGAGTCACATTTAAATGCAGTGGAAGCCACCATACTACAGCGTAGGTGGATGGGTAAGGTGTATGCCACTGACTATTCCATGTTTGTGCGGGGCCTAATCTGGATTTGTCCAGGCACACCTTATGCAGCAGACAAGGTCCTTACCGACAAAGAGGGATGGTATGTATTCCTGAAGAGCAAACTAGATGGGCGCCATATATTTTGATAGGGAACGTGTACGCCCCTAATGTTGATCAGAGCCAGTTTTTTAGACTGCTGTCCCAATTGCTGAAGAAATGGTGTGGCATACCATGGTTAATAGGAGGCGACTTTAATAGTGTAGGAGAGTAGGGTCTGCAATCCTATGATCACCCAGATTTTTGCTTTTTGCTGCACTGGTTTACGACTTTCCCTGGCTGTGGGCCTGCTAATCAGACCCACAGCCTAGCTGTTCTCTCTATCCAAATTGTACTCAGGTACTGAATTGGCCCTGGGCCCTCTCCAAGTCCCTGTACCCAGGGCTGAGGTGCACCCAGAAGTCTCCCAGGGGCTGAAGCATGTATTGTGCCACCCCTGGATTGACTAACTAAAACTGACACAACTGGCTGCACGACAGCTGGGGCAAGGTGGTGTACTCACCCTTTGCTTTAGATATAGTATACCTATATCTAACCCTAAAATGGACACACAGATCTCCTATCAGTCACTCCTATGGCAGGCCTTAACAATCCTGAAGGCAGAGTGCTTGGAATCGTGTGAGATGGTGCTCTGGCATGAGCTGAGCCTGTCTGCGGCTTTCGGGATCTATCCCTTAGCCGTTTCCATGATATCGCATACCATATACTCTTAAGTGCATTATAATCCTCGCGGTTATGTGCCAACTCTGGTATCGCTTTATCAAAACATGTCGAGTAAGGTGTCATACGAATTGGAATACTAACCCCTCGCCAATTCTGGCGACGGGGTTAGCATTCCACCCTTCTAGAGGGACACGACATGCCTGTAACCTATAACCCGGTTAAAAGTCAGACAGAGCCTTAGCATCCACAAAATGGATGCTGCCACCGAGACACAAGTCTGCCCTCCTGCTGCTGGGAGTCCTCCCAGAGCAGGAGATAAGGACAAAGGGTTTCCTGCCAGGGGCGGTGCCAGCACCGTCCCAGACAGGGTTTTGTGTATTGTAGGTAGGCAGGGCTTTAGAGGAAGGTGACTGCAAGTGGCACCCCGGTGCTCACTGTGCATAGGCCGGCTGGAACCAGTTCCAGGGGCACTCCAGCCCCTGGCCTGGGGAAAAGCCGCCAAGGAAGTGGGTGTAACCACCCCCCTCCTGGTCCCACCCATAGGGCAGGACCTAGTCGCGTGCCAGCCCCCTTTTACAGGATAAAGGTAGAGACTGGCCCCCTTCCAAATCAGATCATCTTTGAATCCTGAAACTACTTTCTGCGAAAGGAACTCAAGACTTCTTCCTAAGATTTCTCCCTTGTGACTAAGGAGTAGTCACCCTGCATCCGCAGGCACCATCTAAGAACACTGCGGTCTGCTGCAAGTCCTTCCTCCGGAATCCGACTGCCCAGCTCGACGAGAACCGGCTTCCCTGGCACCTCTGACCTCTACCCACCTCTACAGCCCAGCTGAGAACCGTGGGTGCGACGAGACCTCAAGGGACCGGCCATCTGCAAGACTGCACGACTTCTTTCCAGCAAGCCCGCCGAGTGAATTCCTGGTGAGTGCTTTGGGGTCCGAGAAGCCCCCACCCTGAGCAGCTCCAGCACCGAAGAGCAGCCCCCCAGCATCTCCACGATCTGCGTGGGGCCCTTCTGCTTTCCGCTGCTCACCGCGTTGTTTGGCTACTAGCCCGTTGGCTTGTGGCCTTCCTGACGACGCCCGACGACATTTCTGCTGCTGGTCTGGTTGCTCCAGACTGGCCCTTGCTCCCTTCCAGAAGAGGAGCACCCCGGACCCTCCTGGTCCACTCAAGACGCCATTTTGAGTCCACCGCTTGGGCTTGAATTAGCCAAGGCTTGTTGCCCACTCCTGGGTAACTTCGACGCCGACGACTTCATCCTTCGTGGGACAGCTCGCACCTCCATCCTGGTCGCCGACAACGCCTCCTGGTCCGAGAGACTGCAGAGCCCAGCAGCGCCCACTCACCTGACTGCGGTGACTTCGCCCGGTGCCATCCTGGTGCCCACTTAATCACTGGCTAGTGATTCAAGAACTTGGTCCCCTCTGCTTTCAGGTTTCTTCTTCCTTGATCCAGGCTTGGATCCATCGAACTTTCCTTCACTGGTCGCCTGCCAGCAACTTCTTCCTTCCAGGCTCCTGGTCCGGCAACGAGATCCCCGACGTCTTTTCAGACCTATGCAGCTGCAGCCCCTGGGCTAGGTAACTTCGGCACTCCGGTGTCCCAGCATAGCCTCACTATCCAAGGGTCAGGATCCACTGTCGTTTTCTCCCTACCAGGTCGGGTCCGCCCGTGAACACTAACTTTGTGAATTCTAGCTTCCATAGACTTTGTCCCGCATCCCGCGTGAGAGTGCACACTCTGCACCCGAGTCCCCTGGGCCTCCTAGTAGTAATCTAACGATTCCCTAGTCCAGTCCTAGCGATTCCAAAGCCTATTAGAACTGTTACTTACCTGCTAGTAATTCGCATTCCACTTTTAGCGTATATGGTTTTTCGTGCCCCTCGGGCATTTGTGTAACGTGCTAACTTAAAAGTATTTTCGTAAGAGTTTTGTTGTGTGCTTAGCTCCCTGTCTCATAAAGAGCCAGGGTAGTCTTGTTATAAATAAATACACTGTTTATTTTCATAACAACTTGTGTGGTGTCCTTTCACTGGGTGTTCAAGGGGTAATGTGATGGTAAAACAGCTGGCTTAACACGCCCTCTAGAGTCTTAGCCTTAGACTGCTCGTATCCATGCTACTAGGATAGCTGGTCTATAAGGTTGACTTACAACCAATCATCAATAAGGGTTGTTTGGACTGATATATAGTGATCACTAGAATAGTGAGCACTGCACATCAGGCCAACTTCTCACATTGGTGAGCAGCGGTTGGGATTTGAGCTTGCTGTTGTTTTACCACACATGCCCTAAGAATATCTTGTGAAAGATCACATAAGTACTAAAGGTACATATAACTTAGCTTAGAATACTCTGAGTTCTACTGAACCAGCTGTTGTAGCTCCTAGGGCCTAGCACACCCTAAACTACAACTCTAGCAAGGGATCAGTAGGCAAACATATAGTGTAGGTAAGTGTGTGGAAAAATACAAACTGGGGGGCACTACCAACCAGAATATAAGATCCTTAATTATTGCCCGGCGATGTCGCCTCTTGAACCCACAAAGAAGTTAAACTATTGAAGAGGCAGGCGCTGGAGACTGGAAGGCAGGAAACAAGGTTTTTATTCGCTCCGGAGGAGAACACAACGAAAACGGACAGAAGGTATCGTTCTGAGGTGCTCCAACTGCATCCCGGAGGCCTGGCCTCTTATACACAAGTTTGTCTCTTTATTACATGTAACACATTCTCGTTGATACTTTGATGTACGGAAAGACATCCTCAGAATCCCCCCTTCCCAGCCCGTTCCCATGCAAGGCTACAGTGGAAGTCCCCGCCCCGTTCACAACAGGTGATGATCATTGCGCAGCTGGGTATTCCGCCGATTCACGGAGTGTGCGGGTTTCGATCGGATCTCGTGGGATGGGGGGGGCTTTGATCATCTCGGGGGTCCTTTGAGGAGGGAAGCTTCCTATTGTATGGGGAGGGGCAAGAGATTGGTATCGGCAGAGCTAGGTGTCGGCCTGGGAAACGGGGGAGACAAACGGGCACACGGGGAAAAGGGGTTTGCATCAAAAGGGCCGGAGGTCATGACGGGGAAGCAGGGAGGTGTCGCGCTGGGAACAGGATGAGGGCCTGGGGCAGAGCAGCGCCGAAGAGGGGTTTATGACTCAAGGCAGGTGCAAGCAGGGGGGGGGGTTGCCAGCGAAGTTAGGAGAGAGGGAGAGAGAGAGACGCGCTGGCTCTCGGCGAGAGCAGGGAAGCCATGGTGTCCAAAATGGCGGCTGTTTTACGCGCACAAAAGGTTTAAGGAGAGCAAGAGGGCGCCGATAATGTTGACGGTTTTCAGCCTAACTTTTAACAGTCCTCCCTTTTCAACATATCTAGCCAACTTGCTTACTCAATGTCAATTTTCATCAAATTCCTAACTTCGGTATCATATAATGCCCTCATATGTTCGCTTCCAATGTCCACAGTTTTGGGAAAAATACAACTCGCACATAAAGAACACATAGGTGGCAAACATTGAATCCCTAAGCATAGGCCACATATTACAACTACGGGAATCAGGATAATGGTGAGCAGTCTCCAGCCCCAGCTTTTGACGGTGTCCCAGAACCAACCACCAAGCGACCATTCTTCTTGCTCTTGGTGAACTTCCGAAGAGAGTCTGTGAAGATGTTCGATGGCTTTGTACACTGAGGGTGAGTTGTCCGGTATGTATGTACAACAGCTGGCCCCAATAATGCGGCATGCTCCTCCACGGTCCGCCAGAACCACATCTAGAACGAGGCGGTTCTGAAGAGCCACCAAACGGACCGCTTGGAGCTCGGCAGTGTTGTTGGCAAAGATGCCCGCTGTGATGTTCATGGTTGTCTCGACTGCCTGAGTCAAATGTCGGATGGCACGGCTGTTTGCCATCGGGCCCCAGAGGGGGACGAGTCCTTTCATAGCATCGAGGAACTGTGCCCCTGTTGAGTCGGCTTGCTCAACGTCTTTGGCTCGTTTTTGTCTGTGGTGATTCGCTGGGGCCACATAAGTTGGAGGAAGGACGAAGGAGATGTAGCAAGTGCCCCCCCAGCCTTTGGGGAGCCAGGTGTAGGCCTTCGTGCCACAGATGAAATACATGTTTGGGGATGACACAAAGGAAGGTGGATCCGTGGAGTCCAAAGTTCTGGTAAAGCGGCAAGCGCTGTGACCCACCAGCTGTGTCCCAAGTCCTTCTACACACATGTGGCCTGTGACGTTGATGACCGTCAGGGCCACAGTCAGAGTGGCAGCCGTTCGTTTCCGCAGATAGGAGAAGGTGGGTCTGGTTGGATTGTTGAACACCTGCATTTCGATTCGTTCTTTGGCCGGAATGTCCATTTGGATTGAGTCGCTGGGGGTCAGCGGGCAGAAGTGTGTCTTTGTCTTGTTTCGCCCGGCCCCATGAGAAGAATGTGCTGCAGCTCTGCTGGAGGTGGCATTTCCCGTATAGCTCTCTTGCAGGAGGATCAGCCAGGCAAGGCAGGAGCCGTGGACGGAGAAGGGTGAAGGGATGAATGGTATTGAATGTCCAGTGGCATGGGGTAGCAACCCACAGATCCAGCAGTTGGTGGCGTTGGTGGCAAGATTGTGCTGGTGAAGTAGCTGTACGAAAGAGTTGTTCCAAAACTCCTTTCGCCTCTCTCTTAGTTGAGGAGAGAGCGAAATTAGATAATGTTCCTTCATGGTGGTAGGCTGAGCAGTGGTTAGGAATGTTTCGTGAGCAGGTGCGTGTTCTTCCATAATCCAGAGCGTAGTCATGAGGAGAAAACAGAGGAGGATTACGATGAAGAGTGCAATTGTCTTTGAGCTATGGAGTCTGTCTGTTCTCGGATTTCTGTAGTGGGTATTTCCTGTTGTCTCAGTCGGCTTCTTGTTTGGCGCTTCCATCATCTTCTTATCTGGCGCTTCCATCATCTTCGTCTTCAAGGTGCTCGGTAGTGGGCAGGACCACAGACTCAGTTTTAGCTTCTCTCCAGGTAACCCTTGGTAGTTTGGGTCACCGTTCTGAGATTCTTTAACCTAGTCCGTGGCCTACTTAGCCGAAGCTCCCTCCTTTCGACGCAGGAAATACCCTTCTCGAGATGGCACAGTGGGGTCAGGATGTTTTGAAAGTTCAAGTGTCTCTGTATCAGGGTAGCAGTTCAACGATGGTCGGTCCCGGTTCAGGAGCTCTTCTTGGGTGCTGACGGTGTCTGTCGTGGCCAGGGCTGGAGAGACCTTTTTGCAGTGATGAGCGTGCAGCCAGTGTTTCTTCCCCTCCACTCGAAGTGCGGTCCGAGTGGTGATCAGCACTTGCCAGGGGCCCGTCCACCGGGGTTCCAAACTCTTTGATCGCTGAAAGTTTCGGATCAGCACGAAGTCCCCCGGCTGGATGGCGTGACCCGGACCCCTGGAAGCATCGGGGATGGCCTGCCGCACCTGCTGATGAAGGACAGACAAAGTTTCAGTCAATTTGTACAGATAATCAGACATTAGGACATCCGGAACGTCATGAATGGACGTTGGTTTCGGGGCAGACCAGACGCTCATGGGTCGACCGAAGACAACTTCATAAGGGGTTAAGTGATGTCGGGTGGGGGTAGAGCGCATCGATAGCAATGCCAATGGGAGGGCGTCTGGCCATTTCAGGCCCGTCGTAGCCACTATTTTGGCCAGTTTAAGCTTTAGTGTGGCGTTGTGTCGTTCGACAAGCCCAGCAGATTGAGGGTGGAAGACTGCGTGGAATTTCTGTTTGATACCCAGCCCATTTAGGATGAGCTGGATAACGTTGGCTACGAAGTGGGGGCCATTATCACTCCATAAAACACGACAGAGGCCATAACGGGGGAAAAACTCCTTTAACAGGACCTTTGCAGTGGCCATAGCGGTGTTGTCACGGGTTGGATATGCTTCCACCCATTTGCTAAATGCGCACACCACGACAAGTACATATTTCAGGCCTTGGCATCTGTCTAGCTGGATGTAGTCCATCTGCAGGACTTCAAATGGGTGGTTTGGGACCCCAAATCCCCCCCGGGGTACTACAGTTCCCTTCCCGGGGTTGTGTTGCAGGCATATTAAGCATTGTTGGACCAGGCGTTTGGCGGAATCTGGGATCTTGTCATTGTGCCAAACCCTGGAGACAAGTTCGATCATGGGGGCTGATCCTATGTGGGCTGGGGAGTGTGCCATGGTTAATATGGGAATCAAGTATGAATCAGGCAGCAACCATCTGTTCGTGTCTTTTGTCCGCCAGCAGCCTTCATCGTCTTTCAATCCCACCCGTGCCCATTCAGTCAATTCGTGTTGTGTGCTAGCCGTTTGTATGTCTCTAATTGTGTCCTTGGCGTCAGTCCAGTTTTCTGCTTGTGACCTGGTCACGTACATACGTGTTGTCGTTCTATTTTCAGCTGTCGTTCGGGCGGTGATGTCGGCTAGTGCATTTCCCTGTCCAATAATGTCTGTCACCTTCTTGTGTGCCTGGCATTTGATAACGGCAAGTTTGTTGGGGAGGAGGACAGCTTCGATTAAGGCGGAGACTAAATCCCCGTGCAGAATGGGTGTGCCGTGTGAGGTCAAGTATCCTCTCTCCCTCCAGAGGAGCCCAAAATGGTGAACCACCCCGAAGGCATACTGGCTGTCGGTGTAAATGTTCGCCGTGGTTCCTGTTGCCAGGATGCAGGCTCTCGTCAAAGCAATCAGTTCCGCTGCCTGGGCAGATCGCTGGGTGATGCGGGCTGTTTCTACTACAGTTCGAGCCGTGGTGACTGCATAGGCAGCGGAAGTGGTACCATCGGAGAGTTTGATGCAAGAACCGTCCACCCACAACTCCCCGTCGGGGTCAGGGAAAGCTGTGTCTCTGAGATCGACCCTACTCCTGGTCTGTTCGTCCGTAAGAGTCACGCAGTCATGTACGGGGTGCACATTGGGGTCGTTCTCTGGCAAGGGTAACAGAGTTGCTGGGTTCAGTGTGGTGCATCTTTTCAGGGTGATATGGGGGGCAAGCAAGGTTAGTTCGTATCCAGTCAGTCGTGCACTCGTCAGATGTTGCGTCTTGGTTTGGTTCAGGAGGGTGTCGACTGCATGGGGTACCAGTACCGTGAGGGAATTCGAGAGTACAATCCCCTCACTCTGTCGGATAGAGACTGCAGCAGCAGCTACAGCTCGAAGGCAGGCAGGCAAGGCTCTGGCGACAGGGTCAAGAGTGGCAGAGAAGTAAGCGCACGGTCGTTGCTTAGGACCGATGGCCTGGGTCAGGACAGATAAAGCGCACCCCTCCCTTTCGTGAGTGTAAAGGGAGAAGGGCTTTCTGTAATCAGGGGTACCCAGGACAGGGGCTGAGCAAAGGGCATCTCGTAGTTCTGTGAAGGAGGTTTGACACTCAGGAGTCCAAGGGAGTGGGAAAGGGACGTCTTTGTTTAGGAGAGAGAGCAGTGGTTTTACAACGAGGCTGAAGTTTGGCAACCATTGTCGGCAGAAGGAGGTGAGGCCTAATAGGGAGCGAACCTGCTTCTGGGTTTTAGGGACAGGGGTGTCTAGAATGGTCTGGATTCGATCAGGGGTGAGTTTCCTTCCATCTTTGGACAGAAGGTGGCCTAGGTAAGTGACCTGGGGTAGGCAGAATTGCAACTTCTTCTTGGAGACCTTGTGGCCATTTTCCGCAAGGAAGTGCAAGAGTTGAATGGTGGTGGTAACCGCTAGAGGGGTGGTGTCGGCTGCCAAAAGGATGTCATCGACATATTGTACCAACACCACCCCGTCGGGTAACCGGACTTGGTCTAGTTGCCTTTTGAGGGCCTGGCTGTAGATGCTAGGGCTCTCCGTGTAGCCTTGAGGGGCTCGGCAAAACCTATATGAGCGGGATTTTAGGGTAAAGCCGAAGAGATATCGGCTGTCTGGGTGGATGGGGATGGAGAAGAATGCGTTCTTGAGGTCGATGACGGAAAAGGTGGTGGCAGTGGATGGAATCAAGGTCAGGATGGTGGTGATGTCTGAGACCACAGGGTACTGGGGTACCACCACTTTGTTGATCTCTCGGAGGTCGATGATGAAACGGTATGCTTTCTCATCTCCCTCTCCCTGCTTCTTGATAATGGGCAAGATAGGGCTGTTGCAAACGTTGCTAACCACTTCCTCTACCACTCCTGCGTCTATCAGTGACTGGATAATCATTACCAATGCCTTCTCGCCCTCTGGCGATATCCGATATTGTGGGAGTTTTGGGAGTGTTGCGTCTGGTCGGACAGTAATGTGCACTGGGTCAATTAACATACGCCCTACGTCCGAATCCGCTTTGGCCCACAGATACGGAGGTAGGGTGTCAAGCAGGGACGCGTCGACGTCGGTGATGGAAAACATGTGTCGGGGGGAACAATGTTTAAGCAGAACGGGGTTGTCGTAAAGAAACACTCGAACTCCATCTTGAGAACACCTAATCGTCGCTCGGAAGTGTTTCAGTAAGTCAAGTCCCATAATGGCGTCAGGGCTATTGGAGGAAAGCAAGAACGTGGTGTCGGTGGTGTTGTTTTCTACGTCAAAGAGAATCGGGGCAGACAAAGGGTTGGTGGAGGGCGTTCCATCGAAACCTGTCGATGTTATGAGTGAGCCAGACAAGGGTGCCCTTGGAATCAGTCGTTTAGATAACGCACTACGTGTTGCGCCAGTGTCTACCAGAAATGGAGACTTGGTACCCAGGACCTTAGCAGTGACATAAGGGCCCTGCTGGTCAACATAGAGCTCGACTGGATCCCTCCCTCGCCCTTGGCTGTCCTATGCAAAGGTGTGAGTGTCGTCATAGTCAGATTGTTGATATTGGTTCTGTCTGGGTCGATCGAACGTATTCGGTCTGCTTGATCTGTCATTAGTCGCGTCATTTGGGGGCCCTCGTTGTGGTCCCTTAGGTCTCGGTCCGTTTGCTACATCCCTGGGGTCTCTGTTCCTGATCATTTCCAGGAGAACTGGGCACTGGGATTTCCAGTGGCCAGTCCCTTTGCAGAAAGCGCACTGGTCATCTCTAAGGTCTGTGCGTCCACTGTAGGGAGTCAGAGTGCGGTCCTGGGGAAATGCAGTCTTAGGGACGTTTGTCTGGTAGTTTCCCCGGTATTGGTCTCGTCCTATAGTCACCCCTTGCAGTTTGGCGATCATCACCCTCTCTTTCAGGTCCTTCTTCTTTTTCTCTGTCGCCCTATCGTTTTCATTTTTCTGATGCTCATAATATTGGGCCATTTGGAGAATCGCTGTAGGTTTGGAGGCTGCCCAACTACTCTCGCTGGCCTGTAGTTTCTGGGAGATGTCCAATGATAGGCCCTTAACATAATTCTGGACAAACAGATGGTGTCCGGTTGCAGTGGTCATGTCCTGGCCGCTGTAATCGGAGAACACCGTTTCAAACCGGGAGAAGTATTCCGATACATCCTCCTGGGGTTTTTGGCGACAGGCTGTTACTATCGACCAGTCCACTTTCTTTTCTGGGATTAGGGTTTTTAATTTCTCTACAATTTTATCTGGGAGGTCTAGAATGGATTTCAACGGCTTTTGTCCTGGTCCCCGTTGTTTGTCCAAGTCATCGAGTTGTGGCCAGGTATGTCCGAACAGCTCAAGGTGGTCGACTTTCCGGATTTGCTTCCACACATCAGCTGGTAGACATAACCCGAAGAACAAGTCGATGTCAGCCAGGGTCATGATAGTTGAACCCAGGGCTGTACCCAATTCAGTATAGAAGGCAGTGGGGTTTTTACGTAGGTCGGGTAGAGATTTCCGGAATGTCAGTATCTCTTGCCGGTCCCATGGCTGGTAGACCCAGTTGTATACTACCCTTCCCTTCGCATCTTGGTTGTTTGCATCATCGTGAGTCCCTGTACCCCGAGGAGGAACCCAGTAAGGGGCAGCCTCACGTATCGGCATCATGGTGTTAGATTGCTCGGTTGGTGGTTCGGTCACTACGGGGGCCGCGGATTTAGCTCCCGGCTTTCGTTCAGTGAGGTGGCGGAAAACCTCAAGCGTACGCGTAAGGAGGTCCGACACATCACACTCGCCCTCATCCCCGATATCGACCTTCCGGTACAGAGTCCTTAGGCTCTCGGGACCTTTGTCTCGATATCGGTCCTCGTATGTATTCAAGACATGATAACACAGTCGTACGGTAAAATGTCGTCTGTGACTCCCTGTATACGAGCTGAACATATCTGTGATGTACTCTTCATCATCCTTCCTTTCTACCAGTGTCCTCGCTATTTTGTCGATCCCCGCTCGCTCATCTTTGTCTAGCCTGTTTGTTCTTGCAAGGCCAGCCCCTCGAGTCTCATGCTCTTCTAACGTTGTCGTTGATGCGGGTTTTAATACAAGGGGTTCGGCTGGCACAGAGGCCATTGGGGCCGACGCTGCGGCGGTACCTTCGTTTGTACCTGGGGGTGGCGCGTGCTGCGCCAAGGGTCGAGAAGGGGCGTATGGAGGGGGCATGTAGATGATAGGAGGACCTAACAGCAGGTCCTCATTGGCTTGTCGTTTCGAGGGTAAATCAGGGTAGAGCATGGAGGGGGTTCTAACCGGACACTGGCTTGGCGTTTCCCTTTCTAGTTTCTGTTTAGCTTTCTCTCTTTCTTCTATCTCCTTTTTTAGTTTCTGAGCAGCTAGGTGGGCTGCTTTTTGCAGCTCTTTTTCCAACCTACTCTCAGTTTTCTTTTTACGCTGTTCAGTTTCTTTTCGCCACATGCCGAAGCTATCAAGCATAGTAGGTGTTGTCTTGTTTTTACCTAGGGCAGTTTCTAGCATTTTTATTTTATCATCATCGAAGGATCCTATCAGGGGCCATTGACTTTCTTGACCCTGTTTTGTATATTTATGCCATAGTTTACTATAGGCAATAGCGGTCAATCCATGCTTCATGAACATGTCCTTATTAGGGGTGCCTTCCAGTGGGGCTGGATGGTCCATCTCTAATAAGCGGTCCGGGCTAAACAGGCTACCAATCAATGGGGAGAAGACAGACATGACGGCTCGTAACGAGGGACTAAAAAGTCAGCACTGCCTATCTTATCACTAGGTGCAAAGACTAGACAGAATATTTCTATTCTACGTTGTTTGCAGGCAGTGAATACCTCATGGATCACAATAACCAAAGACCAACAAATAACAATGGGGAGAATGAGTAGGTCCGCAAAGATCTGCGTTACCTACCTTTTTCACTATCTGCAAAAAGGGTGGTCTCTTCCCTGTTTGCAGACAGGGAATCTCCAGGAAACAATAATTTTGCGAACAACAGTTCAGTTTCAAGCAATTATAGGGTGGGGGAGAAAAAAATAAGCACGGCTGCTACCCTACCTATCCTCCACTGCTTGCAAAGAGAGAGACCTTTGTTTCTCCGTTTGCAGACAGTGAATCCCTCATAGATCAAGATAACAAAAGACCGATAAATAACAATGGGGAGAATGAGTAGGTCCGCAAAGATCTGCGTTACCTACCCTTTTCACTATCTGCAAAAAGGGTGGTCTCTTCCCTGTTTGCAGACAGGGAATCTCCAGGAAACAATAGTTTGTGAACAACAGCTCAGTTTCAGGTGACTATTGAGTGGGGGAGAAAAATAAGCACGGTTGTCTGCCCTACCTATCCTCCACTGCTTGCAAAGAGAGAGCCTGTTGTTTCTCCGTTTGCAGACAGTGAATCTCCAAATAAACAAAAAGAGCAATACTAGTATTTAACAAACAAGCAATCAAGCAATTTTTTCGCAATTTGTCGTGGTAACACGACCTTACCCGGACCGCATGGACAGTTTCCTGACTTCCGAATCCAGCGCCCGATCGTCCTCTCTTCTTCGTTATCCTCGCGGCACTCCTGATGGTTCCCAGTCAGGACCGTAGATCACTCGAGAGAGGTCTGTTCGGAACCAGTGAAGTTCGGATGATCGGCTGTCAGACGAGGGTCTATCGGACAGACGCGTTCCCGATCGTTGCAGTCGTTCACTTTGTCGTCAGGACCTCTCCCACTGGATCCATAGGTCGCTGATGGGCCCCACGCTTGGGACGCCAATTGTGGAAAAATACAAACTGGGGGGCACTACCAACCAGAATATAAGATCCTTAATTATTGCCCGGCGATGTCGCCTCTTGAACCCACAAAGAAGTTAAACTATTGAAGAGGCAGGCGCTGGAGACTGGAAGGCAGGAAACAAGGTTTTTATTCGCTCCGGAGGAGAACACAACGAAAACGGACAGAAGGTATCGTTCTGAGGTGCTCCAACTGCATCCCGGAGGCCTGGCCTCTTATACACAAGTTTGTCTCTTTATTACATGTAACACATTCTCGTTGATACTTTGATGTACGGAAAGACATCCTCAGAATCCCCCCTTCCCAGCCCGTTCCCATGCAAGGCTACAGTGGAAGTCCCCGCCCCGTTCACAACAGGTGATGATCATTGCGCAGCTGGGTATTCCGCCGATTCACGGAGTGTGCGGGTTTCGATCGGATCTCGTGGGATGGGGGGGGCTTTGATCATCTCGGGGGTCCTTTGAGGAGGGAAGCTTCCTATTGTATGGGGAGGGGCAAGAGATTGGTATCGGCAGAGCTAGGTGTCGGCCTGGGAAACGGGGGAGACAAACGGGCACACGGGGAAAAGGGGTTTGCATCAAAAGGGCCGGAGGTCATGACGGGGAAGCAGGGAGGTGTCGCGCTGGGAACAGGATGAGGGCCTGGGGCAGAGCAGCGCCGAAGAGGGGTTTATGACTCAAGGCAGGTGCAAGCAGGGGGGGGGGTTGCCAGCGAAGTTAGGAGAGAGGGAGAGAGAGAGACGCGCTGGCTCTCGGCGAGAGCAGGGAAGCCATGGTGTCCAAAATGGCGGCTGTTTTACGCGCACAAAAGGTTTAAGGAGAGCAAGAGGGCGCCGATAATGTTGACGGTTTTCAGCCTAACTTTTAACAAGTGCACCACTTACACCTCACTAGAAAAGCATGTCGACTCAGGGGGACTCTACTGAGACTCCCCTGGTCAGTGTTGACCCTCCACAGGTCACTTCAAGATATGCAGCTCTCAGTTTTCATGAGATGAGACAGATCTGTGTCTCCAGAAAACTGAAGCAGGGGTCTAACCCCACCACTTCCTTTCTGATAGGTCTCCTAGAGACATATGATGCCAGAAAGCTTTCTCAGTTACATGAGAACATGCCAGCCTTAGAAGGAACCTCTGGGGATCCAGATCTCCACAACACTGATTCAGCAGTTGAGGAGGAGGATCAGGAGGTACTCTCTGGGGATGAGGTAGACAAGGGTCTTGAGGTAGTCAGAAGGCTAACTAGGACCAACTTAGACTTACTTGGGCTAGGATCTGGGGGCCCCCCAGTACTAACCCGAAGTGGGCCTAACCTTGGAGCTAGGAGAGATAGATCTCTTTCTAGGGACTCCAATAGATCTCTGCACTCTAATGCCTCTTCTCAGGGGAGAAGGAATCCTCCACAGAGGAGATTTACTTCCCCTCAGAGAAAGGAGCATGAAGCTAGGATGAGACAAGCTGAACTGAGGATTGAAAGGGAAGAAATTGCCCTGGCCAAAGAGAAGCTTGCCCTGGCAAGGGAGCAGCAGATGAGTGGGCTAGCTCCCACTGGTGGCAGCAATCTCCCAAGAGATAGAGAGAAGGGTTTAGATACTAAACACCTGACTAAAATAGTGCCCCCCTTTAAGCAAGGGGATGACATCCAGAAATGGATGGCTGCTCTGGAGAGGGCCTGCACTGTGCAGGGCATTCCCCAGAGTCAGTGGGCAGCTATACTGTGGCTCTCCTTTGATGGTAAAGGTAGAGATAAGCTCCTCACTACAAGAGTGGAGGATGCTAACAATTACCAGGTCCTGAAGAATACACTGGTTGATGGGTTTGGTTTAACCACTGAGCAGTACAGGTTGCTGTTCAGAGACACCCAGAAAACTCAGTCTCAGGACTGGTCTGATTTTGTGGATTGTGCCACTAAGGCTTTGGAGGGCTGGTTGCTGGGTAGCAAGGTTACAGATTACACAGGATTGTATAATCTAATGATGAGAGAACAAATTTTGAACAATTGTCAGAACCAGTTGCTGCACCAGCACCTTGTTGATTCAGATCTGACCTCTCCCCAAGAATTGGGAAAGAAGGCAGACAAATGGGTCAGGACAAGGATCAAGCAGAACCAGAACCAGAACCAGGGTGGTCAGAAGAAAGCAGACCAGAAGGGTAATGTTAAGAATGAGCAAAATGACCAGAAGTCTTCACCAGGTCCCCAACAAACCAAAGAGGGTGGGGGTCAGGCTTCCCAGAAGAAGAAGACTCAAGAAGGCCAGTCGAAAAGGTGGTGCCAGTACTGCAAAAGTAAATCTCACTGGTTTAGTGAGTGCACCAAAAGAGGAGGACAAACTCCTGCCACTACAGCTCCTAAAGCAACTGCACCCCCTAGTACAGTCAGTAGTGGTAGTGTCACTCCCAAGGCATTAGTTGGGTTAACCTTGGGTACTGAGGGGTCTGACAACTTAGTTGGCACACTCACTCAGGCTGTCCTTGTCTGTACAGGGGATATGGATATGTCCCCTGAGATAAGTCCCAATACTTTGGGCAAATACAGGCAGACACCTTTGATTAATGGCAAAATGGCTCAGGCCTATAGGGACACTTGTGCCAGTGTCACCATGGTGACACCTAACTTTGTGGACCCTGGACAGATCATGCCAGGTACTGATTTCCTGGTGACCAATGCCAGCAATGTCACTACTAGTCATAGTGTGGCAATTGTAGCTTTCTCCTGGGGTGGAGTGAAGGGACCAAAGAAAGTTGTAGTCAGTTCAGACCTCCCAGTTGATTGTTTGTTGGGCAATGATTTGGAGTCATCACAATGGTCAGAAGTGGAGCAGAGGACTCACATGGAGATGTTAGGCTTGCCAGCACATGTGCTTGCTGTGACTAGGTCACAGGCCAGAAGATGCCCCACTGAACAGGTGCTGGATCCTGAAATTATGGACCAGACACCTCCCAAGAAGAAGAGCAGTAAGGGTAAGGCTTTGCCTTCCCCCTTGCCCCAGGTTGAGGATCAAGTCTCTGAGGAGGCTGATCTAGAAGAGCTGAGGGAAACTGAGCCTAAAGAGCTTGAACTTGATCAAGTTGAGTTTCTGGGCTCAGGGGGACCCTCCAGAGCAGACCTGGGGAAGGAACAGTTGAGCTGCCCTTCCCTTGAACCCCTCAGACAGCAGGCTGCTGCTGAGGCTGCAGGGAATGCCACAGGTGCCCACAGGGTATACTGGGAAGATGGACTCCTGTACTCTGAGTCAAGAGACCCCAAGCCTGGTGCAACCAGGAGGCTGGTCATCCCCTTGTCTCTGAGAGGTTTCCTTCTCACCTTGGCCCATGAGATTCCCCTTGCAGGTCATTTAGGTCAGACAAAGACTTGGGACAGGCTTGTCTCACACTTTCACTGGCCCCATATGAATGAGAATACCAAGGAGTTTTGTCGCTCATGTGTCACTTGCCAAGCCAGTGGTAAGTCAGGTGGCACAACAAAGGCCCCCCTCATACCACTACCTGTGGTGGGGGTTCCCTTTGAAAGAGTGGGGATTGACATTGTTGGTCCAATGGAACCCCAGACAGCATCAGGACACAAGTTTATACTGGTGGTGGTGGACCATGCCACCAGGTATCCTGAGGCTATTCCCCTTAGGACCACTACAGCCCCTGTAGTGGCAAGAGCCCTAGTTGGAGTGTTCTCCAGAGTGGGTTTCCCTAAGGAGGTCGTTTCTGACAGAGGTACAAACTTCATGTCAGGATATCTGACTGCCATGTGGAAAGAGTGTGGTGTGAACTACAAGTTCACCACACCCTATCATCCACAATGCAATGGGCTTGTTGAGAGATTCAACAGGACCCTGAAAGGGATGATTCATGGACTACCTGAACCTCTTAGGAGAAGATGGGATGTCCTGATCCCCTGCCTCTTGTTTGCTTACAGAGAGGTCCCACAGAAGGGGGTTGGCTACAGCCCTTTTGAGCTTCTGTATGGGCATCCTGTAAGGGGACCCCTGTGTTTGGTGAAGGAAGGATGGGAGAGACCTCTCAAAAAGCCTGCAACCAACATAGTGGACTATGTACTTGGCCTCCGCTCCAGGATGGCTGAGTATATGGAAAAGGCATCCAAAAACCTTGAGGCCAGCCAGGAACTTCAAAAAGCTTGGCATGACCAAAAGGCTGTACTGACTGTGTACCAGCCAGGACAGAAGGTGTGGGTGCTGGAGCCAGTGGCCCCAGCAGCTCTGAAAGACAAATGGTCTGGGCCCCACACCATCATTGAGCAAAAGGGAGAGGTTACCTACTTGGTGGACCTTGGAACTCCCAGGAGCCCTCTCAGAGTGCTCCATGTTAACAGGCTCAAGGCATATGTTGACAGGAAGGACATGAGCTTGCTCATGGCCACAGATGAGGGGCAGGAGGAAGAGAGTGACCCTCTCCCAGACCTGCTCACTCAGAATCCTGATGATGGGTCAGTTGATGGTGTTGTCTTTTGTGGCAGCCTCACTGAACATCAGCAACAGGATTGCAGGCAAGTTCTGCAATCCTTTCGACATATGTTCTCTCTGACACCCAGCCAAACTGATTGGTGTACCCATGATGTTGACACTGGAGACAGCCTGCCTGTCAAGAGTAAAATCTACAGACAGCCTGATCATGTTAGAGACTGCATCAAAACTGAAGTGCAGAAAATGTTGGAACTGGGAGTCATTGAGCCCTCAGATAGCCCTTGGGCTAGCCCAGTAGTTCTAGTGCCAAAGCCTCACACCCAGGGTGGTAAGAGAGAGATGAGGTTTTGCGTAGACTACAGAGGCCTCAATGCAGTCACTAAGACTGATGCCCACCCAATACCAAGAGCAGATGAGCTTATAGATAGATTGGCTTCTGCCAACTTCTTAAGCACATTTGATTTGACAGCTGGGTATTGGCAAATCAGGTTAGCTGAGGAAGCCAAACCCAAGACAGCATTTTCTACCCCTGGAGGGCATTATCAATTTGTGGTAATGCCCTTTGGACTGAAAAATGCACCTGCCACCTTCCAAAGGTTGGTGAATCAAGTCCTCACTGGGCTGGATGACTTCTGTGCAGCTTATCTTGACGATATTGCTGTCTTTAGCTCCACCTGGGAGGATCACCTGGTCCACCTGAGGAAAGTGTTAGAGGCCCTGCAAAAGGCAGGCCTCACTATCAAGGCCACAAAGTGCCAGATAGGGCAGTCACAGGTTGTATACCTGGGCCACCTTGTAGGTGGAGGCCAGGTTCAGCCACTGGAGAGTAAGATACAGGCCATCAAGGACTGGACTCCTCCAATCACCCAGACTCAGGTTCGAGCTTTCTTGGGCCTGACTGGGTACTATAGGAAGTTTGTCAGAAATTATGGGTCCATAGTGACCCCCCTTAATGACCTGACAAGCAAGAAGATGCCAAAGAAAGTTCAGTGGACAGCAAGCTGTCAGAAAGCATTCAATGACCTAAAGCAGGCCATGTGCACAGCACCTATCCTCAAGAGTCCAGATTACTCCAAGCCATTCATTGTCCAAACAGATGCTTCTGAGTTGGGTGTGGGAGCTGTTCTGTCTCAACTGAATTTTGATGGTAATGATCAGCCTATTGCTTTCATTAGTAGAAGGTTGACACCCAGAGAGAAAAATTGGTCAGCTATTGAGAGGGAGGCCTTTGCTGTGGTCTGGGCCCTGAAGAAGCTGAGGGCCTACTTGTTTGGCACTCACTTCACCATTCAGACAGACCATAAGCCCCTCTTGTGGCTAAATCAGATGAAGGGTGAAAACCCCAAACTGCTTAGGTGGTCCATTTCCCTACAGGGGATGGATTTTACAGTGGAGCATAGACCTGGGACTGATCACAGCAATGCTGATGGGCTCTCCAGGTATTTCCACTTAGAGCAAGAAGACTCACCTGGTCAAGGTTAGTTTATTGTCCCAAAGTTTGGGGGGGGGTCATGTAGGAGAGTAGGGTCTGCAATCCTATGATCACCCAGATTTTTGCTTTTTGCTGCACTGGTTTACGACTTTCCCTGGCTGTGGGCCTGCTAATCAGACCCACAGCCTAGCTGTTCTCTCTATCCAAATTGTACTCAGGTACTGAATTGGCCCTGGGCCCTCTCCAAGTCCCTGTACCCAGGGCTGAGGTGCACCCAGAAGTCTCCCAGGGGCTGAAGCATGTATTGTGCCACCCCTGGATTGACTAACTAAAACTGACACAACTGGCTGCACGACAGCTGGGGCAAGGTGGTGTACTCACCCTTTGCTTTAGATATAGTATACCTATATCTAACCCTAAAATGGACACACAGATCTCCTATCAGTCACTCCTATGGCAGGCCTTAACAATCCTGAAGGCAGAGTGCTTGGAATCGTGTGAGATGGTGCTCTGGCATGAGCTGAGCCTGTCTGCGGCTTTCGGGATCTATCCCTTAGCCGTTTCCATGATATCGCATACCATATACTCTTAAGTGCATTATAATCCTCGCGGTTATGTGCCAACTCTGGTATCGCTTTATCAAAACATGTCGAGTAAGGTGTCATACGAATTGGAATACTAACCCCTCGCCAATTCTGGCGACGGGGTTAGCATTCCACCCTTCTAGAGGGACACGACATGCCTGTAACCTATAACCCGGTTAAAAGTCAGACAGAGCCTTAGCATCCACAAAATGGATGCTGCCACCGAGACACAAGTCTGCCCTCCTGCTGCTGGGAGTCCTCCCAGAGCAGGAGATAAGGACAAAGGGTTTCCTGCCAGGGGCGGTGCCAGCACCGTCCCAGACAGGGTTTTGTGTATTGTAGGTAGGCAGGGCTTTAGAGGAAGGTGACTGCAAGTGGCACCCCGGTGCTCACTGTGCATAGGCCGGCTGGAACCAGTTCCAGGGGCACTCCAGCCCCTGGCCTGGGGAAAAGCCGCCAAGGAAGTGGGTGTAACCACCCCCCTCCTGGTCCCACCCATAGGGCAGGACCTAGTCGCGTGCCAGCCCCCTTTTACAGGATAAAGGTAGAGACTGGCCCCCTTCCAAATCAGATCATCTTTGAATCCTGAAACTACTTTCTGCGAAAGGAACTCAAGACTTCTTCCTAAGATTTCTCCCTTGTGACTAAGGAGTAGTCACCCTGCATCCGCAGGCACCATCTAAGAACACTGCGGTCTGCTGCAAGTCCTTCCTCCGGAATCCGACTGCCCAGCTCGACGAGAACCGGCTTCCCTGGCACCTCTGACCTCTACCCACCTCTACAGCCCAGCTGAGAACCGTGGGTGCGACGAGACCTCAAGGGACCGGCCATCTGCAAGACTGCACGACTTCTTTCCAGCAAGCCCGCCGAGTGAATTCCTGGTGAGTGCTTTGGGGTCCGAGAAGCCCCCACCCTGAGCAGCTCCAGCACCGAAGAGCAGCCCCCCAGCATCTCCACGATCTGCGTGGGGCCCTTCTGCTTTCCGCTGCTCACCGCGTTGTTTGGCTACTAGCCCGTTGGCTTGTGGCCTTCCTGACGACGCCCGACGACATTTCTGCTGCTGGTCTGGTTGCTCCAGACTGGCCCTTGCTCCCTTCCAGAAGAGGAGCACCCCGGACCCTCCTGGTCCACTCAAGACGCCATTTTGAGTCCACCGCGTGGGCTTGAATTAGCCAAGGCTTGTTGCCCACTCCTGGGTAACTTCGACGCCGACGACTTCATCCTTCGTGGGACAGCTCGCACCTCCATCCTGGTCGCCGACAACGCCTCCTGGTCCGAGAGACTGCAGAGCCCAGCAGCGCCCACTCACCTGACTGCGGTGACTTCGCCCGGTGCCATCCTGGTGCCCACTTAATCACTGGCTAGTGATTCAAGAACTTGGTCCCCTCTGCTTTCAGGTTTCTTCTTCCTTGATCCAGGCTTGGATCCATCGAACTTTCCTTCACTGGTCGCCTGCCAGCAACTTCTTCCTTCCAGGCTCCTGGTCCGGCAACGAGATCCCCGACGTCTTTTCAGACCTATGCAGCTGCAGCCCCTGGGCTAGGTAACTTCGGCACTCCGGTGTCCCAGCATAGCCTCACTATCCAAGGGTCAGGATCCACTGTCGTTTTCTCCCTACCAGGTCGGGTCCGCCCGTGAACACTAACTTTGTGAATTCTAGCTTCCATAGACTTTGTCCCGCATCCCGCGTGAGAGTGCACACTCTGCACCCGAGTCCCCTGGGCCTCCTAGTAGTAATCTAACGATTCCCTAGTCCAGTCCTAGCGATTCCAAAGCCTATTAGAACTGTTACTTACCTGCTAGTAATTCGCATTCCACTTTTAGCGTATATGGTTTTTCGTGCCCCTCGGGCATTTGTGTAACGTGCTAACTTAAAAGTATTTTCGTAAGAGTTTTGTTGTGTGCTTAGCTCCCTGTCTCATAAAGAGCCAGGGTAGTCTTGTTATAAATAAATACACTGTTTATTTTCATAACAACTTGTGTGGTGTCCTTTCACTGGGTGTTCAAGGGGTAATGTGATGGTAAAACAGCTGGCTTAACACGCCCTCTAGAGTCTTAGCCTTAGACTGCTCGTATCCATGCTACTAGGATAGCTGGTCTATAAGGTTGACTTACAACCAATCATCAATAAGGGTTGTTTGGACTGATATATAGTGATCACTAGAATAGTGAGCACTGCACATCAGGCCAACTTCTCACAAATAGTGTATTGTATACGAGCCTGGATAGATCCTTTCCCCCACTTAGGGGTACGAATACCACGGCCAATTCCACGGTACTGAACGGATGGGACGATGGATGTGATCTGGTAGATGTCTGGAGACATTGTAGCACAAGTTACTTACCTTCGGTAACGATATATCTGTAAGAAACATTAGTTAGTTAGATTGCTTACCTTAGAATAACCCCCAGGCGTCAGACTGGATCTGGAAAGTTTTCGTCAGCAGTACCCCTGCGCGTCGGTAGGCGTCGGCGGCGGATCCGTGTCCGAGGGCATGATCGCCGGGATGATCGCCGGGATGACGTCGCTGGAGAACATAGACGCCGCCCTCGCGCGCTGATGTCAGTTCTGTACATAGCTTTCTTCACCAGGAACGCAGAGCCATGCAAGAAACCGACACTGGTGCCATGAAACTAGGGCCCTAACAGGGAAATTCCTTAACCCTAGATATCGGTTCGCAGAACGGAGAGCATGGGTGGGGCGGTATGGAATCTAACTAACTAATGTTTCTTACATATATAGTGTTACCGAAGGTAAGTAACTTGTGCATCTGAAAGAAACACGTTAGTTAGATTCCTTACCTTAGAATAGATACCCCAGCAATACCAACCCTGGTGGTGGGTCTGCGAACCAAGATCACACCAGGAAGTACTGGAGAACCAAACGGTCAAAGAAGCCGTCTCTCCGGACTTGGCTGTCTAGGCAGTAGTGCTCGGCAAACATGTGCAGCGAGGCCCACGTAGCTGCCTGACAAATGTCCTGCAAAGGGACTCCCCGTTCTAAGGCAGTAGTAGCCGCCGTGGCCTGAGTGGAATGGGCGCATCCCCACAGGCGGTTCCCTTTTAGCCATGGAGTAACAGATCTTAATGCACAAAAAGACCCACCGAGAGATGGTTCGCTTGTGCACCGCCCGTCCCTTCTTAACGCCCACGTAGTCAACAAAAAGTTGGTCTTCCACCCAGAACTGTGTGCGGTTCAGGTAAAAAGAAAGCGCACGTTTTGGGTCCAGATGGTGGAGCCTGTCTTCCTCTTTCGAAGGATGCGGAGGCGGGAAGAAGGTGGGCATGGTAATGGTCTGGCCGATGTGAAAGGCAGTAACCACCTTGGGTAGAAAAGAAGGACGAGTCCTCAGAACAACTTTGTCCGGATGGACAGAGAGGAAAGGAGGCTTAGAAGAAAGAGCCTGGAGCTCACGCACTCTTCTGGCAGAGGTGATGGCAACCAGGAAAGCAGTCTTGAGAGTCAAAAGACGAAGAGGACAGTTATGGAGTGGCTTAAAGGGAGCACACATCAGATAGGTTAACACCAGGTTCAAGTCCTACTGAGGCATTACGAAGGGAACAGGAGGAAACATGTGAGTAATGCCTTTCAAGAATCTATTTACAACAGGGGACTTGAAAAGAGAAGGCTGATCAGGAAGCCTCAAGAAGGCTGAAACAGCTGAAAGATATCCCTTGATGGCAGAGCCATGCTGGGCCAGGGAAAGAAGAAAGAGGAGAACCTCAGAAAGAGGGGCGGAAAGGGAATCCACAGCCTTTGCTGTGCACCATGCCACAAATGTGTTCCTCCTGCAGGCGTATACCGTTTTTGTGGAGGGACGCCTTGCTGCCAAAATGACCTCACAGACTTCATGAGGCAAGTCAAATGGCATCATCTGTCGCCGCCTAATTCGCCACGCATGTAGGTGGAGGCTGGACAGGTTCGGGTGGAGGAACGTCCCCTGCTGCTGCCACAGAAGATCCTCCTGAAGAGGCAATCGGATAGGGGGACCGATTGACAGACTGAGTAGCTCGGGATACCAGTATCTTAGTGCCCAATCCGGAGCCACAAGGATGACTTGGGCCCGGTCACGCCTGATCTTCTTCAGCACTCTTGGCAGAAGTAGTATAGGCGAAAAGGCGTATAACACACCGCAACTCCACACGTAACGAAAAGCATCTCCGAGCGAGTGCCGCCTTGGAAATTCCAACGCGCAGAACTGATGAAATTGCGCATTCTCTTCAGTGGCGAATAGATCTAACTAAGGCTCTCCCCACTGCTGAAAGAGACCTTGCCCCAAGTCCGAGTTCAGACGCCACTCGTGATCCATCATGCACCGACGGCTGAGTTCATCCGCCCTGGCGTTCAGAGAACCTGCCAGATGTTGAACCACCCGGGTGATGCCCTGATGTTCCAGCTATGTCCAGAGGTGCAGAGCCTCCTGACAAAGAGTCCACGACCCCACCCCGCCCTGTTTGTTGCAATACCACATGGCTGTGGTGTTGTCCGTGAACACCTGCACTACACTTCCCCGGACAGAGGGAAGGAATGCCTTCAGTGCAAGTCGGATCGCCCACAGCTCCAGAAGGTTGATATGGAGCCGGGACTCTGCCGGAGACCATAGTCCTCTGATTTCCGCCTCTCCCATGTGGCACCCCCATCCCAGGAGGCACGCATCCGTCACCACTGTGTGCTCCAGTTGGGGTAGGGAGAGGGATCTGCCTCTGACCCAATCGCGGTCCTTGAGCCACTACTGCAACTGTCTTGCAGTGCCCTCAGAGATCAGGAGGTGGTCAGACAGGTTGCCCTGATGTTGTGCCCACTGGACCTTTTTAATGTGTGCACCCATCGAGCTTCTACACAACTGTCCGCTCTGTTTACTTATCATCAAAAAAGCTTTTCCAGTGGCTATAACATCGGCCAGGAGGGCCTGCCAACTGTAAGCACTCTGTGTGCACCCTCCCTACACTACATTCTACCCAGACAAACTGGTTCGGAGAACTTCACACCTTTTCATGTGGGTCAAAATATTAGCTTACCAACCTTCTTAACTCCACCTCTCACTTCTAAAGAAGAGTAGACTCCACTGCCCAGACCCAAAAAGACCATTGTCATTCTACGTTGATAGAATTAAAGAGTTTCAGGTGCACAATCAACTCTTCATTGACTCAATCGGAGTGAAGAAGGGGAAAGCTCTGCAGAAAAGGACCATCTCACAATGGATAGTTCTCTGTATGAAAATATGCTGCGCATTGGCCAAAAAGCAACACCCCGTCAACAAGAGGATCACCTTCAAGCTCCTCACCCACGCACACAAAGCCCTTCACAACACCGGACCAGCCTACCTGAACAACAGACTCAACTTCCACACCCCCGCCCGCCAGCTCCGCTAGCCTCGCCCTCGTCACCGTCCCACGCATCCTACGAACAACATCCAGCGGCAGATCCTTCTCCTTCCTCGCCGCCAAGACCTGGAGCACCCTCCCAACCCACCTGCGGCAGACCCAGGACCTGCTCACATTCAGGAAGCTCCTCAAGACCTGGCTCTTCGAGCAGTAGCAGCACTCCCCACAGCGCCTTGAGACCCTCACGGGTAAGTAGTGCGCTTTATAAATCCAATGATTGATTGATTGATTGAGGGCTTGCTCTTTCACTCCACTATAGCCAAGGCTGCGACCACTGCATTAGTCTCTGTCCTGGGTATCTGTTAGGCAGCTACATGGGCATCTCTGTACACGTTCCTTAATCTTTACTGCCTTGACAGTCAAGTCCCTTGAACTGTTCTGTCCCAGAGGACTTTTTTGTGTAATCTGTTTGCATA
The DNA here is from genome assembly GCF_964261635.1 of Lissotriton helveticus. Taxonomy (NCBI): domain Eukaryota; kingdom Metazoa; phylum Chordata; class Amphibia; order Caudata; family Salamandridae; genus Lissotriton; species Lissotriton helveticus. Next base: position 285,394,746 of record NC_136062.1, read on the forward strand.
CACTCTTCTGGGGAGGTATTGCTTGGGTATCTATTCTAAGATAAGGAATATCTGCCTAGAAGTCTCTATCAGATGAACAGGTGACTTACCTTTGGTGACACTTTATCTGGTAGAGAATCTTATCTAAATCCTTACTGACCCTCCCATCCCCCTCATCCTGCGAACGATCTCGGATTAGGGCCAGCCTTTTGAGGTCCTTGGTGCTGCACACAAGTACATCAGCATCCTTTGTGGCTCTGCACTTCTGGGGTGGAAAAGTCACGAAAAGAAACTGATGTCAGTGCGTTGGGGTGGCGCCTATATAAGCTCTGTGCACGTCACTTCCAGTGCTGACGACGCTGAGCTAAACGGCACCACCCACTGGCGTGCATGGGTACTGCTCAAGAATTTCCGGATCCAGTGTGACGACTGAGGATAATTGGTAGGTAAGGAATATGCGTCAAGATAACCAGATAAAGCGTTACCGAAGGTAAGTAACTTGTTCCTCTGTGGCTGTGTAATCTTGTTACTAAGGTGATACCAAATTATCAGGAGGATGAGTTAATCTTGACCTGTTCTTTCCAGGATAACTGTATTTTTCATTACTGATTGCCCAGCCTATACCTTCCTTCTAGAGCGTATCAAGATTGAGTCTCTTCAAAGGCATCCTAGCAGTCCTACAATTCTTCACTACAATAACTGGGTTTTAGTGTAATCCCAATAAAGGCCTTACGCCTCAGTAGGGCCCTGCATAGATTATTAAATGCAGAGTTTCACCGTTACTGTTTGTTATCATCGTGTGGTGTGGCAAGGTCACCCAGGCTTAATTTGGACCATGATGTAAATTATGCTACTGGGGCCTGGTGCATTTGACAATTTTCTAATTTGCTGGCCTGTCTCATCAGCTCCAACTATAAAAACAACGGAATAGTAGAAACGTTTGCTTCTGGGTTCACTAAGATATATCGATGCCAAGGAGAGTTTGTATTGTGTTAAAAAATTAAGCAATTAGAATTATCTGCAAAATAAAGCCTAGTGCTCGATCTTCTGGGGAAGCATCTTGCCTTCATTGGTTACCGGCAAAGGCTAGAGTGAAAACGAAAAAACATCTCAGTGTCCCATTGAGCAATCGTTGCAAACTGTAGTCCTCTACTAGTTGCTTCTGCTCGCCCTCAGGGGTTCTGACTTAAGAGAAATGGTGCTGAGGTGTCATTTCACATGGGGTGGCTAAAGCCAGCCTATAAAATACACTCGTGGACACTACGCCAGGAGGACCGACACGAGCCTTTCCGGATGCAGTAAGAGCCTAGCATTTAGGGAAAATTCCAGTTGCGGTCTTTGAGAAGTGTCGCTGAGCGTGTTAATGACTCCTCATACCTGACACATTCCTTCCAAGATGCAGCATTGGAGTCTTGAACCCGTTAGTCTTGGGACAGTGCTGGGTCAGGTGTCTATGTCAAAATATAAAATAAAAATGTCCTTTCTGTTAAAAAAAAAAAAGGGGGACGGGGTGTATGTGTTTTTCAGTTAAAGCGCGTTTGCTTCCAATTCTCTATATTTATCTAGAATGCCTGATTGTATTTTTCCAAAATCATCACCATTTGCGAACGCAGTGTCACCCAGTAGAAGTCACATCTGTAATATCTGAAACGCATTGGTATCTTTAGTCGCCCCCAGGGCCACCGTCCTCTAATCTGGTGCCTGCTAGCACCAGCACGCGGACCTTTGTTTGCGACCTGGCAGGCAGACAGGCAGGCAGGCTCTCCTTTACAAGTTTGTAAATTGGAGGACTGTGTTCTGGCACAAGGCAGGGCCCTTGCTTTGCATACAGGAGTGTGGCTGCCGCACGCCGCTGTGTTCTTAATGTGTCACCATTTATGTGATCAACTTTAGGGAGCGGTCTCTGGGCGCTAGCCATGATGCCCAAGGGGAAAAGTTATTTGGCAAGAATGCCCCAATCTCCGAAGCAGCCAATCAGCGTTTTACTACAGGATGACTCCGTCTAATTAAAATGTTGTCTTAATTAAAAATCTGCCCGACACGTTATTGTTTCTAAACTCCTGTGCTATTTAATTATGATAGTGAGCAATAATTAGCAGATGCTGTCAACGATAGGCTTCATTTGCATTTTATATTGGTTAATTGAATGAGGCTCGGTAATTAAATTAGTTAGAGTGATGATGATTTGGCGGCTCCCCATTACTAAATTGGTCATAAGAACGTTTGCATATTCATTTCGTTGAGTGAAGATGCGAGAGGCGTAGGTACACGCTCGGTTTCCTTGCCAGCTCGAGGCCGGCGAGGGACTGCTTCCGGGCAGCACCTTAGCCTCACTTACTGGTGCCAAAACTTCTGCCCTGGCTTTTATGACGCACTTGTCTTAAGCACTGCTTGAAATGCGCTCTGTTCAGGGACTCCTACTTTGAGCTGCCCTTGAAGTTTTCTCGAGTCGCGCATGTTTTGGATTATTAAAGGACTTGTGATAAGAGCAGAAATGCGCGTTTCCTTCTGTCCGCAGAAGCTCGTCGTTGAAGGACCACCTTTCACTCTAGACACGTTGGAGCGCTCAGGAGTTGAAATTGAGGCTGGCACCGCGTGCACGACTCCTGTTCGAACAGGGGCCCGTCGTTAAGGTGTAGTGTTTGCCATGACTAAGAATAATATTAGCTTAGGCAACAGACAGAGGAACCGCGATTTAATTAAAGAGGAGCACTGCACATTTTCTTCTTTTCATTACAGATAGCGATTTTATAAAAGACAATGTTTTCCAAGATTTTAAAGTTAATCAGGACACCTGCTTTTACACTGATTTATAGAATTATTAAAATGATTTTCTGTATATTGTGGGTGTTGTGGATTGTTATTAGTTATATATATTTCCTTGAATGCATCCATTAAGGACATTATTTGATTAACCGTCGTGGCTTCCGATTTGAACGTGAGACTCAGGATACTGTGCATTTTCAACTGAGTGAGTTAAACAACTCAGTACAGAGGGTTGTTTGGAAGCGTGTGTCGGTCTGTGTACACATTACATTAGACGGGCTCCTAATTCTGAGTCGCTTCATGAATTATGAAAACTGTTTGCTGGTTCTTTCAGGTCTGTAGGACTTTTGGAATCATCTTGAGCTTAGTGTAGGCTGCTCCTTTGGAGCAGAGAGCCCAAGATATTCGGGCTATGATCCCGATGTTTCTGCCTCAATCCTGTATTTAGTTGAGACTGACTCTGTAGCTACTGGGTCTGAAAGCATCCTGCTAGCGGAGCACATCAGTTGACATATGCTGCTCTGCAGAGGGACCTGAATTCCCGGTGGGGGCAGAACCAGGCGACCCTCTCCGAACTGGTACAAATTTCCAAGTGAGGTAACGGGTTTTTAGGAACCCGCTGGTGTCAGGGGATAACACCCGAAGACCTCTGAGTTCTCCCTTGTTCCGGACCACAGAAACAATGAGTCTTCTATCGCAGTCAAAGATCAAGTTTTATTGGTAGCTACCAAGTAACACGTGTCCCAGAAGTACACCACACGGAGAGTAGGTTTTGGGAGACTGTTCGTTTTTACAGAACCAGCCTTCTCCTTATATACAAGATATATGGCTTTAAGCAAGAATTCTTGAGTTTATGGTATGGCAATATACATATTTCTACAATAATACAAAGAGCGAAGTCATGTAAGCAAGCCCATATTTTAGATGTCCAGTTCGTTGATAGATTACCCAGTTAGGCCTGGAACTCCCATCAGATATCGATGAAACCTCAATAAAGAAAGGTGTAACCCAGTAATAAACCTGGCCATAAACAAGGAACGTGGACAGGTGCATGTTTGCAGAAAGCATGGTCTGTATGTAGTGAATGGTTCGTGGAATGTTATGCGTAGATGCTATCGCATTCGGCCGCTGGGCGAGGAGCTGCCTAAACAGGTTTGGCCAAAGACAGTGGAGTCAGTTGGGACAGGTCAGGGGAAAGTCACAAAAGGTGGACGTGTCTATTTGGATAAAGCTCGACCTTTAATTGACTTATCATGAGGGCAAGATGCAAGATGGATGCCGTTCACAAAATGGAGTTTAAGGGATGGGACGGAAACTGTGATTTAGGGGTGTTGGCAACCCTCGATTGTAACGCAAATACATAGGAATGATGTCCTAATCATTATCGGTTCGTAGACACAAAAATCGTCTCGGTACGTTGAGGTTTCGTGACACGGGTATTGGACCTCGATATCGGGAGAACAACGGGGTCCGGATTTTGAGAACCACAGACCCTCCTTTTGCCCTCATATAAGGCAATAACTCATGCTAATCTGAGTCCAAATCGGTATGAAGAAATTCGTGGAGATGTTGCTGTAGCATCATTCTGTTACTCAGCTCGTCCTGCGACACAGGCTTCCGTACACACGAGGTAGCACAGAGGCCACATAGTGCAGGAGCACACTGTATACACAAGCAAAACATGAACAGAAGTGCCAAGATCATCCCAATGAAGATCAAGGTTTTCCATCCCCAGGCAGTGATCAGCTCCCAGAACCACCCCAGCAGGGACCAATCCCCTTTCTCAACGTGAAGGGAACCAGATATTTCGTGTAATTTGGAGATGGCCTGGTATACTGTCGGTGCGTTATCAGGGATGAAAATGCAACAACTGGATTGGATGACTCTACACACACCACCACGATCGGCGAGTATGATGTCTAAGGCAATTCGGTTCTGAAGGGTCATAAGTCGATCCGACTGAAGCTCTGTTGTCAAATTGCCAAGTGCTCCGGCCGTCGTAGTCACGGCGGATTCAACTATCCTCGCTAACTGTCGAATATTTCTGCTGTTCGCCATGGGCCCCCAAAATGGCAGAAAACCCTTTGCGAAGTCAGCGAATTCCTGACCCGCGGTGTCGTCTTTACCCACGACACCTCTAGCTGTCCTTGTCCGATGGTAATCTGCTCGGGCCGTGTAGGTAGGAGGCAGCAGAAATGAAATAAAACATATACCTGAGAAATCAGGGGGCAACCACGTGTAGGCTTGGTCGTGGCAAACGAAATACGTGCCTTTGGCTGCCAAGAGTATAGGGGAAGTTCGGGAAGCAAATACATATGTTTCCGTGCAAACGCTCTTTCCTAACTGTGCTGTGGGGTTCCTACCAATACCCTGTAAGCATAAGTGACCTCGGTGGGGCACTATCCAAACTGGGCGGGATTTCTGTGCTGCCTGGCTCTTGACCAGGTAGACCCCATGTTTAGTCACATTCCAACGGGTGTAGGGACTCAGTTCATCTTTGGGCATTGTCAGATATGTGTCGATATCCCTACTCATGTTCCTTATACCTGCGATTAGTGCCTTGTTACTGGAATCGCTCGCAGCGGAACGGGTCGGGTATGGTTCTAGGGCGAATAAGAACATGGTTTGGAAAGCCCACAGAGAACCATAGTAGCTGAATGGCAAAATGAAGTATGGGATCCCCTTATCGGTTGTGTGTGGCATAAGTCCGCATATCCAACAGTTTGACGTGTTCATTATGGACTGGTGTTGGTGTAGAAGCTGGATGAAAGAGTTGTTTACAAATTCGAGTATTCGGGCAGACTCGTGTTCAGGTAAAGGGTGAAAGTAGTGTGGAGAAATAGTGGGAGGAGGTGGTGGCTGGGTGTCATTCGAAAAGGTAACTTTAAAAACGAATAGTGTATAACTAGTAAAAAACGCAAGTATGCTACATAACATTAAAACACATAGTATCAGGAATCTTCTTCTGGACAGTATCGTGCGTAACTGTTTTCTGAAGTTCGTGAGCCTGACAGGTCTCTCTACCCTTGGAAACTCCATCCTCTAGTTGCTGCCCGCGGTGGTTGATTGATTCTCCCAGGGAGCGCGCTCTGCTCAGTCCGGGGTAACTCCCGTGGACCAATCAGAACCGTGGACCTAGAACTTCCCAGTTGCACTCCCCAGACTTCAACCGCGACCCTAGCAGCAGAACCGGATGGCGGTTCGAAAAATCAAAAATGAGCTAGTTCCCTTGGGACGAGAGAGCTGAAAATCCAAAAAATTGTTCAAAAGGGGAAAAAGGAAATTACATTAGATCAAACTTTTATTAGTTCTTTTGTCTAGACCGCAGGTTGTATCGTCGCTTCCCAGGTACGGTGTGATCTTCAAACAGCGTTTCAGGTTCAGTAGTGTCCAATTGCATAGATGGTGACACAAGTCCTTGCAAAATATGATCGCTCTCCTTTTCTGTACTAGTTTCTTTCAAACGGGCATCGCTGAAAGGGATGAAGCGAGGTACGGATTCTGTCTCAGAGTCGGCAAGTCCTTTGTTGACCCACCGGTCGTATGGAAGGGGTAGAGGGACCCGTTTGCAGTGGGTCCCATGTACCCAATTCTTCTTGCCTTCCACTCGCACAGCAGATCTGGTTGAAAGTAGTACTAGGTGCGGTCCGGTCCACCTCGGTTGTCCGTTGTTGGTGCGCTGAAAATTCCGCAACAAAACCCACGAACCGGGTTCGATGAGGTGACCTGGATCGTCAGAGGCTGGTGGAGAAGAACTGTGAACCTGTTGGTGTAAAACACGCAATTTAGTTGTCAATTCGCACAAATAGTCAAGCAGTACGGGGTGTTCTATCTCGCTTAGTTTCTTGGGTCTTGGCACGCCCCAGACGTTGGCTGGGCGGCCAAACACAATCTCGTGGGGGCTAAGTCCTAACCTGGAGTGGACAGTCGTCCTGGTTGACAAGAGTGCTAGAGGCAGGCGTCAGGCCATTTAAGACCTGTACTGGCTTGGATCTTGGCTAGTTTGAGTTTTAGAGTGCCATTGTAGCACTCTACTAATCCAGCTGATTGGGGGTGATTTGCAGAGTGGAATTTTTGGTGGATGCCTAAACACTCACACACTCTCTTCATCACGCATCCTACGAATTCACTTCCATTATCACTCCAGACGATTCTAGGCATACCGAACCTAGGGAAGAACTCTTTGACAAGGGCTTTGGCAGTTGATAAGGCGGTGTTGTCCTTAAGGGGGTAAGCTTCCACCCACCTTGAAAAGGCGCAAACAACAACGAGAACGTATTTCAGATTGTTGCACCTCTCCATGTGGATGAAATCGAGCTGCAAAACCTCGAACGGGTACGTTGGAGGCGCAAAATGACCAGCTGGAGTTGGGGTTCCCCTACCGGGATTGTGCTTCAAACATACCATACACTTTTCGACCACATTCTTTGCACATTTTGGGATATTGCTATTCTGCCATACTGGGGCCAATAGTTTACATATTCCTCTAGAACTGATGTGTGCCATTCCGTGAGCCATCGTTACTACTGCAAGTACGTATGCATTAGGTAATAACCATCGCTGGTGTTCCGATAATTCAACCCAACAATCATTCGCATCCAATCTACCTGTGCTTCTTCTCCATTCATTCATCTCGTTCTCAGTGGCCTCGGCTTGTATCGATTTTACGCTTTCAATGGTGTCCTCACACATTCCCACATCAGCAATCCATCTAGCGGGACCCATGACATACATCCGACTCATTGTGTTCCTTGCAGTTTCTTTCGCAACCTCATCTGCCAATGCATTCCCCCGGCCAACATCATCCTGAATCTTTTTGTGTGCACTGCATTTTATAATGGCGACTTGTAGGGGCAAGGTGAGTGACTCAAGGAGCTCATTGACTAGCTGGCCATGTTGTATCTTTGCACCATGGGACGTAAGGAACCCACGTTCACGCCATAATCTCCCAAAACTGTGAGCCACACCAAAGGCATATTGGCTGTCAGTGTACACATTCACTCGCTTTCCTTTCGCCAGCACACATGCTCTAGTAAGCGCTATCAACTCTGCAGCTTGTGCAGAACCGTGGGAAATGTGTGCTGTCTCTACAATGGTGTGTAACTTCGTTACGGCATTTGCTGTGGTCGTATCACCATTCGGCAACTTGAAACACGAACCATCAACCCATAAAGTATCATTGCATTCGGCAAGGGGAGTGTCTTGTAAGTCTACTCTCCCTTTTGTCTCTTCCTCGGTCCTGTAACAGCAGTCATGTTTGTCAATCTTGTCTGTCTCTGTCGGGATGGGTAATAACCTAGCGGGGTTGAGTGTATCACACCTCTTTATATGGATGTGACTTGCTAGCAGGGTAAGTTCGTAATTGGATAGTCGAGCGCTAGTAAGGTGTTGCGTCTTTGTCCTATTTAGCAAAATGTCTACTGCATGCGGAACCATAACGATCAAAGTGTTATTCATGACTAATCCAGCAGACTGTCGAATGCAGACAGCTGCTGCGGCTGTTGCTCTTAGACAACTTGGCAGTGCCTTAGCCACTGGATCCAGAGTTGCCGAAAAATACGCGCATGGTCGCTGTTTGTCCCCAAAGAGTTGCATTAAGACTGATAATGCACAACCTTCTTTTTCCTGGACATACAATGTAAAAGGCTTACTGTAGTTGGGGTTTCCCAACACAGGAGCCGAACACAATGCATCGCGCAACTCGTGGAAACTCGTCTGACAATCTTCAGACCAAGGCATAGGATTAGGCGTGTCTTTGCGGAGTAGCGACAGTAAGGGTTTGGCTAGTAGTGAGAAATTCGGTATCCATTGTCTACAGTACGATGTAATGCCCAAAAAAGCTCGAACACCTCTCTGTGTCCTTGGGGCACTTAGTTCTGTGATTGCCTGTATTCTTTCTGGTGTCAGTCTCCTTCCCTCCTTCGATAAGATGTGACCTAGGTAGGTTACTTCTTGTCGACAAAATTGCAGTTTTGAAAGGGAGACTTTGTGCTTCATGTCACATAGGTGACGTAATAGCGACAACGTAGCTTCCTTGCAAATCTCTTCAGTGTCTGCAGCGATCAGTAGATCGTCTACGTACTGAATCAATGTTGACCCATCTGGCAGTACAATTGTGTCTAGTTGTGTTTTCAGAGCCTGACTGAATATTGATGGGCTTTCGCAGTAGCCTTGAGGAGTGCATTTGAGGCGGAAGCTTCGTCCTCCTAAATTGAAGCCGAAAAGGTCTCTACTCTCTTCGGCGATCGGGACGCTGAAGAAAGCGTTCTTCAGGTCAATCACCGAGAACCAAGCTGCTGAAGCTGGAACCATTGTCAATAAAGCAGTAATGTCGGGGACGACTGGAAACTGCGGTATAACTACCTTATTTACTTCTCGGAGGTCAATCACAAACCTATACACAGGGGGCTGTGAAGGATCAGTACGTTTTAAGACCGGTAAAACTGGACTGTTACAAATGTTTCCTGTTGTTTCTTCGATAACATCTTTATTGATCAAATCATAAATGATCGTTAATAATGCCTTCTCGCATTCGTTAGATATTTTGTATTGGGGAATACGTGGCAATCTGACGTTGGCTTTCAAAGTTATGACATACGGTGCTTAGTCGTATTCCATCGTCATGGAAGGAGGCAGTAGTGGTGCCAATTTTTAAGAAGGGCAATAGATCTGACCCCCGATGCTATCGCCCAATCTCACTAATTGATGCATCATGTAAGATATTGGGTAGGGTTATTTTGGCCAGATTGGAAACATGGGCAGATTCGGTGGGCCTTATTGTAAATTCGCAATATGGGTTCAGGAAAGGCAAAGGTACTGTCGAACAGTGCCTAAACCTGGCATTGATTATAGGGAAATACATGAAGGCAATGAATTCTTCCATTCATCTTGCCTTCATGGATCTCTCAAGTGCATTCGACACCGTTTGCCGAAATAAGCTGTGGAAGATGATGGAGGATATGGGTTTCGAGGAACCTTTGGTTCTTCTGCTCCGTAGACTCCATGAAGCAACCACTGTAGCCATAAGGTTCGGGCCAGGGGGAGAGAAAACAAAGTCTATCCCCTCGACTGAGGGCGTCCGTCAAGGATGTATTTTAGCCCCCTTCCTGTTCTTAGTTTACACTAATGGGCTGGAAAAATACCTGTTGGACCACTGCCATGATTTTCCAAGGGTTAATGGCAGGAGTGTACCGATGCTCTCTTATGCCGACGATACGGTATTAATGACTCATACAGGAAATAGTTTGCAGCATTGTCTTGATGCCTTTCATACTTTTATGTTGGACCTAGACCTGAAGGTAAATTTCACCAAATCCTTTGTAATGGTCTGTGGCCCAAAGGGCACCAAAACCAGAAAGTTTGTAGTAAACAACTGCACCATTGAAAAAGTGGAAAACTTCAACTATCTGGGAAACCTTTTTAACAACAAACTAAGTTGGGCCCCGGTAATTAAGACTCAAGTCCAGAGTGCTAGCCGCTCTATTGAAGGACTGTTTCGTTTTTGTGGGAAGTTAGGCCAAAAACCCGTCAAGCATTTAAAAACCCTGTATAAAGCAAAATGCTTGTCAGTAGCTACTTATGGGGCAGGGGTCTGGGGAATTGAAAGCCCTGATGCAATACAAATTATGGAGAACAAGTTTTTAAAACGTGTATTGGCTATTCCACTAAGCTCCTCAAATAGATTTGCCCATGATGAGGTAGGTTTGAGTTATGTGAGTGACACAATTCGTCTCTCCCCCCTTCTATTATGGGGCAAAATATGGCTGTCAGAGGACTTACAATTGTCTAGAGACATCCTTCGGGATTGTCTAAAATTGACACACATGAACAAGATCCCATGGTTGTCTTATGTAAATGAAACACTTCATAAAATAGGCCTGGGTAATATTTTTGATAGTCCTGAAAACATCCAGGGGGATATCAAATCTGTTATCAAAAAAAGTTATCTGAAATCCTCACTTGTGCACCCTTTGGCTAGCCCTCAAGAATTTAAGGTTACTTTATATTGCCAGTTTTATTTAACCTTTATAAATCATGTGCAATGGCGATTCTATTTGACAAGGTTTAGGTTACACATTTTGCATTTTCTTTTTGCGTTTCCTAGACAGGGGAGCTGGTGTGAGAGACTGCCCCCCTGTCCCTGTAACAACAAAGATAGCCAAAGCACGTTGCATGTTGTTCTTTTCTGTTCTTTATATAAGGATCCGAGAACGAGGTTCATTAAGCCGATCCTTAAGGAAAAACAACTTTGCCATTATAAAGAGGGCTACGACCATTTGTTAGCTTTGTCTACACCTGACGTTTGTTGTGCAATGTTAAATTTTATACGTGTGTCACTCATGATCAGAAAACGGTATAGCTAATTTTGGCTCCCAGTATCAGTTTTGTTGCTCATGTATACTGTTGCTTTATTTTTCATGATTATTTGAACCTGATCGAATAAGCAATGGGCCATAACTATCCCTATTAATCAATGTATGTTATTAATTTACTGTACAAATTTAAAAACTGCTTCTAAATGAATTTTAAAGTATGTTCTGAAATGTATTAATTGACTTTTATGATTCTTATGTGAATCGAATAAAGTTTATGAATTGAATTGACATACGGTGCTATCTCTAAACGACCTACATCGTTGGAACCATTAGCCCACAGTATATCCGGAAGTGATGACAATTCCGTTGGGATACCTTCTTTTGACAAGTACATTGGAGAAATGACTTTTTTCCCTAAAGTAAGCTGTACTCCCGAGGGAGAACAGTACAAAGTCGCATACAACCTCTTTAGCAAATCCAATCCTAACAAATTTTCACCGCAACCTGTTGTAAGAATGAGGGGTGCTTCTAATTCACAGGGGCCAACAGAAAGGGAAACAGGACTAGAGATCGGGTTTCTAACAGGGGCGCCAGAGAAGCCTACTGAGACATTCATTTCGCCAGACAAAGGTGCGCCAGGAAGTTTTGAGTGCATAATAGAACTTTTTGTAGCACCAGTATCCAGCAGAAATGGCTCTGACACTCCTGAGGTAATTACCTCAACATAAGGTCCATCCTGATCTACTGGAACTGAAACAACTCCCTCTCTTTGTCCATGGCTGTCCTAGCGATCGTTACCCTCATTGTCGTGTTCGGTGTAATAGTCGTCAGCATAGTACTGAGCTGACTTGGACGATGAATTACTCTGTTGATCAAAGCTATTCATGGATTTCTGAGGCGGAAAAGAAGTTATATTCTGAGTGAAATTTCCACGGCCTCTACCTCTAGAGGCATGCTGAACACCTCTTCCCCTTACACCTTGGGCACCATTTAAACGTCGTGCAAGAGCCGGACAATTACCTTTAAAATGACCCTCTTCTTTGCAATACGCACATTGTTCCGGGCCATACGGAACACGCTGGTGGGAAGACTCGTTTCCTTGCGCGTCTCTAGAATACTGCTTATTCTGTTGATAATTGGGCTGGCTAGCCATACGAGGCGGATAGGCCTGTTGGAGAAGAACTTTAGTTTTTAAATCTTTCGTCTTTTTGTCTGCCTTGTCTAACTCGTCTTTATGCCTATTTTCATAGTACTGGGCTGTTGCTAGAATCTGCGCTGACGTAGAGACAGCCCAAGCACTTTCTGAGTCTTTTAGTTTAGCACACAATTCAGGAAGCAAATTGTGTACAAACTTGTCTACAAACAGTCTTTGGCCACCCTCGGTAGCCATATCCTGACCACTATGGTCAGTGAAAGTTTCCTCAAATCTCGTGAAGAAGTCAGACACATTCTCGTCTTTCTTCTGCTTGCACGCGGATAGCTTGTCCCAGTTTACACGTACATCAGGCATAATTGTCTTCATGTACGCAATAATTCTACCAGGAAGTTCAGCTATTAACGGCTCAGGCTTGAAACCACCGATTTGTCTAGCATCTGTAGTCGCAATGTTCGCCCATGAGTCACCTAATTCTTGGTCATGATCCGTATGACGTATCTTACTCCATAAAGGATGTGGAACAACGTTCCCAAACAACATGTCTATATCCGCTAAATTCATTATACATGAGCTTGCAGTTTGGGACAACTCCTTATAATACCCAGTCGGGTTTTTACGGGGATCGGGTAGTGTCTGTTTGAGTGCTAAAACTTCGGATCTTTTCCAGGGGACATGTACCCATACACGCTGGAAATGAGGCAGAACCGGTGGAACTGCGTTTGCATCACCTTCCCTCCAAACCGGAGGAACCTCTCTCATGGGGTACTGTCTCGCTCTTTTCCTACTAGACGTACCACTGTCAGACGATGACCCAGAATTACCACCCGTACTTCGATGTGATAATAATATCTCAACTGCTTTTTCAACGTCGGGACCAACTATCATACCCTCCCCGAATCTAAATCGTAACCTACACAACTCTGGCAGGTTGCTCTTCTGACCATTATCTTCCAAATCCTCACACAGAAAAACACACATCTGCTCAAAGACGTATCTTTGCGTTGGTTCATCCCATTGACGGAAGACGTTCATGACAGACTCTACATCATATCTCGCTGTATCCATAGCCCAATTTCGTGCTAACTTATTCAATGACTCCCTTTCCTGATAATCAGGCATTTGGCTTCGTGATTGTCTTCGTTCCGTGTTAGGGGTCGTTTTAGGCAACCGAAAAAGTGGTGAAGGAAAGTTAGTAACAATGCTGGTCATTTTATGCCAGACGGAAGGTGAAAGTGGAGGAATAACTGGTAGTAGAACAGAGTCACGCAAAGCAGAAACAGAAATGTTCGTAGCACGAGTATCAGAGAGACTAGAAGGTGCGCTAGGCGAAATTTTAGAAGGAACGGTAGGAGAAGTAGACGTGATCGGTGAGCCTTGAGGAGGCTGTGCCAAAGAAACAGGAGCCAGCTGAAGAGTAGCCGGTGGGTGCGGTAAAGGAGCCTGTATCACAGCTACCAAAGGTGCAACTAAAGGTTGCAGAGGTGCTGTGGCATTTTGTGCATAAGGTGGCGGAGAATTTAATAGGTGGGACATTAATGGATCTTTCTCGGATCCTTCCTTTTGACCTTTTCCTCTATTTGGCAGCATCGGGTAACATTTATCTATCGCTAGTTTCCTGCTCCTAAGCATCTGTTCGCTCTCCTGCTCTTCCTCGTTATCTCTGTATGCAACGGCAGCTTGCACCATTGACATACCTCTTTTATTCTTTTTTGCTAATCTTATTTCTTTCTGTTTGGCTTCTTTGCGCCATAAGCGGAAAGAGTCAAACATCGCCGGCCGGGCTTTCTTCTTGAACAATTTGACCTCTAAGTTATCTAATATTTCTTGGTCGAAACTACCATATTGGGGCCATTTTAAAACACCATCCTTGCGGGTGTATTTTATCCATACCTCGTTATATGTTATAGGACCTACGCCGTGCTTCACATAGAGTTCATACGTTGGAGTTCCAATTGGAGGAACCGGACAAGAATCTTCCAATTGGGAGTCCTTACTACAACCAAGACAAAACAAGTTTCCGAGTCTGCTAAAACCAGGCATCTTCGCTCACTAGTCTAGCTTCAAATTTCAAAGGATTATCTGTTACGATATTTCTCGTGAATACACGAGTCCTTCGGCTTTGGGGCTTGCAAGTACCAAATCAAGTCGTATCTCAAGGATACCAAAAACTAAGGACAAACTAAGGACTGGGAGACGCTCCACTTATACTTAACTGAAGTATTTGAAGATCTGTGACGTCGCTAGAAGACTCGTCTATCGTTTCGCTCTACCAAGGATCACTGGGTCCAAAACAAGGCGATAGTCAGGGCAGCAGTCCTTCGTAGCCGTCGGGAAGCGGGGAACCTCGCAGCAAAGACCTTCGGAACCACGTTGACATACAGGGGTCGCTGAAGTGGCTGGCCGTCCTCCGGAATTTTCACACGAAGCTCCTCACGAACATCTGGCTTGGACCGTCACCGCTTGATATCGCCCCGAGTTGGGCGCCAACTGAGGTAACGGGTTTTTAGGAACCCGCTGGTGTCAGGGGATAACACCCGAAGACCTCTGAGTTCTCCCTTGTTCCGGACCACAGAAACAATGAGTCTTCTATCGCAGTCAAAGATCAAGTTTTATTGGTAGCTACCAAGTAACACGTGTCCCAGAAGTACACCACACGGAGAGTAGGTTTTGGGAGACTGTTCGTTTTTACAGAACCAGCCTTCTCCTTATATACAAGATATATGGCTTTAAGCAAGAATTCTTGAGTTTATGGTATGGCAATATACATATTTCTACAATAATACAAAGAGCGAAGTCATGTAAGCAAGCCCATATTTTAGATGTCCAGTTCGTTGATAGATTACCCAGTTAGGCCTGGAACTCCCATCAGATATCGATGAAACCTCAATAAAGAAAGGTGTAACCCAGTCATAAACCTGGCCATAAACAAGGAACGTGGACAGGTGCATGTTTGCAGAAAGCATGGTCTGTATGTAGTGAATGGTTCGTGGAATGTTATGCGTAGATGCTATCGCATTCGGCCGCTGGGCGAGGAGCTGCCTAAACAGGTTTGGCCGAAGACAGTGGAGTCAGTTGGGACAGGTCGGGGGAAAGTCACGAAAGGTGGACGTGTCTATTTGGATCAAGCTCGACCTTTAATTGACTTATCATGAGGGCAAGATGCAAGATGGATGCCGTTCACAAAATGGAGTTTAAGGGATGGGACGGAAACTGTGATTTAGGGGTGTTGGCAACCCTCGATTGTAACGCAAATACATAGGAATGATGTCCTAATCATTATCGGTTCGTAGACACAAAAATCGTCTCGGTACGTTGAGGTTTCGTGACACGGGTATTGGACCTCGATATCGGGAGAACAACGGGGTCCGGATTTTGAGAACCACACAAGGAGACTGCAAAAGATGTGCAGTCGTGGCTGACAAACCACGACTGGGTAAGCGGCAGACCCCTCTCTCTTCCACACACAGAGCTGACAGTGGTGACTGATGCATCACTTCTGGATTCGGGTGGCCATCTGGGAGAGGTGGAAAACAGAAGACTCTCGTTTACTGCAAAATTTCAGCTCCACAACAACTTTCTGGACCTTCTTGCACAAAATGTACAGGTTACATCAAGACTGGATAACTTGTGGAATATGAATATCCTATATTCAGTGTTCATATATGCTTATGCAAATACTCCATAAAGAAATTCAAAAAAATATAATAACCTTCTGGAGCGGAGAGAGATCTGCTTTGCATTGAAAGCCTTCCTCCCTTCCATCACGAGAAGGCTGGTTCAGGTGTTCACAGACAACACTGCCATGTGGTATTGCAACAAACAGGGTAGGATGGGGTTATTGACCCTGTGCTTGGAGGTTATGCGTCTCTGGACTTGACTGGAGTGCAAGAACATTTTCCTGCTTTTACAGCACCTTGCAGGCTGATTGAACCCCCAGGCGGACAAACTCAGCCATCCAAAGACTTGCAGTTCACAAATGGTGGCTACATCTGGACATGGCATGAGGTGTCTTCCAAGAATGGGGAGAACCTTGGTTCAATCTGTTTGGCACCACCAAGAACGCAGAATGTCAAAAGTTCTGCGCGTTGCAGTTTCCAAAGTGGCTCTTGTTCGGAAACCCATTGTTTCTCCAGTGGAATTCAGGACTTCTGTGCGCCTTTCCTCCGATAGCATTCCTGCCTCAAGTTCTCAAGAAGAGTAGGACTAACTGGGCCCAAGTCATTCTATTAGCTCTGGATTGGACACAGTGAATATAGTTTTCCGAACTCCTTAGCATGAGTGTCGGTCCTCTAATTAGGCTGCCTCTTTTGGATGATAACCTGTCGCTGCATCAAGGCTCTGCCCTGTGCTGGATTACAAAGGGGGGTTGTTTTAATCTGCCCAAGATTGGAACAGCATCATAGTCAACATCAGAATTGCCCTCACCCTTCTGCAATTCAGAAACAGTTTGAAGACTCGTGTCTTGAACACTACATCTCAGAATGCTCTGAATGCCCATGAATAGCCTACCTTGCAATCGATCCTAAGTCACAACCCTGGGCTTCCTTGCAAGTATAGCGTTCCGTTGCTCTCCAGCTAGGTTTGCACAATTAACATACTCATACCACTGGCATCTCCATTTGTCCTAGTCCCCGCCCCCTTAGGCCCCACCACCTTAGCTGGTGAATGTAATTGGAGACAACAGAGCAGAATACAGATACTACATATTATCTTTCACTGCAAAGTAGTGATTGTTTGAGGCAATATATGAGCCTAGGTGTTTACCTAAAATGTTTAAATCTGACTTTGTATGCATGAGTATATATCTATATATTCACACACACATACTAAGTCAGATTAAAGCATCTTTTAAGCAAACATGTACATAGGTATATATATATATATGATAAAGTGTATGTATGTCAGTGTGGTGGTTGCCACTGGGTAGTTCTAGTTAAGATCGTGTTCCTTAGGAAATTCCTTTTTTGTGTTGGGAATAACTTTGGCATTGTTTGATGATCTTCCAGAAATTTTTCACAAAAGTGCTACTTTTTGACTAGCTTCCATATTGAATGTTTCGGGGGAATACATCACACGGGGCGCGAGAATCCCAAAATGCATTTCCCCTAATCATTTTTCTAGAGGAACTTTAGACACAGCTACAGCCCAAACCACTGACCAGATTTACTCCAAATATGGCAGAAAGCTGGATCTTAGTCCAGAAAGAGTGCTTTTTGTGATTTGATTTAAATCCATTCCGTAGCTTTTGAGTAATTATATGTTGTATATTTCACGCCACGTATCTGGTAACTACAACTTGTGCCCTATGGTAACTATAACTGCACCATGCACTGCTAATTACCCCACACTTGACATTAGTTATGACATGTTCTGTGGCATCATTGATTAATATCACTGTAACACATTTTTGGTAAGATAACTGTGCATGGTGAGAGTGTGTGTTATGTTACCTTTACCTTAGGACACAAGTTATAGTTACAAGAGCTAACTGTAGAATTTCAGTGTTTTTGTACATTTTAAACATTAAGCTGTAACTGAAATTCTCACCCAATATAATGTTACTGTAACCTTTGGCTTTTTCAGTATAAATACATACACACACATATATATTTATCTCACTGAGAAAAGGAAAAGTTACAGGGATGTTATAGTTGGGAAATACAATAAAAAAATAACTTAGAAATTCACTGAAAAAAAACAAAGTTTACAGGGACGTTATAGCTATGAAATAGAATTTTAAAAAACATAGAAATTCACTGATAAAAACAAAGATTACAGAGACGTTATAGTTAGACTCAGATTTTACTTGTACAGAATTCTTAGAAATTCTGCAGTTACAGTTGCCGTAGCTAACTATAACTGACGCCCCCGCAGTGCACTGCTTATGACCTCACATATTATTACATCACTAAAGACATGGTCAGTGACATCAATGATGACATCTCAAATGATAACACTGATGACATCATCAACAGAACCACACAAACACTCACACCCCATAGAACTTTTCATACACGCACTCCACCCCAACCACTCACATAATCATTCACAAACTCATACAAGCAATCCCACACCCACTCACTGATCCATAGAGCCACTCACACAACCACTAACTCACCTGTACAGCCACTCATGCACCCATTCAGTCACCAATACATCCACTCATACAGCCACTCTCACACTGCATCAGTCATTTCTGCAGCTACTCACACACTTACTCACTCACCCACCCACACAGCCACTCACATAGCCACTCACTCAGTTACTCACATATCGACTCATTTATTCATAAATACTAACACGTACTCACTAACCAATACAGTCACTAACACAAGCACACACTCACCCATACGGCCATTCTCACATTTACTCACCCATAGTCACTCATACACCCACTCACTCATGTATACAACACGTATGCACCCACTCAGTCACCCATATAGCCACGAACACACCCCATCACTCACCTATACAGCCTCTGACATACCCACTCACCACTGACACACCCAGCTACATACACGATTGCTCACTCACCCATATAGCCGCTCACACACCATTACAGCCACTCACTCACACATACAACTGCTGACACACCAATAGAGCCAGTCAGACACCTACACACACATGGATACACACAGTCACTCACATAACATGTGTTACAAATAGTTTCACTCAGTAGTACACAAAGTTTACTAATTTAACATCTGTAGTATCATATTATACACATTTAACACTCAGATACCTTTAGAAAACACAATCATTGGATGATGAAATTTGTCATCAGTGTTGTCATTGACCATGTCATCAGTGATGCAGTATGTGAGATCATAAGCAGTGCGGAGGCGTAAGTTACAGTTAGCTCAGGTAACTATTACCGCTTAATTTCTATGGTTTTTTAAATTGTATTTTCTAACTTTAACCTGTAAACTTTGCGAATGGGTGTGTGACTTACTGTATAGGTTGGTGTGTGGGTGCGTGAGTGGCTGTATGGGTCTGTGAGTGAGTGGGTGTGCGAGTGAGTGTGTGAGTGGCACTTTGGGTAATTGAATGGATGTGTGAGTGTGTGAGTGTCTGTGGGTCTGTAAAAGGGTGTACAAGTGCCTGTGTGGGTCTGTGAATAGATGTCAGAGTGTCTGAGAGGGTGTGAGTGAGTCTGTGAATAGATGTCAGAGTGTCTGAGGGGGTGTGAGAGTGTCTGAGTGAGGCTGTGAGTGGGTCTGAGTGGATCTGTGAGTGTCTCAGTGGGTCTATGAGTGTGTGTGTGAATGTCTGACTGGGTCTACGAGTGGCTGTATGAGTCTGTGAGTGGGTGCATGAGGGTCTGAGTGGGTCTGTGCATGGGTGGATGAGTGTCTGAGTAGGGTCTGTGAGTGGGTGTATGAGTGTTTGAGTGGGTCTGTGAGTGTGTGTGTGTAAATGTCTGACTGGCTCTGCCAATGGATGCACGAGTCTCTGAGTTGGGTCTGTGAGGGGGTGCATGAATGTCTGAGTAGTGTCTGTGCATGGGTGGATTAGTGTCTGAGTAGGGTCTGTGAGTGGGTGCATGAGTTTCTGAATGGGTGTGTGAGTGGATGCATGAGCCTTTTTGAGTGCATCTGTGAGTGAATGCATTAGTGTCTGACCTTTTCTTCAACATTTTCTGCCATACTCTGTCCCAGAAACATCACTATATCCGACTCATGGGTTCAGGGTACATCCAACCTGACCCTGTATGCCAGTTTCCGCCATTTCATTTGAGCCCCGGGGAATGTTCCGGTAAACTAAAATGGCTGCCGCAACTCTCCGTTCAGGTTACGGCCAGCCATTCGCGGCTTTCCTGTTGGCACGCACCTTCACGATTCATTGTGAAATTCTTTGCGGCCATTAATATACACATTTGCATTTCCTTAAACTTTTCAACAACTTTTGAGCAGATTTCTACCAAATAACAAAAAACACAATTTGAGGAACAAAATCAAGCTTTCTGCCAAATTCCATGCCTTTCTGTCCAGCGGTTGCAGCTGCAAGCATATCTAAAGACTATGGAAATTAACATTAGAACCACATTTTTTGATCCCTCCACCCCCTAACCCACTTGCCCCACCTTTTCTCGGCCCCCACTAGACGAATCATCCCAAAACTTTCCATGTACAAGAATCACCGGGGCACTTTTTGGGGGCAAATTTTGTGAAGATTTGCCAAACTGCGCCAAAGAAGAAGGCAAGTTAAAAAACACTTCTCCTATGGAACCATGGTCCTAACTATAACCACCTACTGGCGACAGTCAGTAGGTTTTATATATGTAACAGACTGCACAATCAACTTTTGTAGGTGGCTTCACCAGTTTCATCAGTGGTCCAATGTGTGTCACTCCCCTAAACTTTACTTCTAGAGATGCCATGGACCCATGCAAACACGTAAAAGATAGCTACTGAATTCAAACTAGTAAAACAAACTGCAGGGAGCCAACAGTCTGCAGACTATAGAACCAGTTTTATTTGCTTACACACACAAGCAGTGCCACATTGTCCACTGCTTGAGTGTTTGACAGATTGTAATATATGTAGTAGCTGCAAGGTCTTTTGCTGCAATATGACTAAGAGTAAACAAGCACTGGCAGAGCCAATATGTCTTGTCTATGCAAGATGCATAGGCTTTTTCTGATGGATGCATCTGCCTGTGGATTCCTCAACTTTTGAATTACCCTTGCACCAGCATTCCACTGAAACGTTTCCTTAGCTCGCCCACTTTGACGAGGACATCACAATAGCATGACTCCACTGGGGACTCCATATGTCAATGTATTTCTTTTTTTTAAAGACATGTTGCACAGCAGTGTGGGCTGCTGTGCAACATGGCTTGAAGTCAGTTTTAAAAAGTGCTATGACACAGCCAGCGTTGACCACTACATATTATGTGTCGCAGCAGCCCGCACTGCCATGCAATATATCTTTAAAAAAAACAGGGGTGGGGGAAAACAACAGGAGGATGGCGTAGGAGTTGGGATAGCAACACTGAGAAAGGGCGGGTGAGAGGTGAAAGGAAGAAATAGGACTTCAATCACAGCAGGAGCATGGGACGGCACTGATTAAGATAAATCAATCTGTGCTTGGACCATGCTCCACAGACAGAAATGGAAGTAATGCGTGGCCTGCGCTGGCCAATTAGATGGCAGCAAAGAAGAGTAGCCAATAGGTCTTGCCTTTAGGACCTTATAAGTGTTCGGCCATGCAACAGTTGATGTTGGTGCACCAAGGATATTGTGGTGTATAACTAAATACTTATAAGGTCCCAAAAGCGAGACCTATTGGTTATGCCAATGCTTGAAACACGAAATAGTCTAAGTGATCCAAACATAATCACGTGAAACCCATCATCACTGAAAGTATACTGCGCAGCAGCACGCTAATTAGGATAGAGTACATGTAATTTAAAAAAAAAATTTAAGCAAAAAAAAGGGCAGTAATTTGGCAACTCACTTGTGACATTATTGGACCTTTAGGATTATTACACGTTTATATTTCAGTAGACCAAAATGAACATGCGTCCGCGACCACACAGGGGGTTGATTAGGATCTTTAAAAGTAGGGGAGAATCCTACTTTTGGGCTGACAGGTACCCATCAAGTTTGAAGACCACTGCATCGCAACCAGGGGTGTTTTGTTGTTTGGACCCCACGCGGAGACGCCCTCTGTTGGTTAAACTTCAGGCGTTAGAAACGAGAACACAATTTATTAGTAATCCAAGCTTGGCCTCTTGACCAGAGGTGATTGGTTCTTGGCTTGTCACGCTGACCTCCGATCACTATACAAGATGTCGAGCAGAAGTCTGGCCGTTAAGAAACACCTGGACACAACGTATCACTGTGCACCCACGCACTGTGCATCAAAATGTTGGGGTTGCGCCCGACTGTGTGATCGAAGCACCTTTCGCATACTGTATATCACATAGTTTGAGTGTGCTTCAAACGCAGATGTAAATTTCTAAGCACTGCAACCAACAACATGTTATAACTCAGTGCACCGTTTTTCGCTCTCAAGAAAGATGAGTCTGAACTGAGGCCGGGGCACTCTCGACAGAGATCTTTCTACCACCACAGGGGGATATTGTAAGTTAGGTATATTGCACCCAAGCTGTCCATGGATTTCATCCTTCCGAGGTCAATGTAAGTATTGTAGAGACAGACAGCAGAGTTAGATAAAAGCAACTTCTGAAACTTTAGCGCTCGGACAGCAGAGCTTGATTACGCGCTCTATAAACTTGTCAGTCTGTTTGCTCCACGTGCGCTACTGTAGGACAACAGCATAGTCGACAGATGCTCCGTTAACCTTGGGTGTGAGGACTTCAGAAGCATTTGATCTTTGACCTCCGCATCCTTGGAAGGGCATCACTCCCGCACCACAACCTCTTCCCAAGTTCGCAGCATCCACTGCTGCTGTAGCTGGTCACCAGCCAGAGATGCCCCTCGTGGGATGTGCAACAAGCAGAGCGCAATAAGCATCACCGGTCACTTCCCCAATGCCCTTACACCCTGGTTGATCCTCGCCGTAGGCGAGGGTACCAGCCCCTCCCATTATCAAACAAGAATGTTTAGAAAAATATGTATACTCTTGATAAACCAGTAAGCAACAAGTGCGAGCCTCAAACTATCGGAGCGTTCTCACACATTCTCACCCTCAGGCAAGGCACGAGAGTGCCTGCAGTAGTCTTGTGGCAGCACTCACTTCCTCGCAGACTGCCTGCTCCCTAGAAGCATGGGCAATACCTGCCTGCTCATTCAAGCAGTCGGCGAAGGGTGGTCTTGCGCAGCTGGCTTTCTGTGGCCAGTCTCTTGTCCCAGTTCCCCCTCCCATCACACACACAGACTGATTACCTCTAACCTGGCTCCGTGGGCTGCTTCCTCTCTGCAGTGATCTGTGTGTTTTCTGCAGGTCACAGGTGTGAATCTTGCAGAGTGATCACAAATCAGAAGATATATAGCACCCTGATGCTCTCTGCTCAGCAGCACAGTGACACTGTATAACAAGCATTGCCCTAGCCAATATTTCTATTAATGTTATATGTCTTGCATTTAAATGAGACATATACAAACGTGCGCATTGCCCATCTGTGGTTTAAAAGTGAAAGTGGGCATGCACGCTCAATGGAAGCTATTTCCAATCACGAGACATAATTTGCTAGAAACCTAACTCTCCCATGTCACGGCAAACCAAGATAGCGTCGGCCAGTCGAAATGGGACGACCTAAAAGTGGACAAGGCGGCAACCAAAAACCCTGGTTGCCAATCACACGCCGTCGTTTAACAAACGACGACGCGAGCCAATTGAAATATAGGGCGTGGCATAAAGCCCCCTTTTGAAATCCTATTGATTCCAAAAGGCCCTCACATGGCGAAAGCAGCGCATGTGCGCTGCTAATGCCAGGCGAGACCAAATAATGGTAAGCAGCAAGCAGTCTCCAAGCCCTTTATTGTTAATAAGAGCACATGTGCTGTCGCAGGCTCAACCTAAAAGGGGCTTACAAGTCCCTGAACCCAGGACAGTATGAAGATGAGCGTAAGTGCGCTTAATAAATACTTCAGTCAGTCAGTCAATCATATACTAATGATTTTATTAGCTGTGGCCAGTTAAATCATAATATATCACTCACTGACTTCTCGGGGCTCAGTAGTACTTCCATAAATATAAGCAGGTTTGTTGTCTGCACTGAAATATAAAGAATAACCAGTAAAATACATCTGTAAGACTCAACAAGCACTAGCAAAGCAAGAGAGCAGGGCCACTGGAATTATGCAGCAAGGAAAGGTCAAATTATTCGGCAGGGTTGACTTTATTATGTGTCAAGAAATGTAAAATCATGCAGCATAATGCAGCACATTTTGAGATAGTATTACTTCATTATTTTCTCATTTTTTTAATACTTGTAAACACTGTCTGGACATCAGTTACACCTCAGTACCAGTTTATCACCCACATATTGAAATAAGCAACAGAAAGGTGCCTTTACAAAGGACATTCCAGTGCATGGCAACCCGTGTCACTGCGTTTTAAGTAACTCTTGAACCGTTTGAGCTAGAAACTATTTTTTGTTCTCAAAACCTGCAAATTATGCAGCATATGATAAATTATGTGGCAAATCCATAACAAATCAAACAAGCATTGGAAATGCAATAGGTCTCGGATTTATTTGAGTTAGAGCTAATGGCATTGTAAATGGCAATGTCTTTTAGCCATGTGTTATGGAGTGTATGCATGTGGTGTGTAGTGGAATTATGTGGGTTGGATTGGAATTGTAGCAATGGTGGCATGCTGCGCTTCAGATGAATATGTTTAAAAGTAAAGTGCACCATATTGCGATTGCTACAATACTTTATTGTGGATGCGTTAACAATTGATGTGTGCACTGATGGTTGGTGGTGTGTGTGCCTGTAGAAATTGTTCACTGATGGCTGGTGGTGTGTGTGCTTGGTGGAAGCGTGCACTACCGCTGGAGGTGTGTGTGCCTGGTGGAAATGTGCACTGACGGCTGGTGGTGTGTGTGCCTGGTAAAAGCGTGCACAGACGGCTGGTGGTGTGTGTGCCTGATGAAAGCGTGCACTGACAGCTGGTGGTGAGTGCGCCTGGTGAAAGCGTGCACTGACGGTGTGTAAGCATGTGTGTGTGAATGAAAGTAAAGGTCAAATGGGGTGTGATTTCACTTCCTGTACCCCTGGCATTTTGGTGAATTGACATCCATGGCTCAGCTGCAGTTTAGCATAATATAGTAAAAATATATCTGTTATTGGTCCAAATATATCGTCTCCACAGTAATTGGTTGGGGTATGGTGGGGAATTCATGGCATGAGCATGATTGTAACTCTTACACCGAGTTATGTTTATATGTGTATCACCTCGTTGACATACATGATTTGCACGACGTACTTGCAGGGTATTTCCTACAAATACTGTACATTTTTAGCTTTGTTTTTAGACCCTCGCTCGACCTATCCATAATTCTGGATTTGGTGTATTGTAAGAATGCAAAGCCCTATCCACTTGCCTCCCTGCAGAACTATTAGCCCCACCACAGCTACGGTTCCATGAGTTCAAAGAAAGTGGACCAAAACTACTTGTGAGAATTATTCCACAGCACACCTGAAAGGTCACAAAGCTCGCAGATAGCGCGGTTAACGCAGACACACGTGTGGTCAAAAAAACATAACTTGAATAGCAAAAATGAGGAAGTGACTGTGTTTCTTTGGGCAACAAAGTGGACGAAGTACTTGCAAGCTTCAATTAAGTAATTGAGAAAGGGGAAGGTGTTTTTTCTTTTTTTCTTCTTTAAATCAATTGATGTTTTAATGGGTCTGGCGCATGCATATGTGACGTGTTAATTTAATCAGTGAAATATATTGACTGTTACCTGTTATATGTATGATGTTTACATGTTGTAATAAGTGAGAGAACACACAGACGAAACCGAAATTGAAATAACTATATAATCCTGAAGCCAAGAGGCAATTCTAATGAGTGATTCTCTCGTGAAACTTTAAGATCGGCGGTTCTGTGCAAACACCGATGTCTCATTTACAGAATAATTCAGTATTTTATCAGTCCAGGTTGCAGTAGCTAAACGCGGAGTTCAGATGCCCCCGAGTAATGCTATCGCAAATCCTTCAAGTGCTTCCTGTAAATAGCCCCCGGGTGGTTTTATTGAGACACTCAGCGTTTTGTCCAAACTTTTAGCTCATTTCAGGTCGCACAGCTGTAGTGAGAGTAGAATGAAACCTTTCACTCGCTTTCTTAAGCCATGACGCAGCAAGGACGAAGGCAGGCCTTGCGTCACATCACACTCTCAGCGCACTGCAACATTTCCAGAAAGAGT
This sequence comes from Lissotriton helveticus, assembly GCF_964261635.1. Taxonomy (NCBI): domain Eukaryota; kingdom Metazoa; phylum Chordata; class Amphibia; order Caudata; family Salamandridae; genus Lissotriton; species Lissotriton helveticus. The sequence continues at coordinate 285,420,804 of NC_136062.1, forward strand.
GACTGGAGAACAGCTCACGTAACGTGAAGCATTTTCCCTCGACCGGCGGTCAGTCGGGTAACAAAGCCTGGGCTGTTTCACCGCTATCCAAGAAAACACAGGAGACTTGGTACTTGCAGTGATATAATCGTGAAGCACTCATATCTCCACCACAGCAGTAAACATAGGATGAATAAACAAGTTAACGGTAAAGCACGGCGGAAGTATTAAACAAGACACGGACAGCGGGCGGGACACGGACAGCGGCCGGGAGGAAGCAATGCCTGCCTGTTTATCGGTGCCGCACCACGGCGTCTGCAGCCAGCCTGTTTATCAGCGCCGCGCGCCTCTCTGCAGACTCCCCCTGCATTCCAGAGAGGCGTGCGACGCGATCCGGTCTGCATTGGCATGCTGTGGAGACAAGACCTGGCCGCGCACACAACGTTATCCTATGGGGAAACGCTGCGCGCGGCCAGGTCTTGTCTCACTTCGGCGTTCTCAGACTGCTGAGACGCCGACTATAGTTCTCTGGCGAGAACGCGCTTTCAGCGCGTTACTAGCCGAGACCTAAAAACACCCTGGCCGCCCAATCGTATAATTCCAATGGCCCTGCACGAGAGCTACTGACCCAACTGCAGGCATGAAAAATGCATAACCGCCCCACTCTACCGGGGTAAGTAGTAGTCATGCTCAGGGTGCAGTGGGCTCTTTACACCCTTGGCCCCGATAGCAGCCCCTGCCCTACAGTGTCTGCCAAAAGTGGACTGCAACTCCCTGAAGCTCCATTCGTCATGGAGGGCATTGCCTTATCCTTTCTGAAGATCATATCTCTCCTCCTAGACACCACCGGGAGCGCTGCAGTGTTTCTTTGTGCTTAAGGGAGATTATCCCACCCACGCTCCGCCCGAATTTCACTCTCCTGCCCAGGTCCTGCAGTGGAACCTGACAGTTTAAGGATGTGACGGCGAGTGTGAGCGTGACAGTTCTACAGAGTGGCTTCGCCCATCCCCAAGGCTTTGAGCAGCACTCACGGTGAATAGTTTGTAATTTTATTTTTTCTTCTGTCACAGACTCTTCGAAATATTTTGTGCGCACGTCTTCGCGTGGAAGACGCCATGTCTATAACAGTATTCATTGTTTGTCCTAAGGTAAACAGTCATTCAAACTTTAATGTAACAGTCCACAGGCAGATTAAAAGTGTTATTACAGCGGTGGCGTAAGAAATGCGTTACTTACCTGTAACAGCAGTTATCCAGTATTGGTGTCTTTCATAGATTCACATGCCTGAATCATTCCCCGTCGTCGAGATGGGAGCCCCGGTAATAGAAAAGTAATGTCCTATAGACATACATAGAGAAAAATAGGCCTAAGGGCCTTGCCTTAGTAGCCTATCTATGTCCTTTTGTGAAAAGGACCAATTTTCCAAAGGTAGCCAATCAGCTACCACCTCCCTCTAGAACCTTCCTGCCAGGAGCCTCAGTCTCTCAGATTTTCGTACGCACCAAGCTAGGTAGACGTAAGATATGCTCTGTAGTGAGAGATGAGTCCTTCCTGGGGAGGTGGGAGGGTTGCATGTGAATCTATGAAAGACACCAATACTGGATAACTGCTGTTACAGGTAAGTAACGCATTTCTTATCCAGTATTATGGGTGTCTTTCATAGATTCACATGCCTGAATCAGAATAGCAAGCAATACATTATGCACATATGCGATGGAATATAACAGTCTGAGATAATACATATCATGTGACTAGATACCATCAGTAATATAGAGAGTAAAGTAAATAAATGTGCATACCATTGCAGGACGGTGGGAAGTAGGAAGGCTCATCTTACTGGAAGAGATGGCGAAGTACAGCTTGGCCCACAGCTGCATCCTGCATCAGTTCCGTGTCCAGGCAGTAGTGTCTGGTAAAGGTGTGCGGCGATTTCCAGGTGGCCGCTCTGCAGATATCCAGAATCGGTACACCAGCGAATAGTGCTGCCGATGTGGACACAGCTCTCGTGGAATGTGCTCGGACTGAGGAATGTAATGGACGTCCGGCTTTGTCATGACAAAATGCAATTGTTGCCGATATCCATCTGGAAATGGATTGTTTGGAGAGTGGCATGCCTTTTCTCGGCCTGCTGAAGGCAACGAAAAGTTGTTTGGTCTTTCTGAAAGCTTTCGTTTTGTCCAGGTAAAATTTTAGACATCTCTTAATGTCCAAAGAGTGAAGAGATCTTTCCGCCACTGTGCCTGGGTTCGGGAAGAATGAGCGAAGCACAAGCGGTTCATTGAGATGGAAGTCCGAGGGGACTTTAGGAATGAAACGTGGGTTGGTTCTTAAGATGACTCTGTCTTCTCTAAATTGCAAGAAAGGATCCTGTATCGAAAGAGCTTGCAACTCACTGACTCTTCTGGCTGATGTTAGAGCTAAAAGAAGTGCAGTTTTCCAGGAAACGTATTTGAGTTCAGCCCTATGGATAGGTTCAAATGGATGTTTCATTAACTGATTGAGTACAATATTCAGATGCCACGTTGGTGGTATTCGTCTTGGTCTAGGGAAAGATCTGTAAAGCCCTTTAAGGAACTGTTTTATCAGTCTGTTGGACCATAGTGAAGGGCCTTTTGAAGACCTGGTGAAGCGAGAGATTGCTGCCAGGTGTACCCTGATGGAAGCATGCGCCAGACCTGTTTGGGCCAGATGCAGGAGATAAGGCAGTATCTGCTCTGGAGTGATTCTAAAAGGGTGTATATTGTTGTCTTTACACCAAATACAAAAGCGCTTCCATTTCAAGGAATAAGTTTTGTTCGTGCTAACTGCTCTTGCTTTAGCTAGGACTTCTTTGCACTCCTGCGGGATGCTTAGGTGACAGAATTCTCGGTACTCAGGAGCCAAGCCGATAATCTGAGAGATGTCAGATTCGGGTGGAGTATCTGGCCTTTGGACATCGAGAGTAGAGAAGGATGTTGAGGCAGTTGGATTGATGGACGGACTGAGAGGCGTCGGAGGTCCGCGAACCAATGTTGTCTTGGCCAGTATGGGGCCATGAGAATCAATGTGCAATGCTCCATTTTCATCTTCCGGATGACTCTGCTGATCAGGGGAAATGGCGGAAAGGCGTACGCAAACACGTTGCGCCATGCGATGGAAAATGCATTTCCTAATGACCCCTGTTGGGGATGCCAACTTGCGAAGCTTTGGCATTTTTTGTTCTCCTTGGTGGCAAAGAGGTCTATTTGAGGTGTTCCCCATGCCGAGAAGATGTTGTCTAGAACTTGCTGGTTCAGTTCCCATTCGTGGGACATTGACCTCTGTCTGCTGAGAGCGTCTGCTATGACGTTGTCTTTTCCTGGGACATACTCCGATGTTAATGTGATGTTGTTGAGCAGTAGCCAGCTCCAAATTTTTTGTGATTCGCGAGACAGCGTCAGCGAGCGTGTCCCTCCCTGCTTGTTTAAGTAGTGCATTGTGGTCGTGTTGTCTGTCCTCACTAGCACTGCAGAATTTTTGATGCGAGGGAGGAACGCCTGTAGGGAGTGAAGGACTGCACGTAGTTCTAGGAGGTTGATATGCAGAGCCTTCTCTTGCTCCGACCATCTGCCGCTGATTTGTAAGTCTTGAAGGACTGCACCCCAGCCTTCGAGAGAAGCGTCCGTCGTTATGACGTGTGGAGTTTCTGGTAACAAGAACGTGAGACCTTTGGATAGGTTCTTGTGCTTCATCCACCAGCCCAGCGTCTCGGATATCTGTCGAGTGACGACTATGTGATCCTCGAAGGAATCTGTACATTGGGTCCACTGTTTGGTCAGGGCCTCCTGAAGGGGGCGCATTCTGAGCCGACAGTGAGGGATGAGTAGAATGCAGGAAGACATCATCCCTAGAAGAGATTTGAAAATCCTTACTTTGATGGTTGGTTTTGAAGATATCGCGGTAGCTAGAGTCATCAGTTTGTTTTTTCTTTCCAGAGATGGGAAAGCTTTGGAGGAAATGGTGTTTATAGTGGCCCCCAGAAATGTTATTATCCTGGTGGGTTGTAAAGTAGATTTTTCGAAGTTGAGAGTCAAACCCAGGTTCCGGAAAATGTTGAGACAGGCGTTGGAAGACAGCTGTGCGTCCGTGAGAGACGGTGCTTTCACCAGCCAGTCGTCTAGGTAGGGGAAGACCTGGTGATTCTGTTGTCTCAGGTAAGCTGCCACAGGAGCCAGGCACTTTGTAAAAATGCGAGGTGCTGATTTGAGGCCAAATGGGAGGACACAAAATTGGTAATGGAGACCTGCTACTTCGAATCGTAGGAATTTTTTGTGTCGTTTGTGTATTGGGACATGGTAATATGCATCTTGCAGGTCCAAAGATGTCATAAAGTCTCCTTCCTCCAGGGAGCCTAAGATTTCCTGGATAGTCACCATACGAAACGATTGGCTTTTCAGGAAGGCATTGAGTGCCCTGAGATCTAGAATGGGCCTCCATTTCTTCTTTTTCTGTTGGATTAAAAAGAAGCGGGAATAAAATCCCTTTCCCTTTTGAGCTGATGGGACTCGCTCTATTGCTCCCTTTTTTATCATGGAAGAGATTTCCTGCAGTAACAGACGAAGGTGTCTGTGATGATGTTTGTGAGGAGGGGTGAACGGTGGGATGGAGTTGAATTCCAAGGTGTGACCGTGTTGAATCAATTGTAGTACCCACCGATCTGTCGTAATCCTTTTCCAATTTTGGAGGAAATGTGTTAGCTTGCCACCAATTTTGAGCGGACCGGACGGTGGGGGGACTGGCTGCGGGAATTGGTCATTGTCTTCCGCCAGCCGTTTTCTTTTGCGATTTGCCTCTGAAGTTCGGTCTCCCGTAGGGGGTCTGACGACTTTGTTGTTGCTGCCGCTGTGGATATTGGGAGCGATTTTGATTATATGTGGATTTGCCTTGATAAGATCCTCTGTACGTGGATTGTCCTCGTCCTCTGTGCCCTCGAAAGGACTGGTTCCTGAATTGTAAAGTCCCGAGAGCCCTTGCAGTATCGGTGTCTTTCTTTATCGTCTGCAAGGCTTCATCTATTTTAGCTCCAAATAGTAGTTGTCCGTCATAGGGCATATCTACAACTTTGGTTTGTACTTCCTGTCTGAAGGACGTCGCTTTGAGCCAACCTTGCCTGCGCAAAACTGCGGCACCTGCAAGCTGTCTGAAGCCTGTCATGGCGACATCGACAGCTGAGTCTATGATTTCTGATGCCGATATTTGACCTTCATGAAGGAGTGCCTGGACCTCATTTTTCAAGTCATCAGGCACGTGCGTGAGATATGGAGCAATATCTTCCCATAGTTGCCTATTGTACCTGCCCAGCAGAGCAATGGCGTTGGCCACTTTGACCGTCATGGCTGACGTTGTGGAGAAGCGTTTGCCTATGCCATCCAATTTCCTGCCCTCCTTGTCTGGTGGTGCTGAGAGTGGCGAGGATGGGTTTCTGGAGTTCTTCTGGGCGGCTTGAGTGACGACCGAATCAGGTTTTGGATGTGAATTAAAACAAGTGGCTGCCGTTGACGGAGCCCTATATTTTTTGTCCAGTCTAGGGACCACTATTGAAACAGATGCAGGTGTTTGCATGAGTTGTAGCCCCTGTTCCCAGATATGTTCTATTATGGGAATGGATCGTGCCTCCTTTCTTATGGGGTCTTTGAAGTCATACAAGAAACAATCTGTTACTTTTGTTTCCATTGCCATGTGAAATCTGGTGGCCGCTCTCTCTATTAAATTGTGGAATCCACCGATATCCACTGGTGGAGAGTCTGATGTGCTGGGCTCCGGTGTGGCCGGAGAATGAGCAACGTAATCCTCATCATCTCTGTTTTGAGAGAGGTCATCTCTAACCTCACCTTCCTCAGGAGGTTCGTCGTCATCATCAGAGGATTGTATGTTGTGAACCTGTTCAGTATCTTGAGGAATAACCAAAGGCGTTGGTCTTGCCCTTGGTGATCTTTGCTGTGTGGAAGATTCTTGAGAATTGCCATGTGATGGTGTCGCTGACGATTCTGGGAATCTCTTTTTATAGTCTGTGATCAGGAATTGAAGATCCTGAACTATCTCGGCCGGTAATACGATCATTGGAGTGACTTGAGTATGTACCTGAGCCTGAATAGTTTCTTCCGTAAATATAACATCATCTCCGTCATCGTCAGTACTCTGGCATTTGACGTTGAGATCTGACGGGCTAGTAGCTTGTTCGAAGTGGTCATCATCTGATTCGTCAGCTTGAAGTATGTGAGAAGGAAGCAGTGATTGAACCCTACTGGGTGATGTTAATTCGGGCGTAATAGGGAGTTTGGTGACCTTTTTTGATGGAATTAACTCCGCTTTTTTCCATGGCGTCGATGATGTCGTCGTCGACGAGGTCGTCGACGAGGTCGTCGACGGTATCGCCGTCGATCGCTTTTCAAGCGTCGAGTGTCCCTTCGCCGATGAAGCTGTCGTCGACGAGGCGGTCGTCGACGGAGTAGCCGTCGACGGTGCCTTCGCCGTCGACGGAGTTGGCGTCGACGGTGCCTTCGCCGTCGTCGATGCGGTCGTCGACGGTGCCTTCGCCGTCGTCGTGGACGTCGACGGCAGTTTTGTCGTCGGCGTCGTAGTAGCCGTCGACGGTGTAGTTGTCGTCGGCGGTGCTCCTACCGTCGTCGGTGTCTTCGTCGACGATGCGGTGGACGTCGACTGAATTCTCGTCGACGATGTCGGTGTTTTCTGTTTTGTCAACGTCGACGGAGATGACGACGGAGTTTTGGCAAACGATTGCTGTTTTTTAATAAGTACAATCGACGATATTGGCTTACCCGTCGTCGACGAGTGGGTGGTCGTCGTCGTTGAAGTCAAGGCTGACGATGCCACCGTCGTCGAGATCGTCGTCGTCGATGTGGAAACATAGTTCGTTTTTCTTGAAGATAATGTCATCGACGTAGACGACGAGGACTGCGATGGCTTTCTGAAGGTTGCAGCATCCTTCACAGACGTATCAGATCTTGCCTCAGAAGACTTTGAAGTAGTCTTTTTGTGAGGGACGTCTGGATGGCCAGGAGAAGCCTCCCTTGGCCTTTTTAAGGACAGTTTTGAGGAAACTGAAGCCATTTCACTGCCCTCCGAGGAGAGCACCTCAACATCTCTGGTTTTTAGTCTGTTTAGCCAGAGGAGCAGTCTGCCTTCTCTATCCTTAAGGGTTTTGGTAGAGAATGTTCTACATACCCTGCAGTCCTTTACTGTGTGGTCAGGGTAGAGGCAGTAGAGGCAAGTCTCATGCTTGTCGTCGACGTGCAGTCTCTTCTTGCCACAAGAAGAACAAGCTCTGAATAGTCCTCTTTTCTGTTGTTCAGCCATATTTGAAGTAGAATCCAAGTTTTTGTGAAGAAAGTAAAGAATTTGAAGAAACCTGAGGAGAGCTCAGGTGGGGACTCCCTAGCACAACGTGCGGTAGAAAATCTGAGAGACTGAGGCTCCTGGCAGGAAGGTTCTAGAGGGAGGTGGTAGCTGATTGGCTACCTTTGGAAAATTGGTCCTTTTCACAAAAGGACATAGATAGGCTACTAAGGCAAGGCCCTTAGGCCTATTTTTCTCTATGTATGTCTATAGGACATTACTTTTCTATTACCGGGGCTCCCATCTCGACGACGGGGAATGATTCAGGCATGTGAATCTATGAAAGACACCCATAATACTGGATAAAATTTGATAACCCGCCCCACCTCCCCAGCACCGATCACAAGCATAAGCAAGGAAATGGCTGCCTGGCAGAGGCGTTTCCAGGGGACGCAGCTTTTCAAGACCTTTGCAGTGGGCTGTTTTTAGACAGTCCAACCTTCCGAACAGCACTGTATCTCTGAGGGGCAGTTGCCGTTGGGCGCGGTGCGTTGTAAAAGTGCACACTGAATAACCGCTGATCTTAGTTTTCACGTAATAAACGCAGTCAGATATTTGTGTTTTTTTAAATGCCCTACGCTGTGGAAAATATTTCAGCGTTGCTCCTGTGCCTAAATCAGTTGCCATGGACAGTACTTATTGCTGGAAACTTAACTACTGCCCTCAGTGATAGTAGTTGTAGTTTAAGTAACACTGTTCGAAAGAGGTACTGTTACAAGTGCTTAGAAGTATGGGGTGGAGATCCTATGCAAAAACACATCACCCACATGCCTAAACGTTCTCGCCATTAAGTATGCAAATATAGAACTCTCAGATTTTCAGGGGACTCCTCTGTAAAAGCTGTGTGCCACATCAAGGCAAAACCACCCACAAAAATGAAATACCACAATTTTCAGAGGCGTTTGAAATAGCCTAAAATATTTATTTGGTGAAAAATGTTGTGAAGTTTTTTGATAGTACATGCTCTTCAGAAAACAGTACCACTGCATACATTTATATATTTTTAATTGTTATAACAATAAACAGACCAGTACCCCCGAGTTGAAATTAACATTAAAAAAGTCATACACCGTATGCACCACCCCTGCCGGAGCAAGCAAAGTAGCTTTTCCATCACGTTGTAAAGAAATGATTGCACACTAAAGAGCAAGGCCATGATTTGGTAATTTCCCAAAGGGAAAATGCAGGTGCTGTCCTGGGACGAAGGTAAAGAAGGAAGGGGGAGTTTGATAGAGAAGGTGGGAGGGGCGAGGAGTGGAGTTATTTGGAGGGCATTAAGAGAAGGGGATACTTTAGATGCAACTCTGCCCCTTAAAGTAGCCCATCATGGAAACTCTTCACACTCTCAACATACAAGAGAGTGTAAGCCGTGTTACCAGTCACGAAATCTCACGCCAGTACAGATCTCATTGTCACCACTGCACCAATCCAGTATTCCAAACATGAATACTCCACCTCCCTCTGAACAAATATGCAGAACTTGCCTTCACGTACCACATTCAGGCAATACCAAAATCAGAAGATGACCCCAAGCTCAAAGTTCTTGTTGTCACTGCCTCAAGTACGTTTCTTCTGTCTTTTGCTGTTGTCCTCACTACTGGAAAAAAGAGCATTCACCTTTATCCATCTGTAGGTACTGCTTTAGAGTCACCTCCTTCTTGAATATGAGGTAGAGTAAGTTCGATTCTTTGAGAACCACAATGAGGATACTGCCTCCACTGACATCCAGAGATCTAAGAAACCTAGAGGGCCCAGGCTTCTTTACCAGGTCGGTGTCTGCTAAGCATTCCAAAAAAACTGTTTCTTCTCATGGATACCTCTATCCAGGGCAGCTGGTAGGGAACGGTGGCAAGGGGAGATGTTGGAGTAAAAAAAAAAAAACAACAAAAAAAGTACCTCTTGGTCGTGCTGCCATCTGCTGCCTCTCTCGTCGCAGGAGAAGCACCTGGGCTCCCAGGCTCCCTCAGTCAATGACAACACTGCATTGTGATTGGTCTGAGCGCTGTGGTTCGGTGCTCACACGGGGGAAAGGGAGCCAGTGCATGCCCCCAAGGGGAACATGCAAAGTGCGCATTAATGTTTGGCCAAGACAGCCAGTCAAACATCCATACACACTTAGAGGGGGCAAAAAAAATTCCCCTGACCCATGCTCTGGCCAGCCCCGCCCCTCCCTTCACGTAGAAGCAGAAAAAGAAAATGATAATTACGGTTCGTTATTATCATTTTATTTTTCCTCTGCACTGCCTTAAAGCAGTAGGGCGAAATTCCTCCTTAGAGGAGTAGCCACCCATGCCTCTATCTGCAGGTTATGCATCTTGGAATATCCCAGGCACCAATATATATATATATTTATTTATTTATAAAGATTTATATAGCGCAAACAAGATCCCGAAGGATATCAGAGTGCGTTACAAAAGGATGGAAGGAAGGAAATAAATGCAATAGCGACATCAAGTAAGAATACAAAACAGGAACAAACGCATAATTACAAGACAAATGATTTAAGGACAGTACTACAATAAACAGGTATATAACGGGCTACGAAGGAGGGCACACAATGAGGTAAAGAAGAGCAGCATCAAAAGATGGTACATTGGTTGTAGGATCAATGACGTCGAGCAGGTGAGTCTAGCCCAGTTAGGGTAAGAATTTGTTCATTAGGAATCTTTTGGCTTCCAGTTTGAAAGCAGTCGTTGAGGAGATTCTGCGTACTTCAGTACCAGACCAACTGGCATAGTTCTCCAGTGTTGGTAGGGCGCCCCGGCTCCAAGTAGATGCCAGAAGTGGGTTCTTGGTGTCATCACTGGAGCCATATAGCGCCCTCTCTGGCTCTGCAACATCTGTTCCTTTTTTTCTGTGCCTTTCTTCACAAATTCAGAACTTCTCTCCGCAAATCTGAGGTGAAGTGATTTTTGCTTTCCAAAAAATGCCAATGCAGTGTCAGGGACATGTCCTCGCCGAAAACGTCAGAGCTAAAGCCCTGCTCTTGGTGCGATTAACCTTACAGATTCACATGATAGCTGTCAGTGGTGTCTTCGTTTGAGGCAGGACCCCTAATTGTGTGAAATCTCGAGTGCCTAATTTGTAAAAGAATGAGTGCCGGTGCCCAAAGCTCTGCTCAAAAGCCCGCGGCTGACAATATTAAATGTTGGTGCCCCAAATACCAAGGCTGTTTTTACCAAGAAGGGGTAACCCTGTGTCCCTCAGAACCTGGGTATGTATGGTTAAAGACAAAAATGGTTCTGTCGGGTGAGTAAATTGCTTTTACGTAAAGGCTAGATTAGCTCATAACAAAATATAACAAATAAAAAGAGAAGAACTCTCTGACAACAAATATAATTCAAAATGTTTATATGAAAGAGCAAAGTCACATTAAAACACCGGAATTACTTCATTCCATTTCAATTTCAATTATAGGTGAAAAAAGTGACTGATGGTGAACAAAGTGAATAGTGCAAAAATTACAGTGACACTTATTTACAAGTATATACAAAATTTATACAAGGAAGAATGGGCGAGGGGAAAGATTTTGGCGGTCAGAGTTCTAAGTTAATACTCCAAGGAGACAGATGGTGACTGTGCCCGTTCCTGGAGGGTTCTTGACCAGTATTGTGCGTCGACGTTTCGATCCTAATGCGCCCCGGTTGGTGGTCACGCGGATCTTTATCAAGACAGGGGGGGGGTACGAGGGGAAGGGGGGGGGGGTTGACTGGGTTGTTTAGATTTCCGGAAACACAGGAGGCGAAAGTCACACACTGTGCGTAAGCCAATAGGTCAATCTAACATGGAGGAGCACTATCCAGAAGAGCAGGGTACCGGCTTGCATTACTCGCGGTCGCTCGCCGCGAGTAATGCAAGCCGGTACCCTTCACCTTTATCCATCTGTAGGTACTGCTTTAGAGTCACCTCCTTCTTGAATATGAGGTAGAGTAAGTTCGATTCTTTGAGAACCACAATGAGGATACTGCCTCCACTGACATCCAGAGATCTAAGAAACCTAGAGGGCCCAGGCTTCTTTACCAGGTCGGTGTCTGCTAAGCATTCCAAAAAAACTGTTTCTTCTCATGGATACCTCTATCCAGGGCAGCTGGTAGGGAACAGTGGCAAGGGGAGATGTTGGAGTAAAAAAAAAAAAACAACAAAAAAGTACCTCTTGGTCGTGCTGCCATCTGCTGCCTCTCTCGTCGCAGGAGAAGCACCTGGGCTCCCAGGCTCCCTCAGTCAATGACAACACTGCATTGTGATTGGTCTGAGCGCTGTGGTTCGGTGCTCACACGGGGGAAAGGGAGCCAGTGCATGCCCCCAAGGGGAACATGCAAAGTGCGCATTAATGTTTGGCCAAGACAGCCAGTCAAACATCCATACACACTTAGAGGGGGCAAAAAAAATTCCCCTGACCCATGCTCTGGCCAGCCCCGCCCCTCCCTTCACGTAGAAGCAGAAAAAGAAAATGATAATTACGGTTCGTTATTATCATTTTATTTTTCCTCTGCACTGCCTTAAAGCAGTAGGGCGAAATTCCTCCTTAGAGGAGTAGCCACCCATGCCTCTATCTGCAGGTTATGCATCTTGGAATATCCCAGGCACCAATATATATATATATTTATTTATTTATAAAGATTTATATAGCGCAAACAAGATCCCGAAGGATATCAGAGTGCGTTACAAAAGGATGGAAGGAAGGAAATAAATGCAATAGCGACATCAAGTAAGAATACAAAACAGGAACAAACGCATAATTACAAGACAAATGATTTAAGGACAGTACTACAATAAACAGGTATATAACGGGCTACGAAGGAGGGCACACAATGAGGTAAAGAAGAGCAGCATCAAAAGATGGTACATTGGTTGTAGGATCAATGACGTCGAGCAGGTGAGTCTAGCCCAGTTAGGGTAAGAATTTGTTCATTAGGAATCTTTTGGCTTCCAGTTTGAAAGCAGTCGTTGAGGAGATTCTGCGTACTTCAGTACCAGACCAACTGGCATAGTTCTCCAGTGTTGGTAGGGCGCCCCGGCTCCAAGTAGATGCCAGAAGTGGGTTCTTGGTGTCATCACTGGAGCCATATAGCGCCCTCTCTGGCTCTGCAACATCTGTTCCTTTTTTTCTGTGCCTTTCTTCACAAATTCAGAACTTCTCTCCGCAAATCTGAGGTGAAGTGATTTTTGCTTTCCAAAAAATGCCAATGCAGTGTCAGGGACATGTCCTCGCCGAAAACGTCAGAGCTAAAGCCCTGCTCTTGGTGCGATTAACCTTACAGATTCACATGATAGCTGTCAGTGGTGTCTTCGTTTGAGGCAGGACCCTTAATTGTGTGAAATCTCGAGTGCCTAATTTGTAAAAGAATGAGTGCCGGTGCCCAAAGCTCTGCTCAAAAGCCCGCGGCTGACAATATTAAATGTTGGTGCCCCAAATACCAAGGCTGTTTTTACCAAGAAGGGGTAACCCTGTGTCCCTCAGAACCTGGGTATGTATGGTTAAAGACAAAAATGGTTCTGTCGGGTGAGTAAATTGCTTTTACGTAAAGGCTAGATTAGCTCATAACAAAATATAACAAATAAAAAGAGAAGAACTCTCTGACAACAAATATAATTCAAAATGTTTATATGAAAGAGCAAAGTCACATTAAAACACCGGAATTACTTCATTCCATTTCAATTTCAATTATAGGTGAAAAAAGTGACTGATGGTGAACAAAGTGAATAGTGCAAAAATTACAGTGACACTTATTTACAAGTATATACAAAATTTATACAAGGAAGAATGGGCGAGGGGAAAGATTTTGGCGGTCAGAGTTCTAAGTTAATACTCCAAGGAGACAGATGGTGACTGTGCCCGCTCCTGGAGGGTTCTTGACCAGTATTGTGCGTCGACGTTTCGATCCTAATGCGCCCCGGTTGGTGGTCACGCGGATCTTTATCAAGACAGGGGGGGGTACGAGGGGAAGGGGGGGGGTTGACTGGGTTGTTTAGATTTCCGGAAACACAGGAGGCGAAAGTCACACACTGTGCGTAAGCCAATAGGTCAATCTAACATGGAGGAGCACTATCCAGAAGAGCAGGGTACCGGCTTGCATTACTCGCGGTCGCTCGCCGCGAGTAATGCAAGCCGGTACCCTGCTCTTCTGGATAGTGCTCCTCCATGTTAGATTGACCTATTGGCTTACGCACAGTGTGTGACTTTCGCCTCCTGTGTTTCCGGAAATCTAAACAACCCAGTCAACCCCCCCCCTTCCCCTCGTACCCCCCCCCCCCTGTCTTGATAAAGATCCGCGTGACCACCAACCGGGGTGCATTAGGATCGAAACGTCGACGCACAATACTGGTCAAGAACCCTCCAGGAACGGGCACAGTCACCATCTGTCTCCTTGGAGTATTAACTTAGAACTCTGACCGCCAAAATCTTTCCCCTCGCCCATTCTTCCTTGTATAAATTTTGTATATACTTGTAAATAAGTGTCACTGTAATTTTTGCACTATTCACTTTGTTCACCATCAGTCACTTTTTTCACCTATAATTGAAATTGAAATGGAATGAAGTAATTCCGGTGTTTTAATGTGACTTTGCTCTTTCATATAAACATTTTGAATTATATTTGTTGTCAGAGAGTTCTTCTCTTTTTATTTGTTATATTTTGTTATGAGCTAATCTAGCCTTTACGTAAAAGCAATTTACTCACCCGACAGAACCATTTTTGTCTTTAACCAAATACCAAGGCTGCATTGTCTTGAATCCATCTCATGCCTCTTTAATCCACTAGCAGACTGTCCCTGACCCTTTATCTCACGCTTGCAGGTTCCTCCTTTCTCCCTTTCTTAAAGCTTTTCCAGCTTTCTTTACTTCCGTCTTTCACCTTTGTGTATTTTTGTCCCTCTCTTGCTCTCCGTAATGTTCTGATCAGGAAAAATTAGTGCCAGTCCCCAAAAGTTAGTGCCAGTGGCCCCCACTGGCTCAAATTAAGCACTAGACCTCCCCCTCCAAATTAATCCGAAAGCCATCAAGGAATAGGAAGTGAAGCTCTTCATGGGCCATCCCAGAGATGACCATCGGGGAAGTCGATGCTAGAGGATGAGGCCCACAACCAGCAAGAGGTGTAGGTCTCAATCTCTCCCTTCCCCATCTTATAAATATTGAAGGGAGAAGACGGGGCTTCACAGAAAGAAAAAGAAACATCCTTTTCCCCCACAAAAGTTAAAGTCAGGGGTAAGTCTCCACTTTGTTCATTGTCCCTGGCTCCTTACTCTCTAGTGCCAGAGCTAGTGCCTTTGTTCCAGTAGGCCTCACCGATGCCAGCACCAACCCAGCCTTCTCCAGCACCATTCTCCTGGTGCGGTACAGGTTTCTTCCAGCGTAGTCTGACTTAAGTCCTATGCTGGGAAACTCTAGAGGGTTACTTGCTCCGATATTGATTCAAACTCTGACCCCGGTGCCACTCCAGACAGACCCTGGGTCTGATTCCAGTTTCGCTGTCACCCCTAACGCCCCACTGGCTCTTCCTCATTCCACCTCACAAACCCTAGATGACCAGAGGAGCATTGATGATAATAATCTCCTGCCCTCCTCTGATGCATCAGATCTGTTGGTCCTCCAGCATGCCAGTTGTACAATGCTACAGACCGGCCCCTCGGGACCCTGCTTTTTTGTCTTTCCATCCCTCTCCAGAGAGCCTAGTGGTTCAGGCATCCTCCACTAAACAATTAAACATGGGAGCATTTCCTACACACCCACCAAACAGAGTCTAAAAAACTGAAGAAAGTGGGGACAATATACTTTTTCTGATGGAAACTTCTAACCACAGATTCCTCACCTTTAGAATATTCCCCATGCGCCAGACTGGATACAGAAACATCCATAGTAGTGCTCCTGCATACTGATAGGAGACATTCAGCTCAGCATTGTTTGAGTTCCACCACGTACGTGATGGAGCAGAGCCACATACATTATAACCACCCATGCGTGCCAACATCAGTAGCTTTCCGTCTGTACCTTTGAACGTGGATCTAGGGGTGTGCTCTTTAATTCATCCTGTATTTGACAGTTTTCAAATCGAATTCTGGTGTGCAAGGGTCTAAAACTACAGGTTTCAAACCATACAGTGACTTTACAAAAATATGTCTCTAACAGACCTGCATGAGGTGTCCTTTTGGTGTTTGGGTTCTGGACTTAACTCCAAGTTGTGCCCTTATACATGCAAAGGTGAACCGGGCAGTAAAGTGAAGCTGTACTTCGTCAAACATAGCAAAAAGTCCCAGACCTCACGTAAGTCCCGTTCCAAGTCTAGGCTGAGTGTAGGCTACCACTTTCAAGGGCTGGTCCCGCACCAGGGCTTCTTCACAGTCAAAGTCATCCAGTAAGTTTAAGTCCAAATTCAATAGGAAACCTAAGCAGGTGAAGTGGGACTTGACCTCATCCTACCACTCTGTACCAGAAGAGAAGTCATGAGGGTTTCAAAGTGTCAATCAATCTCGCCCAGATCCTCAATTGAGAAGCTGATTTTGCAATTGATCCAGATGCGCCTGAGTTTCCCTAGTCACTGGAGATGCCACATCAACACAAGGCCTTTAAGGAGGCCATTCTGCATATTAGTAGCACTCTTCCAGCTTTGTCTGGTTTGCCTTCAGGCCCAAACACTGACGTCCCTAGTATGATTGGTCGAAAAGACTTTAGAGCCAAGAAAATGGCTCGACGCTCCAGAAGGTTGATGTGCCATGACCTTTGTTGCACATTCCACTTTCCATTGACTGTCATTCCCTGAAGGTGCGCCTCCAATCCTTCGAGGGAAGCGTCTGTCGTGATTGTAAAACTTGGGACTTACAATAGGAATGTACATCCCTTTCGTAAGTTCTCTATCCGAGTCCACCACAGCAGTGCTTTTTTCATTCGAGGTGTTATGAGAATGATATTGTCGAACGAACCTGACACCTGTAACCATTGGATGTTGAGTTACCATGCAAAGGCCTCATTCTGAGACGGCAATTTGGTATCAACGGGATGCAGGATGAAATCATTCCTAGGAAAGATTTGAATAGTCGAACTGAAACGCACTCGTTTTCTTGCAAGAGGTGAGCTAATTTTCGGATCTTGTGCTGCCCCTCTCTTGAGACGAAGGCCTGCATGAGATGGGTGTCCAGTGTGGCTCCCAAAAAGGTCTTCCTTTGTGACGGAAGTAGATGAGATTTTTCGAAATTGATGGAAAGACCGAGAGATTGGAACAGCGACAGACATTTTTGGACGTGTGCTTCAGTCTCTGATAAGGAATTTGCCTTGATAAGGCAGTCGTCCAAGTAAGGGAAGATTTGAACGCCTTCCAGGCGAAGGTGTGTGGCCACTGGAGCTAGCACCTTTGTGAACACACGGGGTGCTGACCGTAGTCCAAAGGGAAGGACTTTGAACTGAAATTCCCTGCCAGCCACTCTGAACCATAAGAACTTTCTGTGCCTGGGGAGAATCGGCACATGAAAATAAGCATCTTGAAGGTCGAGGGTGGCCGTGTGATCCCCTACCGAAAGAAGCTGGAGGATTTCTTGAAGCGTTAACATCCGGAAGGACAATTTTTTCAGGTATTTGTTGAGGGCGCGCAAGTCGAGGATGGGGCGTCATTCCCCTGTCTTCTTGCGAATGAGGAAGAATCTTGAGTAGAATCCTGTTCCTTTTTGCAATTGAGGCACTTTTTTGATCGCTCCTTTCCGAATCATTACATTTATCTGGGAGAACAACTCTTTGAGATGAGCAGGAGGTGGGCCTTTGGGAGGAGAATTTGGAGGGGTTTTGATGAATTCCAAAGTGTGGCCTCTTGCCACTATATCTAGGACCCACTTGTCTGTAGTAATCCTGGACCAGTTCGAGTAGAAATGGGATATTTTTCCTCCAACCTTTGATTGAGGAACGGGCAGAGATGGTGGCAGGTGGCACATTTCATTGTTTCTTGGAGGAATCCCGCCCACGATAGGGGGACCTCCTCTTTGATTGCAAGAAGTTGTTACCTCGCTGTCCGTACGTTTGTTGTTTGTATGGTTGATATCTCTGGTTACCTTGAGAAGCTTGGTACGATCTTTGTTGATTGTAGCCCCCTCTATTGGAGAAGGACCCACGTCCTTTGGCACCAAGAAAGGACGACTTCCGAAACTGAAGGCTACCCAGAGACCTTGCCGTTTCTGTGTCCTTCTTTATTGCCTGCAGGGCCTCGTCGACATGCTGGCCAAAAAGAAATTCCCCATCATACGGCATGTCGATGATCTTTACTTGGACCTCTTGGCAAAAGGATGTTGACTTCAGCCAGCCCTGCCTTCTTCGTACTGCTGCTCCCGCCAACTGCCTGAAACCTGTAGATGCCACATCTACTGCTGCGTCAATCATTTCCTCAGAAGTGCACTCCCCTTTGTGAAAGATCTTCTTAGCTTCGGATCTTTTGGGCTCTGGTAACAGTTCAATATATGGTGAGATGTCCGACCACATCTGCCTGTCATATCTCCCTAATATTGCTAGGGAGTTTGCAGCACGAACCGTAGTTGCCGCCATAGTGGAGACCTTCTTGCCAATGGAATTCAGACATCTGCCATCCCTGTCTGGTGGCGCAGTTACCGGTGAAGAGGGGTTCCTGGCTCGTCTCTGAGCCGCTTGGGTGACGGCTGAATCCGTTTTAGGGTGTCCTATAAGGCATGCAGGTGAGGTATTAGGCGCCTTATACTTTTTGTCCAAGCGAGGCAAGACTGCGGGAAGAGAATTGGTCGTTGACATGATCTTCAGCCCCTCTTTTCAGATGAAGTATATGATGGGAATTGTTCTCACTTGTTTTTGTGGCTGATCTTTAAAATCGTAAAGGAAACAGTCGTTCTTTTTTGTTTCCACAGGAATAAGAAACCTCTTTGTGGCTCGTTCCATTATGAGATGGAAACCACCAATATCTACAGGCGGAGAGTCTGCAGCAGATGGAGCAGATGGTGATGGCTTTTGTATCTGATAGTCATCCCACTCCGATAAGTCAGACTTGTCATCAACCTCTCTTTCCTCCCTGTCCTCATCAGTGTTGATAGCCTCCCTTGAACGGAGAGAGTGTGCTGGAGAAGGTGGACCTGCAGATCTTACTGCGGATACTGGTGATGAAGAAGGATGTCTTGGGAATTTGTACGCAGAGACAGATGCTTGAGGCATGGGCGTCGAAGGAAGCAACTCAGCCGATTCAGATGGAGGAAACCGGCGATAGTAGTCGTCCAACAAATATTGCAAATTGTTGATGAGGGCTAATGGCATCTGTGCTGTAAGCACCGTAGCAGGCTCATGATGTTCAAGGAACTGCTCCTCTTCCTGATCCTCATTCTGATATTTTATGAGCAGCTCAGATGGACTCCTAGCAGTGCAGAACCTGTCATCCACATCTGACTGCTCCTCGTCATCCCCAGAGTCCAGTAACTGGTCAGGTAGCTTCAGCGGGGAGAGAGCCGCTAACAAAGTCGGTTCCGTAGACGGTGGGGCAAAGGAGATCGTAGACGGTGTGGCAGACCAAACTTGTAATTCTTTACAAGACGATAGAAGAGGCGTTGATGGTTGTTCCGTCGATGGTGCCGGTCGATGAAGATGGTGTGAGGACAGTGACCGCCGACGAAACAGTCAACTTCGTCGACGGGACAATAGTCGTCGACGATGTTTTTGACGACGAGGCAATCTTCGTCGACAATGAGCCCGTCGACGGGATCTTCTTGCCCTTCGTCGCCGACGTCGAAGCGTCGACGATAGATGGCATCACTTTCGTCTATGAGATGGGTCGAACTGTCAAAGAGACCAGCGTCGACGAAGAGGCCGACGACATTATCATTTTAGGCCTCGGCGACGAAAAGGTGACTGTAGACGTCGAAGCAGCGTCGGTGATGATTATAGTCGCCGAAGTAGTCGTCGTCGATGCCGTCGACAACGGAGCCACTTTCTGAGGTAAAACTTTTTCAGGAAGTCTATTTGAAGCCAGAGACTTTCCTGACTTTCTCTGGGGCGTAACAAGTCTAGATTATGAAGGTGGAAAAGCTTTTTTTGATGAAGAAGATGAAGGCAAGCTAGAACCCTTAGTGGATTTTGCTTTTCTCGACACCTTAGCCCCAGGAGAAGAAACATCTTCCTCAGCCATCCTCTTCCTGGAGGATACAGATGACCCCAAAGCCACACTTCCTACCTCAGATAGGGGGTTGTCCTGATCCTTGATCTTCTGCAGCCACAGAAGAAGGCGACCTTCTCTGTCTCTGAGGGTCTTCTGAGGGAAGGTCCTGCAGATCTTACAATCCCTCACCTCATGATCCGGGTACAGTCAGTAGATGCACTTCTTGTGGGGATCTTCTGAAAACAGCTGGAGCTTCCCACAAGATTCACAAGGCCTGAAGAGAGATTTTGTAGAAGGTGACATTCTAAAAGTAGGTGGAAAAACCAGCATAAGAGTGAAGTACAGAGCAGAGCTCAGGGAGACTCCCTTCACACGATGTGCGGTAGAAAATCTGAGAGCCTGAGCCTCTGGGGGGGGAACATTCTACTGGGTGGTGTCGCCTGATTGGCTGCAGTTTGGACTGTACAAAATGACTATGATGTTAATGAGTGTGGAAGTTTTTTGCTCTGTAACTTTGGGCTACTTTACTTCCTGGTTGTTTATTTCTAAGGTTTTTTGGTAATTATTAGCATATTCTTGCTTTTTTATGTACCGTGGGACTCCCACTCCGATGACGGAGAATGATTCAGGCATGTGAATCTATGAAAGACACCCCAATACTGGAGAATGCAAATTTCCCTACACAGGACAGATAAGATATACACAATAGCATTCTAAACAAAAGGTTTAGAATAGGTGGCAGTAAAGCACGCGTAACCCTCCTACTCAGAGCAGGTACAGAACTGACAGCAGCAGCATAATCATGCCTAAGGTAACAAACAGGTACAGTAGGGGCATCAGCAATGCACTTTTCCCAAATACACACGTGTACACGGGGTATCACAGCAGTGGCAGCTTCCTTTATATATGTAACACATTTCCATAACAGTCAGGGATAATGAAGTTCCTCATATACCGAACAGGTACATGGTGTCAGCAGTCAGAGCTTCCCTCACACACAGAAGTATTTCAGCACAGAAAGCATCACTGCTTACCTCCCAAACACAACAGAACATTCAATAAACATACAGAACGGATAGAGAATGGAGGAGCATGACAAACATACTTTCCACACTCATAGAAAATTGCAGGGCATCTGTAGTCACTGTAACACCACAGCAAGTTCCCATTATACAAAGAGCAGCACTGGAGGCTTTCTTGTGGCAACACCGGCCTTGCATGTTGCTTCTGTGCAACATGTAATGCCATTGTCCTACTATTCCTAGTCTCCCAAGGTGCTCGCAAAAAGGTGAGCCTGCTAATATAAGTCGCAGGATTTTGAAGCACAAACACTTTGGGACCCTTTTCCCTGTGCACTTATTCTCTTCCATCAAATTCTCTTCTTCGGCTGTATGAATAAATAGGAACATGTTATAGCGCTGCTGTAGCCCCTGCAGTCCTAAAATGATAAGATAATATAGTGGGCTGATGCACTTGCTGCCGAAATGTTTCTACAATAAGGAGCCTTTAATTTCAACAACGCAATCGCTGTACAAAAAACTTTTATGTTCTACTAATGATATAACATTTATGAGCTGCTATGTGTCCCGAATCTGAATAAACAACACTGTGACGTTTTGTGGCATTTTCAGTTAAACCACTAAATGTTATTAGCTTTCAATTAACACGCAGCTATGCGTTTCGTGTTATTTGTTCATCAGAATCCTGGAAAACAGCGCCCCACAGTTTCATAAAATGAGCTCTACAGAGTAGCGAACTTGATCCAACAATGTAAAGTCCTGACTAGAGGAAATGGGCGCTTACAGGAGAGCATGAGGATAGAAATGACTAAGGGTAAGAAAAAAGCAAAGAAAGGCTAAAACAAAAGAATGGTCTAATACGAGATGAAGTGTATAAAATAAAAGACAATATCTAAGAGTTTTGGTCACAAACCTTCTACGTCAATGTCCCATGTTGGCCCGTGGTATCAAATCATCAATAATACACTAGAACTACCTATAACATAAGTACATTGATTTGTCGATTTGCAATTATATACGTTTTAATTCAAAACATTGTTTATTTACGTTTGACCTTTGACTATTTTCTATACCCATCTAATCTTATGGAAAAGAACTGTTCGAAAGGTCGCATCATTCCTTTATCATTTAAACGTTTCCCCAGGTCAGGTGGTGCTGCAGCACCTACTTACCGCACCCCTAGTTCCAGCGCCCCTGTAGCCAGTAAGTCCCCACTCCTCTATCAAACAGTTAATCACTATAAGCCTCTGAGGCTATAGTGATCTGCATCCAACTCAGCTTGGCACCCACCTAATCAGGAAAAATTGTAGCAAGTATATGGAAGCCCCAGACGATTTTCCATGCCCCCTTTCTCTGAAAAAGTCTTTGCTCCGATACCTGCAACCACCCATTAGATTAAGAAGAGTAGTGAATGCCCACACTGCTATGTGTCTAAAGGTGTGATGAATTCCACACTCTTTAGGACACTGGAGAGCAGACAACTTATTTGTACGTGCTGCATCAATAACCAAATCACTGCTGCATTGCTAAAAAAAAAAAGCGTTCTAGACCTTGGTGTTATCTGCGCTAAGCACATGCAAATAGTTAGCAACCATATTTAACAATTTTTGCATGATGTAGATCTTTCAGGTATGTCTTCGCAATACTTGATAATAAAACAGAAGTAACGCATGGCAAAGCATCAGGTGAGGAGGACGCATGTGGAGTTATAAAGTTACTAAATAATATGACGGATGGGGCTGAATGGAGTAAGTGAGATTACAGGAATGATAATATTATATAAATCCAAATGTTTATCTGTAGCTTCTTTTGGGGCCGGAGTATGGGGTTATCATAAGAGTTATCAGATTCAGGTTTTAGGGAACACATTTTTGAAAAGGCTTTTAACGATTCAGAGTAGTACTTCAACCTCATTTTGTCACTCAGAGGTGGGCCTGGAATACGTGAAAGATAGAATAAACATTGCACCCCTTATCCTATGGGAACATTCTGGTCTTCAAAGACTTTGACATTAACTAGTAGTATCCTTAAAGATTGTATGATATAATGCAATATCACTCCCTTGGCTGCGTTACGCTAGGGATACTTTTTATAAGATTGGCCTAGAGGAATGTTATAATAACCCAGTTACTATTGAGTCTAATATGAAAATGATTATAAAAAATGCATACCGCACTGAATTAAGGATGTGTGACCAGGGCAGGGGACCATTAGATGATGGTGCATTAGGTCCCCAGCAATTTTATTTGTCTTTTACTTCGCATGTACAATCGCGTTTTCTGTTGACCAGATTTCGACTGAGAACACTACTTTTTTTTAGTGGCCTATCCCAAACAGGCTGGCTGGTGTGAAAGACTAGCACCCTGTCCTTGTAATAATCTGGCCTAACAGAGTACAATGCATTTTATGTTGTTCTGTTCCCGGTGCAAATACTCTAGAGCACGTTTTATTAAACCTATATTGAACTTTATTAGGCCCTGCTCTTATCAAGACGGCTATGCCTATTTAAGCAGACCCTCCAGCATTTTGCGATTTCGCGATTCACGAAAAAATCGCGAAATCGACTGATTACCGCGATGGCCGCGATATTTGCTATCTTGGCCGCTAAAAAAGGTCTCGAAGGAGAGAAGAAAAACATATGGCTTCTTATTGGTATATTGGTTGCAGGCGCGCACGTCACTACGTGCGACCGTGCAGCCGGTAACATAGCTTGGTGACGTAGGCTTCTCTGTGTTTTTAAACAGTATTCTCTGCCTCAAGGCACTGTTGCCTTTTCGGTCCAATTTCTTATAAAACTGTAAAAGTACTGACTCGTTGTCTCCAGCCGGCTCCACATACGTTGTTTGGTGTGCATTCCCCAGTGTTGCATGTCGGGAATGATTTCTTAAATATGAACGTGTCTCTCCGCAGCGGTGCCAGTGTTTCTGTCAGCAACTGTCTTCAGTTTGATGTCCGTTCCCAGGCACGTAACACCCACGGGGCTTCAGACCCCCCCACTCCCCCACCGCCCCGTCGTGTGTGTCAGCCCGGGCTGACACAGCTTTGCGGGCTGGCGACGCTCTAATTGCAGCTGCACAAAAGTACTTAACAGGTCTTTAAAGACCATTTACTTGTAGAATAGGTGTTTGTTGTGTTTTCAGCCCCCCCCCCCGAAAAATGTGTCCCTAGTTACCCGCCTGTCCGTGTCCATGCCTTGCCTCTATCTGGGGCCGTTATCATCAGCTGTTTTGGCCTCTCATTTCAAAGCTGAGCGTCCATTTGTTATGCTTTTGCATTGTCCAAAGCGTATACCTTTAACATTTCTCCGAATTGGATTGAGAATTTCAGAAAGATGAAAGCCAGAACGGACAGACCCTTACCCCGGCCACTGCTTCCTGTCAGTGGAGTGCTGTATGGTCCCACGTGACTGTGTCCCTGCACTATGTCTTGCTGTCGAGGTCTCTCTCCGTCAGCGTGCCTGTCTCCTTGCTCCTTTGTCTGGGATTGCCGTCCAGTTGCAAAACGGATACACAAAATGTCTTTATATCTTGATGCTCTAACTGATGGAATAAGTGGGGCAATCAAAGCAAGTGGGACCTTTGTCATGCATTGCAACTATGCCTGAAGGTAGGACTAACCTCGTAAGAAGCATAGGGATAATCATTACCAGCAAGTTTGATTAATTTGCTTCGATCCAGAAACTGAACTGATTATGAATTTCAATTAAAGAAACTGGAATGTGATTGCCACGTCCTCTTTTGTTATTGAGGAACGGTAGTTTTGCGGCCCAATCATTTTGTATTTTGTACAATATATAGACTTCCCTTCTTTTGACAATCTATCCAGTTGACCCCTGTGTAAACGCTGTCGGAATCTGACCTGCTACAGAGACTCTCCGGTCCTCCCGCCTGTCTCCCGCCGCCCAGCTGCTCAGTTTCCATCTTGAGCCGGGCCGCCGAGCGGAGTGTGGCGAGGGGCTGCCTACAACTCCTGGCAGCCCTTGAGGTCCCGAGCGGCATCACCCAGCGCCAGGAGGCGCATAAAAGCGCCATAACTCCCGGGGAGCGGGGCTTCCCTTTTTTTGACAATCTATCCAGTTGACCCCTGTGTAAACGCTGTCGGAATCTGACCTGCTACAGAGACTCTCCGGTCCTCCCGCCTGTCTCCCGCCGCCCAGCTGCTCAGTTTCCATCTTGAGCCGGGCCGCCGAGCGGAGTGTGGCGAGGGGCTGCCTACAACTCCCGGCAGCCCTTGAGGTCCCAAGCGGCATCACCCAGCGCCAGGAGGCGCATAAAAGCGAAATAACTCCCGGGGAGCGGGGCTTCCCTTTTTTTGACAATCTATCGAGTTGACCCCTGTGTAAACGCTGTCGGAATCTGACCTGCTACAGAGACTCTCCGGTCCTCCCGCCTGTCTCCCGTCGCCCAGCTGCTCAGTTCCCATCTTGAGCCGGGCCGCCGAGCGGAGTGTGGCGAGGGGCTGCCTACAACTCCCGGCAGCCCTTGAGGTCCCGAGCGGCATCACCCAGCGCCAGGAGGCGCATAAAAGCGTCATAACTCCCGTCTCGCGGGACGCCGGGCGAAGCCCGGGCCAAGGGCGGGCCCGTTGTTGCCCGTTAGTGACCGGTAAGACCGGACCGGGCAACCCCCCTTCTTAGTTCACTATAAGGTATATTGTTTCATTTACCCTAGACATATTTCCCTGCCAGCTAACAACTATCGTATAAATATTAGCTGTATCTCTATTAAGAACTATCTTCTAGGTTTCTCTGAAAAATAGTGTGAATCCTAGACTACGCCATCATGACCAGAGGCAGCAGGAGTAAAACCAAAACTGCAACGAGCGTCGCCCAGATCACGGGTCCGATTGACCAATTTATTTCACGTACTAATGAGGTCATCGATCAGAGTAAGTCTTTGCTGGAGCGCAGGGTATCCCAAGACCTCGCGAATGCGAGACGCTCTTCTATGGGCCTTCTGGCTTCAGCGGTATCTCCCACCCAGCAAGGCCCTAATATTTCTTTGTTGACACCATCTAAATCTGTAGCAGAAATCCACACAGTCCCCTGTACGGTGGATCTCTCAGCAACTCAATCTTCCTCAGATTCCCTTGTGTCAGAGGACCTTGAAATCACTCCAGACTTAGAGCTATGCCGATCGCAGGAGACAGCACCAATCAACCAGTCTCGCGGGGCTAGGGAGGGCGCTGTCGCAAAACGGGGGAAAGGTAAGACAAACGCTAGCCTGGCTAGTTCTGGTGCCCCGTTAGAGTCCGGGGGGGGAAGTCTGTTCTTTCCAGCTTAAGTGTTCTAAGGGTTGATAACCCTCCAGCGATTAATTTAGTCGACTTACCCGATAATTCTTCCATCACGACCCAGGAGGGGGGTCTCTGTAAGACTTGTAACACCACCCCGCACCTATTAGCCAGCATCAGGGAGCTTCTTATGCACCACTTAAAACCTCTGGAATCTAGTTTAAGGCACCTTGAAAAACAGATAGCGATGCTCTCCGCCACCCCACTCACTCAGTCCAGTGTAGTTCAAATAAAACATGGGGGTGGGAATTCCAAACGTCCAATAATAGCTCCACAATTGGCCCAACCAGGTCCCTGTGGTAAGTTGACCACAGCTGCCAAGGCTTCTACCACGCAACCTAAGCCTAATATATTATCAGCTCCTTCTCAGTTAAACTCTGATGCGGGCTTGGCTTTGCTTAGTACGGCCACTGTCCCGTCCCAGGTTCTCCCGGAATTGGTGAAAGGTCCTGACAAAGCAGCCAATAAAAATCAGACAGCTTTCACACCTAAAATGCCGGGATTGAAACCCTCGGGGGAAGTGAAGGGGGGAGAGCGGCCTAGGCCCCCCATCCATCTCCCACCCGAGGCATCCCCCTAAACCGACATTCTTACCGGGGTTCCCGAATTATCTGATGGCACTGATGAACCTTTTTGGTCTCTTAAAAATAAGGTCTTGCAGTGGCTTAGTTTAAATAGGCCCTTACAGCCCCGTTACTCAAGTAGAATCTCTACAGTTCGTAGAGTAACTTGGATCGGGGATGAGCGTAAAACAATACAAGGAGACTGCATTATAGTAAACTGTGATGACCCAGCTACAGTTGACTATATTTGTTCCTGGCCAACACTGGAAAAAAAGGGGGGAATTGATGCTCAACGTCTCTCCTTTTTCTATCCCCCAGTGAATACCTATCAATACTTTCCCACTTCAAACTGGCAACAAGCACCAGAAAAACCCTGGAATCATGTGGGTCACAGTTATAGAAATAGGAGCAGGGATTGGCAGACACAGTCTTGGTACCCAGCCAGAACTCATCTTCCAGTGGAGGGTTGGCGGGGCTTTCCAACTAGAAATCGTTACGACTGTTTGGAAATGGTTGATTGACCGTTAGTGAACCCAGTCAGCTTGATTCAGGCCCCTCAAGTTTACGGTGTTCTATTTAGTTCTGGAACACAATTAAACCTGTTTGAATACCATACTACTTCACAACTAACTCTGACAACTCCAAATGCTAACGAGGTCAGAACTACGCTAGAAACTTCTCCTGCCTATCCTAATACAATGGTGGTTAGACCTCCAGTGGTTCCCACCTGTATAAATGATCTAAATTTCCATCAGATCAAGGACTCTGATAACAGGATAGAGACTGCGGCCTCTTTGGTATGCTCGCCTACGCGTGCATCTGACCTCTCGTTAGCTGAATCCCTATCCCCTCAGCCAAATGATCTTCCCCTCATCACAAATCTGAGCTTTTCAATCTTGTATTGGAATGTTGCAGGTTTACGTACTAAAATGTCTCTGCAGCCGTGGTTAGACACGGTAAATGAACATCAGATAGTCTGTCTCCAAGAAACGTGGTCAACTACTCCCTATCATCTAGTGGGTTATAAAAACATTTTACATCCCAGCAAGTCAGGGTGTCCTGGGTAGACCGAAGGGCGGACTGGTAGTTTATGTCGCCAATACCCTGTCTCCCATAACGATATGTAGGCCTAAAGAAGACCTGAGCTATCAAATTTTACAACTAACTTTTAATAAACATAGTACCTATCTCTTGGTTAATTTTTATAATAATCTTGAAACGATGGATTGTATAAATATCCTTAATGAAATTACCACTTTTTTAATAACTCTGCGCAATAAGCTCCTGACAACCCCAGTATATGTGGTCTGGGGTGGTGATTTTAATCTCCCACTATGCACTAATTATAAAAGTGGAAACTGTGGCCTACTGGATGAGCATGGCAGTCCATTGTCCCACTTTGCACATACTATCTGTGGAAATAGACTAAATGAGTCCCTCTTTTCATTAGAGCTTGATTTCGCTAATGATCTTGTAGAACCCCCAACCGACTTTTCACCTACTTTTCATGGTAGGGGGTCCTCAACTACTATTGATTACATCATGTCCTCCCAGAGTATGAAGGGACAAGTGGCAAATTTTCAAACGGGGACTGATGTAAGTAGTGACCATTTCCCCATCAGTGTCACAGTTGTACCAAAAAATGTTTCCTTACAGTCTAACATCACCAGTCTGCTAACACAAAATTCATTAACAATGAATAAAGTGAATGGTTACACTGTTAAATGGGCAAAGATAGATCCAGCCGTACTCACTGGGAGGGTCCTCGCAAAAGCTAGACCTTGGGTTTTTGATTGTCTAGCATTAGATTCCACTCCCCAAACAATCATGGCCAGTTTCCAGAAGCTCTTGGCGGTAATTAGAGAGGAGCTCATAGGCAAACATAAAAACAAAAAGTGTACTACCGAAAGATGGTTTAACACGAAGTGCCGTAAGGCTCTTTCCAATCTAAAGGCAGCCCTCCACAGAACTACGAGGGATATTTTGGAAATTTCCAACTTGAGGAAACTTTACAACTTAGCCAGAGTGGAACGTAGGAGGGAAATTAAGCAAAACCTTTGGTCACAGCTACATGACAGCTGTCATAACAAAGACAGCGTCCTCTTTTGGCGTGTTATTAGATCTCCCTTTCTGGCTGACTCAACGATGGGGCAGCATTTAGACGTTGCAGTGTCGGCAGCTGAATGGGTCACCCATTTTTCAAAAATCTTTGAGAACTGTCAACTTGACCCTTCTGGGGAAGACTGGCATGAAGGAAGTAAACCGGGGTGCAATAGCTACACGATTAACATCTACTTCAACCAGGCGGAGGTTACCAAAGCCCTTAAAGCGTCAAAATCCGGAAAGGCACCTGGGCCTGACGGTGTCCCGCTGGACTTTTTTCTGAATAACTTTGAACTGTTGTCCCCACTCCTTACCCAGGTCTTGGCGGCAGCAACAAAGATTGGGTTGATAGAATCATGGTCGACATCCATTCTGCTCCCTATCTTTAAAAAGGGCAATCGTAACGATCCTGCCTGTTACAGGCCTATCTCCCTCCTGGACTCCATGGGTAAAGTTGCGGGTCGGGTGGTATTGGAACGACTCCAAGCCTGGGCCCATACCAATAACATCATGACCGACCTGCAATATGGTTTCCAGAAGGGTCTTGGGACTGTGGAGCAGGCCTTGAATCTTGCCCTTCTTATTAGGAAGTATGCAGGAGCCAAAGGGGGTAACATCTTTCTCGTGTACGTAGACCTCAGCGCAGCTTTTGACTGCGTCCTGCACTCCAAACTCTGGGCAATCCTTAGGGATCTGGGGGTGGACTCAGCCCTCACTGTTTTCCTTCGAGAACTTTATTCCGATGCAACGGCGTGTGTCAGATTTGGGGTTAACGGCGATCTTTCCCCATCTTTTTCCATCAGAAAAGGGGTTAGACAGGGATGCGTACTGGCTCCCTTCCTGTTCAATCTTTATACCAACGGCCTTGAAGCGGCCATGCTAGAAGGGAGCCAGGATCTACCCCAGATTAATCACCGCCCAATACCAACACTGCTATATGCAGATGACTCGGTCATCCTTGCTAGAACACTGAATCAACTTCAAAAACAACTAAATAAATATTGTTCTTTTATGGGCTCCCTTGGCCTTAAAGTCAACATAAAAAAGACTTTTATTATGCACATTGGCTCTAAGGTCAAGAATCCCAAACCAATTTTTGTTGAAAAAACAAGGCTGGAAAAAACATCCGTTTACCCATACCTAGGCATACTGGTGGATGACACCTTAAGCTGGCGACAGGCCACGGCTAGCAGAAAACTTCTCTTCCAGCGAGCAACAACGGCCCTGGTCTCCTTTTCCAGGAAACTTGGTAAACCAGCTCCTACGGAACTGCTCAAGATCTACTACGCAAAGTGTCACAGCGTAGCAACCTATGGCGCGGGAGTTTGGGGTTATGGTCCAATCGATCCAATCCAGACGATAGAGAATGGGTTAGTCAAGTATTTGCTGGCGCTTCCACAAAGCGCCCCGACTTATGCATCCCATAACGAGTTAGGCATGGACTATGTCATCGATACCATTCGTACCCAACCAATTCTTTTATGGCACCGTATATGGACAAAAGATGAGTGCCATTTAACACGTTCCCTGATTAGAGACTGTATGGATTTAACAAACTGGAAAAGGATTCCATGGCTAGTTTATGTGGGGAATTTCTTTAAAGACCTTGGACGCAGCTCCTTCTTCAAGGACCCACCTAGTATGGAGGATATCTCGAGAAAGGAGCTAAAGAGGATGTGTATAGGTCACCTAAGAGAACTTCGTGGCTCAACTGAGATCTTAAAACCCTCTAATTCTCAAATCTGTTCAGTTCAGACCGTTAAAGGCATGCAACCGTACTTATCGTTTTACCTGTCCAATCATGAGAAATATCTCCTGACAAGATTTCGTTTTTATTCTTTTTTTCGTTTAGTCTCTTTTCCCCAAACACAGTGCTGGTCGAATCCCATCACGAACTGTCCGTGTGATGGTGTACATTATCTTCTTCTGTAAATTTTATAAGTTACCTCGAAAGACCTGGATTTTACCTCTCCTCCGTTTAATTGGCCTAAGGTCGTGCTACCCAGCATTTATGTCTCTACAGCTCCTGGACTCAGAATATTTTGCAAAGTGCATAGCTACCTTTTTAAAAGCTTTTATCAAGATCCGTCATGTTCTTGGTTAATCCTTTTTATGTCAACATATTTTACTTTAGATTTGTTATGTATTGGGTAGTCTTATTTTTTGCTGTATTTTTTTTGCTGAAATCTTTTTCTTTATTTATTGTTATTTTTATGTACTTTTTATGGTTGCAAAACAAGTGGTAACCGAATAAAAGATTATGAAACTAAAACTGAAACAATATATAGACTGCCCATGTATGTTTTAAAGTTAGTTATTTTTTAAATATTTGTATGTTAGCTGAGTGAGTTTTAATGATATGTTATGAACCTGGACAAATTAGTACCAGATTCCTCCAAACCAGATACTCATATGGCCTCATATGCCCCAGGGCATGTGTGCCCTCATGCAAGCAGCAGCCCAAAAAGGTCTAATCATGCAGAAGAATTTGACGATCTGGCTACTTCACTGGTCTGCTACCAAATTTAATGTGAATTCGGCTGATTTCCAGCTCCTCAAACCACCAAGGTGAATATTGTATGCTAGCGCAATGTGCCACCCTAAGCTTGTCTTCCGCCTATGCTATTCATTTCCATTATGCACCTGTGGGGGAAGGACGCTAAAACATTCCATGGAGAAATAGGGCCCCCGCTCATGAGGTTAGATTTAGAGGTATACTTCCGTAGAGTTGCAGGCACTTTAAACATGCCTATTTCAAAGTGGAATACTATGTTACAATAGTTTGCATTGATTTAAGACTGAAAAAGAATGATTACAAGTAAAATAAAGTGCCACAATAATGCCGCTAAATTTCCATTTTTGTGCCGCTAAATTTCCATTTTTGTGCCGCTAAATTTCCATATCTATGCCGCAATAATCTGGGGGGTCTGTTTAAGGGCACGATCTACGGAAGAAATTTCTAGTGCAGTACTTCGTTATATTAGAACTGCATTTATAATCAGGAAACGTTATGAAGTGTGAAAATTAATCTAATTTTATTCATTTTACTACGATTTTTCTATTTAGTCAATTGTACAAACTGAGGTGGAAATAGCTATGATGATTTTAAAATTGATTAATTTTGCAGGTTTATTAAGATCTATGGAAGGTAATATGTCCGAATTTTGTAATTATTTTTTTAGATGTTTTATTGTGTACACTTTTATGATTCTAATGAATCAAATAAAGTTTACAGGCCATTCAAAGGAAGATCTACACCTGGAGGCACCCAAGAGAAATGTCTGTCATTAAAACAGAATTAAGAAGCACCCAGAACTTATGAGATTATGCTGTTAAGGAGCAGCACCTCTGCACCGGAAAGCACGCTTTAAGTACTGGAAACACAGAGCACAGTGAGTTACAGAATGAGATTCCACAGTACAAGCAGATTCTGTGGTCACCCAGAAATCCAATGTGCCAAGAGCCAGGCCAGGCCAGAAAAAATTGATGCAATGGAACAGCTGCTGTAAGCAGGTTTCAAGAGTTACTCTCAAAGTTACCCTGATCATGAAGAGAAAGAGGAAGATATTCCAGAACAGGATTAGCACATTTAACAAGAGTTAAGGACTCTTGAGTATGACCAGTACTTCTGGCACCCAATGCTGGCATCAAATGCGGAACTCTGAGCAGAAATAGCTTCGGGGTCTAATTACAAGGAGCAATTTCAGATGGCCTGATCTGGGTAATTGAAGGTCATTTTTTTCAGATAGAACTCGCTTCATAAAATGATTTTGTTCTCTTCCAAGTTTTAGGTGTTCCTGGTCACTTACTGTTTTGGAGTCGTGTTGGTAATGGTGGGTTTGGCAGGAAGGAAGTCAGGAGAAGACGACTTTGGAAAGGTGTAGCATGGGAGGCTGTGCCCTTATTTTCTAGTTTTTTTTAAGTATCTCCCCAGGTGTACCATATACATCGTATTACATACATATACCCTGCTTCATTTTGAACTGCACTTCCAATTATTCCCCCACCCGCCTCTCCCTTCCTTTTTACAATTTCTCTGTACCCTATGTCGTTACATCTCATACTGTCGTTTCATCAGACAGTTGCAGTGCTCCTAAACGAATTAGGCAAAAACACACATTTTCCAGATGCACTAAACAATTCACATGCAGCCTCTTATTGCCCCATTTATTCCTCTGTGTTCCCCAATTCATTGTTTACCTTTGCCCATATTAGTGCATGTCCCATTCTTATTGATCATTTTAGGATTTGACGATAATATTGATATGCAAATTATATACCAAGTAGTTTAATAAGTCGAAAAAAACAACATTCTTTAATGTGTTTGATGTAACTGGGAAAAAACACAAAGTTGAGTTCCATCACTTCCTTGAAACTCCGGCGGGGAAATTCAGTTTTGAATGGACAGGACTGAAGAGATTGTTCATATAATTATTAGCTGTTTGTATAAATTAATTTAATAGAAATCTAACAAATATCAACGGACAAGCTAGAGAGTAAGTAGAAAAACAACATTGATCATTATTGGATACCCATTCTACCTTCTCTCTCTCTCACACACACACGCTCACACTCAGAAATGTCTCCTTTCATATGGTAGCACCTGACAGCGAATCAGCAGAGACTGGAAACAGCCAGAAGCGACGAGAACAAATAGTGCCCTTGTTTCTACCGAACAGATGGTAATTGTACGGTTGTGAAGCCTACTTCTCTCAGGTAACACCTTTTATGTCAAATACTGAAAGAAGAAGACAAGATACTGTAAGTGGGAGAAGCGGCGGTTTCCTGTTACCACGATGATCAATGGTGTCAGTGCCAGCGACATGTCAAATAAATGAGGAGAAGAAACCCGAGTCCCAGCCTAACAGAAGATCATTAGTGAGCCTAAACACCAGTGCCCCGGAGCCTGAGGGTTCCAAGCAGAGGATCCCACCCATAAATCAAAGTGAGATGGTCGACACAAGCACAACACCACGACAGAGTGGAGGAGGGTCACAGCAAGCCAAAGATGTCCATTACGCTTATTAAAGTGAATTACCCTTCCTTTGGGTAGAGCCTACCGCACCAATAAGCTGATCATCAAAAAGAAGGGAATTCGAATTCTCGGTTTGTTATGGCCGTCATAACCACTTCAGGTGTCAAACCAAATCATTGAGATACAAAACGAATCACCTCGGTCTTTGAGTTGGCTGTGACGTTGACCACTTACAAAGAAGTGACTAATTGCGAATAACACACATAGGACCTCATGTAGAGGCTGGTGCTGGGCCGTTTCTAGGTGTTTGGCCGCCCTAGGGCGAGAACTGAAAAATGTCGCCCCCCCTCCCTTTTACCCGTTTCAATGTCCATTGCTTAAATCCTTACAAAACATAAGTAGTATACTTTAAAAAGACAACATCCATGAACAAAGAGCAGTCGTACACATTTTATAAACTAAAATAAGGAAAAGAGCTGATAAGGATCACATTAAAAGTGTTCCACTCCAGTCATCAATCAGGTATTGCAGAACCTCCAGGAATGGGGCACTTCCACGCCCGGGAAAAACAATGCTGTTCAAAGAATGAGGAGAAAAAGAAAGTAGCGCTTCACTGGCAAACTCTATAAAGTGGCACTAATGTGTTTGGGTGAGAATAAAGCAAAACCAAAGGGGATGATGGACAGAGAGAATAAAACCAATCTGGCCACTTTGCAACCACTCTATAATGATTTATTTGATTTATTTTTCGTATTTTGCACATATTTTTCTTTGGCCCCGAGGCTGCACTTTGGAACAGAAAAATGTAAGAAAAAGAGGATATTTCCAACAAAAGTGTTGCTTTCATCTTTGGATCCATTTCACAGAGGAACAAATGAAGGAAAGTAGAGGAAACAGAGGGTAGAGACGTTTATTGAAGCTGGGATCGGGTGTTTTATGTGTTTAGGAGGCGGATCTGGGAAAGATTCGGAGAGAGAAATGTAATGAACTGCATCTGAAGTGTGGTGAAATCACCCATTAGCTTCATTAACAGCACAACCAGAGATGTCCCCAGGGCCTGTGGAGAAAGGGGCAGCAATGTGGAGGGAACTTTCGATATCTCAGCAGTGTGGTTACAGAAACCAAGACTCTGTTCAACTGAGGGTATTTCATTGTCAAGGGCACCCATAATATTTATTGGATAGTTCGATATTTAAGAACTGGGCTTACCTTGTGCCTTAGGTGTCGGTAACTAGCGCTTCCCTATTGTGAGTGTTGAGGGAGAAGCAAAGGGCCAAGAGGGGGGCTCAGCCCAGCCATATCCGACCGCAGAAGGGCCCGGTTTTAACCCAGGCACTGGCCTGGGCGCGTCGCGCGCACGTCGCGTGCCTGCGGAGCCTGGCGCACTTAACTGTGCTTGCCGGTTATTGGAGCCTTCCTTCTGGGCTCGTGCTGACAGCTAGAGGCTGTAGTCCCTGAAGCAGACCCCTTTGAGCAACAAGTACGGCGGAACAGGTTGAAGCATGATTTTCAGCAAGTGAGGAGCTGCGAGAGAGAGACAGAAAGGAAGGGAATAAGAGGAATAAAGGGGGAAAGAGGCAGCTGACAGCGGCAGAGCAGGAAAAGTGGACACTTCAACCAGTGATCTTACCTTAATAAACCTGCTGGGCGCCTAGGGACTCCCACGGACAACAGAAGCAGACTGCAGGGTAGGCCAACCAGTCCTTGCTTTGATGTTCCTGACTGCCTCTCTCCAGCTCCAGACAACAGCACTCTGGGTCTACTGCGCACCCGCGCCAAGGCAAATGCAGGGATTCAAAAGTGAAAAAAAAAAAAGACAGGCATGCCCCTTGAGAGATCATTGGTCTATTCTGTCTGGGGACAGGCCAGAAACAAGAAACAGGGCTGTCATAAGTAGCGCGTTCACGCTATGAATGACTGACGGCCCGGATTGTTACCGACATCTGTGGGCGCCGCAGAAACCACAAATTTTGCGCACACAAGGGCAAATGTCCCAACTTCCCTTTGCCGCACTAGGCGGCAGCTTAGTCATGCCTAATGGTTATGACGGCCCTGGGTCGGTGTGGAAACTGGGCACAAACCATCACTGCTACAAAGTGATCAATTACTTTTTTGACCCAAATTGTGTCGAACAATATATAGATTGGGCATAATGTTCATAAACATTTGTATTAACTCCTATCTTTGCATGCGTGTCAGTTTTTAACGCAGCTTCAGCCTCTAAATAAGATAATGGTCTATGATGTGTCTGTGTTTTTATATTCTGATGCATACTTCTGACCTCAGATTCCTATTGTACGACTCCCCATCGACACCATTCAGTTTTGGATTTAAGCATATAGGCACCACCCATGCTTGCTGACGTCAGTTAGTTTTTTGTTTTTTTGTGCCGTTAAATGCGGATTTGGAGCTTTGCTCCTTTTTTATTCACTCTCTGAAGAGATTTGCTTTAGAATTTTGACCAGTTTGCAAGGGATGACACCCGTAAAAAAAACAAGTTTAAACCTTGTAGGGACTGTTGTAAGCAAATGTCTGTGACAGTTCCTCACAAGATGTGCCTCTGATGCTTGGGTTTGTCGTACAACTCCAAAGCCTGCAACAACTGCTCCCAAATAAACCCTATAGCCATCTGAGAGCATCGGATGAAGCTCAATGTGGTGAAACATTGAAAGGCTCTGTGCCTGTCCTGCACCAAGTTGAAGTTGCAAGCAAGGACCCCTTCCTTAAGACATTCCTGAAGTAAATCTTCCACGGGGTGTAAGTCTTCAGGTAAGTTGAAGAAAAAACATGGGAAGTCCAAGCAACACTTGGCCCCTTCCCGACACTCTTGTTCTCTAGAGAAGTTACAAAAGTGTCACCGTGCCTCCATTTCTTGCTCCTGTTCCAGCAAGAAGACCATTTAATCTTTGTTCTGATACTACCCGAGTCCCTAGTCCATTGACTACTTTGCAGCAGGTTGAGGCCTTTGGAGAGGCAGTGCTGCACATCTTTGGCATGTTTCAGGCTCACTCTGGTACGCCATAAGGCCCAAGGAGCCATTGGGCCCAGCACCAAGAAAACCTCTCAGATTTCATTGAAGGTGTCGCAAGAGACTGCAAAAGACCTGCAAGGGTGGCTGCTAAACAGTCATTGAACCAGTGGCATACCCTAATCCCTGCCCCATCCAAAGTTGATGGTGGTGATGGCAGCATCGCTCCTGGGTCAGGTCATCTGGGATAGGTGAAGATCAGAGACCCATCTCCACACCAATTTTATGGAATTCCAGACAAATTGCCTGGAGTTCACTTTCTTCCTCCCCTCCTAGCTGATCACGAATGGCATTTACACTAGGCAGCTTGAATCTTCAGACAGTGGAGAAAACCTGTCTCGATCTATTCACCACTCCCAAGTACATGCACTTTTAGCACTTCTGCATGCTGCATATACCCAAGAAGGCTCTCTGTTGAAGACACATTCCACCCTAGGTGGAGCACTGGACCTCTTGTTTGCCTTTTCGTCACTTACTCCCCTGCCCCACATTCCAAAGATGATGAAGCATGACTGGACCCAAGTCATTCTGGTGGCCGTGGATTAGGCCAGGATAGTGTGGCACCCAGAAATTCTGGGCTTGAGCACCCATCCTTTCTTCAGTCTGCTATTGCCGGTGGACCTTCTTCCACAGCCGCGGAGCAGGATCTTCCACCCGAGCCTGTGCAGCAAATGTACTACTGGCAATGTGCCTAACGCCAACACTCGGCCACCTCCCTTACTAGCGGGAGGGTATAGGTGCACTAGTTCCCCCTAATGGGAATACCCGTGACTCACAATGGGGAATTGTTTGTGGTTTTCGATTCATTAGGGCTGTTGAGGATGTCTTTAGCAAGTTGGGTATGCTGAAGTGGGGAGGTGGGTTTTTCAAATATGTTAAGTTATGAATGCAGTACAGGCACTATATACACTATATATATATATATATATATATATATATATATATATATATATATATATATATATATATATATATATATATATATATACAGACACACTATATACAACAGGCAAGTAGGCTGCATCCACAGCTAGGCGACCATGTGATCTAATCAGCCAAGTGAGGGGTTACTTATAGCATCCCACAGCACGATGATAATGAAGAGCCTTGAGGTACCCCGCTAGTAGTTGCTGAGGCATAGATCACTGACGGTGTCCGATCCTCAAGGAAGGAAGAGATCATATGCTATCTGTCCCTGAGGGTTCCCGTTCAGCCAGCTCTTTAAGTAGAATTGAATGACCTACTGTGTCAAATGCTGTAGAGAGATCCAGTAGGATAAAAGCTGCAGAATCATTCTGAGCAACAGTGAATCCCAGCTCATCAAGAGCAAATGCCAGGGTTGTCTTGGTACCGCTCCCAGATCTAAAGCCCACTTGCCATGGATCAAGGTTTTCCTTGCCTTCTAGATATCGGTCTAATTGTGTAGCAACTGTGTGTTAATTCAGTTTCCCAAGAGCTGGAAGATGGATAATACGTTTAATAGCTTTCTACTAAGGATGCATCTACATTATCTTTTTTTCAACAAGTTAGTAATGACTCTGAACTTCCATTAGAAGGACCTGTGCCCACTGAAAAAATGTGAGCGTTATTATATAAAAGAAAATAGGGGCAGTTATAACCATGTAGGAATGAAGAAAAGAGAATTGGCAAGGGTTATATGTGGCTCCTTCACTTGAAGCAGCGGAAGACAGTGGTGACTTCCTCACAATTGGTAGGACAAAAACATGTCCACGAACTAATTGGAGGGCCGAATGAATTGAGAAGGGAGTTATTATTAGCTGCTAGCTCCACGATTTTTAGATCAGCATAGATTATTTTTATTTGCTTGTGAAGAACTGGGCGAATTCTTTGTGTGCCAGGAGGGGCGCAAGAGGTTTGTAAAAATAGATCACGGGAGGGATTGTGAAACTGTTGGATGCAGTTGCAAATGAAGTCTCATTTAGCCTTCAAGAAATCTTGTAGGATTTTATGCGTAAGTTAACAGAAATAGAATCAGCCTCAGTCTATGATTTATTGTATTTTCATGCTATGTGACAGAGATCCAGTCGCTTTAATTCAGGGTAATCAGAACTTTTTTATAGGTTTGGGTATGCCATGATCTGAAGAAGTTTATCTACTTTAGTGCTTATAGAAGTACTACACTGTAGTGTATCATTGACCAACAAGAACTTAACATCATTATGGACCAGAGATTCAAGTGCCTTAAGAGCTGTAGAGAGGTTGTTTGTTCCAAGCACAACAGTTGGTCTTTATCATTGGAGTTTTTTTAATGTGAATATTCTTGCAAAGCTTTATTTGGAATGGAATAAATTAATGCTACATCTAGTATAGAGGACAAGAGGCCAGATGTACGATGGTTTTTAGAGTGCGCAAACGGGTTTTAGACCCCTTTGCGCACGCTACAAACTTTGGGCACATGTACAAAACCTATTTTGCGACTTGCTAATCAATTAGCGACTCGCAAAGTAGATTTTGCGACTCGCTATTAGGAAGGGGCGTTCCCTTCCTAATAGCGACTCATGAGGCTTGTATTAATGTTTTGCGACTGCAACTGCGGTCGCAAAACACTTGCAAATTACCACTTACTTCAGGTAGGTGGCAATGCAATTGTAAATGGGAAGGGGTCCCCAGGAGAGCCAATCCCCTTTGCAAATGCATGCGAAAATATTTTTTACGGGCAGGCAGCGGTCCCAGGGACCATTGCCTGCCCGTAAAAAATAAAACGAAAATGTTTAATTTTTATTTTAAGTCTCGCCTAGCGATGCAGCGCATGCACTGCCCGCCTTGGCGAGCCCTATTGTTGTCGGCTTGGTGGGCGAAGGGGGACAGGAGATGTGCATGCGTACGGACAGGAGATGTGCACTCCGCACGCGTGCACATCTCCTGTCCCCGCGTAGGGCTGGTGCGCTTACACTTTTGCGCAGGACGCTTTCAGGCTTGTTCTCTACTAGTTGCTGTCGGGTGTTACTCTATTGCCATCTGCTGGCTGCAGGCGGTCACAGTCTCAGAAGGACAAACTGTAATACAGTGCTGTCTAGAGTAGGAATCTGAAATCCTGGACAACTGGAGTGGTGGTCAAAATCTGATAATCTACAGTTTAACATTCAAAATGTATGTTTTTAAACTTTGAGCTGAAGAATGAGAGAGACTTACGGAGATTTGTCATACATGCCTAGGAACTATGATACTTGCAATCATTAAGTTTGTTTAGGTCTCGCGTGTGGGCGTGGCAGCGCAAAGCATTGCTCCGCCCCTGCGAGAGATATTGTATTTGTAAGATTTCTTAAAGGGACTCTAAGCTCGCCCCTCCTTTCCATTGGGTAACGTCAGCATTTTTGGTAAACGCGGTCTTCCCATTGGAAAGAAGGATTTTTCGATGTCGCCCTGTCAGTTTTTTTGGACGGCCCCTCGGACACCATCGCCTGCTTTGTGGCTGCCATAAACACTTTTCTTATCTGCTTGTTTATTTAAACAAGCAGATAAGAAAAGTCTTCAGTTTAGCCGTGAAGCAGACGAGCTGTTCCGGAAAACTTCCCCCTCTTCTCCCACTTGTTATTGCCATATAGATAGATTCACAGAGTGGGACACGCACACAAACACAGTGGCTCACACACACACAGTAGGCAACATACAGTAACTCACTGTACACACACACACACGCGCGCACACAGTACAACATGCTCATCGCGCACACAGTGGCGGCTTGGTTAATATAATTTCTTTCCCTCCCTCCCCCACAGACCCCCTACCGGGGCTGCCAGCTGCGCTCCTGTGTACTGCAGGCCCCAAGGGGAGACTCCCGCCCTCGGCTTGGGTTTCAGGGTGGCACCGAGGCAAAAGCGCCTCCTTTGTGAGGAGACGGCACCTTGTGTCCACTGCAGGAGAGGGCTTGACTCCTTCAGTCTGTGTAATGAAGACATGCCCAGGATCACAGCGGCATCAGCTGCCCATTCTGACCATGGGTCCGATACTCTGGTCAGAAACTTGGTCACTTAAAACTCTGACTCCAGCAAACTGATTGATTAAAACATCTTGTCCGTTTTCATTTTTTTTTGGGGAGTTTTATATACCGCGAACTTTACCCTGATACGCGCTTTACATGAGCACCTGCAGCGTTACAGAAGGACACAAGCATATTGGTAAGCAAGGGAGATTAATGATTTGCCCAGAATCACCCTGCTGGGCTGGGCCGAGGTCAGTCTGCCCACAGGTAAAGGTTCTCGTGCCATGGAGAGACTAGTGCTGGGGCTGGGTCGCGGTCACTCTGTCCAGTAGTGACGTGTCTCGTGCTATGGAGAGAATAACGGCCTGGGCTGGGTCTGGGTCAGTCTGCCCACAGGTCACGGTACTCGTATCATAGAGAGAAAAGCACCTGGGCTGGGTCGGGGTCAGTCTGCTCGTACAGGACTGCTCTTGTGTGAGCAGACCTCAGGCAGCAAAGAGGGAAGAACGGCATTCGGGTGCTTTTAGAAACTCCCAGTGCCACCCCCCCTGTGAGCCTCTGTGACTTACAGGGAAGCAGGCGATGGTGGGGAGGAGTGCAGTGTTTGCCTTGGTTCTGCTAATGGCCGCGCTTTGTAAACATTCCATGCAGACCCTGTCTGTGGTTTTATCTGATCGACCCCGGTCTTGGAGACATCTCCGGGGAGCGAACTCAGCGCTAGCAAAGAGTGCACCGCCTGCAAGCTGCCTGTCTAATGAGCCGTGTGTCTAGCTGTCTGTGTCCGTCTATCTGCCATGCCATCTGCATGTCTATGCACCTCTGTCTTTCAGCCTATATACCTGACTCTCTATCTACTTGTCAACATCTGCTTGCTGGTCTCTCTATCTACTATCTATCTTTCCATCAGTCTTTATCTAACGCTCTATCTGCACCTGTAGCGCATAGAAGTTGTGCGCTTAGCTAATCTTTGTGAAAGAATCCAGGAAAGGGGGGTGCCTATCATGCCTGCAAACACCAGGAAATGCAGGTGTGAGAAGAGGACAAAGGAATCCAAGAAAGCATCTTGTATGAGAATTACATGTGGGACTGGCTTCCAGCGATGTCTGGTGCGTTTTCAGTTACATTTTGTGTTTTTGTTCACTTTCCTGCTGAAAGTTTGTGAGTATTTTGTACCATGTTTTTTAATTAGTTTGGGAAATTATTAAACTGCATCACCAACTTGGAAAAGAAATTAGGTCTGCGTGATGACTGGCCTATTTTGCATTATCTACAATAGGTTGAAAGTTGTACTTTTGTTTACCATGTGCTTTTTCTTAACTCAAATCGTCCTCTGCAGATTTTTAGTATATTTTTTACCCTTTTAATAGTAGTTCCATTTTTTTTTCTTGTCAGTTAGTAGGCTTGGTTTCTCTAGCACCATGATGCCTATTGGGAGTGAGTGAGCTCTATAAATATTAACAACAGTAAGGAGGCGCACCAAGGCAGTTGTTAGGATGACTGAGTTCATTACCGGGCAGTAATAGAGATTGTTTTTCCAAGATGACTGTAGGTTGTGATCAGTTAGGGGGAGCCTTAATTTCTTGAATTCTTCCTATAGGGTTTATATAAAAAATCATCCTCTGAACTGTTATGTTCCCCAGTGTACCCCAATCTAGACATACGTAGCTACACAATCTTTTACCTACATTTGTCCTTCCTGTTCTGCATAATGGTTGTAGCACTGACCTTTTACCCATTTATGTGCTTAATAAAGCAGCCTGGCAATTCTACGGAGCCCACCGTTAATTTGAAGTGGAAGGTTGCCCTTTATTATCAGTGTGGCATTACTACTCCAGCTATGAAGCATTTGGAGCTCCAGAGGAATTCCCCAAGCAGATGACACATGTTCCACGAAGAGCAACATAACTGTGTCCTCTCTTGCTCATGTCCTCTTCCTCTAATAGCATAGCAAAACAAGCATTTGCAATGTAATAGGTCTCACATTTACGCAAATTTGAGATATTGGTATTGTAAGTGACAATACCGTTTTATTTATGTTTTGGTTTTTAAAACATAAATAAAAGGCGCTGTCATTTACAATGCTAATAGCTTAAAGCACAATTTACTACTTGTGTAACGATATATCTGTAAGAGACATTAGTTAGTGATAGATTCCTTACCTTAGAATATCCCCAGGCGTCAGACTGGATCCAGAAAATTTTGCGTAGCAATACCCCTGCGCGCCGGCAGGCGTCGTCCACGGCTCCGCGTCCGTCGTCGACGTCGTTAACGCCGGAATGACGTCGTCGGAGTACTTAGACGCCGCCCATGCGCGCTGACGTCAGTTCTGATACACAGCTTTTCCGCGCCAGATACGCAGAGCCATGATAGAACCAACACTGGTACCATGAAACTAGGGCCCTGAAAGGGGATGACCTTAACCCTAGATATCGGTTCGCAGAACGGGGAGGATGGGTGGGTCGGTAAGGAATCTATCACTAACTAATGTCTCTTACACAAGCAAGTAGTAACTTGTGCATCTGAAAGAGACACGTTAGTGATAGATTCCTTACCTTAGAATAGATACCCCAGCAATACCAACCCCGGTGGTGGGTCTGCGAACCAATAATCACACCAGAAAGTCCTGGAGGACGGAACGGCCAAAGAAGCCATCCCTTTGGACTGGACTGTCCAGGCAGTAGTGTCTTGCAAACGTGTGCAGCGATGGCCACGTAGCTGCCTGGCAAATGTCCTGCAAGGGCACTCCCCGGCCCAGGGCAGTTGTAGTCGCCGTGGCCCGGGTGGAATGAGCCCGCAATCCAACAGGGGGCTCCTTTTTAGCCAAGGAGTAACATGCCTGGATACACAAGATGATCCACCGCGAGATGGTCCGCTTGTGCACCGCTTTTCCCTTCTTAGCGCCCATGTAACCAACAAAGAGTTGGTCATCCACCCGGAACTGGCGTGTGCGATCCAAGTAGAATGAAAGCGCACGTTTTGGGTCCAGACGGTGGAGCCGCTCTTCCTCTTTTGAGGGATGCGGTGGCGGAAAGAAGGTGGGCAAGGTGATAGACTGCCCGATATGGAAGGCCATGACAACCTTGGGCAGGAAAGATGGCTTAGTACGCAACACAACCTTGTCCGGATGGACAGAAAGGAAAGGGGGTGTACAGGAAAGAACCTGGAGCTCACTCACCCTCCTGGCAGAGGTGATGGAAACCAGGAAGGCAGTCTTCAAAGTAAGAAGACGGAGAGGACAGTTGTGAAGTGGCTCAAAGGGAGCGCACATCAGAAACGTAAGAACAAGGTTCAAGTCCCACTGAGGCATCACAAACAGAACAGGAGGGAATGTGTGTGTGATGCCCTTCAGAAATCGAGTTACAAAAGGGGACTTGAACAAAGAAGGTTGATCAGGCAGCCTTAGAAAGGCTGAAAGGGCAGAAAGGTAGCCCTTGATAGTGCCCAGAGCAGAGCCCTGCTGGGCAAGAGAAAGAAGGAAGAGAAGAATCTCAGAAAGAGGGGCAGCAAGAGGATCCACAGCCTTTGCTGTGCACCATGCCACAAATCTGTTCCACCTGCAGGCGTATACCGACTTTGTGGAGGGACGCCTGGCTGCCAGGATGACATTACAGACTTCAGGAGGCAAGTGAAATGGCCTCAACTGTCGCCGCTCAATCTCCAAGCATGGAGGTGGAGACTGGACAGGTTCGGGTGGAGGACCGTCCCCTGCTGCTGCGACAGAAGGTCCTCCTGAAGAGGCAGACGAACCGGAGGATCGACTGACATACTGAGTAGCTCTGGATACCAGTACCTTCGTGCCCAGTCCGGAGCCACAAGGATGACTTGTGCCCGGTCGCGCTTGATCTTCTTCAGAAGTGGTATAGGCGGAAAGGCATACAACAGACCGCAACTCCACATGCGACGAAAAGCGTCGCCGAGCGAGTGCCGCCTTGGAAATTCCAACGCGCAGAACTGATGACATTGCGCGTTCTCTTCGGTGGCGAATAGATCTAACCAAGGCTCTCCCCATCGCTGAAAGAGGCCTTGCGCCACGTCCGAGTTCAGACGCCATTCGTGATCCACCATGCACCGACAGCTGAGTTCG
This sequence comes from Lissotriton helveticus, assembly GCF_964261635.1. Lineage (NCBI taxonomy): Eukaryota > Metazoa > Chordata > Amphibia > Caudata > Salamandridae > Lissotriton > Lissotriton helveticus. The sequence continues at coordinate 285,465,250 of NC_136062.1, forward strand.
TCCGCCCTGGCGTTCAGAGAACCTGCCAAGTGTTGAACCACCAGGGTCACGCCCTGCTGTTCCAGCCACTGCCAGAGGCGCAGAGCCTCCTGGCAAAGGGTCCACGACCCCACCCCGCCCTGTTTGTTGCAGTACCACATGGCGGTGGTGTTGTCCGTGAACACCTGCACTACACTCCCCCGGAAAGAGGGGAGGAATGCCTTCAGTGCTAGACGAATCGCCCGCAGCTCCAAAAGGTTGATATGGAGCTGGGACTCCGCCGGAGACCAGAGGCCTCTGATCTCCGCCTCTCCCATGTGGCCTCCCCAGCCCTGGAGGGACGCGTCCATCACAACTACGTGCTCCGGTTGGAGAAGGGAGAGGGATCTGCCGCTGACCCAATCGCGGTCCGTAAGCCACCACTGCAGCTGTCTCGCAGTGCCCTCCGAGATCAGGACATGGTCGGAAAGGTTGCCCTGATGCTGGGCCCACTGAAACTTCAGGTCCCACTGCAGAGCCCGCATCCGCCACCGAGCGTGATGCACCAGAAGGATGCAGGAGGCCATCAGCCCCAGAAGCCGCAGCGTCAACCTGACCGAGACCCGGGATAAAGGCTGAAAGAGTGGAATCAGAGCCTGAATATCCCGGACCCGCTGTTCGGGAGGATAAACCCGAAACTGAGCCGAGTCGAGAACCGCTCCGATGAAGAGGAGCTTCTGAGAGGGGCACAGATGTGACTTTGGCACATTGATGGAGAACCCCAGCTGATGCAGGAGGTCTGCCGTCGTCTGGAGGTGGCTGACGACTGTCTGGGGCGAGCCCGCCTTCAACAACCAGTCGTCGAGGTAGGGGAAGACTGAAACCCCTAACCTGCGCAGATGAGCTGCGACCACCGCCATCACCGTTGTGAACACCCGTGGGGCGCTGGTAAGGCCGAAGGGGAGCACGGTATACTAAAAGTGCTCGTGGCCAACCGTGAACCGCAGGTAGCGCCGGTGGGCCGGCAGGACGGGGATGTGGAAATAAGCGTCCTGCAAGTCCAACGCTACCATCCAGTCTTCTGGGTCCAGGGCAGCTAGGACCTGAGCTAGTGTCAGCAATTTGAACTTCCTTCCGGAGGAAGCCGTTGACGTTCCGTAGGTCCAAGACAGGGCGTAGGCCCCCTTTGCCCTTCTTGGGTACCAGAAAGTAGTGGGAGTAACAACCACACCCTACTTCTGGCCCAGGAACACGCTCGAAGGCCCCCTTGGCCAAGAGGGCCGTAACTTCCTCCTGCAGAAGTCGCAAATGATCCTCCGATACTCGGTGGCATGGCTGGAGGGGACGCCTCGAAGGGGAGGGAGTAGCCCCTTCGGACGATTTGCAGCACCCACCCGTCCGACGTGACATTGCGCCAGTGGAAGAGGTGATGGCGAACCCTGCCACCCACCGGCGTCACATGGGCCTGAAAACACGGACTAGGAAGGTTTTGAGGCAGGTGCTGCGGAGGGAGGTGTGGACTGGCCTCGCCGTTGTCCCCGACCGCCGTTACGGCGGTTTCCACGGCCGCCACCGCGCTGTTGAACATTCTGCGGTGCGTGGCTGGCAGCTCGTGTGGGGGCGCCCCTTCCTTGGCCACGAAAGGAGCGAAAGGCACCCGATTGCTGGCGTGGGGCCGAGAGGCCCAAGGACTTGGCCGTAGCCCTGGAGTCCTTAAAACGCTCAAGCGCATGGTCTGCCTTGTCGCCAAAGAGGCGACGACCATCGAACAGCATGTCCAGAAGAGTGGACTGAACATCGGCCGAAAAGTTGGAGGTCCTCAACCAGGCGTGGCGTCGAACCGCCACCGTCGTTGCCATCGCCCTGCCCAGTGAGTCTGTGGTATCCAGCCCACACCGGATGGAATATAGCGCTGCATCTCGACCCTCCGCAAGGGCTTGGGCGAGTTTAGCCCGGACCTCCTCCGGGCATTGTGGCAGCACGTCCGCGACCGGTCCCACAGGGTGTGGGTGTAGCGGCCCAAGAGGCATGCGGTATTGACAGACCGCAGTCCCAAACTCAGGGACGAGAACACCTTCTTCCCAAACTGCTCGTACCTCTTGGATTCCCGATCGGGCGGGGCCGTCGGGAATGCGGTCTAGGAAGTAGAGGCCTGGATGACCAGGCTCTCGGGGGTGGGATGGGTGGACAAAAAACAGGGGTCGCCCGGAGCCGGGCGGAAGCGTCTGGCCACGTTCCTATCCACAGGCGGACCTGAGGCGGGCTTGGACCAAGTGCCCACAAGAACGTCACACAAGGCCTCATTAAATGGCAGCAGAGGCTCACTGGAGCTTGCCTGCGGTTTAAGGACCTCAGTGAGGAGGTTAGTCCTCACGGCCGCGATGGGGAGCTCAAGGTTTAAGGCCTTGGCTGCCCTCCTCAACACTACACTGTAAGCAGCCCCCTCCTCCGTAGCCACGGTTGGAGGGGAGACAAATCCAGTGTCTGGCGAAGTGTCAATACCACTGGCCTCCCCAAGCTTATATGTCCAGTCCTCTTGAGACTGACACTCCTCTGCCAGAGGGTCCACAGACCCCTCTCAATCACCCACGTCACCCATCTCCTGTAGAACAGGGTCAACAGACGGGGCCTCCTCATTGAAATAAAAATCTCCAAAGGCCGTCGGAAGCGGCGCCCAGCGGCGCCGCTCCGGCGCCAGAGTCGGACCGAAGGGAACATTGGGGACGGCGTCCACAAGGGGCGCCGGGGGTGACACCCACGGGGCCGGCGCCGGTGAGGTCGTGAGGTCGTCCGGCGACGACCCGGATCTGGAAGCGGATCCGGTGAGGTCCTGCGGCGCCGGGGCCGAAGCACCCAACGGCGTCTGGGCCGAAGCACCCGACGGCGTCTGGGCCGAAGCACCCGACCCGCTAGGGCCTCCAGCTGGGGCCGCTGGGCCCGAAGGCGCCACGGGACCCGGCTGAGGAGGGAGGGACCTCATGGCCATAAGGTACCGCTCGACCTCCTCTGGCGTTGCGCCATGCCCAGGGACCCGAAGGTGTGGGGCAGGTGGCGACGCCTGCGACTCAGTCGGAGCCGCGTGGGTGGTGTCACCCGAACCCCCGGCCGCATCGCGCGAGCGTCAGGGTGGGTCAGAGGAACGATGACGCCTCTCCGACCTCTCATGCCTCGTACCTGAGGACTTGGATCCCGATGGCCAATGTCCACTCCCGGAGCTGCGAGGACTCCGACCCCGCGACCGGTCCCTCGACCTCCCGTGGGACCGGGACCTTGAGCGGCGCTGGGCCGACTGCCGGAGCTCGAGCCGCTTGTGGGACCGCTCCCGCCTAGCTTTGGACGTCAGGGCCCGGCAGTCAGAGCAGGTATGGTCGTCGTTTTCGAGGCCTAAACACTTCAGGCACCGGCGATGGGGGTCGGTAACCGACATCAGTCGGTCGCACTTGGAACAGGGTTTGAACCCGGGCATCCCTACCGGCACCATCGGAGTCGAAGACTCGAGTAGAGAAATGATCAAAAAGATCAAAAAGTTTAGTCAAAAAAGACAAAGGGGTAGAGCTTCTCCGGATCTGCGCTAGCTGGCGCGGAAAAAAGAAGAACTGACGTCAGCGCGCATGGGCGGCGTCTAAGTACAAATGCTTGTTTTCTGAAGGACAACTGGAAAGGCTCTTGCAGAAGTGATTTAGGGTACTTGTTGGCATTTAACACTATACAAACTTGTTACTTGACGTGAAAGGTGGACGCTGATTTACGCCTGACAGAATTGTAGGTGGGTTCAGTATTAATCTGTGTGTGAAATTCACATTTCACTTTGAATCCTGGTGGGTGGATCTGAGGTGGACAAAACTGAATTAACAAGCATTTGCAATGCAATAGGTCTCACCTTTGCAACAGTTTGAGCTCTTGGCATGTAAATGACAATGCCTTTTATTTAAGGCATGGCTTGGCAGTTCGGGCTGGACTGTTCCCATGAGGCACAGGGTCAGACTGATTTGCATATAGCCATGTCTGAACTGGGGTGGCAGAGTGGGCTAAAGAACGGTGATGGATCAAACCCAGATCTTATGAATGGGTGTGAGTGTTTGATTGGTTCAGATGCTCCGTCCATCACCACCCACATTTGAACCGCTTTGCTGTGAACCATGCCACAAATTTGTTCAACCTGCAGGCGTATACTGATTTTGTGGAGGGACGCCTGGCTGACAGAATGACATCACAGACTTCTGTCGCCGCTCAATCTCCATGCATGGAGGTGTAGACTGGAAAGGTTCAGGTGGAGGATCGTCCACTGCTGCTGCGACAGAAGGTCCTCCTGAAGAGGCAGACAAATCGGGGGATCGACTGACATGCTGAGTAGCTCGGGATACCAGTATCTTCGTGCCCAGTCCGGAGCCACAAGGATGACTTGGGCACGGTATCGCCGGATCTTCTTCAGAACTCTGGGCAGAAGTGGTATAGGCAGAAATACGTATAACAGATCGCAACTCCACTTGCGACGAAAAGCGTCTCTGAGCGAGTGCCGCCTTGGAAATTCCAACGTGCAGAACTGATGACATTGCGCGTTCTCTTCGGTGGTGAATAGATCTCACCAAGGCTCTCCCCACTGCGGAATGAGACTTTGCACCATGTCCGAGTTCAGACGTCATTCGTGATCCATCATGCACCGGCGGCTGAGGTTCGTCCGTTCTGGCGTTCAGGGAACCTGCCAGGTGTTGAACCACCAGGGTGACCCCTGGTGTTCCAGCCATGTCCAGAGGCGCAGAGCCTCCTGACAAAGGGTCCACGACCTCACCCCGCCTTGTTTGTTGCAATACCACATGGCGGTGGTGTTGTCCGTGAACACCTGCACTACACTTCCCCGGACAGAGGGAAGGAATGCCTTCAGTGCAAGACGGATCGCCCGCAGCTCCAGATGGATGAGATGGAGCAGGGACTCCGCCGGAGACCAGAGGCCTCTGATCTCCGCCTCTCCCATGTGGCCTGTGGTAAATGAATGATGTAGAGTCCACTTGATAGTTAAGATCCTTTATTGCAAGTTCCTTCCAGGTTAGATAGACATGTTAAGATTGTAAGGAAGACCCCACCAGAAGCTCGCTGTTGGCAGCTCAGCCTGAGATGACCAACTGCCACAGTCAGTAATAGAAAGGCACAGTGAGCTAGAGGGACACCCTGGCATTCTATGATGTCATAGATATCATAGTACAGTCTAGCCAGAGAAGAACAGTGGAGAGGACATTTACTACACAGCCCCTGTGAGAAGTTGGCCCGATACATGATGCTCACTAGTTCTAGTGATCACCTTGTATCAGTCCAAACAACCCTTATGGTGATTGGTTGTAAGTCAACCTTATAGACCAGCTATCCTAATGGTAGCATGGACAAAGCAGTCTTAGGCTAAACTCTTTTGGCATGTGAAGCGAGCTGTTTCACCACATATAACCCCTTGAATACCAGATGAAAGGACACCTCACAGGTTGTTATGAAAATAAACAGTATATTTATTAATAACAAACACCTCTGAACTCTTTATGAGATCAGAGGGCTAAGCACATGACAATCTCTTAGGAAAAATACGATAAGTTGCACAAAATTACAATGGTGCCCTAGGGGCACGGCAAACCATATACTAAGTAAATGGTATAAGTAGAACGATTTAGAAAATGAAGATGCCCAGAGGCTGTAGGTTCGCTGGGACTACCCTACCCTAACCTCAGGTAAGTAAAGGAAGGCCCACAGGACGCGTGTGCAGAGTGTGAACTCACACGTGAGATGCGGAACAAAGTCAATGGGCAGAACAAATTACGAAAAGGTAAGTAACAGACAGTTCCGACTAGTTAGGACTAAAACGACTGGATATCTGGACACTAGGAGAGTCAATCTACCTATGAGCACCAAAATGCTCTCGTTACCTCACCCACGGGCTGCGGGTGCATAGGTGTGAAAGTGTGTCGGGTTTCCTCGTTGAAGTCAAATGGAGCCTGGAAGAAAAGATGTTGCAGGCGACCAGGAGGAAGATGTCCGGTGCGATCCACGGGTGGATCGAGGAAGAAGAGGACCTGAAAGCAGAGGGGACAGTGTTCAAAGTCACTAGCCAGTGACCGGTGTGGAACCAGGAGGGAACCAGAGGCTGTCGTCGCGATCAGGTGAAGAGTGGATGCTTGTCTCTGCAGCCACGTGGACCAGGAGGTGTCTTCGACGACCAGGATGGAGGCACGAGCTGTCCCACGCAGGCTCTCGCTGTCGGCGGTGTCGGATCCGGATTTGGAGTCAACAGGCCTTGGCAAAGGCAACCCACGCGGTGAGTGGAAACGGCGTCTGTAGTGGACCAGGAGGGTCCAGGGTGCTCCTCTTTTGGAAGGGAGCAAGGGCCAGTCTGGAGCAACCAGACCAGCAGTGTAGATTTCGTGGATCGTCGTCTAAGAGGTCACTAGTCAGCCGGCAAGTGACCAGACAACGCGTCGAGCAGCAATCAAGCAAAAGGGCCTCACGCAGATCTTGTGGATGCTGGAGGGCTGGTCTTTGGTGCAGGAGCTGCTCGGGCTGGGGCTTCTCAGTCCCCAAAGCACTTACTTGAGGATGCCTCAGAAAGTCGTGCTGGAAGCGAAGTGCAGTCTCTTCAAGATGGCCGGTCCCACGTGTCTCGTCACACCCACGGGTTTCAGCTGTGCTGCAGATGTAGGTAGAGGTCGGAGAGGTCTGGGAGTCCGGGTCTCGTCAGGCTCTGAAGTCTGGATCCGACAGGAAGGACGACAAAGTGGACCGCTAGGACGCTTGATGGTGCCTGCAGTTGCAGGGTGGACACTCCTTGCCCACAAGGGAGATTCTTCAGTCTTCTGTGGAGCAGAACGTCGAAGTCCAGAGTTTCTTCTTGTAAAGTTGTTCAGGATAATCTAATTTGGAATGGGACCAGCTCCTACCTTTATCCTGCTAAAGGGGGCTGTACTATGACTTGGTCCCTCCTATGGGTGGGACCAGGAAGGGGGGTGGTTACACCCCCTATCCTTTGTCCGGTTTCGCGCCAGAGCTGGGGCTGGAGTGCCCCAGCAACTGGTTTGAACCGGTGTATGCACAGGGACACCTTGTGTGCCCCAGGCATATCTCATTCCTTTCAGGCCTCCCTACCTCAATACACAAAATCCTGTCTGGGGTGGTGCTAGCACCTCCCAAGGCAGGAAACCCTTTGTCCAGGCCTCCCTCGCTGGAAGGACTCCCAGCAGCAGGAGGTCAGACTTGTGTCTGTGGTGGCAGCATCCATTTCGTGATGCTGAGGTTTGAGTTAACTTTAACCGGGGTTCACAGTTACATACATGTCGTGTCCCTCTAAAAGGGTGGAATGCTACCCCCGTCGCCAGAACTGGCGAGGGGGTAGTATTCCAATTCGTATGACACCTTACTCGACATGTTTTGATAATGCTATACCAAAGTTAGCAATAACCGCGAGGATTATAATGCACTTAAGAGTATATGGTATAGCGTTATCATGGAACAGCTATAAGTACTTGGTTCCGCAAGCTGCAGACAGGCTCAGCTCATGCTAGAGCACCATCTCACGTAATTCCAAGCACTCTGCCTTCAGGATTGATAAGGCCTGCCATAGGAGTGACTGATAGGAATATATGTGTCCATTTTGGGGTTAGATATAGGGATACCATATCTACAGCAAAGGGTGATTACACCACCTTGCCCCAGCTGTCTTACCAGCCAGTTGTGTCTGTTTAGATGGCCAGCCAGGGGTGGCATAGTACATGCTGCAGCCCCTGGTAGGCCTTGGGTTCACCTATGCCCTGGGTACCTAAGATACACTGTACAGGGGCTGATAAGGTGTCCCAATACCAATTGGTAAATGCACCTAAAGTACATGTGTGTCAATTTAGAGAGAGAACAGCTAGGCTGTGGGTCTGATTAGCAGGCCCACAGCCAGGGAAAGTCGTAAACCAGTGAAGCAAAAAGCAAAAAATCTGGGGTGACCATAGGATTGCAGACCCTACTTTCCTACATAACCCCCCCCCCAAAACTTAGGGACATTAAACTAACCTTGACCAGGTGAGTCTTCCTGTTCTAAGTGGAAATACCTGGAGAGACCATCTGCATTGCCATGGTCAGTCCAAAGGTCTGTGCTCCACTGTAAAGTCCATCCCCTGTAGGGAAATGGACCACCTAAGAAGTTTGGGATTTTCACCCTTCATTTGATTTAGCCACAAGAGGAGCTTATGGTCGGTCTGTATCTTGAAGTGAGTTCCAAACAAGTATGGCCTCAACTTCTTCAGGGCCCAAACCACAGCAAAGGCCTCCCTCTCAATAGCTGACCAACGTTTCTCTCTAGGGGTCAGCCTTCTACTTATAAAAGTAATGGGCTGGTCATGACCATCAATATTCAGTTGAGATAGAACAGCTCCCACACCCAACTCAGATGCATCTGTTTGGACAATGAAGGTTTTGGAGTCGTCAGGACTCTTGAGAATAGGTGCAGTACACATGGCCTGCTTCAGGTCATCGAATACCTTCTGACAGCTAGCTGTCCACTGAACTTTTCTGGCATTTTCTTGCTTGTCAAGTCATTAAGTGGTTTCACAATGGTCCCATAATTTTTGACAAACTTCCTATAGTAACCAGACAGGCCCAAGAAAGCTCTGACCTGTGTCTGGGTGGTTGGAGGAGCCCAGTCCTTTATGGCCTGTATCTTGCTCTCCAAGGGTTGAACCTGGCCTCCACCTACAAGGTGGCCCAGGTACACAACCTGACTCTGCCCTATCTGGCACTTAGTGGCCTTGATAGTGAGGCCTGCCTTTTGCAGGGCCTCCAAAACGTTCCTCAGGTGGATCAGGTGATCCTCCCAGGTGGAGCTGAAGACAGCAATATCATCTAGATATGCTGCACAAAAGTCCTCCAACCCAGTGAGGACTTGGTTCACCAACCTTTGAAAAGTGGCAGGTGCATTTTCAAACCAAAGGGCATCACCACAAATTGGTAATGACCTCCTGGGGTAGAACATGCTGTTTTGGCCTTGGCATCCTCAGCTAACCTGATCTGCCAATAACCAGCTGTTAGGTCAAATGTACTCAAGAAGGTTGCAGAAGCCAACTTGTCTATGAGTTCATCTGCCCTAGGTATTGGATGGGCATCTGTCTTAGTGACAGCATTGAGACCCCTGTAGTCTACACAAAACCTCATCTCTCTCTTACCATCCTGGGTGTGAGGTTTTGGCTCTAGAACTACAGGACTAGCCCCAGGGCTCTCTGAGGGCTCAATAACTCCCAGTTCCAACATCTTTTGGACCTCTGTCCTAATGCAGTCCCTGACGTGGTCAGGTTGCCTGTAGATTTTACTCTTGACAGGCAGACTGTCACCAGTGTCCACTTCATGGGTGCACCAGTTTGTCTGACTGGGTGTCAGTGAGAACATTTTTCTAAAGGATTGAAGAACTTGTTTGCAATCCTCTTGTTGATGCTCAGAGAGGCTGTCAGAAAAGACTACACCATCAACTGACCCATCATCAGGGTTCTGAGTGAGCAGGTCTGGGAGAGGGTCACTCTCTTCCTCCTGTCCCTCATCTGTTGCCATGAGCAAGCCCATGTTCTCCCTGTCGACAAATGCCTTGAGCCGGTTTACATGAAGCACCCTGTGGGGGCTCCTGGGAGTTCCAAGGTCCACCAAGTAGGTGACCTCTCCCTTTTGCTCAATAATGGTATGGGGTCCAGACCATCTGTCTTGGAGAGCTGCTGGGGCCACTGGCTCCAACACCCACACCTTCTGTCCCGCACGATACACAGTTAGGACAGCCTTTTGGTCATGCCAAGCTTTTTGAAGTTCTTGGCTGGCCTCAAGGTTTTTGGATGCCTTCTCCATGTACTCTGCCATCCTGGAGCGGAGACCAAGTACATAGTCCACTATGTCAAGTTTAGGCTTTTTGAGAGGTAACTCCCATCCTTCCTTTACAAGACATAGGGGTCCTCTTACAGGATGCCCAAACAGAAGCTCAAAAGGGCTGTAGCCAACCCCCTTCTGTGGGACCTCTCTGTAAGCAAACAGGAGGCAGGGTAAAAGGATGTCCCATCTTCGCCTAAGCTTTTCAGGTAACCCTTTTATCATCCCTTTTAGGGTCTTGTTGAATCTCTCCACAAGCCCATTGCACTGTGGGTGATAGGGTGTGGTAAATTTGGAATTTACACCACACTCCTTCCACATTGCAGTCAAATATCCTGACATGAAGCTGTCAAAGACAACCTCCTTAGGAAAGCCCACTCTGGAGAAAACTTCAAGTAGGGCCCTGGCCACAACAGGAGCTGTAGTGGTCCTAAGGGGAATAGCTTCTGGATACCTGGTGGCATGATCCACTACCACCAGTATAAACCTGTGCCCAGATGCTGTTGGGGGGTCCATTGGTCCAACAATGTCTATCCCCACTCCCTCAAAGGGCACCCCCACCACAGGTAGTGGTATAAGGGGGGCCTTTGTTGTGCCACCTGATTTGCAACTGGCTTGACAGGTGACACATGAGAGACAAAACTCTTTGGTGTCTTCAGACATATGAGGCCAGTGAAGGTGTGGGGCAAGCCTGTCCCAGGTCTTGTTCTGGCCTAAGTGACCTGCAAGGGGAATTTCATGGGCTAAGGTGAGAAGGAAACCTCTAAGAGACAAGGGGATGACCAGCCTCCTGGTAGCACCAGGTTTGGGGTCTCTTGCCTCAGAGTATAGGAGTCCTTCATCCCAGTATACCTTGTGGGCACCTGTAGCATTCCCTGCAGCCTCAGCAGCAGCCTGCTGTCTAAGGGGTTCAAGGGAGGAACAGTCTAACTGTGCCTGTCTCAAGTCTGCCCTGGAAGGTCCCCCTGTCCCAAGAAACTCAACCTGTTCAGGTTCAAGCTCTTCTAGGACAGTTCCTTCTGGGGTCTTTGGGTCAGCCTCCTGAGAGGGCTGATCCTCAACCCGAGGCAGGGGGGAATGCTCTGCCTTAACCCTACTGCTCTTCCTCTTGGGTAGTGTCTGGTCCATTCTTCCAGGATCCAGCACTTGTTCAGCTGGGCATTTCTTGGCCTGTGACCTGGTCACAGCAAGGACATGTGAGGAGAGACCTAACATTTCTACATGAGTCCTGTACTCCACATCTGACCACAGTGAGGATTCCAAATCATTGCCCAAAAGACAATCTACTGGGAGGTCTGAACTAACTACAACCCTTTTGAGGCCAGTTACCCCTCCCCAGGAGAAGTTAACAACTGCCATACTGTGATTGGTAGTGACATTGCTAGCATTGGTCACTAGGTAGTCTGAACCTAGCATGATCTGATCAGGGTCCACAAATGTTGGTGTCACCATAGTGACACTGGCACATGTGTCCCTGTAGGCCTGAGCCATTTTTCCATTGATTAAAGGCGTTTGCCTGTATTTGCCCAGAGTACTAGGAATTACAGTAGGGGTCATATCCATGTCCCCAGTACAAACAAGAACAGCCTGAGTAGGTATTCTGACTAAGTCAGACCCCACCTCAGTTCCCAGGGTTAACCCTACTATAGCCTTGGGGGGTATACTACCACTACTAACTGTACTAGGGGGTGCAGGTGTCTTAGGGACAGTAGTGGTAGGAGTTTGGCCTTTCTTGGTGCGCTCACTAAACCAGTGAGTCTTACTTTTACAGTATTGGCACCATGGTTTCTTTGGAACATCTTTCTTCTTCTTTTAGGGATTCTGGGACCCACCCTCCTTAGATTGTTGGGGCCCTGTTGAAGACTTCTGTTCATTTTGCTTATTCTCATTATTACCCTTCTGGTCTGCTTTCTTTTGGCCACCACCCTGGTTCTGGTTCTGCTGCTTGACCCTGGTTCTGACCCATCTGTCTGCCTTCTTTCCCAATTCTTGGGGAGAGGTCAGATCTGAGTCAATCAGGTGCTGATCCAACAACTGGTTCTGACAATTATTTAAGATTTGCTCTCTCATAATGAGATTATACAATCCTGTGTAATCAGTAACTTTACTTCCCAGTAACCAGCCTTCCAAAGCCTTAGTGGCACAATCAACAAAGTCAGTGCAATCCTGAGCCTGAGTTTTCTGGGTGTCCCTGAACATCAACCTGTACTGTTCAGTTGTTAAGCCAAACCCATCAATCAGTGCAGTTTTCAGGACTTGGTAATCATTAGCATCCTCATCTCTAACAGTGATGAGCTTATCTCTACCTTTACCTTCAAAGGAGAGCCACAATATTGCTGCCCACTGACTCTGGGTACCTGCTGTACTTTGCAGGCCCTCTCCAGAGCAGTTATCAACTTGTGGATATCATCTCCTGTCTTATAGGAGGGCACTAATTTACTCAGGTGTCTATTATCAAAACTTCTGTCTTTATCCCTAGGGATATTGCTGCCACCAGTGGGTGCTAGCCCACTCAACTGTTGCTCTCTAGCAAAGGCAAGTTTCTCCTTGGCAAGGGCAAGTTCTTCCCTTTGAATCCTCAGATTAACTTCCTTCATCTTTGCCTCATGCTCTCTCCTCTGAGGGGAAGTCATCCTCCTCTGAGCAGATGCATGAGAGGCATGGGAGTGAACAGATCTGTTGGAGTCCCTAGAAGGAAATCTATCTCTCCTGACCCCAAAGTTAGGCCTGCTAGTGGATGTCACTGGGGCTCTCCCAGTTCCTTCCCCATGTAGGTCTAAGTTGGCCCTGGTAAGTCTACTGACTAAAGGTTGGCCATTTTCTGCCTCATCCTCAGATAAGTTTCCCTCTTCCCTACCCTCTACATTCTCTGTTTCAGGGAGGTTAGAGTCTGGATCACCTTCTAAGGGGGGCATGCTCCCATCTGGATTAGAGGGGCCTGCATTGGCAGCCCTTCTGGCATCATATGTCTCTAAGAGACCTAACAGAAATGGAGTGGTAGGGTTAGAACCCTGCTTGTTTCCTGGAGGTACACAATTGTCTCATCTCCTGGAAGCTGAGGGCTGCATATCTGGAAATGACCTGTGGAGGGTCACTAACCACAAGGGGAGCTACTGAGATCTCTCCTGTGGTAGACATGCTTTCTAGTGAGGTGTAAGTAATGCACTTACCTACACTATGGGTTTTCCTACTGATCCCTTGCTAAGAGTTGTAGTCAGGGTGTGCTAGGCCCTTTCTACTACAATAGCTGGTTCAGTAGAACTCAGAATATTTCTAAACTTGTTATATGTACCTATGGTACCTTATGTGATCTTTCAAATGATATTTCAAGATTATATTTGGTAAAAACAACAGCAAGCTCAAAGCCCAACCGCTGCACACCAATGTGAGAAGTTGGCCTGATATATGATGCTCACTAGTTCTAGTGATCACCTTGTATCAGTCCAAACAACCCTTATGGTGATTGGTTGTAAGTCAACCTTATAGACCAGCTATCCTAATGGTAGCATGGACAAAGCAGTCTTAGGCTAAACTCTTTTGGCATGTGAAGCCAGCTGTTTTTCCACAATATAACCCCTTGAATACCAGATGAAAGGACACCACACAGGTTGTTATGAAAATAAACAGTATATGTATTTATAACAATCACCTCTGAACTCTTTATGAGATCAGAGGGCTAAGCACATGACAATCTCTTATGAAAAATACGATAAGTTGCACAAAATTACAATAGTGCCCTAGGGGCACGGTAAGCCATATACTAAGTAAATGGTATAAGGAAATCGATAGAAGGAATGGAGCTGTCCAGAGGCTGTAGGATCGCTGGGACTACACTACCCTAACTTTAGGTAAGTAATAGGAGGCCCACGGAACGCGGGTGCAGAGTGTGCACTCACACGCGGGATGCGTAACAACGTCTATGGACAGTACAGTTCAAGAAAAAGGTGAGTACGGAGAATCCTGACTAGTTAGGACTAAAACGACTGTGAATCTGGACACTAGGAGAGTCAATCTACCCTTGAGCACCGAAATGCTCTTGTTACCTCACCCACGGGCTGCGGGTGCATAGGTGCGAAGCCGTGTCGGGTTTATGCGTTGAAGTCTATGGAGCCTGGAAGAAAAGATGCTGCAGGCGACCAGGAGGAAGATGTCCGGTGCGATCCACGGGTGGATCGAGGAAGAAGAGGACCTGAAAGCAGAGGGGACAGTGTTCAAAGTCACTAGCCAGTGACCGGTGTGGAACCAGGAGGGAACCAGATGCTGTTGTCGCGATCAGGTGAAGAGTGGACGCTTGTCTCTGCAGCCACGTGGGCCAGGAGGTGTCTTCGATGACCAGGATGGAGGCACGAGCTGTCCCACGCAGGCTCTCGCTGTCGGATCTGGATTTGGAGTCTACAGGCCTTGGCAAAGGCAACCCACGCTGTGAGTGGAAACGGCGTCTGTAGTGGACCAGGAGGGTCCAGGGTGCTCCTCTTTTGGAAGGGAGCAAGGGCCAGTCTGGAGCAACCAGACCAGCAGTGTAGATTTCTTGGATCGTCGTCTAGGAGGTCACTAGCCAGCCGGCAAGTGACCAGACAACGCGTCGAGCAGTAATCAAGCAAAAGGGCCCCACGCAGATCTCGTGGATGCTGGAGGGCTGGTCTTTGGGGCAGGAGCTGCTCGGGGCTGGGGCTTCTCAACCCCCAAAGCACTTTCTCGAGGATGCCTCAGAAGTCGTGCTGGAAGCGAAGTGCAGTCTCTTCAAGATGACCGGTCCCACGTGTCTCGTCGCACCCACGGGTCTCAGCTGTGCTGCAGATGTAGGTAGAGGTCGGAGAGGTCTGGGAGTCTGGGTCTCGTCGGGCTCTTAAGTCTGGATCCGGCAGGAAGGACGACAAAGTGGACCGCTAGGACGCTTGATGGTGCCTGCAGTTGCAGGGTGGACACTCCTTGCCCACAAGGGAGATTCTTCAGTCTTCTGTGGAGCAGAACGTCGAAGTCCAGAGTTTCTTCTTTGTTGTTCAGGATAATCTAATTTGGAATGGGACCAGCTCCTACCTTTATTCTCCTAAAAGGGGCTGTACTGGTGACTAGGTCCCTCCCATGGGTGGGACCAGGAAGGCGGGTGGTTACACCCCCTATCCTTTGTCCGGTTTCGCGCCAGAGCTGGGGCTGGAGTGCCCCAGCAACTGGTTTGAACTGGTGTATGCACAGGGCACCTTGTGTGCCCCAGGCATGTCTCATTCCTTTCAGGCCTCCCTACCTCAATACACAAAGTCCTGTCTGGGGTGGTGCTAGCACCTCCCAAGGCAGGAAACCCTTTGTCCAGGCCTCCCTCGCTGCAAGGACACCCAGCAGCAGGAGGTCAGACTTGTGTCTGTGGTGGCAGCATCCATTTTGTGATGCTGAGGCTCGAGTTAACTTTAACCGGGGTTCATAGTTACATACATGTCGTGTCCCTCTAGAAGGGTGGAATGCTACCCCCGTGCCAGAATTGGTGAGGGGGTAGTATTCCAATTCGTATGACACCTTGCTCAACATGTTTTGATAATACTATACCAAAGTTAGCATTTAACCGCGAGGATTATAATGCACTTAAGAGTATATGGTATAACGTTATCATGGAACAGCTATAAGGACTTGGTTCCGCAAGCTGCAGACAGGCTTAGCTCATGCCAGAGCACCATCTCACATAATTCCAAGCACTCTGCCTTCAGGATTGATAAGGCCTGCCATAGGAGTGACTGATAGGAATATATTTGTCCATTTTAGGGTTAGATATAGGTATACTATATCTAAAGTAAAGGGTGTATACACTACCTTGCCCCAGCTGTTTTACCAGCCAGTTGTGTCTGTTTAGATGGCCAGCCAGGGATGGCATAGTACATGCTGCAGCCCCTGGTAGGCCTTGGGTTCATCTATGCCCTGGGTACCTAAGGTACACTGTACAGGGGCTGATAAGGTGTCCCAATACCAATTGGTAAATGCACCTAAAGTACATTGATGTTAATTTAGAGAGAGAACAGCTAGGCTGTGGTTCTTATTAGCAGGCCCACAGCCAGGGAAAGTCATAAACCAGTGAAGCAAAAAGCAAAAATCTGGGGTGACCATAGGATTGCAGACCCCACTCTCCTACAGGAGCAGAGCCCCTCTACAAACCCCAGAGTCATTTCTCAGGCTTTGTAAGTGCCAGTGTCACCAGACTGCTTTGAAGGGCACATGTGGTGCCCTCCTTGCATACTCCAGTTTGAGCCAGTTCAGGGAGGCGCTGGCTCCCACACTGGGCAAAACTGGACAAATGATATGAGAGTATCCTCCCCTCTGTCCAGCCCCTCCTCTGGGAAGGACCCTTAAATCGTCCCAACTCTTTCCCTAGGGCACGTAAGGGCTTACCTGTGGGTGGCTGTTCAGATTAGTCGTGGGACAAGATTCAAATCCTAAACCACTTCAACTTCAACCGTCTGGGCACCTTGAACTTACCCTGGAACCAAGACTGCATCAATGAAGATTCTTGCTGCTTCTGGTCTCGTCGTCGAACCAGTCTTCTGCATTGGTTGTGCCTGTGCTATGTCCAGGTTCCTCTCCAGGCCTGTAGGAATTAAGGACACCCAAATTAATCTTTGGAGTGAAGGAGTCACTCCCCTGCATCTGCAGGCACCGCAACTAAGCTGACCGATCTGCTGCTCCTGAAGTCCCACGGACTCGGAAAGACTCAGAAGTACAGGCCGTGGTCCTGCAACTCCCTCGAGGCCTGCACTGTCTTCTCAGCGAGTTTGAGCCCAGCATCCCTCGTCGGACATGCTGGAATGGAAACCATGTGCACTGCGTCAATTTGTCGTTGCCAAGGCTTGTGACTCTGTCCTCCAGAGATCTTCGTGCTACAAGAAGCTCAAGCATCTCTCCCTGCCAACATCTCCATCCTCACCACATCCTCTGCACTGTGGGCCTGCATCTTTGGTGAGCTGCTCGAGGTCCTCTTGCGACTCCTGTGCCTTCAGTCTTTGGGTTCTCTTGAGGGTCTTCTTTGTCTTCAGTGGGCTCCCCTGCTTGCTCTGGGCCTGCTCTGTGGCTTCTACCAAGGCTTGTTGGTGCTCCCGCCAGACACCGACTACCTGGTTCTTGACTTCTGATGTGGGACAGATCGTGAACAGCTCCTGGACTTCCACAGCCTCGCCTTGTCCCCACAGCTGTAGCGACAAGGTCACCGTCATCCCTCCTGCTTCTCCCGTCATCGGTCTTCTGTGTCTCCTGGTCACTCCCGAGTGGCATAGACGCTGTCCCCTCATCTTGCAGGTACCTCTCTTCAAGAACCCATCCTTGGATTCCACCGGACTCTTTCACCTTCGCCTGCGGCATCTTTTCTGAAGTCCTCTATTGTGGTCTACTGCGGTTTCCGACATTACTACGCAACTATGCACCTGGCTTCCCCAGTGTAGGTATACTGGTTACTGGGGTATGCACGGGAAGGAGGACTCTCCAACTTTC
Organism: Lissotriton helveticus; assembly: GCF_964261635.1. Lineage (NCBI taxonomy): Eukaryota > Metazoa > Chordata > Amphibia > Caudata > Salamandridae > Lissotriton > Lissotriton helveticus. The sequence goes on from NC_136062.1 coordinate 285,482,533, forward strand.
CATCTTCCACTGGGTTTCTTCAGGGTCCACTGAAGGGTTTCCTTCTTCTTGGTCCAGTCCCGACTTCGGTCTCAGTTTGCATTCCACTTTTTTAGTATATGGTTTGGTCTCCCCCTGGAGACCACTGTGTATTTGTGCTGACTTACCGGTTTACGTTTAAAGTATTGTGTGTATTGTGTTTATTTCTCCAGGTAGGAGATATACCAATGTTTTATTGAGTGTGTGTATAATAAATATAACAATTTTTATAACTACCCTGTGTGGTTCTTTTTCATTTAACCTACACTATATGATTAGTTCTGGTAAAACAAGCTGTTTAACACTAGTTCTGGACTAAGCCTGAAGGCTGCTCTCCACAGCCACCACTTAGATAGCTTTCTACGGTTGCCTAAGACCACTAAAATCACCATAAGGGTGTCTGGATTAGTGCATGGTGCTTCACATAAATAAGTGTGCACCATATACTAAGCTAGCCTCCTACAACCATGGTAAGAGGTACCCTTGTTAACAGACCCACGACCAGCCTTCTGCGACACCATCTCCAACTTCATCGACTCCCACCACTACGTCCTACTCAGCGATCTCAATGTCCACGTCGACGACCTCAACGACACCAACTCAATCACCCTCCTGGAGAATATGAGCTCCATTGGCCTCACCCAAATGGTCACCAAACCCACGCAAAAAGCCAGACACACGTTCGACTCCATTTTCACCTTAAGCGACAGAATCAAATTCAGCCACGTCACAGAACTCGCCTGGACCGATCACGCCATTGTTCATTTCATCATCTCTTGTGCTCAGCATACCATCGCCAAGCACCAAAGCTCCTCCTACCGCAGCAGTGACAAGGTAACCGAGCCTCAGTGGCCACAGGCCCCCAGCACCTCCCAACCCGAAGCTTCAGCAGACATTTACCACGCCATCCAAAACATCTCTGCCTGGATCACCAAGTGCACCGACAGTGTCGCCCTGCTGAAACCAGCAAAAGCCAACACTACCTCAAAACAAGCCAGCTTGTAGACTCCAGAGCTCTGAACAAACAAGAGCAACTGCTACCGACTCGAGAAGCAATGGCACGTCACTAAGAACCCCTCCGACAGAGCCACTCACAAAGCAGCCCTCAGCAACTATCACCTGCGCTTCAAGGAATCCAAAAGACCATCTATCACTACTTGCAGCAACACCGCGGCCAAGCACATGAAGGAACTCTTCAAAATAGTCAAGGAATTCTCCAACCCGACAGTCACAGAGAACACCATCCAAACCTCCCTAGAACTCTGCAACAGCCTATCGGAATACTTCCACAGCATGGTTGCCACCACTTACAACTTTGACTGCTAACCCACCAGCCTTACCCATGACATCCTCAAACCACCAGCAAACACCAGCCAAACGATCACCACCTGGTCTCCGCTCACCTTACAGACCACCACAACCATCATGTCATCCATCCACTCCGGGGCGCCCACCGACCCCCTACTCCTTACACCACTTCAACCTCAGACCTAACCCTGTAAGTATAGAACTCACCAGCATCCTCAACACCTCCATCTCCGCAGCAACCTTCTTGGACAGATGGAAACACTCAGAGGTCAGATACCTCCTAAAGAAACCCTCCGCCTACCCCTGTGATCTCAGAAATTATCGACCAGTCTCCCAGTTCCCCAACCCAGCCAAAGTTCTCGAGAAAGCCATTATTCAACAGCTCACTGTATACCTGGAACAAAACCGCCTACGCAACACCTCACAATCAGTATTCCGTGCCAACCACAGCACTGAGACCGTGCTGATTGCTGCCACAGATGACATGATTAATCTCCTCGACCACGGAGAAACAGTGGCCCTGATCTTTTTTGACCTCTCTGCTGCGTTCTACACCATCTCCCATCACACCCTCATCGACAGACTCCACAACTTCGGCATACAGCAAAATTTCCTCAAGTGGATCACCTCTTTCCTGACAGGGCACACACAGAGCATCGGACTGGCTCCATTTACCTCTGCACTCAAGGATATCATATGCGGTGTACCCCAACGATCATCCCTCAGCCCCACACTGTTCAATATCTACATGACCCCCATCGCAGACGTCGTCAGATTCCATGGACTCAACATAATCTCCTATGCAGACGACACTCAACTAAACTTCTTGCTCACCGAGGACCCTACAACGCCAAAACCAACTTCTGCTACGCCATGACCAGCGTAGCAAACTGGATGAGAGAGAACTGTCTCAAACTCAACTCTGACAAAACAGGAGTACTGATGTTCGGGAAGAACACTATCATATGAGACCACAGCTGGTGGCCAGCAGAACTCGGAATAACACCCACTCCAGCAGACCATGCATGCAGTTTAACCATGGCATCATCCTCGACAGTCAACTGACCATGAACCGACAAGTCAATGCAGTTGTCTACTCCTGCGTCCACACCCTTCGCATGCTCTGCAGAATCTACAGATGGATACCAGTCAACAACAGAGAGCGTAATGCAGGCCCTTGTCACCAACCGCTTTGACTACGGAACTGCTCTCTATGCAGGAATTTCCACCCAGCTGCTCAGAATACTCTAGACCATACAGAACACTGCAGCCAGACTCGTTCTGGTCCTCCCCAAACGTATCCACATTATTCCCCACCTCAGAAACCTCCACTGCCTCCCCATCCAGAAAAGATGCAGTTCAAGATCCTCATGTACGCCCACAGAGCTCTACACAATAAAGGACCGTCCTACATCAGCCATCGACTGAACTTCCATCTGCCCGTAAGCCACCAGCGCTTCTCCTGACTTGCCCACGCACAAGCACCCCACATCCGTCGCAGCCACAGCAGGGCCATTCCTTCCCCTACATCGCCGACAAAACCTGGAACGACGTGCCTGTCTGTCTCCGGACAGCACCATCCCTGGTGGACTACAGGAGAAAACTCAAGACCTAGCTTATTGATGGAGACACGGCACCCTGAGTGCCCAGATACCCCATGGGGTGACAGTGCTGTGCTATACAAATGCTGATTGATCGCTGACTGCTTAGGTGTGTTTGGCGTTCACTTGAGCATCCTTTGAGGGGTTTTGATGCTCCTTTTCCAGTGAAGATATAGTGGAGCATAGCCTTTCTCTGTCTTACAAATGTAAAATTATAATTAGAAATTAGAAATTTCTACAAACTGCAGAGGTGACCCCAATCAGCACTTGTTTAAGAGAATTCAATAATTACACCAGAAATTAATATATATTATTGGGCATTAATTATGTCCTGCAGGAGGGCAAGCCCCGAAATGTATTAAGGTAATACGGCAACGTTTTCTGATGGATACTTCTAACTGCAGGCTCTAGACTTAATCTAGAAGATGTAAACAGCAATGCTCCTGCCCGCTGGTAGGTAGTGTCGTGTGGGTCTGTGTTGACTTCGTTCTACTCCAGAAGTGACACTGCATAGAAATGAAACAAAACTAAGTGGCCAACATTTGAGTTAACTGCTTCAAAGTATGAAAATGTTCCTTAGCCACTATAAAAATTTGTTTATAACCCTACACTCTCCCATTCACCAATGACTGACCTGCTGAAATAGCCAATCTATACCAATTCTCTGTTCTGCAATAAAGATCCTTCTGTCATAATTCTGCTAAGAAAATAGGCACCTGAGCTATAGTAGCCTGCATTGGATTCAAATGCCTCTCCATGCACCAACTACTTCCATTTCTCCATGTGCCCTTGTACCTATTTCTCTCTTCTGGAGCCAAAGATTTATTGAGCAGTTCTTAGATTCTCTCAAAAGATCTGTACATCCCTGAGATCCCCTTATATCTTAAGTCAAGAAGGCTCAGTACAAAACCAGAGAATTTTCTTCCCCATCTGGACCCACCAAAAAACCTTGCTTCACTGGTATTAGAAAAGGCTATTCTATCGCTAAAGGCAGCACCACCGGGGACCAAGGTTTAGATGCCCAAAAACGAGTTATCAGGATTAACTGATGCCTCTCTTTTCTCACCTTCATCAGAACTCCCTAGATCATTGCAAACGAAGGGAATTTATAGCCTCTGTTAAGACTTTAACTGTTGAAAAAGAATTCACTACATATGCACCCCGAACTGGCCTCCAACTGAAGTACTTCTCCACTTGAAATGTAGGTCTGGTAGAAAGTCTATATCAGCTGCTTAATTCACTTGAAGTAAAACTGATGCAACAACCAGCCTTTTGCAGTCCCGGAGAGGTCTCAAATGCCAATCCGCCATCTGATTCTATGTCAGGACCGGTGGCTCTGATTATGCTATTTCTCTCTTCGCTTTATTCCATTACAATTTTTTCAGCAGCCAGAAAAAACATGTTTTTAACATTTTCCTCCACAGAAATGGAAATAACGAGAAAAAACATAACAGCACAACTAAGTCCAGTTTAAACTACATCTCCCAAGAGTCTTCGGGGCATCATCCACCCAAGTGCTTCTACAGTGTCCATGTAATCTACAGAGCTCCCCTGTCCAGGCTGTCCTTCCTCTTTCTTCACTGCTGAGGCAGCCAGTTAAGTGCTTTTTAGGTCTCGCCTGTCGATGCGCATGCGCATCGAGCAAGGCGAGAGTATTGCGAGTTATCCACTCTTTATCCACACTGCAAGGAATCGTGGCAATTCCTTGCAGTGCCCGTGACTTTTAAGGTCAATGCGCATGCGCATTAAGCTTATGCGCATGCGCATTGACCTTAAAAGTCACGGGCGCGTGCATGTCCGTCTTTGTTTACCCGCTCCGCCCCCTCCCGCCGTGTCGCCTTGCCTACTCTCTTCCACAGCCTCCCCCAGCTCCGCCCCCTCACTACTTGATTGCACGGCCGCTAGGCCGTGCCTCCCCTACTCTCCTCCCCCCTCCTCCCCTGCCTGCCTGCCGCTAGCTGAGTCCACTTATCCCAGTGTAGATGCAGGAGTACTTTACATCAAACACAGAGGCACAATAAAAACATAAGGATTTAGGATTACATGCGTTACATAAACGGGTCACCCTAATTAAAATTCAATGAAGTGAGCTCTTCGACTAGGTTAAAGTCGCGCCTAACAAAGCAGCAGACTCCAAGCACGGTCCCCTTCCCAAGGTACTCCCCCACCCACGTTAAACTCGTCGCATTGTGGGAGGGCGGACCTGTTCTCAGTGTGCTCTGTTTCCACACGAAGAATAACAAGCCCACTCCCTAACACCGAACAACCCCTGCTACGGAGTCTGCTTGCTCTCATCGTCCTCGAGCTCAGCTTTCGCTGTAGCAACAATCCACTCGCGCGCCCCTCCTTCACAACCGGCTGCGTGGACTGCTCACGTGTGGGTTATTCCTTATCTTCCAGAGCAGCAAAGAGGTTACTTCCGGTGCGCTGTCAGGAGCAGCATCTTCCGGTGCAGCAGACTTTTTAGTGGATGGATGGGCGGTCTATTTCGAGGCGGGCCAATGTTGCTGACCAATCACAGGACTCTCTGTGAAGTATAGCCTCAAATGCCCGTATGGTTTTATTTCTCTTTTGCTTGTTAAAACAATTTTAAACCTTTACTTCGGTTTCACGTATTAACTATAGATGATAGCGGCAAAAGGATGTTTGAAATCTTCTGTCGGGAACGGCAGGTAAGGAAGGCCCTTATCGGGAGCCATGCCGGCTGATTCGAGGGGTTTGTCATGTGGATAGGGATATAAGTGTGCACGAAGAACCAGCCCTCAGCCTTAACTCTGCTTTGGTGCTCATACAGAAACGTATTTGTAATCTGAATATGAAGCTGTGTTGTCTATGAAGAATGTACCTGCTCTTGCTGTCGGTGTCAGCTGGGAGAGTCTCTCCTGGGATTGAATGGCCGTGTGGTTATTTATCATCCTTATCTTATATATGTCATTCACTATGGTGGAAGTGAAAGCCACTCTCGTGTTATCGTGATTGTTTGCTTTGAATACGATTGTGCTTAGTACTTCTCAGCAGGACTGCTTGCTATCTTTTTAAATGGGCCATTGGCAACCGTAGCTGTTATATTCTTTAGTGCGATGGCACCAGCGATGCTCGGGTGCAAGAACGAGAGAGACAGAGTAGAATTAAAGTTATTTTCCAACAGAGATGAACATTTTAAAGCACAGTAAGTCAGGGATACGGCAACAACTAGATCCCATTTTGAGTGAACCTAGGTGGGTTGTTAGTAAGTATATATTTATTGCCCAAATATTTTTTAAATCATTTCAATATAAAACGAGTAATATCATTAGGCAATGTGAATAACTCAATAAAAAAAACATAATTGGTACTACGAACCCTCATTATTCGTTTTTAGACAATTAATTATCTTTCATCTTTAAACGTTTTCAAAGGGTTAAAAAAAAGACCAGCCATGTGAGGATCTACACCACTCAACAAGGCTTTCATTGACTCCTTAAAGTTCCTGAGTTTAACCTTAAAAAAGAGTGCCACAGAAATTTCCCTCTCGGAGCCAAACGCCACCCTCACACAGTGCAATAGGTCTCGGAGCATTTGAGTTAGAGCTTTTAGAAATGTTTATGGCTTTTTTTTTTTTAATTCTTTAGCATTGGCTACAGGAAACAAAAATGCTAAAGATTTACACAAAAACCCATAAACAATTCTAAAAGCACTAACTCTAATGCTGCGAGACCTATTGCATTTCCAATGCTTGTTCTTTGTCTCCCTAGGCCCGAGGCGCCACTGGTGACGGGAAGCGCCGGGGGGTGGGGTAGCGGGGGAAGGGGCCATAGCGGGATTGTATTGCTCTTGGTTGCGGTATTGCATGTTTCACTGTTTGGGATTAACCTGTGTTGCTTTCACAGATTCCCTATCGGCCGCGGGAGTGGGTGCGCTCCTTACGCAGCCACGTCCCTCTGAATTGCGGTGTTTCCTTTCACCACTTGGGGCGCTCTTCCGTCTTGTTGGTCACTCGGCGGGGCTCCCATTTTGAGGTGCCGCGCTGAGTGTACGAGCCGCAAGAGCCTTGCCTGGTCCCGCCTCACCTTTACGCCCTGGTTCTCCGGGGTCGGTATTGCCCGCATTGTGTCAGGTTACTTTGAACGCCCCGGCGGGGGTCCGTATTGCGGTTTTACCACGTATGACGCCTTCGGGCGATTTCTATTGCTGAGCACTTTTCTTTGTAATTGCGCTGGGAGGCGGGGAGAGGCCCGGTCCTGCAGGAGGGCCTAGCGTGCTGGGGGCTTGTGGTGCTCGCCCTGCCTGCAGCGATTCACTGCCCCAAGAGTCTAGCAGTCCTACGGTCTGCCCATATCCCCCACTTCTAAGTGGCATTGAGCACTGTCTTTCTACCTCATTATTATTATTGTTGTGCATTTTCTGATGGAGCAAGACAATGTTTATGTGGAAGAGGAGGCAGAGTTCCTTCCCTATGATGATGCCTTCTTTGAGGCAGTGGACACATCTATTTATAGGTGTACCAAGGCGGTGATGGGTCCTATGGAACAATGCATTGTTTGCGTTCTGAGGCCCCTGCGCCGGTGCCGTCAGAGGCCCCTTCGCAGACCCGTAGTGCTAATCCCGCAGGGGTGGGTTCCCCGCCCCCGAAGAGGTCCTGTAGTGGGGAGGGGCCTGGGGACGCCCTGGTTGTTGCTAAGGGGGCGTTTGAGCGTTTGCATAACGCATTCCTAGCGCGTGCAACCCTGTCCGTTCCTGGGCAGTCTTCGGTCCCTGGGGCTGTTCCGTCTCCTGCGCCAAGACTAATGGGGACTCCCGGATGATTTGGGCGATGACACAGGGTTTTTGTGGTCCTGGCGCCCGGCTGCTTCTTCTCCTTCTCTGCCGCAGGATAGTTCGGGCATGCTGGACCCGGAAGAAATAATTCAGCCGAGGTCGGCGGCCTGGACCCCTTGACAAAGGGTGGCTAAGTTTGTGGCTGGCTGCCTCCGCAAGCCCCTATAGAAGGAGGCGAGGGGTTGCCTGCGGTCTGAATGTCCGCGCCCTACTTTAGAAGGGAAGGTGGCCTGTACCCCGGAGCTTGACTCCAAAATGGCAACCTTTATGGCCAAATTCGTAAAGGATCCACGGAAGGGTATCAACAGATCGTGGCGTTCATGCCAAGATAAACTGCTGGACGCCATAAGGCATTTAACCAAAATATTGGATATGGCGGAGGAGGCCAAAGATTCGGGTGCTGCCATTTCCCCAGAGGTGCTTTCGAACTGGGCGCAAAGCGCCATTATATTCTTGGGCAATGCTAACTGCGCCCTATCGACGGAACGTCATCGATCATTGCTCATTAAGTTGGACCCTAAGTTAGGGGATCTGGCCTCCACAGAGGCTGGGGCCGTGACACAAGGGGGGCTCTTTGGGGACCCCTTTGGTAAAGAGTTAGGCAAGTTTGTATCCACTTTCACCTCGCTGGACAAGGCCCAGTCCAGCATCAAGAGGGTCTTTCAGCCACAGGTCTCTCAAGGGGCTGGTCGCAGTAGGGGCCGTGCGACCGGCTGGGGTGCAACTTCCGGTCCCCCTAGGGGACAAGGCTCCGGACGTGGCCAGTACTCCACCAGCGCCAGTTACTCCGAATTCTATCCCACGAGAGGTCAGCGATTCAGAGACCGTGGTTTCAGGAACAATGCCAACGGAGGGAATACTTCCGGTAAGTGTGTTGCCAGCGGCAGGTCTTTGTATCGGGGGCGGTTGGCACGCTTCCAGGACGCTTGGCCAGAGATTACATCAGATGCTTGGGTTCTGCATACTATCCGCGGGTTTCATCTAGAGTTCTTTGATACGCCTCATTAAGAACTACGCCCTCGTCCCATTTTCTGCTCTGACGCGGATACCCTCTTGGTAGAGGAAGTCTCCGCCTTTCTCCGCAAGGAGGCCATCTGTCTTTCTCACCTTCACCCTCGGGGGTTCCTCAGCAATATTTTCCTGGTGGACAAGGTAGATGGGGGCCGTCGGCCGGTCATCAACCTCAAGGAATTCAACACCTGGTTGGTGTATCGACATTTCAAGATGGAAGGAATCCATCTGCTCAGGGATCTCCTCCTTCCAGCCGACTGGATGGTGCGCCTGGATCTCAAGGATGCCTAATTGGTGGTACCAATCCATCCGCCACACAGGCGCTTCCTCTGGTTCTGTTGAGAGGACCAGATATACGAGTTCACCGCCCTTCCGTTCGGTCTTTCCTCGGCACCGTGGTGCTTTACAAAGGTGCTTCACCCGGTAGTGGAAGTTCACAGAGCCCAAGGCATCTGGATGATCGTCTATTTAGACGACATCTTGATTATGGCGCAATGCCCCAGGACTTTGTCGGTGCAGCTTCGGCAGACGGTGTCGCTTTTGCAACGTCTGGGGTTCGTGATCAATGGAGACAAGTCTGTTTTGACACCGTCGCAGAGTGTAACCTTTCTGGGTTTCGTCCTGGACCCGGTCCGGGCTTCCTTGAGCTTACCATCCCGGAAAATGGCCAAAATTCAGCACGAGCTACGTCAGACGATCTCTAAATCTCAGGTCTCCCTCAGGCAGATTGCCAGGGTGGTGGGGCTTCTATCCTCGTCCATCCAGGCAATCTCCCCGGGTCCACTGCATTATCGAGCCATGCAGCAGTTGAAAGCATCCCATCTTCGAAAGGGGTTGCCTTACTAGCAGGTGGTACCCATCTCGGCGGAGGTAAAGGAGGAGATGGCGTGGTGGCTTTCTTACGTGGAGGCGTGGTCGAGCGATTTTTGGCTCCGTTCTGGACTTGGTTATAGAGTCCGACGCCAGCAGGTCGAGATGGGGCGCACATTGCGGAGAGTTTTCCACAGGTGGCATTTGGTCTTCTGAGGAGCAGTGGTTGCACATCAATTGTCTGGAGCTCCTGGCGGGATCCTTCGCGGTCAGGTGTTGGACGAAGGACCGGGTTCAATCTTGTGTCCTTCTGAAGATGGACAATGTTTCAGCGGTCCGGTACGTCAATCACCTGGGGGGTCCTCGGTCCCGGGCCTTGGCGAATCTAGCGAAGGATTTTTGGGAGTACTGCCTAGAACACCATATTTCAGTGACGGCGGAGTATCTCCCGGGAAAGACCAACCAGGTGGCGGACTGGAATTCGAGGTATCTTACCGATTCGAGCCAGTGGAAGCTGGACCCAGGGGTCTTCCCGTGGCTGGCCAGTCTGTGGGGGCCTTTTACGGTGGATCTCTTTGCGTCACGACTGGATCATCAGGTGCCACAATTCTTCAGTTGGAGGCCGGACCCTCTCACGGAGGCCACGGATGCTTTCCTACAGGAGTGGGGCAGGGAGAAGGCTTATGCGTTTCCTCCCTTGTCCATGATCGTGCGGACAGCAACCCAGATCTGCCGACAGAGTGCGGAATTGGTGCTGGTGACACCGTTCTGGAGGTCTCAAGTATGTTTTCTGGTTCTTCTGGAACTTTCTTGGGATTTTCCAATCCTACTCCCCCGGTTTCCTCACCTGCTCCTGAGTTCCAGCAGGGAATATCATCACCTAGTCACCGAGGGGACTCTCCGTCTCATGGCATGGCGGCTTTCCGGCAATGCTGGACGCTCCCAGGCCTTTCGGGACCGGCTGAGGAGCTCTTGTCCAAAGCATGGGCAGTCAGCACCTCCAAGCGCTATCGATCCGCTTGGGCGAAATGGGGGCGTTGGTGTCTTCGAGGAGGTTTGGATGCCCTGGTCGCCGGAGTTGTTCCCGTCCTGAACGATTTGGTGGAATTAGCAACATCTGGATTAGCATATCGTTCTATTAACGCGGTCCGCTTGGCGATTTCCGCGGCTCACTGCCCGGTGGATGGCTCCCCCTTGGGGGAGCATCCTTTTGTCTGCAAGCTGTTGCGGGGTATTCGTCTCTCGTTACCTCCGGAGCCACGTTACTCTGTGTTATGGAACGTGAATTTAGTCTTGAACCTTTTTCTTTCCTGGCAACAGAATAGGTATCTTTCGTTGAAGGAGCTTTCAGCCAAATTGGCCATGCTTTTATGTCTGGTGTCTTGTCGACGGGTGTCCGATGTTCACGCTCTGGTTTTTTCACCGGATGGGGTGACGTTCACGGAAGGTTGCAGGACTAAGTCCTTGACTCGATCCATTTCTTACTCTGCATTCTTGGATTGTCCCAAGTTATGTGTGGTTAATTGCCTTAAGGCTTACGAGGAGCTTACTCAAGATTTAGGCCCTCCGGGCGAACGTCAACTTCTCATTGCTTTACGAAAACCGCACAGGGCAGTCTTAACCCCCACCATTGACCGGTGGGTGCGTTGGGTCATGCAGGAAGCGGGTATTGATACCAAGCAGTCTGGTGCCCACTCTGTCAGAGGAGCAATGACTTCTAAGGGAGCACGTTTGAAGGGACCCGATGCGAGCGGCGTACTGGTCCTCGGATTCTACTTTTAAGAGGTTTTACTTTAAATCGGTCTTAGACGTTGCTCAGTTGGTGGTAAGTAAGCTTTAAACTAGCATAATCGGAGCCTTCGGTCCTGACATAGAATCGAAATTTGCCTAGCATAAGTAACGGTAAGTATCAATTCTATTAAGGACATGGAGCCGAGGATTATCCCACCCGTTGCACTTTTGTGCGAACCCGCCCGTATGGGAGTAAGTACTTCTTTTAATCTCCATCTCTTTATGATGTGTTTGAGCTTTGATGTCCAATGTTTGCTTCTTGCATAATGAGGTTGTCCGTGAAGTGCCTCACAATATCTTTGTCTTTTTAGGGCATGACGGTGCTAAGCAGAATCAATAAACCTTTTGCGTGATTGGCGCGAAGAAAGAGGAAGGACAGCCTGGACAGCGGAGCTATGTAGATTACATGGACACTGTAGAAGGACTTGGGTTGATGATGCCTCGAAGACTCTTGGGAGTTGTAGTTTAAACTGGACTTTGTTGTGCTGTTATTATGTTTTTTCTAGTTATTTCCATTTCTGTGGGGGAAAATGTTGAAAATATGTTTTTTCTGGCTGCTGAACAAATTGTAATGGAATAAAGCGAAGAGAGAAATAGCATAATCCTCACCTCCGTGTCCCTAATAGAATTGAAACTTACCATTACTTAAGCTAGGAAAATTTCGATTCTCTATTCCTAGTAAATATTCCACTCTAAAGAAATTTTGCGTTCAAAGCAGAAATGTTATGTTTGCCAAGTTTGTCAACTCATTCAATATGCTTTCATCTAAGCAGGTGAAATAGGTCATAGTGGACACATTGTCCATCCACATCCAACCTGCACTGCCTACAAAATTAGTAATCCTTGAAATGTGTCAAATTATTCTGTCTGAGCAAAATACCTGATCCTATACTTCCTTACTCCTCTATCAGACAATGCAGACTCCAAGTATGTACACTGCTCATCATCCACTGTGGGAACAATATGACCACACTATTTTATCCAGTGCCAATAGATCCAGAGAATTTATATGCAGAAAATGTTCCTCTTACTACAACCTTAACCAGGTCTTCTGATCTTACAAGTGAGCATCCCAAACAAGGTTCCTCACAGCTGTTCTAGGACTAAATCTGGAGCTGTGCCAAAAATAGCCCATATATCCCAAACCTCTACAATGTCCAACCACAAAATGAATTATTCTTTCTCTTCTTTTAACAAAGATTATCTGTGTACCATAATCCTTTTCTTTAGCCTGTTGGTATCCATTTCGATAGTACTCTGTATTGTAATGGACCTGGAAAGACTGCCTGTATGGATTAAGACAAAGGACAAATCACCTGAGCTAGATCCTTCAACAAAATGCCAAATTCTTAGAAATCATGCAACTCTCCCTTTTGATCAAATGTATTTCTTTTCACCAAGATCAGTTTCACTTGAAGACCCTGACATTTTTCAGATTGGAATACATTTTTCCACATTGATAATGAAACCCAGATCCACCAATAATGTATTTGCTGAATACAATTGAATTAATAACCTGCATGAGCTTGTGATATTAACAGAATGTAGCTCAGAAAACGGATTAAACATACTTATCTCTTTCTTTAAAAAGCTGCTAGTGGGCTCAAACGTTTTTCAAAACACCACGGTGCAAAAGATAATGTGAAAAAAGGGCAATGGAATTTATAAAACAACCCCCTCCATGTGATTCTAAGATATTTCTGACTCTCCTGGTCTGTTCCTAGAGTGAGGTAAGCCTTTTTCAAATCTAACTATCCAATATTTTTTCCCCAAAATGTCCCTCAACCGTTGGATACAGTCCATGTTGACATGCCTGTAAACTAGAAAACTGTTTAGACTGCATACATGTATCACTGGTGCCAACCTTTGTTCTTTTTGACCAAACATATAGTACTCACATAGCCTTCTCCTGGTGGGTGTTTTTGTGTATGGCACCCTTTTCTAACATCTGAGTAACCTCTACATCCACTAATTTCATGCATGCCTTGTCTAGGACTAACTCCCTTGGTACTGACTCCTGAAAAATAATTTCCAGAAGGTCTATTTTCATATTTTTGATGGTCTCCAGGACCCAAGGATATTGTGTCAACTTTTGCCGTATCTGATTGAAGAACCTTAGTCTTCCTCCCACCTTTCTTTTGGAAAAACCACAAGACCTCTTCCTGTGATCATTCCTGTCTGGTCTCCTCCACTACTTTCTCAGATTCTTCCTATTCTACCTCTCTAGGGATAAGAAACAGTTGCTGATTGGAATCCCCGTCTGGTTCCTTTTCCTTTATAACAATAGTTGGACCTCTACATATTCCTCAGCTAGTAGCCAATCCCCTCCAGCAAGCCTTTCCAAAAACACTATTGCAGAACACTTGTCTCATATTAGGCTGAGCCCCATTTAGAGCTGTTAAAGTTGATACGTATTTGCCTAGAGACCTAACTTGATACTAGCCAAATAACAAACCATTCTGTTCCTCAGAGTGTTCCCTAGTTCCCATATCTCCTAACTTCAGGTTTATTTTCATTAATATAGCCTTCCGGTGTGCTTCCTCAGTCATAGCTAAGATATGGTCTACTGGTCCTAATGCATTAAATAATTTATCTTGACAGATATTTGAAGCACTTTCTAATTCATTTGTTGGGTCTCTTTCCAGTTTAAATAGGAAGGAAACTAACTCCAGATCTAAATTTGGGGTCACACAAACTTTTTCCCCAATGACCAGTCTAGGACAATCGGTATGCATCCCATTGTCTGTCTCCTTCTCCATAGGTTTCCTTAACAATTCCTTTCATAAACTTTGCCACATACTCCATTGGACACCAATCAGAACCATGTGGGAATCTTAAAGAGTTGGAGTCCTTTCCTCAAGGGTTTTTGAGCACACCTTTCTCATTGGCTCTCGTGCAAAACATCATGTAATCCACCCGACTCCTCCATCCCATCTCGTAGGTTGAGGATATACTCATCTATATCCAGATGCTCATTTACCTCCAATACCCAAGCCCTTCATCTGCATCAATATAAGACTTAGGTACTTCCTTTGTGTTGCCAAGACACCTTGCTCTTTGTATCGCTCAGGATATCCTTCTTATTCATTTTTAATGCAAGGACCAGTCTTCTCAATATCTCTTTCTTTTTAACTTATTCTCCTATCCCCTTGATGGTTAGCAGTTTTTCGCACCCTTTGGTCTTTTAACCTTCTTTCTAATATCCTTATCCTCTGATAAAGCCCAAAATTCATCATCAGAAGGCACTTTTCGTCTTGTTTTTTTAAATTTGCTTTCTACTGTTTACCTAATTTGGGCTCTCAAATTCTCCTCCATATTTTTTTAATCATTTCCTTGCTAACCAAATTTGAGGACATCTACACAGAATTCTTCTCTTTCCCTGGCATTTAAATTCCCACTTCAGGTCTAAATAGTACATAATAAAACCGTGATCAGTAGTTGAGTCACAGGCTACCCCTTTGTTACAAATCTTCAGAAAAAAATAAATGAACATTGTTCTAAATTGTCAAATGCCTTAACTGAGCATTATGCTTCTGTAGCATTTTCCAACTGTCAAGTAAATTAGCAATTTCTATGAACAGTTACCTAGGTAAGCTTAAGTATTAATCACAACAGTGTGTTGTCATTGTAAGAAAGACGACCCAAGGCCCTTGATGAACTGGTGGCAGACATATCCTACCCTCCACTACAGGGAGCATAGCCACATAAAATAACTGAAAAAGTGAGCAACGGGGTCAAAAACTGACATTTATTAGTAGCATGGAGAAAGGTGCATCCATTGCTTAGGTAATACCCTCATTTCTTGCACATCCACCCTCTGCACACTTGAATAGATTTGTTCCTAACTTCCCGACTACTGGCAGTGTTGACACATAGCACTAAATATTTGAGGATGACCTACTCTGATCACTGCTCCCTTTTACTAGCCATCTGGTGAAGCTAAGACTCATGTGCCATCCTAGCATCTGCCGTGCTCAGCCCTGGGGACGTTGTCTATTGAGAACCTTGAATGACAAAATAATGCATTTCTTTGAGGTAAATGCCGACTCAGCCTCCTTGCCGCAAGATGAATGGGACGCCTTTAAGATATGTATCAGGAATATTTGCATTAAAACCTCTTCTGGGGTCCACTCCGCACTACGGGCCAAGTTCGATCATGTGGAGCACAAGGTGCTTCTCTTGGAGCGCCGAGCAATCTCTGATGTGGAGGCGCCATACGTATTGGCAGTGACAGCTCCTCCGCTAAGGCGGTGGAGCGTCGCACACTGCTTTTTTGCAGTGAAACACAGAGAAAATAAAATGATAACTTGCGTTCTTATAATTTTATTATCGCCTAATTCAGCTCACAGCTTTGCGTGAGCGGGCAGGGGCAGGGGAGGATTGGTAGCACCCTGCTAAAGTGCGGAATGACTGCTAGGATGGCCCTCTCGCGGTGCCCAAAAATGTCTTGCGTACTTTGCATGTTTTCCATGCAGGTTGCATTACATCATGCATGGAGAACATGCCCAGGTCTATAATCAGCGTCAGAACGCAGAAACACGGTGACCATACCAATCACAATGCTGCTAAGGCAGCGTTGTGTTGGCTAACTGGGTGCCTGGGTGTGCGTCCGGAGGCCGAGCAAGGGAAGGACTATGAAGGAGAGATGCTGCAAGGATACGGAGCAATGGAAAGTTTTTTTTTTTTTATAGCTGCTTCCCTGGCTTCTTTTCCCCTCCAGCGTCCTCCCTCCTACCTCTTGCGTCCTCTCCCCCTCCCGCCCTGCCTCCCTACCTTTGATCCGTGCTTGCCGCCTCTGTGTGTCCTGGTAAAGCATATGGCCCAACTGTACACGGTGGCTCGCACCAAGGGAAATCTGCCAACATCCTCTTGCGAAGCCCTTATACTGATGATTCCCAAACAGATGGGTACCCTCTGAATAGAGGAGCTTACCCGCACTTGTCCCTGTCTAAATCTAGACTGTAAGATCCTGGAGATAATCATCGCAACGTCATACACTTTATATACTACACCCATGTTATCCACCCTCCGCTGGCTTCCCATCGAGGTAAGATCTATCTACAAGACTGCCTGTATCACCCACAAAGCCTTGCACTCCTCCTCTCCTTGCTACCTGGCGAATAAACAAACTCTCTGGAGGCTCTAGACCATCACGTAATGCGGAAAATGTACTGCTTGAACCTCCCACTTTCAAGAAGGAAAGATCGATGGCCCAATCCTTTTCAGTCAACGTGGTGAGAATCTGGAACTCACTTCCGCCTCAGCTCCGGACAACCACCTTGCCCCAAGCCTTCAAAACTGCCCTCAAAGTTCTCCTACTTCAAAGACACTTCAAAATGTAATTCACGCCTCTCCATAATCTGAAGGAAGACCTTCCATTATAGAAAACTCTACCCTCCATGACTATGGAAGTGCCTTCCCAGTGTGTTCTTGTGGTTTGAGTGTCTGCCATTTATTGCAGTATTATCCTTCTACCTGTGTTTGGTACTGTTTTGTAACTCGCACATGTCACTTTTCTCTTGTAACACACTGTTTGCTACCTCTTACATTTTGTTTGCTTTAGATACTTGCACAAGTGCCACCTTTGCCTACGTAACGTTTGTTCTTGTGTTTGAGTGTCTGCCATTTATTGCAGTATTATACCTCTACTTGTACTTTGTATGCTTTTGTAACTTGTACACATATCACTTTTTCCTCCTGTAATGTAGCATTTGCTACCTCTTGTATTTTGTTTGCTCACAATTGTCACTTTTGCCTCATGTAACTAAAAGTTTGGTTTTGTAATATGTTAACTTGTAATTTTCTCCTCATGGATCATTACTGTTCCTATTGTGAAGTGCTCTGACACCTTCGGGTAAAGTCCGCGCTATATAAAAACGCACTAAATAAAATAAAATAAAATAAATTAAAACAAATGCGGATTTGTCCTGGGGAGGAGCACATCCTCGAATATTAGGGACCTCTTCCCAGGGCATTAAGTGGGATGAAAAACAGGGGTGGGGTCTCTCAAAGGGACATGGTCAATGTAATTAAGGGTGTGTCTTAAATACACGTAAACTGAAAATATGTGCGTAGCATAATAGGCTGCCGACTGGTGTTTTGCTGCTTCTGTCACTACATCCAGATATATAATACAACAAGTAACATTACACCTACAACAAACTAGGGCTATTGGCTTTGTTACCGCAACTTCCGGGTCCTCGCAGAAGTGCGCAGACCTGGAAGTTGCGGCCACCGTTTGACATGAACTATGGCTTATCAAGGCTTATGATAAAGGATGTGTATTACTCGTTTGGATATTTACTGACTGGAAGGACACTGATACGTATATATCAATTTGAAGTTTTCTGGATACTATTTTTGTAATCCACATGAGAATTGGATTTCCACCACACTTCTTTGATCTTCGGGGCTTCGAGCGAAAGTTTTTGATTGCTGACATATACTGGATAAACCATTCGCTGCAGACTCTTTGAGCCTTGAAAAAGTCTTCACTCCATTTACTATAGTTTTTTTGTGTTGCTGCGCCACCCAACGAACTCATGCTTCCAGGAGCTATTTGATGGGCGGAAAGGGGTTTTTGAAGAGGTTGGCAGTGGCCGGCATTTGGCGTGTTTTTCCATGTATTTTGTGTGTTTCCAGCTTGTTTTGCGTTACAGAAGTTGCTCTTTTGTTTCGTAGAAAGCTCTAGGCGTGCCTGCATGGTTCATGGAACATATTTGCTTTTATTTGAATTGCGAGAGTAGACCAGGAGTGGATTTCCAGTGGTTGGCGCTTTTCTCTTGGCATGCATCTGTAGTAAACCTAGGGGGATAGTTCTGGTGATGGGAGGGGTTACGAGGAGGCTGTGGTGATTTTATTTCAGCTCTCTTTTATCAAAAAAATGTTCAGCCTTTAAACCTACATGTTCTGTTAAGGAAATAAACATGGTATTTTAAACATTCATTAAGGCCTGGGTTTTTTAAAGTAGAGAGCAACATTCTGAATGTGTTATTTATTCCATGATGTTCATGGTTTTGGGAATATTGTGTGATAAATGTCCCGAAAGAATTCGCAAGAACTTTTAGTGTAAAAATCAGAACTTTCTCTATGGTGACTCCTGCAAAAAAACATAGAATACAAAAAAAACTACAACCTTGACCTTAAAGCAGTAGAATAGACTGAGTGCTGACACACTCCGCTGATTAAATCATAGCAGTGTGGGATTTGTTTATACAGGAGCAAAGAAATAGTGCAGAACTAACTTTAAAGAGGAACTCTGAACTGCTAATATAAAGAATGATTTCTCTTCCAGACTTATAAATAGGCTGTCATAAAGCTTGGTGATTAACTGCGCGTGGGAGTGTGATCCCGTGATGTCGGTTCATTGAGTTGTTTTTCCTTAATTTAATATAGTCTGTAGTCTAAACAAGGAGGGGCAGAATGAGAGAAAGTCATGATGTTTCCAATGTCGGTGACCAGCTGTTAAGCATTGCTGTTCGATTCGCAGAGCAAGCAGTTCACTGGTGCTCAGAGTCGTGGCTGCCAGGCCTCGGCCTATAAACCTATCCTCTTATCTGCTTTTAGGCCTTGTTTTCTCAGGAGGTGGTTTTAGGGTTGTGTAATGTTTCCCAGGTTATTCTTTAGGTTCTTTTTTTTGCAACAATTTTGATGTTACCCAAAGATGCGATAGCCGATATGGTTTAATACACTCTATCAAACATCTATGGGATTTATTCGGAGTTGTGTAATCATTAACACATTCATCATACAATAGCCAGTAAGTGATGGAGGCATTGTACACTGCCTGGCAGTTGGTTTTAATAAAGACTGTCCCAAGGCTAATAGTATGAATGCACACTAGCCAAACCTAATGGGTTTAACAGTTAGTAATAATAGCTGTGGGGTTGATCATGG
This sequence comes from Lissotriton helveticus, assembly GCF_964261635.1. NCBI lineage: Eukaryota > Metazoa > Chordata > Amphibia > Caudata > Salamandridae > Lissotriton > Lissotriton helveticus. The sequence continues at coordinate 285,501,765 of NC_136062.1, forward strand.
GTCTATATGCAGCCTCTGATGCTCGTGATCTCGGAGCATGGAATGCAGTCCTTGGTATTGTCAACTGGAACACTGATTTACCTCTATGCTAAACAGCGTCCGTGCACATAGGTAGTAAATCGGAGAATGACTAAGAAGCAGCTATTTCTGAATGAAGGAGAACTAACTGAATAAAGCTTAGACCACTGGTGGCAAGAAACAGAACTAGCGACTGCTTACCTTCGGACTGGCCACAAACATAAGGAGTAATACTATCACAGAAGTGAAAAATGTTTTACAATATGGAATTACATTGTATGCAGAAGAGGTTGACTGTAGTAAAACAACATGGGTCGCCTTCTTGACCTGTTGAACAAGTTACTTACCTTCGGTAACGCTTTTTCTGGTAGATACAATATCTGCCTGTGGATTCCTCACCTTGTGAATATCCCCTTGCGCCAGCAACATTCGGAAATTCTTTTCGTAGCTTCGCGCCGACGTGGACTTGGACGTCATAGAGGCACGGCACCGCTCGCGACTCCGCTGACGTCACCGACGCCTATAATAGGCCCACGCCGGCGCGATGACATCAGTTCCGCCCTTTTTTCCGTGCCTTCGAGGCACACGGACGGACCAATGACAGTAGACATATACCCAGTATACGCAGTACAAATATCAAGGTAACACACAGTGTGAAGCAAATGCAACAAAACATTTGAAATAAACAACCCCTTGAAAATAAAACAAATACATAATAGAAACTCTGGCATAGAAGAGTGGACAACGGGGAGGCGGGTGGGTCAGTGAGGAATCCACAGGCAGATATTGTATCTACCAGAAAAAGTGCTACAGAAGGTAAGTAACTTGTTCTTCTGATAGATACATCTGCCGTGTGGATTCCTCACCTTGTGAATAGAGTCCCACAGCAGTCCCCACTCCCGGAGGAGGGTGTCCACTCTTCTAGACCAGGAAATCCTGAAGGACAGAGCGTGCAAAATGACCGTCCCTCCTCACTTCGGAATCCAAGCAGTAATGCTTCACGAATGTGTGGAGGGAAGACCAAGTCGCCGCTCTACAAATATCCTCTACAGGCACACCTCTAGCCAATGCTGAGGTCGAAGACTTGGCTCTAGTAGAATGAGCCCTTATACTCTCTGGTGGTTCCTTACCGGCCAAAGAGTAGCAGATCCTAATACAGAGGACGATCCATCTTGATAAAGTCCTCTTATGGACCGCCCTTCCTCTCTTGCAGCCAGCAAAGCCAATGAAGAGCTGGTCATAGACACAGCGACCCAGGCTGTGCAGATTACTCGCCTCATTGTACCAACTTGTTGAGCTGACTAATAGCTTTTAAAGCGGCTTTCCGCATTTCCTTCGTTTGCATCGTGTGTTTTTAAAATTGTGACTGTAATTTTATTGTGCTTTACTTTCTCGCGCTTAGCGAGTGCTGCCTACCTGCTTCATCACGCTCCAGACCCCGGTCCGCCTCGGCTGAGTGCCGCTTGTGCGGAGGGTCGCCTGCAGAGCGCCATTGACCCGCCTCATTTCCCCACTTCCGCCCTGCCTTACACAGTGCAGGTCAGCGGGCTAGTGGTTGTTGACTACCCAGTATAAATTCTGGTGCTTCGTGGGTCTCCATTGATAGACACAGCGACCCAGGCTGTGCAGATTACTCGCCTCATTGTACCAACTTGTTGAGCTGACTAATAGCTTTTAAAGCGGCTTTCCGCATTTCCTTCGTTTGCATCGTGTGTTTTTAAAATTGTGACTGTAATTTTATTGTGCTTTACTTTCTCGCGCTTAGCGAGTGCTGCCTACCTGCTTCATCACGCTCCAGACCCCGGTCCGCCTCGGCTGAGTGCCGCTTGTGCGGAGGGTCGCCTGCAGAGCGCCATTGACCCGCCTCATTTCCCCACTTCCGCCCTGCCTTACACAGTGCAGGTCAGCGGGCTAGTGGTTAAACGCCCCCCCCACATAAAATGCCCGAATGGCGGAAGCGCAGCGGACGAGCGCAGCGGGAGCGCCGACGTCGCGCCGAAGTCAAGCCAAAGTCCTGCCCGTCTGCGCCCGTCCGCGCCGGGCCGCGCCCAGCGGTCGCCCACCCTGCCCTCACGCTCCGCTACTCTTCAGCGGACCTATGCTCTCTACAACACCCGGTTCCGTTGCCCCCTGAGGTCGTCAGGAGGGCTCAAGACTGCAGTATTTCTAACTTCCCCTGTACGGCGCTCCCTTCCTCGCCTGATCCCGTTCCTCCTCCCGTCCCCTCTGACGCCCCGCCCCCGACGCCCACTATCGTTACCCTTAAGATCCTTTACCTCAATACGCGCTCCATGGTAAAACACCAACTCGAGATCTTCCATCTATTAGATGACACTAAGGTAGACATTCTCTTCCTGTCAGAGACTTGGCTGACGGAAGACTCTGTACCCGACATCCTAGCCGCTGTTCCTAACGGCTACTATATCCTGCATGTTAATCGGCCCAGTGGGCAAGTTGGCGGCGGGGTATCAGCCATCATCCGCAAAGAACATGCCTTTTCCATGCTAGACTGCACCCCTATCCCTCACTCTCAAACCCTTGCCATTCTGCTTCGCTCACCCTCCACTTCCCTTGTCTGTGTTCTCATGTACAGACCCCCCACTTATATGCCCTCCTTTGCTCTTTCAGTTGGGGAACTCCTTTCTCAGCTTCTTATAAACCACTCCAGAATTCTTTTTCTGGGTGACTTTAATTATTGGCCTACAGATCCCCAAGAGAGCCGATTGTCAGAACTGTTTACGGAAACTCTTACCAGTCTGAATTATCAGCAGTTGATTTTCACTCCCACTCACTGTAAGGGCCATATACTTGACCAGGTCTGGCTTGCTAATCTTGACTCTTCGCCCCCCCTGGTCACTCCTTGCACCTGGTCCGACCATTATCTTGTTTTCTTTTCTGTTAACCTGCCCAGTTTTCACCGTCCTCTGCGCCCGGCTGGCATTATGGCCCGTAACTGGAAAAATGCCAATATGACTACTCTCCATTCGCTTCTGGCAGCCTCAACCCCTTCTGCTCTCGAATCTGTTTCCCTTCAAGCTTCTACTCTTGAGCTCTGGCTGAAGGCAGCTGCCGATATTGTAGCCCCTCTAAAGTCGATCAAAATCTCTCGCCCTCACGACGCTCAGCGATGGTTCTCGGACCAGCTCAAACTCGATAAGCTGGCCCTTCGCCAGGCTGAACGCCGCTGGCGCCAGAAGTACGACCCTGCACTCAAGACTGAATTCACTACTTTACTAAATAAATACAAATCTTCTATTCTTGAAGCCAAGACCTCCTACTTTTCACGCCGGATCCTGGAGTCGGCTTCAAAAGCTAAGGACATCTTTTCTATCGTTAATGAGCTCTCCCTCCCTGACCGTATCACCCTCCCGCCTGCTCCCACTCAGGCTCTGTGTGATGAGCTCAATTCTTTTTTCTTAGACAAGATTTCCACAATCAAAAACAACATTCCCCCGCCCTCTCCTTCCAATTCTTTTCCTCTCCCTTCTGAAAATGCCCAGAACTTCCATACCTTCCCTCCTATTTCTATCACGGAATTTCATAGCCTCCTCCACAAAGTTAGCTCTGGCTCCCCCAGGGACTGCTGCCCTCCTCACATCTTTAAAGAAATTTTTAGGCTCTGCCCTGATCCTGCCCTGGCCCTTCTCAACTCTTCGTTGACATCAGGGGTTGTTCCTGAGGCTTTTAAGCAGGCCATTGTGTTACCCATCCTGAAGAAGCCTAGCGCAGACCCTCTCGTGATGAGTAACTACCGACCCATCTCTCTCCTCCCCTTTTTGGGAAAGATCTTGGAGACATATGTAACCAAGTGCCTCAGCTCCTTTATGGAAATTTCCTCCTTCTTGGACCCTCATCAGGCTGGCTTTCGCCCACTACATTCCACAGAGATGGTGATTGCTGCAGTGATGGACACTCTTAGAACCGGCGCCGACAACAACATCCCCCAGGCTCTTGTCTTGTTAGATCTGTCGGCGGCCTTTGACACGGTCGATCACACCATCTTGATCGACCGTGTCAACAACGCCGGGATCCGCGGGATCGCCCTTGAGTGGGTTCGCTCCTTCTTACACGGCCGCTCCCAGGCTGTCCACCTCTCCACCTTCTCTGCCCCTTTCTTCCCCCTCACCTGTGGTGTTCCCCAAGGATCAGCCCTCTCCCCGCTCCTCTTCAATTTATATATGCAACCACTTCTGGCATCCCTTCGCCACTTCCCAGCCACCATATACAACTATGCAGATGACCTGCAACTGATTTTTCCCCTGGACACTTCCCCTATCTCCCGTCTTAACATCCAAACCACAATGCTACGTATTTCTGACTGGATGGCTCATAGCCAACTTAAGTTGAATCCGTCCAAAACGGAACTCGTCCTGGTGGGCGGCTCCACCAACCCCTGGAATGACAATTTTTGGCCAACTTCCCTTGGTGCCCCTCCTCGTCCAGTCAGTACTGTGAAAAGTCTAGGAGTGATCATCTCGGAGGATCTATCTATGAAACCTCAGATCTCTGCAGTCACATCATCCTGCTTCTTCCAGCTGCGCAGGATCCGCAAGATCTGCAGATTCTTAACCAGAGAGGCACTCATTCTTACCATCTTGGCCTTGGTCATTTCCAGGGTTGACTTTTCTAACATCCTGTATGTGGGGATCCCCGCCTACCAGCTCCAAAAACTTCAGCTACTTCAGAACCAGGCTGCCCGCCTGGTGTTTCGTCAACCTAAACATCAGCATGTCTCTCCTCTTCTGAAGAGCCTTCATTGGCTCCCTGTGGCCAAACGGTGCTCCTTTAAACTTGGCTGCACTGTATTTAAGTCCCTTCACAACCACGCCCCCGAGTTTATTTCCTCCAAACTCAGGCGATATCTCCCATCCCGTCACCTTCGATCCTCTGCCGACAATCTTCTCTGCATTCCATCCATTCGCCGAAAAAAACACGGTGGCCTTCGGCTTTCCTTTCTAGGCCCCACTTTTTGGAATTCCCTCCCTGTGTCCTTTCGTCACTGCCCTTCTTATGATTTGTTCCGAAAAACCCTGAAAACCCACCTTTTTAAGTTGGCTTTTGAGTAGTGCTCCCTGCCTCAGTTGTTATGTCTGTTATGAGCGCCAAGAAACCGTCTCGGTGTACGTGCGCGGTACAAATTCTTTAACATAACATAACATAACATCCAACCGACAGTCTTTAGTTCTGTCCAGGTAAAAAGACACCGCCCTCTTGGGGTCCAGACGGTGTAATCTCTCCTCATCCTTGGAAGGGTGTGGGGGAGGATAAAAGGTAGGAAGGGTAATGGATTGACCAAGGTGGAAAGGAGTCACAACCTTAGGCAGAAAAGCAGCCCTGGTCCTAAGAACCATTCGATCAGCATGAATGGTCAAGAAAGGGGGCTTGTAACTAAGAGCTTGAAGCTCACTTACCCTCCTTGCCGAGTTTATCGCAACGAGGAAAACTGTCTTAAGAGTCAAAAGCTTCATAGGACATTTGTGAAGAGGCTCAAAGGGAGCACCCATCAGAAAGGACAAAACAAGATTTAAGTCCCACTGAGGCACAATAAAAGGAGTAGGAGGGAACTTTTTTATGAGGCCCTTCAAAAACCTTAAGACTACAGGAGATTTAAAAAGAGAGGGCTGGTCAGGCAAACAGATAAAAGCCGACAGCGCTGAAAGATAGCTCTTCACTGTGGCAACAGCAAGCCCCTGCTGTGCCAGACAAAGGGCAAACTGGAGAACATCAGATAAATGGGCCTTCAAAGGGTCTATAGACTTCTCCCTGCACCAAATAACACATTTTGACCACCTATAAGAATAGATGGACTTAGTGGAGTCACGCCTGGCTGACAAGATGACATCCACTACATCAGGCGGGAGAGAAAAAGAACTCAGGTTGCCCCGTTCAATCTCCAGGCATGAAGGTGTACGGTCTGGAGGTGGGGGTGTAGAACCTGCCCCTCTATCTGAGAGAGGAGATCTGCCCTGTGAGGGAGACGGAGCGGCGGGTGAGAGGAGAGGTGGAGAAGGTCTGAGTACCACACCCTTCTTGGCCAATCCGGGGCGATCAATATAACTTGGGCCTGGTCTTGGCGAATTTTCCTCAGAACCCGAGGAATCAAAGGTATGGGAGGAAACGCGTAAAGGAGTTGTGAGCTCCAACTCAACTGAAACGCGTCCCCCAAGGCTCCTTGCATCGGATACTGGAGACTGCAGAATAACGGGCAGTGAGCATTCTCTTGAGTGGCAAAAAGGTCCACCTGAGGAGTTCCCCACGTCCGAAAGACATGACGAACTACCTCCGGATGAAGCCTCCACTCGTGGTCGGCAGAGAACTGCCGACTGAGACTGTCTGCACGAACGTTCTGAACACCGGCCAGATGATTTGCCATCAGACAAATCTGATGGTCCTGAACCCAGGACCAGAGACGCAGAGCCTCTCTGCAGAGACACTGCGACCCCACTCCTCCCTGCTTGTTGATGTACCACATCGTGGTCGTGTTGTCCGTCAGGACCTGAATCGACCGAACGCGAAGGGAAGGGAGGAAGGCCTTGAGCGCCAGACGTATCGCCCGCAACTCTAGAAGGTTGATATGAAGCAACCTTTCCTCTGGAGACCAAAGACCCTTGACCTCCAGGTCCCCCAGATGAGCACCCCACCCTAGAGTGGATGCATCCGTTATTACCGTGGCCACCGATGGAGGAAGTTGAAAAGGCTTTCCTTGCGACAGATTGCCTTCCACGCTCCACCAAGACAGATCCGCTGCAGTTTCTCTGGAGATCCTGATGGACTCCCTGAGATCTCCATTGTGCTGAAACCACTGCCTGCGGAAGCACCACTGGAGTGCCCTCATGTGCCAGCGTGCATGGTTGACCAATAGAATGCAAGAAGCCATCAGACCGAGCAGGCGAAGGACCTTCAGGACTGGAACAACCGCTCCATTGAAGAATAAAGGAATCATTTCCTGTATGTCGCGAATCCTTTGAGGAGGAGGGAATGCACGATATACAGTAGTGTCCAGTACCGCACCTATGAACAGGTTGCGCTGGGAGGGCACCAGGTGAGACTTGGGTACATTTATCGAAAAACCCAACCTGTGCAACAAATGAGTTGTCTCTTGCAGATGACGGAGCACCTTCTTGGGCGACCAGATACGGGAATACAGGAATCCCCGACCTCCTGAGTTGTGCTGCCACCACTGCCAAGACTCGAGGCGCAGTAGTAAGACCAAACGGAAGGACCACAAACTGGTAGTGTTGCGACCGAACCGTAAAACGGAGATACTTTCTATGCGACTTCAAGATGGGAATATAAAAATACGCATCCTGTAAGTCGAGCGACACCATCCAGTCTTCTTCCAGCAGCGCTTGAAGAACCTGTGCAAGAGTGAGCATCTTGAACTTTTCCTGTTTCAGGTAAAGGTTCAAGATCCTGAGATCTAGGATTGGCCGAAGTCTGCCATCCTTCTTGGGGAGAAAAAAAATTCAATAAAGGTGGATGACCCAATATACCCTTGCGAGCTTGGGCTTCAATTTAATATAAGAAAATGCTGACAAGGGGTTTTATTTAGTGATACCTTAGTGGCAGGTAATTGGCCGATTTCTCATTGAATGTTTTTATGACCAACTTAATAAAATTAAGACCTGTACTTAAATTAAATTGTGTCACTTTTAATTTTGACCAAGTGGTGAAAACTCAACAGAAAGAGAGCTACACGGGAAATGATTTTGATAGAAATATTATTTTATATAAAGTTTTCTTCATCAAGGGTACAGTTATATAAGAACAAATCAATAGACAAACAAATGGACAAGAAATTAATAAAGTCTAAGACTTACTTGTCCACTTCTTTTGATTATGATTTGTTTTGCACAGCGATATCTTTGTATATATTTAACAGGATAAGCTGTCATGTATCAATATTGAGTAGAACACAACACAAGTGGACCAAAGGAAAATGTATTAATTTCCATACCCACTCAACAAGAAGACATACTGAGAGGACTCCGTCCCCATAGCACATACATGGCACCCACCAGCCATAAAATCATAGACACATTTGAAAATTTGATTAAACACGAAATATCTACACTTCCTTTCCAACCACCCATTAAACAAGGTAATCTCTCCCAAAGAGAAAGAAACATTCTTCAAAAACTAGCTAATTTTTTCTTAATTCTGTTTCTATCTTCAGCCTCTGCTTGTTTTCTTCTCTAGTCTGTCCCTGGCGCCGGGAAACCCATTGCGGGTAGCTGTGCGCAATATAAGTTCAATAAAATAAATAAAAATAACACATCTATAGTGTGTCAAACAGCCGACAAAGGGGGAGCGTTAGTTATTATGGATGCAACATACTACCATGAAAAGACGGCAGAACACACTTCAGATACCAATACGTATGCACCTCTACAGAAGGATCCCACTCTTGAATTTACCGGCCTTTTGAACCACATCATACAACAAGCGTTTGATAATGGTACAATCAATGACAAAGCTAAAAGATACTTGACTCCGAATAACCCCAAAGCACCCACCATGTATATGGTGCCTAAAATACATAAGCACCCGACGCAACCAACGTTTCGACCTATAGTGTCGACCAAGGGAAGCATCCATGAAAACATTGGAAAATTTATTGATAAATACCTTCAACCGTTTGTCCTTGAAGCAGGATCATACATAAGAGACACAACCGACTTTTTAGTCAAATTGGAGAACAGCATCAATCAACTCAAAGAATCTGACCTACTACTATGTACAGTTGATGTCTGCTCACTGTACACGTCCATACCACACGACATGGGCATAGAAGCCATCGAGAAGGTCCTAGTTGGATCCTCTCTGGACACAGATCTACAAGTGTTCATTATGGAACTCCTAGTGTTCACGCTGTACCACAGTTACTTTACCATTAATGGCAACTGGTTCCACCAATTGTGCGGCACGTCCATGGGGAATTGTGCAGCCCCGTCTTATGCCAACATCTTCATGAGGACATTTGAAGAAACTCATATGTTGAAGAGTGAAACTTGGAAGATACATGGGAGGCTATACCTACGGTTTATTGACGATATATTTATCCTCTGGTCAGGATCAAACACCAGTCTGACTGACTTTCTAGAACATTGGAACACAATCAACGACAGGATACAATTTACCTGGAACTACGACAGAGAAAGCATTCACTTTCTGGATGTAGAAATACACAGGCAAGAAGGTATACTATCCACCACCATCTTCCGCAAACCCACAGACCGTAATTCCACATTGCATTTTAAGAGTTTCCACCGACCTAACCTCAAACTCAATTTACCATATTCACAACTCCTGCGAGTTAAACGCATAGTGTCCTCTAACACTGAGAGTGACAAACAACAACAACTAATGTTGCAAAGGTTCAAGGCACGTGGGTATCCACAGGATACACTAGATAAGGCAGCTGCCCGCTGTAAGAGAGTCAATCGCAGTGATCTACTACGCACCAAATCCAAAACTGAGAACACACGCATGGTGGTAGTGTCCAAATACACTGTCACCAGTAATCAATTTCGCAGGATGATTCTAAAACATTGGCCATTATTGAGCACAGAACCAGACTTCCAGAACATTTTTGCACAAACTCCAATTTTTGCCTACACCAGAGGACGCAACCTCAAAGAAATTCTCACCAAGCCCAGCGAACAAACCACCATGCAGACCTACAAAGGACTCTTGCCGTGTTACAACTGCAGCAATTGTAACAATGTTATACCAGGGAATTTTACCAACCATCCTATGAAAGGCCACAAAGTCAAATTAAAAGTCAATGCCACATGTAACTCCACTAACGTTATCTATATGCTCAAATGTCCTTGTGGCTCATGCTATATAGGCCACACAGAAAGACAAATACGCACACGCATCCTAGAGCACAAAAGTAACATTCGGACCAAAAACATGAGATCTACAGTAGCAGCCCATTTCCTGGAGAAAAATCATTCAGTGGTCCAGTTGAAATTCTTGATTCTGGAGCAGATCAAACCCACCAGATACAACAAAAACACACTCCTCAAGCGGGAGAACTACTGGATTCGCTACATGGCGATGATGCAACCGAACGGGTTGAACGATAGGATGGAATTCCTATGCTACCTGTGATAGCAACCGTCGTAGTACATCATTGTTCATGTCCGGATATTCATTGTGAACCATGTTTTATGTTTTTCATTGAGAGTACTATACCACATATGGGTTATGTTCATTCTACCCCTTAATAGTTTTCATGATGCATTTTCATTGTGAAAACAGTTCACACGTCTTCATTGATAGATGTTTTATGTTTATTGTATCATCCCATAGTTTTTACATTTATTCATGATGCATTTTCATTGTGCCTCACTGCATGCCTCTTTGCACCCTCGAAGTTATTTCATTTAACACTCTAACATTGATGAGCACCTAATACCACTCCAAGATGGCGCCCATATTCGGGGCTTTAGTCCTTCTTGGATGTCACTTATATTAACCAACATTGACGCGGGACGTCTTCACTTTATCGAGTTACACGCTTGGAGGAGCACCTGCATGGAACCCCAGCAGAGTTAAATCACCACCTAGTAAGTACCGTTATGGACCGATTCTCTTTTAGAATCAAACCAATAAATATTCCCAGCGCTAACTAGCTGCACCCGTTTCTTACAGGAATACGGATGTAACGGTACGGCTACCGTGAGTTACTTCGCTTTTTAATCACCGAGCACGCATGTTCACATCGAGTGCAGGCGTTCATGTTCACGATCACGCTTTCCGCCCGCATGATTTACCGATCAGGCAGCATGATCATTCACCTATATCTGCACTTTATTCAGGCATTAGCACCCGGGCACTGTACTATTGTTTCACGCATGTTCCATCGTTCACCAGCAACCCAACGTATTCACGTTTTTTTACGCATGTGTTCACACTATCCAGACCTTTGTTCACATCATTTTGATCTCCAGCACCGAGTCTTATGGTCACCATCACTGTTTCTATTGAACCATGTACGTACTTGCAGTTTACACTTCACAGCAACATATGAGGCTGACAGCCTTCCTTGTCTTTTTTCTCTCGTAGAGTAATCCCCTGATGAAGGGCTGAACGAGAGCCCGAAATGCATTGGGAATGCTAAAAAACAATCATAGAATGCTATTTGATGAAAAGTCTTGCAGTATTGACAACCATGAATTCAATGTGTTGATATAGAGACTATAAGTTCAAAGACTTTGAATATATATTTGTGTTTTCAAAAAAATTTTATTAAAATTATCAAGTGCACAAAGACTTGTTCTTCCTGCAGTGCTCGGAGGAGACTACCCCCTCGTTGGGGTAGCTTTGTAATAGACTTTGTCACGAACCACGCTGTAGAGCACAGACAGCGATACCTCAACAGCACGCCACAGACCATAACCTTTTTTGTATACCACAGAGGAAAGAAGCAGTGCAAGTCCCATTCACCCCCCTTGTAAATCCTCTGAAGCGCCTTCCAGTAGTACCCCTGGACTGAAGGCCCAAAGATTTCGCAGTGGCCCTACTGTCTTTAAAACGTTCCAAGGCCGCATCAGCCTCATTGCCAAACAATCCTGAGCCATCAAAAGGCAAGTCCATCAAAACAGACTGAACATCTGTAGAGAACTCCGACGTTTTAAGCCACGCGGCTCTCCTAGTGGCCACGGAAGAGCCCATGACCCTCGCCACCGAATCAGCAGTGTCCAACCCACTCTGAATCACTTGCCTCGCAGCAGCCTGAGTGTCCGATATCACCTCCTGAAAATTCTTTCTATCCTCCTCAGGGATTTTCGGAACCAACTGCTTAACAGAATCCATCAAGGCATGGACATACCGCCCCAGCAGACAAGTTGCGTTGGTTGCCTTTAACGCCATACTGGCTGAGGAGAAGACCTTCTTGGCAGCCTGATCCTGCTTTCTGGACTCCTTATCCCCAGGAACCTGCGGAAAAGCACCAGCAGAGCTCTTCGAGCAGGCAGCCTGCACAACCAAACTCTCAGGCAGGGGGTGCGTTGACAAAAAATCAGGGTCACCAGGCGCAACCCTGTACCTCCTCGCCACTGCCCTAGAAACCGCAGGAGTAGACAAAGGCTTCTTCCAAACTTCATAGATGGGTTCAGCTAACGCATCATTAAAGGGCAGCATTGGCTCAATAGAAGAGGAGGGTGAGTGAAGAACATCAGTTAGAAGATTTGACTTATACTCAGCAGTGGGCAGAGTAATGTTCAATAAATTTGCCGCCTTCTTGATAACCGTGTGATAAGGCACCACATCCTTTGAAGGCACATTCGACACCGAAGTCAAATCCCACTCAGGAGACAGTTCAAGCCCACTGGCCTCTCCCAGGTCCTCAAAAGGATCTTCAGACTCCTGCAACTCTCCTTCCTCCATATCAGCATACCGATATTGTTCTTCCTCCAGAAGTCTCTGGGCTTCTCTCCGTGACCTTACCTTCACGATAGAAGTCGAAGGATCCGGAACCGACTCCGACGGGGCCGGCGTCGATCCCGAAGTCGGATAAGGTCGTTTCACACGAGGTCGAACAGAATCCTGCCTCTGAGTCGTAGGCACCGGCGTCGATGGAACCGGCGGTGTCGGAAAATGCAAATGCGGTGGTAGAGCCGGCATAAAAGGCATGAAGGGCGCAGGAGCATAAGCTTTGGGAACACCCAAGTAAAAAGACATAGGACCCGTGGGACCAACAGGTGCACCAGACGGGTACATCGCCCTGGAATAAACACCAAACATGGCGTTCAGGAATTGGGATGGATCCTGACCTGGAGCTGGAAAATCTGGATACGGTCCTCCGGCTGTTCCCGAGGAGGCGGAGTCGACACAAAGTCGACCTCTTCCCCGAGTCCCGGAACCGGGGTCGACGAACCCGCAGGCACCGGAACCTCGGCCTCACCAACCTTCTGCACCTCACCTTCATCCTCCTGACCAGAAGGATTGGACGGATCTGGAGAAGGGATAGCCAACTGCTTCGGCGACTCGGGCGAATTCGGATGCGAAGCTTCACCAACAGAGTCCTGATCCTCCGACGCCGAAACCTCCGCTTCTTTATTAAGAAGTTTGACCTGCGACTTCGGCTTTGAACCAGAGTCCTTCCCTGAGTGATGACGTGACTCATGGCTCCTCTTCTTATGCTTTTTCCTTGAGGATCTTGAAACATGAGCTGAAGACGATTCCGAGCGCGACTTCGATCGAGACCTCGACCTCGAACGCAGAGATCGAGACTTCGAAGTCTTTTTAATCTTCTTACTCTTCAGCTTTGCCACGAGGAGTTTCGTCTCCCTTTCCCGCAGGGCCTTTGGGGTCATCTTCTTACAACAAGGGCAATCCTCGACGTCATGGTCGGAACTCAGGCACCAGACGCAGCACTCATGCGGGTCAGTAATAGACATTGTCTTGCCACATTCTCCGCAAGCCTTAAAGCCAGTCTTCTTCGACGACATCTCGAAGAAAACAGAAACAGCAATAATAGAACAAGAGTAACAAAGTTACCAGGAAACTACAGTACGATCCCAGGAAACCGTTAGCGTCGACGACGCGGAAAAAAGGGAACTGATGTCATCGCGCCGGCGTGGGCCTATTATAGGCGTCGGTGACGTCAGCGGAGTGGCGAGCGGTGCCGTGCCTCTATGACGTCCAAGTACACGTCGGCGCGAAGCTACGAAAAGAATTTCGGAATGTTGCTGGCGCAAGGGGATATTCACAAGGTGAGGAACAAGGTGAGGAATCCACACGGCAGATGTATCTATCAGAAAGCATTGCCAGGCATGCAAAATGCCTTTTGCTGATGCTGTGCAGCGAAGGAGCGGGTGGGGATGAAGCAATAAGGAAAAGGCAAGGGAGCAAAGGAGGCGAAAACAATGAACGAGCGAGCTTAGGGCGAGGGATGAGGTAACATGGAGTTGTGTTTGTTGGGGGTAGCAGCACACAAGGAAGAGAGGTAGAAAACACATGTACTCTCATGAAGTGTTGACAGATAAAGAAAAAATATGTTCCGTGAATGAGAGCAGTGGAAGGATGAAAGTCAGCCAATCAATGATGGTAAAGAAGCTATACTCCACAGAAGCAACAAGCAGACGATGAGATTGGACAGCCATTGAATAAGACGTAAGCAGACGAGACTGACAAGGCCAACTTATGGAAAACAATAGGCAGGCTCCAACTCTACTTTATTTTTTGGTATGGTCCACAAGGGACTTTCAGCTACAGACGGCTAAAAGCTGTCTGGAAAGAGTCCCAAAAGTAACACCAGTTTGTGATAGTCAGAAGAGTATCTCTTTGTATTGCTGATAGACCGTCAATTGGAACTATCAGGGGCAGCAGTTCTTAACACTTACACCTCTGTGGATCCCCACTGAATCATTACTAGAATCCAGGGACCACAGCTGAGTCATTATTGAAAGCTGGGGCCCATCCTACGCAATTTCTATGATTTCAACATCGAAACAATAAACAAGGATACATAAAAGGTATGCATCAAACAAATAGGCAAATATTGAAAAATGTATTTCTTTCACAATACAATATATAAAAAATTGAAATTGGAATTTTAACAGGAGAGTTGGAGCTGTTTTTAAATTCCTTTTTTAAATCTTAAAGATGAAGAGATATGCTGAACTCTGGCATACTACTCTTGTCTTTGTTTGCATTATGCATATACTCTTTTTGTCGGTGCTTTAATTGAAGCCACCCTTCATCTACACCAGGGGTCTCCAACCTTTTCTGAAATAAGAGCTACTTAGGTTCAGTGAAAATTATCAAGAGCTACACATCAAACAAGATTACATTAGGAGCCGTCATCTGCCATATTACCAGCAATAATCACCTCAGTGCATCAGGCATTGTTGCCACAATAATGTAAATAATACTCTTGTCAGTGTAGAATGTCTCTGCATGGTAAATAGATAATGGCCATAACTGCAATATCCCTTTAACCATCTTAGTAATATTATTAAGTCCCCAAATCACAGCCTGGTTTATCACTCAAATAAACATTTTAAATACATTTTGAAAATTAAACAATTTTTCTCGGAATATCAGCTAATGATTTCTTAAAATACACACATTCTCATCTCAAATACACACTTTTCAGTTTAGTTAGATACTATGGGCCAGATGTAGGTGCTCAAATACCGGTCGGAAACGGCCGAAAATACAGATTTTCGTCCGTTTCCGACCGGTATCTGGACATTGTAATGTAGGGGTGTTTAAAACAGACATATTCGGTAATTTTACCGAATCGTTAATTTTACAGAATCGGTAAAATTACAGAATCGGTAAATTTACCGATTATGTAAATTTTACTGATTCGGTAAATTTACCGAGTGGTAAAATTACCGAATATGTATTTTCAAATGTAGGTAGCACTGTTAACAGTGCTACAGGGCTTTCAGGATTCGGTATTTACCATGTACCATGGGCTTCAAGGCCCATAGGAATCAATGGCAAATACCGATTCGGTAATTACCGAATCGGTAAATACCGAATCCTACCGAATCTGTAAAAATTACCGATTTTTTATCTACATCTAATTTACCGATTCATAAATACCGAATCGGTAAAATTCGTGATTTATGAATCGGTAAATTAGATTTACCTACATCGGGCCCTATGTGAGGCTGGCTTAGTATATGGTGGTACCTATGTAAGTGTAGCACCCTGCACTAATCCAGACAACCCATAATGGTGAATTTAGTGGTTTTAGACAACCTCAGAAAGCTCTCTAAGTGGTAGCTGTGGAGAGCAGCCTTCAGGCTTAGTCCAGGGGTGTATAGTAGCTTGTTTTACCAGTACTTAATCTTATGGTATAGGTTAAGTGAAAAAGGACCACACAGTGTGGTTATAAAAATAGGTATTTATTATTAACATTCACTAACACAATGTATTATATCCCACCCAGAGATGCAACACAATACATACAATACTCTGTCAATAGAATTCATAAATAGCACAGAATACACAGTGGTTCCCAAGGGGAGACCGAACCATATACTAAAATAGTGGAATGCGAACCACAACTTATGTCCAGAATGGACCCAAAAGACGTAGAAGAGCTGGGGACCCAAGGGACAACCTAAGATGAGTATCTAGGAACCCCACGGAGGTCATGTGCAGAGTGGGAACACGACTGCGTGCTCCATGTTAGTCAGTAGTTAAGTCGCGGTTGCAATCTTACAGTAGAAGGACCCTTCCCAGTGCACCCCGAAGAAACCCCCTGGAGGATGGAAGGTTGGAGACTCACCCCACCTGTGGAAACCCCAGGAACCAGGATACCTACACCAGGGAAGCCAAGTGCATAGGTGTGAAGTGATGTCGGAAGCCGCCGTAGATCACAATGGATGACTTCAGTGAATATGCCACTGGCGAAGGTGAAAGTGTTCGGAGGAACCCAAAAATGGATTCAAGGTGAGAGGTACCTGCATGCAGAGGGGACAGAATCTATGCCACCCAGGGGGGACCAGGAGGCACGGAAGACGAATGCCAACTGATGTCGGAGATGCATGAGAGTTAACGGTGCCCTTGAAAATGCAACTCTACGGACTAGGCGACGTAGAGGAGGGCCAGGAGCTGTGCATGAGCTGTCCCATGTTGGATGCCAAGAGTCAAGGGGTCAGTGTCCGGCAAGGGCATCAACAAGCCTTGGCACCGGCAAACAACGTAGTTGAAGAAAAAGGTGCGGTGTCTGGACCACCAAGGTCCAAGTGACACCACGAGCAGCTAAGTCAGAGCAGGCCCCGAGCAAGCAGGGGAGCCCACTGGAGCCAAAAAAGACCCTCAAGAGGACCCATGGGCCAAAGGCACAGGAGTCGCAAGACGACCTTAAGCAGCTCACCAAAGGATGAAGGCCCACGGAGCAAAAGATGAGATGCAGGCGAAGATCTTGGCTGCAGGAGATGCTTGAGGTTGGAGCTTCTTGGAGCCGAAGATCTCTGGAGGACAGCGTCAACAAGCTTTGGCAACGGCAAGTCAACTCAATGCACAGAGGTTCTGTTCTAGTGGTTCCAACGAGGGATACTGGCCTCAAACTCAATGAAGACAGTGCAGGCCTCAAGGGATGTGAAGAAGCACCACCTGTGTTGCTGAGCCTTTCGGGGGAAACAGCGTTAACAGCGCTGTCAGTACAACGTAGTGCCATTACAACAACTTGCTGTAGGGGGATTTAGGTGTTGGATTTTAAATCCAACACCCTCCCTACTGTTGCACAGACTGGAGTTGGAATAGTAAATTATACTATTCCAAACACCAACGTTGTATTGACTTGCGTAGTAATGGTACTCGTGGTAACAATGCGGTCATTGTACTGACCGCGTTGTAAAGGAATGTGTTGTAAACGCATGCGAAGTAACATCATATATTCCCTTTCAGAGTCCGTGGGAGCCCAGGATCAGCAGACCGGTCAGCTGCGTTGCACTGCCTGCAGATGCAGGTTGGTGACTCCTTCACTTCATGCGAGATTCTTTCAGGTGTCTTGGATGACCCCAGGTCCTGTGAAGAACCAGTATGGAGCTCGGGCACAGACTTTGCAGCAGACTTGCAGGACGACGAGACCAGAATCACCCGGAGTCTTCCCAGTTGCAGTCTCGGTTCCCAACGCGAAGTCCAGAGTGCCCACACGGTTGAAGTTGAAGTGGCATGGAAGCTGAATCTTGTCCCACGATTTATCAAGGGACCCACCCACAGGTAAGCCCTTAAATACCCTAAGGGAAGGGTTTGAACGATTCAGGGGACCGTACCAGAGGGGCTGTACAGTGGGGAGGATACTCCCCTATCTTTTGTCCAGTTTTGCGCCAGAGCTGGATCCAACTGCTTCCTGAACTGGTTTGGACTGGAGTATGCAAGGAGGGCACCAAATGTGCCCTTCAACCAGTCTGTGTGATGCTGGCAAGCGCCTCCACCCTGTCTCAACAAACAAAGTCCTGCCTGGGAGGTGGTCACCCCTCCCAGTTACAGTATACCTATTGTCCTGCCTTCCTCTGCTCGAGCTTGTCTCAGCATCAGGAAGGCAGAATTGTGTCTCTGGTCGGCAGCAGCCATATTTTGTTGTCGGGGTCTAGAAGATTGGTACCGGGAGCCCTAAGGGCCTCCCAGAGGAGATTTACAGTGCATGGAATCATACCTCCCTGATTCCACCATGTTTGATACCAAACACGACCAGGTTTGTTACAGCCAGTTTAGAGATGGCCATCACATAATGATGCATGGCCACTCTATGTATCTTAATGGCTGATGCACAACCCAGAAGAAAGGACTCTGTAGGTTGTAGGGGTGTCCTGCTGATTCAGGGGCACCCTCACACTTAGAACCGAGCACCCTGCCTTCAGGATTGACAGGCCTTCCTTAGGTGCGACTTATAGGTTGTATGTGCAGTGACCTCAGATATAAGGAAACTTCTATCTGTCGTAAGTGGTGCTAGCACCAGCTTACACAGGCTGCAATGGCAAGTCTGTAGTCACAACTTGAGTGATCTCTCATGAGTGGCATAATACATGCTGCAGCCCATGGAAGATCCCGGTGTACCTAGGCCCTTGGTACCTTAGTATCATGTACTAGGGACATAGGGTACACCAGTAGCCCATCTGGAGTGTACCTAGGTACTCACCATGTCCAATTTAGGGACGAAGCACAGAGACTGGGGTCCTGATTAGTAGGAACCCAATCAGACTAGTCAGTACAACATAATGACATCAGCAAAAAGTGGAGGTGACCATGAAAGCAGATGTCTGATGTCTTTGGTAGCCCCTTTTTCATGAAACCAAAGTACTAGATAATTACAATTCTATCTCTTCTTGAAGGCAGCATTTCCATGGTACATGAAATTATTTTGTTTGTTTCTCCTCCTGAAGACCAGTATGTTTAATGTAGCAGGGTTCGATAAAAGTCTATTCTCACAGTGATATAGGGCAAATGCTAACAAAGTACGCTGCAGACCAGGTGCTCTGTTATCTAATAATGTTGTGTTATCTGTATATGATAAAACTTCTTTTTAACCCCAAATTTGGTGGAAACGTATTTCATCTGCTAAGGCAGGATCTCATCTCATATGTGGAAATCCTGCATAGCAGCACTGAGACATGTATTATGCACAAATGTTTGGGCCCCATATTGGCACACGTTTTAACACCCTAGCTTTACCTTAATCCCTGTGTAGCAAAAGAGGGTTTGAATTGTTTGCAGTAACCGTGGAAGTATTCTCCAACCAGCAACAAAGGTCACAATCCAACTCATCAACTGACCATTTATTGTCCACAGGAGCAGTCAACATTTTGCCTTAGTTGTATTGACTGTAAGGTGAATCGTTATTGATAATGCCAAACTATTGTCCATGATATCACGCTGAGGTCAGAAATCACTATGGTAGTATTGTACTCAGTGGTTATCCTCAGGCCTTTGCTTTAATTCCTTCAACTAAATTGTAACATGAAACGTTGCTTCGAGAGCAATTAGCCAGAATTTAGCTGGAAGTTCCAGGTTCCCTTTCTTAAGAATTAGTAGTAAAATGGTTATCTACATTAGTTGTAAAAAAACAAAAAAAGATGCCACATGCTGATCAAACGCCATTATTGGGTCTAACTGAGAATCGGAAATTATAAATGGAAGCTACAGAAGCTGAATGAATGGATGAAAGATGGGGGATCTATACTAAAAAGTTACCTTGCACATTATTGAAGAAGCAGGGATGCAACTTGGGATACAGATTGTCTAGAGATGCACACTAACATAGGAATTTCTTCGGAGACCATCGGAATCTAGCACTTTAAGGGCACTGTTAACCTTAATCCAGAGGGAACTCCTATTTCCTACCCTGCAAAGATTAATATGGAAGACCTCCCAAGTAGAGGCTTACAGATTTGGAGCAAAACAAAGACTCCAGCAGCCAGCTGACAGAAACTGAATGGAATAGAGCAATGGCACTAACTTGTATGGTGCCCATTAATTTGTGATTCCGCTGCAACCACTTTTATTATCTTTAAAGAATATCCTTCTCCTCTTATACTACATAAATAATATATATCCTACAGTGTCTACTAATTGCCACAGGTGTAAATCAGAGGGTCCTGTCCACCCCATATGGGTTGGTCGTGCACAGTGGTCAATAGGTCTTGGGATAAAGTGGTCACTGCCGTACAGAAGGCATCAGGACGTTTGGTTTTATTTGAACTTGAGTACTGCATACTGAGCCTACACCCGAACCCGAAAGGTACGCTAAAGCAATTTTGCCTGCTGGTGTTAGAACAGATCTTGGCCAGATGGTGAATTGAGAATCACTGGCAACAAGTTATAGGGCCAGATTTTGACTTGTGGAAAAGAGGTGATTGCAGAACTCTGTATGAGTTGTGGCCAGACCCAAAGTTGGGAGACGATCTGGTGAGATTGAGACAAATGCATGAAGATCTTAACCCATAGTTTAATGTACAACTATGCTTGAACTAACTGATTGATTGCTTTTTGTAACGACAAGCGATAAGGTTTATGATACTAATCAGAAATTGCAGACTTTCGTTTGTGTTTCAGCTAGGGTACCTACATACTTGGCCCTTTGTCGTGTTTGGTGATTTTTCAAGAAACACTAATTTCTGATCCACAGTTGAGAACTGTTGCATGAAAATAACAGGATACAATAAATATACTGTTTGCTATCTACTATTTTATATTTGGGTTACTGGTCAAGCCACAATGTTTGTGACCATGACAATAGATTTAGATTGATCACGTGTCTGTTGATCGCTGCAGACAGGTACTACCCTTCATTTGGGTCTGGTGGCTTAGTGGACTTATGCGTCCTCTCTTTGACCTCATGGTCACAGGTTCAAATCCTGGTGGGTCCACTCAGCCTTTCATCCTTCTGAGGTCTCTAAAATGAGTACCATTAAATTGGGTAACATTAAACATCTGTTATTCAGCAGAAAGGTACTCTTCTGGGTGAGCGTGCTCTTTACTAATACACATGTTGTGTTATTTGAGTGGCCAAAAATTACTGGTTAAATTATTGGCTAGCACAACTGTATGCAATTAGATTGGGGAAAATAATCCAGTAATTGTCAAACTCCTAATCTGGGTTGGGTCGTTATTGTTTCAATCAGGTGAATAATGTGGGCGGGTTTTCGTTGTGAACCTGAAGCACTCTTTCCCGTCCACGCACTTTTTGTAATCAACAAATTGGACTTGATATTGATATGAAGAAAAGCAGCTCTAATTAAATATGGTATTGTTAATTATTGCCTGGCAAACCATTTCAGAGATATATTCTGGTAGAAACGTACATGTAAATAAGGCGATCTGAGTTTTCAAGTATTATCTGATTGTAATTCACCGGCCCGCGGACAAAAGATGTAATTCTAATTCACATCATTCTCAAGATCACTCTTAACTAGACCCGTGATTTTGTAAAATGAACCTTAATTGGGAGTATACACTGCATGCCTGACTAACAAATTAAATTGGAAATGCATTTAGATATATTTTAGATCTGAATTAAATTGATGATTTTATTTTGAATTCTAAAAACAATTCCAGCAGTAATCATGGAAAGCTGCAACAGCCATTGCCTTTTAGGAGTGCTGACAACACATGCATAAATATACATAGTGTGCACTTATACGCGTGTACTAAGTTGTCACATTATAGTTTTCTTACATCAGGGTGGAGATACAGAGGTGGTCTGACTCGATGCAGAATAAACTGCTAAACTGTTTGCAAGTGGGACAAGAAGACTTGGGTTCTAAGTTCAGCTTTCCCACATGATGACTGTGATGCTATAAAATAACTTTACATTTTTTTGTTCCTCAGTTGTATTATTTACTGGCCACTTAGAAACAAGTTACCACCAATCGGCACATTTTTGTTTTGTCAGTTATAAATGCATTTTATTGGGTGTCTTCCTGTAGACTTTACAGCAAATCATTTTCATCTGAATATACTGGAATATCTGGACCGGCTAGGCAACCAGGGAAGGACCGAATGTAATAAGAGAAGAAATAGTTCATTGGTAGGTCTACAGATGTTTTGCAGCCACAGAGTGTTAGCTGTCAACTGGAGACTTATTATTTCCAATATATTACATATACTTCGAGTGGCCTTCAGGTAAGCCACTTCCTTATAATTAAATGTCTTAATTGTCTGTCTCAAAAGCAAGTGAAATTTAATTGGCACTCTGCTGCTCTAATATGTGTGCTATGACAGTCATCGGAATACAGTCAACGACTAGAGTGAGATTTAATAAGACAGCTTTGTACAATAGGGCCATGTTTACAATTGGCCCTTGAGTTTTCAAACCATGGGAACACAACTATAAACAATGTTATATTTATCGCACATATAATTACAAGGTGAGAAAACCTTCTCATCTTCCGTAAAATTTAAGAAGGCCAAATCTGCGGCAATTTATCATGGGAATAACGCTCAGTACTTACCAGAACATGCAGATTTTGTCGCATTACGCAAGTCAGATTAGGTGCAATTTATCACAAGCAATAAAGTCTAAACACAGGTGTCAAATTTTATTGGGTGGGGGTTTCGACTATCCCTCCAGGGCACTTGTAATCAGGCCCTAAAGGTTCGGCTCACATAAAAATGCAGAACCCCATGGCAGTAGGTTATCACCTATAAGAACAAGTAACTTACCTTCGGTAAGAAATTATTTGGTAGAGACTATCTAGCTGCAAATTTCTTACCTTTGAATTTCCAAGCATCATCCTGGATCCGGAAACTTTTGCAGAGCAATACCCGTAGTGCGCGCGTCAAGTGGCTCTATTTGGCTCTGCGTGACATCGTTGGTTATGACGTCGCGGTAGCTGTATAGGCTCCACCCAGGCGCATGGACGTCAGTACTTTTCAGGTTTTCCATGTCAAAAGTACAGAGCCACAAAGCAACTGATGCAGTCGTGTGCAACACCAAGGGCTAGATGTAGGTAATTCTATTTTACCACTTCTTAAATACCGAATTTTACCGATTCGGTATTTAAGAAGTGGTAAAATAGAGGGGGGGGGGATGTAGGTATTTCTGAATCGGTAAATACCGAATCGTTAAGATTCGGTATTTACCGATTCTGTAAATACCGATTCGGTAATGCCCATTGATTCCTATGGGCATTGAAGCCCATAGGAATCAATGGGCAATACCGAATCGGTATTTACCGATTCGGTAAATACCGATTCCAGCAAGGGTGCAGGGGGTGTCACTTTGACACCCTCTAGCACCCCAAATACAGGCATGTGCGCCATGTGGCACACAGACATGCCCTAAGGGCATGTCTGTCTGTCACATGGCATACGTGTGCATGCACAGATGTGCATGCACTCCTGAATTCGGTATTTTACCACACAATAGGATTGTGTGGTAAAATACAGAATTCTGAAGGCCCGTAGCACTGTAAACAGTGCTACCTACATCTTGGATTTACCGAATCGGTAAAATTACTGATTCGGTATTTTACAGATTCGGTAAATTTACCGATTCGGTAAATTTACCGAATTTGTAAAATTATGCCCCAACATCACAAATACCCATTTACCGGTCGGTAACGGCCGAAATCAGCCGTTACCGGTCGGTAAATGGCCTCCTACATCTGGCCCCTAGTCCCTGAAAGGATGAGTAACCGTAGCCCCACAATAGTAGTCGTCACAGCGGGGAGACATGGGTGGGGCTGTAAGAAATCAGCTGCTAAATAGAGTCTCTACCAGATACTGCGTTACCGAAGATAAGTAATTTGCTCATCTGATAGAGACTTCTAGCTGCAGAGTCCTTACCTTTGAATTAGATAAACAAGCCATATCATCCAGGCGGTGGGCTGCGGACCAATACCTTAAACTAGAAAGTCCTACAGGACTGAGTGGGCAAAGTGCCCGTCCCTGTAGAACTGACCATCCAGGCAGTAGTGTTTTGCAAACGTGTGCAATGAAGCCCACGTTGCTGCCTGACAGATGTCTTGGATTGGGACACCCCTAGCCAAGGCCGTAGTCGCAGCCTTTCCCCTGGTGGAATGGGCCTTTAATCCTCAAGAGGCTGCTTCTTTGCCAGGGCATAGCAGATCTTAATGCACAGAACGACCCAGCAAGAAATAGTCCTTTTCTGCACTGACCTCCTCTTCTTTGCTCCCACGTACCCCACAAAGTTATTCGTCCACACGGAACTCTTTTTTGCGGTCAAGATAGAAAGAAAGCGCTCTTTTTGGGTCCAGTTGGTGGAGAATCTCCTCTTCCTTAAAGGAATGCGGGGGAGCAAAGAAGGTGGGCAACATGATGGATTGACCCAGATGGAATGGAGTCACAATTTTCGGCAAAAAGGAAACCTGGGTGCGAAGCACCACTCTCTTAGGAAAGGACATAAGATAGGAAGGCAAGCAAGATAACGCCTGCAACTCACTCACCCTCCTGGCCAATGTAATTGCCACCAAGAAGGCTGTTTTGCTGGTCAACAGTCCGAGGGGACAATTGTTTAAAGGCTCAAAGGGATCACACATCAGGTAGATGAGGACCAAATTAAGGTCCCACTGTGGCATAACAAAGGGTGTGGGTGGAGCAAGTGAACCAGCCCTTTTAGAAATCTATGTATAAAAGGAGACTTGAAGAGAGAGGGTCGGTTTGGCAGCGGCAAAAAAATAAGACAGAGCAGAGAGATAACCCTTGAGAGGTCCCAAAGCAGAGCCCTGGCAGGCGTATGCGGTCTTAGTGGAGGACCATCTGGCCGACAGATTAATATTACAAACCTCGGGAGGAAGGTTAAAAGCCATCGACTGCTGCCGCTCAATCTCCATGCATGGAGGCGCAACGTTGACATGTTCAGGTGGAGAACCCTCCTCTGCTGCTGCAACAGAAGATCCTCCCGAAGGGGCAGCCTGATCGGAGGATCAATGCTCATCTTCTGAAGCTCTGGATACCAGACTCTTCTCACCCAGTCCGGAGCCACATGAATGACTTGGGCCTGGTCGCTCCTGATCTTCTTCAGAGCCCTGCGGAGGAGTGGTATGGGTGGGAAGGCGCACAGCAGGCTTGAGCTCCACTTGCAACAAAATGCGTCACAAGCGATAGCCGCCTTGGAAACTCCAGCGCGCAGTATAGCGGACACTGCATTGTCTCTTCAGAGCAAACAAATCTAACCAAGGTTCTCTCCACTGTTGAAAAAGACCTTGCGACACCTCCCACAGGAGATGACATTCGTGATCCGCTAGGCATCGTCGGTTGAGTTCGTCCGCCCTGACGTTCAAAGAACCTGCCAGGTGTTGAACCATCAGGGTTATGCCCTGCTGTTCCAGCCATGTCCAGAGACGCAAAGCCTCTCGACAAAGGGTCCCCGACGCCACCCCGCCCTGCTTGTTGCTGTACCACCACATGGCAGTGGTGTTGTCCGTGAACACCTGCAGTAGCTTCCCCTTGACAGAGGGAAGAAATGCTTTCAATTCCAATCGAATCGCTCGGAGCGCCAACAGATTTATGTGGAGCCTTGACTCCGCCAGAGACCAGTATCCCATGATCTCCAACTCTCCCAGATGGCCGCCCCAGCCCAGAAGTGACGCATCTGTCACCACTGTGAATTCTGGTTGGGGAAGGAAGAGGGGTCTGCTGTTGGCCATATCGAGGTTCGTTAACCACCACTGCAGATCTCTTGCAGTTCCATCCGAGACCTGGACCATGTTGATGGGATTTCCTCTAACTTCAGGTCCCATTGCAGAGCCGGCATCATAACCATTGGTATCATAGCCTGAATATCCTGGACTCACTGCTCAGGAGGATATGCCCGAAACTGCACTGTGTCCAGTACAGCTCCGATAAAGGGGAGCATCTGTGAGGGAGCCAGGTTTGCCTTTGGCACGTTGATAATGAACTCCAGTGAGTGCAGGAGGTTCACAGTAGTCTGAAGGTGGGAGACGACTGCCAGGGGTGGACCTGCCTTCAGCAGCCCGCCATAGAGGTAGAGAAAGATTGGAACCCCCTGAACTCTGCAGATGCGCTGCACTCACCGCCATCAGTTTAGTGAACACCGAGGGGAGCACAGCAAACTGAAAGTGCTCCCGGCCTACCGTGTACCGCAGGTTGCGTCTATGGTCTGGCAGAACGAGGATGTGGATGTGCGTCATGCAAGTCCAACACTGCCATCTGGTCTCCTTGGTCCAGGGCAGACAGGACTTGTGCAAGCATGAACATTTTAAATTTCTCTGTTTTCAGAAGAAGGCGCAGGTCTAGGATAGTACAAAGGCCTCTGTCCTTCTTCGGCAACAGAAAGTAGCTGGAATAGAAACCACAACTTACTTCTGATACCAGCACCCTCTCTATGACTCCCTTGGCCAAGACAACCAGCACTTCCTGACAGAGCAAGGATAGGTGACCTCCAGTGTTGCAGATGAGTGCTTATCCTACCCACACTGGAAGCCCAGGATGTTAGACTGGCACGACTTGTGGCTACCTTTTCCACATAGTCAGTGGGAACCGAATCCTCGGCTGAAAAAAGTTTAGGAAACTTGATGGGCGTAGTGGCTGCAAGAGTAGAGACGTGGTTGAAAATCCCTTTCGTGGGCACGAAAGGAGCTGAATGCGGACTGGGTTTGGCGAGTGTCTGTGGAAAAGATCTGGCTGTAGCCCTACTGTTCGTAAAGAACTCCAGCAGTGAGTCTGTCTTTTCTCTATCTATCTTTTCCAAGATATCCAACCTCTTGGATTCCCTATCTAGTGGACTGGCAGGTAGTACACTGGGGTTGATTTTGGTGGTGGAAGCCTGGACTACTACACTCTCCAAGGTAGGGTGCTGGGTGAGGAAAGTGGAGGCCCCTGGGGTGGGGTGCTGGCATCGGGCAATTGTCCTGTGCACAGGAGCCCCTGTGCAGGGCTTGGACCATGCCCGAGCAGGACGCCAGTGAGGGCTTCAGTGAAAGAGAGCAGTGGTTCAGATGGCGTAACTGCAGTTTGTAGCACCCCTGTCAAGATATTCGTCTTGACTTCCACTGAGGGCAAATGAAGGTCCAAGACCTCAGCTGCCCTCCTTACCACCATAGCGAATGAAGCACCCCCCTTTGTAGCTACAGTAAGGGGAGAGACCAGGCCAGTATCTGGGGAGGTGTCCTGTTCCCTGTCATCTGCCAGATCCTCATACTAAATGTATCTTCTAAGGGCTGGTAACCATAAGGGTCTTCAGTCTCCTCTCAGTCATCACCCATTTCAGACCTATCGTAGAACTAAGGCACTGGATCCAACATGGGGAGTCTGCCGCAATAACTGACGTCGATCAATGCCCGTCTGGCTCTGTGTCGGAGTCGGGAATGATGATGGGGCGTCCCTGGAACCAGGTAAAGTCAAGAGTGCTCGACCGGCGCCGCACTGGGATCGCCATTTAATACCTAGGGCACACTGGTGCCGAGGGCAAGCCTGCTGATGGATACAAGAAGGGCCCCTCCGTGACCTGTTGGAGCCGAAGACGCTCAAGAAGGGTTGGGCCGCCCAAAGATGAGGTGCATGGCCTCATATTCTTTAAGCTGGGCGGGGGTTGCTCCAGCTCCTGGAAACACAGGAAGGTGCGGAGATAGCCCAGGCTCCACCAAGGAGCTACGCCTTGACTGCTGCAGCCCCGCAACTCGCCGATGACTTCTGTTGCGAAGTCGAAGACCTTTTTCACTTCTTTTCTTGTGGTCCTTACTTGATTTTCCTGACTTTTTAGAGTGCCAGGCATGACTCCACGAATGATCTTGGGAACTGCCACGCAACTGAGATCTAAAATATCGGGGTTTGGCAGCTTAGAGCTGGAGGGACGCTCCCTCAGTGCTTTGGATACATGGCGCGACAATCCTTGCACATCTTCATGTCACAACTGAGCTCTAAACACAAAAGGCAAACCAAATGCGGGTCTGTCACCGACATTTGTTGGTCACAGGCACCACATGGTTTGAAATCAGCCTTTTTGGTGGACATCTTCAAAGACAAAGTCTTGAAAAACATATCCGACAAAAGCTCGAAAAAACATCAGTCAAAAAGTGACTGGGTGTAGCTCTCGGCATATCAGCACTCACTGCTGAGGAAAGAAAATAACTTATGTCAGCACGTTGGGGTGGCCCCTATATATGCACAGAGCATGTCGTTCCTGGTGTGGAAAATGCCACACAGAGCCAAATAACGCCACCTACCAGCGTGCAGGGGTATTGCTCATCAAAAGTTTCCAGGTCCTGAGGGAGTGGCCATGACAGTCACCAAGATGGGCGCATTCTTGTGAGGCTCCGGCACAGGTGGTCCATCGCTGAAAATCGTCTCTGAAATAATTTGCCGCTCAATCCAGAACTTAGGCGAGAACCTCACGGACCCCTGAGACCCGATCTGGGGTGACGTAGGCGATCCCGCAGGGACGGAGCCGGCATCAAAATTGAGGGGGAGCGGGCACTGCCAGCACAGCCTCAGAGGCCCTGTCGAGACAGGGGCCGCGGGCAAGCCTGAGGCCGGGACCGCAGGTTCTTGCTAACACAGGGGCTCACTGCCCTCCTCTGGACACCTCCATTGTAACACCTGGAGAAAACTCGCAACGGCGGGGGATGGATCGGGGACGGCAATCTTTCTGGGGATAAGGGGCCGTGTCAGGGAGGAATGACGGGCCCCCGAGATACCAGACGTGCTGCATACATGGGAACAGAGGCCCGGGCGTCATCATCCAGGTATGGACTGATCTCCTGCTTATAATCTGCTACGTGCTGGGGGGCCCTTGCAACTGGACAGTGTCATCACCCCACTGCGTGGGGGGAGCAGTGGTGCAGCGAAAGAGAGACCAGGACACAGAAGACCTATGGCCCAGTTTATCTCCCCTGCCTCCCCCCACCTATTGACTATTGCGCGTTTGAGAGGTGCATCAGGGAGCCCTGAGCAGTGCATGAAGACACGCACAGGCCCTGAAAATGCCACATACTCGATGTATATGATTGTGGTCTGGGAGTAATCACAACCCACAGGGAGGAAGCGGACTCCAACCCCCAGTGACCCCGATCCCCCTCTTGTCTTGTGAATTCTTATCCAGGGGCGACAGATTTACCAGTATGGGGCGCACTGACCCCAAACAACGGTGTGTCACGCTTGACCGCACCAAATTCACACAAACCTGTGGGGTCCTTTCCAACATAGAGGATTCCACAGAGAGATGCCAGGACAAAATACCTGCCAGCAATATGGAGAGCTTGATGGCAGAACTAAAGGCCGGGTTTAGTGCGATGGATGCCCGCTGCGACACACTTGCAGGCCGCATCAACAAGATGAGGGAGAAGATTGACCGGCAGGGGGCACGGCTTGGAGAGGCAGAAAAGAGGGTCTCGGACTTAGAAGACACCTCCACATTGCTACACAAAAAAGACTGGAAAAGGTTGAACGCCTACTGAAACTAGTCGAAGTCAAGAACGAGGACCTCAAAGTGAGGTCACGGGTAACAATATACACATCTCCAGAATTGCGGAAACTACAAATACGGGTCGTCCAGAAGTCTTTATAGAACAACTATTGACTGACCTATTTGACCATTCCAGCTATTCAGCGACCTTCGCAGTTGAACGAGCGCATCGATCCTTAGGCTCACGTCCCCCCAGAGGGCACACCTCCCAGGTACATCATCGCGCACCTCCTTAATTACAGGTACAGAGACAGAACACTCAATCGCCAAGGATAAAGGACATAAAGGACCATTGCGATATCAAGGGGCTGACATCTCAATATTCCCTGATTTTACACCTGTGGTATAGGAGGCCAGGTGGAAATTGAATGATCAACTCCTATCCTATGCACACACACTTAATATACAATAAATGTTGGGCGTTGTTGACTTAAAGACAAAGAAAAGACTAAAAAAGACATTACTCATTCTCGTTCTTTTGCTTCTACTGTTTGACGAACCTTTATTGTATATTAAGTGCATGTGCATAGGATAGGAGTTGATGGTTTGACTGGTCCTTGGGTCCAGCATTTAGAGGGTCTAGGGTGTTATCCCTCACCTGCTGCACAGCATAAATAACGTAGAAGTGTACACTGACGCTAACTTGATAGGCATCCATTTTCCTAATTAATGACACCCCAATTTCACAAGAACCCTAAGAAATTCAATGATGTTAAGAGCACGCTCTGCAAAATGGGCATTAAATACGCCATGTTATACCAGGCACATCTTCGAATTGAACATAAAGGACGCACCCGAATTTTAGACACCACTGTGGAGGCAGTTGCCTTCTGTAAGAGGATACAAGCGGGGTCCCCTTCACATACCCCACATACGCATACTGATCAAGAAATGGATGATCAAAACCGTTCATACAAATCATGAAACCGATAGGTTCCGCTCGATGCTTTTCAGGTGCAACACGTTAGGCACAAAAACTGGCACACGTGCTTCCTTAAATATGCAGTTGTTTGACAACACAGGCACTTACCTTGTTATACCGGACCGTCACGCCCCCCTGGCGTACGCCAAAGGAACCATAATGGGATTTGTTTTTATTTATCTTAATCTGTTTTCACAGAGTTCTAGGAATTTACTGGATGAAGTTTTATCTGGTGTGGGAAGGGGAAAAGGGGCAATTGGGGATTGTTTTGTCTAGTTATTGAGAAGAATAGTTCGAATTGTCTTGCGTTACTGCATATGATACTAATCACATCCTCCCATAATGTTAATGACATTCAAGCCCAACAAACCCCTGCAGTACTGTCACCTTCGACATGCTTGTGACAGTAGAAATCTTTTATATCCTGGAATATCTGAGGAATTGACAACCCGCAGACAAGGAAAGAGGTAATCTCCCATTTAAATAGACAATGCAAAGATTGCTACTACAGGAGACACATCTATCCCCATATATCGAACACTCCTTCGCAAAGCAGTGTATAACACATACGTATTTCTCCACAATCCGACTGCCCAAGGATTCAATTTGTATTCATTGCCTCTTGATGTCTGGTTTCGACTGGACCATTGGTTTCTCTCACCAATGGTGCATAATTGGGTTAACAACATCACAATTCTTCCAAGAACACCGGCCTACAGCTGGAGGTTTCATGGAGAGACCCTATTAGACTCGGTATTCCGTATTGAACTACTGACATCCATTAGAGAATATTTTGACTTATATATTTTGACTTAAGCCCAAGCACAATCTCTAGCTAGGCAACACAGTAAGAAGCCTTCAAGGCCTATATCCGCGGGGAATGCATTTCTAAACACTCGGGTATATTAAGAGATATATCAACACAACTACAGAAAGTTGAAAACGCCCTTCACACACTGGAAGAGACTGCAGAAAAAGTGGGGACACAACTGACGTACCACCATCATACTCTCCTTGTAGAGTCCCGAGACTTGGCTGACAGAGAGATAAAATACATGGGAAAATATACCAGGGCACGATGATATGGGGAGGGCGAAAGACCCGGGCGCACATTAGCTAGAATACTACGCCCAAATAGACAGCAAAACTATATAGCCGGCATATGCTCAGATACTGACGACACCATTACAGGCAGCAAAAATATTTTACAGGAATTCAAAACCTACTACCAAAACCTATACACATCCAATCTGTCAGATATCACCTGCTCCCTTGCAGACATAGCTATGGTGTGGCTTTCGAATGGACAGCAAGAATTTCTCAACGAACCACTAGACCCGGAAGAGGTAACACAAACTATTACAGATCTAGATTGCTCCAAGGCGCCAGGCCTGGATAGGCTCACTGGAGCTTTCTATAATGCATTTAAACAACATTTGGCACCACAACTCCTTGCTGCATATAACAAATCCTTAACCACAGGTGAATTACCACCCACACTATGCGAGGCGGTCCTCACGATATAATTGAAACCTGGCAAAGACCCCAGTAAATGTGCATCATACCATGTACTCACTCAACCTAGACAATAAGATTTTAGCTAAAGTTTTAGCCAATAGGAAGTCCCTTTGATGGAACAGATTATCTCACCAGTGCAGGCTGGATTCGTCCCACACCGTTCAACTTCTATTAATCTCCCAACATTGTTTGCCGTATTAAAGAAGGTGGCTCCTGACATCCCAGCTGCGGTGGCCCTACTAGACACGAATAAAGCCATTAATGGGGAGAATAGCCATTATTAAAATGGTGGTATTGCCACGTTTTCTATATCTGTTCACCAATATTCCTATCCCACTCCAACAAACCTTCTTCAATAATCTTCGTAGCATTCTACTACTGTTGATATGGGCAGATAGTCGCCCCTGAGTACGCTGGGAAACATTGACCCTTCCCTATTAGCGGAGCGGATTGGGGATGCCAGATTTCTGCCTCTTTTACCTTGCAACGCAGTGCCACTATATGTACCACCCTTACGCACTTATACCACATATACGCCCAGAGCATGCCCGAGTGGATGGCTTGCTCCATTCTCAAATATTGCCACGGGGCATCCCGCTGGAAACCACAGACACACAGACAGTCTCAACGGCCTGCTGGGTATGGTGTAGGATGCACTGAATACTGCGTGGAGGACCCGTTTATGCCGAAGCCATCCCCATATCAGATAACCCATGGATCCCACCTACAAGGGAAGTAATAGTTAAGCGCACACTTATAAAATATTCTCTGTCTACTATTGGCAACCTGTTCCCTGATGGCTATGTTATCCAGCAGGCAGACACAACCATGGGACAGGATGCCTGCTGGACCTCTTCGTCTTCAAGAGACTCCAGAGTTCCCTCAGGTCTTTCTTAGCTACATACCCTCTCCCACCAGAAGATTTCCCACCCTTATCATTAGTAATAAAAGCATCAGATGGGGGCACATGACATCTATAATATACTGCGCCAGCCTAGCACAAGACACAACCACCCGAGTAAGAAAGATCTAGGAGAGGGAGGTGGGGATTCCATTAACTGATCAGATATGAACGTATAGCTGTGAGCAAATAAAGCGCGTCTTCATTAATCACAGACATAAACTGATACACGGATATTATTTTTCTCCGACAGACATCGCAAAGTTTGACCCCAAAAGCCCTGCTGCATGCTTGAAAAGTCAAGCCCCCAGTGCAGATTTTGCTCATCTCACCTGGACATGCTCAGTTATTGCTAAATATTGAGAGAACATATTTACTCAGATTTCCAACATGACCGACTTTGAACTGACCCCCGATCCGGTAGTCGCCCTGCTAGACTACACTCATAATGTGTCCCAAGAGATCTGCCGTTTAGACTCTATGGCATTGCTCCTTGGAAAGAGGGAGATCTCCCTGAGGTGGGAGGGGGGCCCAGACCACCCTCAACCAGAGACTGGCTTGAAAACATCAGTAGATGTACAAGTTTGGGGGAAGAGTATGCTAATTTACAACCCCTCACATCACAGGCCAAGGATATCTGGTCCAACTTCCGTCAGTATCTACACACTTTGGACCGAGAAGTGACCCTCTCAAACCTGGCCACGGTCTCTGACAGAGACTTCTTCTACAGGTACGCACCCTCATGCCGGATTGCACAAATTAACAGCTGTCACTCAAACTATAACCTGTTTCCCATTAAAGATTATGTGTAATGCTGTCGTAGGTATCTTATTCTTTATGCATGGACCTGAATTTATTGTAATTAGGAGCTACGTCTCATCTTTATTATGCAATACCTATTGTAACATGTATCATGTTTAAAACTGAATAAAGACAATATAAAAAAAGTCTCTTCGACACCAGAGTGGCCATCCTGAAAGGAATCCTACATTAGACAGCACACCTCATTAAAGATACCCCTACCTAACTGGCTGGCAAATCACCTGTGACAGATTACAACACACTCACAGCAAGAATAAAGCTAGGCTGGAAATTAAGAAATGTCAAAGACAAAAGCAGGACACAGCCACCTCCATCCACACACCAAGGGTATTAAACAACATCCCCCGAACCACCACAAGTGCCCACACTGTACTCCTTTTAAGAAAAAAGCCTCACTTCATGCTAACATCCCTTTAAACACTCATGTAGCCCTCTCTCTCCTCTGTAAAATAATCTTCAATCATAATCTTGGTTGCTGGACATGTACAGTGCTCAGTTGCTCCAGACTCAGTTTGCTCTATACAAATAAACAAACATTCAAACTAAAAGTAGGAAATCAGTTGTTAATGTCTCTGAGCATCTACAGAGTCAGAATTTACAATTGTTTCCCACATTTCCAATGACCCCTGTTCTCCACTGGAACACAAATTTTACTACTTTTGATCCTACATTTAACTACTCGTGAAACTACACTATACTGATGAAAATCATTCTGTTGTAAGTGGGCAGTAGGGTCGGAAAATTCTTTGACACATGATTTTGAAATTGCCACATTAAATCCAACAGTCATAAATAAAATTTACAATAACAACAATTGTAACTAAAGCACTAAGTGCATTTTTTTTACCAGCCTAAGGAAAAAAAACATACTAATGACTGCAGAACATAATTGCTTTCAAAAAAGATATCTGCATATTAAGTAACACAAAATGCTCTTACCTGATTATCTGAATGATTTACGGTAAAATATCCAACACAAATAATGACTTCGTGAAGGAGATCTTCACAGGTATATTGTGCACAGTACCAAAGTAAGGAGCTGATAACATGGCGGAAGGCCAAGGACAAACCCTCAGCACCTACAACAGACTGAACAAAATAAAGAATTGAATAATTAATTTATTTCACCAATATAAGCAACCGTGATTTCAATTAACAATATCAGAATCGACCAAGTACAGGTTCTACTCAAGTCTTGAGCATAATATTTGCTTCTAAATAGGCATGGGTGGAACTCGTGTAGTTTAACTCAGCAGAATTACAAAAAAACTGAGATTTTGCTGAATTGCATAAACGGGCAGAAATAAGCATGTCACACTGCTTGTGCTGTCATTTAGCGACAGGAGTTTATTTCCTACTGAAAAATCGGTGCAAACTGCACCATGCGGCGTGCCAGTGGGCTCAGGTTCTCAAGTTGATTTTGCTGCAGCTCGAGTAGAGAGGCAGCTTTATGACTGCGAATGGTCCCGCAACCGCTCACGTTGGGGAACTCTCATAGCGAGCGAAAATTGCGCTAGGGGAATTACAGTTGGCGCGCTGCCTCTAAGAAAAAACTCTGCCACGGGGCAATTGGTGGAATTTGGCCAAAACTCGCCAGCAGACCAGTATATATATATATTGCCCACCCCTACTTCTAAATGGTTTCTTTCAAAATATTTCATCAGGCAAGAGAAGAAACGCGTAGTCTCTCTTGAGATTGC
Source organism: Lissotriton helveticus (assembly GCF_964261635.1). Classification (NCBI taxonomy): domain Eukaryota; kingdom Metazoa; phylum Chordata; class Amphibia; order Caudata; family Salamandridae; genus Lissotriton; species Lissotriton helveticus. Next base: position 285,537,011 of record NC_136062.1, read on the forward strand.
AAGAAACAAATGTAGCGAGTAGAGAAATCTATCTCCGCAGCCTGCATTTGTCCTGGTGATGCTTTTATTGTGTGATTGTGATACTCATCTGTTTCAGCACTACAGGGCCTATCAGGATGTCTCGCAGGAGCTTATATATGAACACAATATATCGGACATCACAACCTGTGTCTAGTTCCCATAATTGACAACAAAGGCGCCAATAGAAAGAGTTACTTACCTTCGGTAACAATATATCTGTAAGAAACATAGGTTAGTTATAGATTCCTTACCTTCGAATTACCCCCAGGTGTTAGACTAGATCCAGAGATTTTTTTCGGCAGCAGTACCCCTGCGCATCGAAAGGTGGAGTCGGTCGGCTCCGTGTTCTTCGTTAGCGTCGTGGTCGCCGGTATGACATTGCGGCAGCTACTTAGATGACACCCTTGCGCGCTGATGTCAGTTCGGTACACGACTTTCCACACTAGAAGCGCAGAGCCATGCAAGACACTGACCACTGGTGCACAAAACTAGGGCCCTGAAAGGAAATCCTTAACCCTAGAAGTCAGCTAACAGGAGGATGGGTGGGGCGGTAAGGAATCTATAACTAACCTATGTTTCTTACAGATATATCAATACCGAAGGTAAGTTACTTGTTTATCTGAAAGAAACAGTTAGTTATAGATGCCTTACCTTAGAATAGATAACCCAGCAATACAAACCCCGGAGTGGGTCTGCGAACCAAGTTCACACCAGAGAGTCCTGGAGAACAGAACGGCCAAAAAAGCCTTCTCTCCGGACTTGGCTGTCCAGGCATTTTGTTTAGTGAATGTGTGCAGAGATGCCCACGTAGCTGCCTGACAGATGTCATTGTGGAGGACTCCTCGTCCCAAAGCAGTAGTAGCTGCTGTCACCCTGGTGGAATGGCCGAGCAGCCCCGCTGGAGGCTCCTTTTTTGCCAAAGAATAGCACTTCTTAATGCAAAAAATTACCCACCTAGAGATGGTCTGTTTGTGCACAGCCCAACCTTTCTTGGGGCCCACATAGCCAACAAAGAGCTGGTCATACACCCGGAATTGCTTGGTGTGATCCAAATAAAATGAAAGTGCACGTTTTGGGTCCAGACGGTGGAGCCTCTCTCCCACCTTAGAAGGATGCAGAAAGAAGGTGGGAAGAAAGGAAACTCTGGTTCTTAGGACAACCTTGTCCGGTTGAACAGCCAGAAAAGGAGGCTTTGAAGAAAGAGCGTGTAGCTCACTCAGCCTACGAGCAGAGGTGATGGCAACCAGAAAAGCAGTCTTTAGAGTAAGAAGTCTGAGAGGACAGTTATGAAGCAGCTCAAAGGGAGAGCACATAAGATAAGTAAGAACCATGTTCAAGTCCCACTGAGGCATTACGAATGGAACAGGAGGAAAATGATGAGTAATGCCTTTAAGAAAGAGATTTACTACAGGGGAATTGAAAAGAGAAGGCTGATCAGGAAGCCTAAGAAAGGCTGAAATGGCCGAGAGGTAGCCCTTAAGAGTGTCCAGAGCAGAGCCCTGCTGGGCAAAAGAAAGAAGAAACAAGAGAACCTCAGAAAGAGGGGCAGAAAGGGAATCCACAGCCTTCACTGCGCACAATGCCAAAAATTTGTTCCATCTACAGGCGTATACCGTCTTAGTGGAGGGACGCCTGGCTGCCAAGATAACATCACAGACTTTAGGAGGCAGGTCAAATGATGTAAACTGCTTGTGCTCAATCTCCACGCAAGGAGGTTGAGGGTGGACAGGTTCGGGTGAAGGACAATCCCCTGCTGCTGCAACAGAAGATCCTCCTGAAGAGGCAGTCGGATCAGGGGATCGATGGCCATATTGAGCAGCTCAGGATACCAGACTCTCCGTGCTCAATCCGGAGACACAAGAATGACTTGGGCCCAGTCGCGCTTGATCTTCTTCAGCATTCTGGGGCAGAAGTGGTATAGGCGGAAAGGCGTACAGAAGACCACAACTCCACTTGCAACGAAAAGCATTGCCTAGCGAGTTCCGCCTTGGAAATTCCAAATCACTGAACTGCTGACATTGCGCATTCTCTTCTGTGGTGAATAAATTTAATCAAGGCTCTCCCCACTGTTGAAAGAGACCTTACACCATCTCCGAGTGAAGACGCCATACGTGATCCATCATGCACCTGCGGCTCAGTTTGTCCGCCCTGGTGTTAAGTGAACCTGCCAGGTGTTGAACCACCAGGGATATGCCCTGATGTTCCAGCCATGTCCAGAGGCGGAGGGCACCCCTTCCATAGCCACGAAAGGGGTGAAAAGCAGACAATGCAGGGCGTGTTGTGGAGAGGCCAAAGGACTTGGCCGTAGCCCGAGAGTCCTTGAAATGCTCTAGTGCACTGTCTGCCTTGTCGCCGAACAGGCGACGGCCATCAAAAGGCCTGTCCATCAGGGTGTTCTGGACATCCCCAGAGAAACCAGTCGACCTCAGCCAGGAGTAGCGTCGAAGGGCTACCGACATTAAAATCGTCCTACCCAGCGAGTCGGAGGTGTCCATTCCACAGCGGATGCTAAACTACGCTGCGTCTCTCCCTCGGCAACTGCATTGGAGATCACGGGCCGGGCCTGCTCCGGGCACTGAGGTAGCACTTGCGCCACCATATCCCACACAGAGTGGGAATAACGGCCCAACAGACTTACAGTGTTTACCGACCGCAGTCCCATCTTCTTCCCAAGTTGGTCCAGCTTCTTGGATTCCCCAATAGTTGGAGCGTTAGGGAAGGCGGCTTTGGATGTAGAGGCTTGACCACCAAGCTCTCAGGGGTGGGGTGTTGGGTGAAGAAAGTGGGGTCGCTCGGCCGGACGGTGGCGTCGGAAAATCATCCTATCCACAGAAGCCCCTGTGTTGGGCCTGGACTAGGTGCCCAAAAGAATGTCTGTTAGGTCTTCATTGAACAGCAGCACGGGCTCCAAAGAGCTCGCTGCTGGCTGAAGCACCTCTGTCAGGAGGTTAGTCCTGACTGCCACCGTAGGTAGCTCAAGGTGGAGAGCCTTGGCCGCCCTACGCAACACCACTGCATATGACGCTCCCTCCTCCATAGCCATGGTAGGAGGAGACAACATGCCTAGGTCTGGGTAAGTATGCAGACCACTGGCATCCCCCAGTTCCTCTCTCCTGTCCGGATCATACTCCAACTGGTCTGTTACAGGGTTACCAGACCCCTCCCAGTTTTCCTCACCCTCCTCTGGCTGCCTATCTGGCAGAAAAGTGCCAGGCTGGAACACGGGCACAAAAGTACCCATCAGTGCTGGATCCGGCGTCGGTCGATGCCTGTACGGCTCCATGTCCACATCAGGGCGGAAGCCGGGGTCGACGCCGCTGGGGATCCAGCCGGCATCGGTTGCGGACTTGGTACCGGTGGAAGCGGCGCCAGTGGAGGTCTAAAGAGGTCTGCCGGCGCCGTTCCAGATCCAGGCCTGGATCCAAGGAGGCCCTGTGGTGCCGAGGCCTAAGCCGTCAGCGTCGAAGGCCGAGAGCCTCCAGCCGAGTCCGTGGGGCCCGAAGGTGTGCACCAGCGGAGTTGGTCTGCCTAAAGATGGCATGCATCGCTTCGTAAAATTGACAAATTTGGGCATGGGTCACTCCGGGAGTCCCGGGAAGGGAAGGAAGGCCGGAGTCAACCCTGTAGGCTCCGCACGTGGAGCCGCAGGAGGGGCACCACCCGCACCCTTCGTCGTGTCGGCCAACTGATAAGGGGAAGTTGAAGAGTGACAATGCTTCTTCGACTTCTTCTTATGCTTCGACTTACCTGACCCCCAGTGTGAAGAGGAGTGATGATGACTCCGCGATCGGTCCCTCGACCTCCCACACGACCTGGACCTTGAGCGACTCGTAGCCGACTGCCGGGCCACGAGGAGCTTTCGGGACCGCTCTCGCAAAGACTTCGGGCCATGGTACGGCAGTTGGAGCACGTCTTGGGGTCATGGTCGCGGTCCAGGCAGTAGAGGCACACGCGCTGCGGATGCATCACCGACATCAGTCGGTTACAGGAACCGCATGCTCTGAAGCCGGGCATGCCTCGTGCACCAGGAGTCGATAGACTCAAAAAACGAAGTTTACAAAAGTCGCAAATAAGTCAGTCAAAAAGTGACTGAAGGTACCGCTCTCTCCGGATCTACGCTTGCTGGTACAGAAAAACAAAGAAATGGCCTCAGCGCGCGAGGGTGGCATCTATGTAGCTATTACGATGTCATCCTGGCGATCACAATGCCAAAGAGGAATGAGGAGTTGACCGACACCAACTTCCGACGCGCAAGGGTACTGCGGACGAAAAACTTTCCGGATCCAGTTTGACACCTGGGGTTAATTCTAAGGTAAGGAATCTATAGATAACTGTTTCTTTCAGATAGACCTATCTTGATGGACCTGAGTTTAAGGCTCCCAACATACGGACAATCGATATGGGTGCTTTCACTGAACTTCACATTGTTTTTATGGTCAACAAAGCTCTTGTCCAGCTGCACAGAGGGAAAATGTCTGCCCTTCAATCGATAGAAGGATTAACTCACTGACATATCTCAGACAAGGGTGTTTGCTGTGTTGTGTACAAAAATTTTAGACTTGTTTCTTTTCCTTTCTAGGAGACACCTGGCAGAGGTGAAGGAAGCCATAATGCAATATCATCTCAAGGAATACGGCCGATAATAGCAAATACAACTTACCTCTTTGAGTCGGAGAAAGTGGACAGAAAATGGTATATAAAAAGCAAGTGCTGCTGCTCCCTGCTGTGCTGGTCAATGGAGAAAAGATAAGCTCATATTTTACAGGTGCTAAGAGTAAGGTCAATAAAAGTCTTGAGGCACTGAGGGGGCATGAACCATGTCTTGAAAACAAATACTGAAACGGTTGCCTCTATATTGTATTGATTTCTATAGCCCTTCCCTACCTCTTGTTGAGACCCCAAGCGGTCTTCAAACAGTTATCACCCAAACTTCCAGTGCATGGATGAGGGAAATGTTCTAGCTGCAGTGTATTGTGGTTGAGCACTGGTGTCACGCTTGGGCCCAATGATCATGCTTCATTGGCGAGTAACAATATTTGACACATGATGTGAATGTTACTGTAGTGTGAGAGGTAGCTATGCAGGCAGCATATACAAAGAGTAAGATTTGAGCTCAGCTGTGTCAGGTTTTGGGGCACTTAAATATTTAGTGCTACTCCGAATTCAGGGTGACTTTAAATAACCCTTACTCATTTTGGGAGTGTAGGGAAGCAAGGCTGGACAAGAAAAAAGCCAATGTCAACCCAGGCTTATTTTTGGCAGGAGTCCGCACAGGAGTAATAGAGGACCAAGCCCTTGGAGGCACTTTTAAGCAACCAGATAACATTCACCCAGGAGAACTTGAAGAAGAAACCATTGGGTAACTGATAAGGAATCAAATAAGACGATTGGTCTCATTACAAGTGTCCCGGAAAATAAGCCTGTAACTACTTTCCCCTTCCCCACTGAGGATTCCCATAGAAATGAGAACTGACTAGAAGAATCTGTAAACCTGCATCTGATTCCTGGTGTCATTCCCTCACGTTTTTTTCTCTTGGTATTTTCAGCTGCTTGGGTTAGAAGATCCTTAAAAGAAAAACACAGGATCTGCTGTAAATCTGTGGACCTGTTGCAAAAGTTACTTACCTTCGGTAACGATATATATGTAAGAAACAGTAGTTAGTGTTAGATTCCTTACCTTAGAATATCCCCAGGCGTCAGACTGGATCCGGAAAGTTTTGAGTAGCAGTACCCCTGCGCGTCTGTAGGCTTCGTCTGTGGTTCCGCGTCCGTCGTTGGCACCGGGATGACGTCGGAGTAATTAGACGCCGCCCTCGCGCGCTGACGTCAATTCTTATACACAGCTTTTCTGCGCCAGGAACACAGAGACATAATAAAAACCGACACTGGTGCTAGAAACTAGGGCCCTCAAAGGGAAGAACCTTAACCCTAGATATCGGTTCGCAGAACGGGGAGGATGGGTGGGGTGGTAAGGAATCTAACACTAACTATTGTTTCTTACAGATATATCGTTACCGAAGGTAAGTAACTTGTGCATCTGAAAGAAACAGGTTAGTGTTAGATTCCTTACCTTAGAATAGATACCCCAGCAATACCAACCCCGGTGGTGGGTCTGCGAACCAATGATCACACCAGAAAGTCCTGGAGAACGGAACGGCCAAAGAAGCCATCTCTCCAGACTTGACTGTCCAGGCAGTAGTGTCTAGCGAACGTGAGCAGCGAGGCCCACGTAGCTGCCTGACAGATGTCCTGCAAGGGGACTCCCCGACCCAGAGCAGTACTACCCGCCGTGGCCCGAGTGGAATGGGCCTTCAGTCCAACAGGAGGCTCCTTTTTAGCCAAAGAGTAACATACCTTGATGCACAACACGACCCACCGAGAGATGGTCCGTTTGTGCACTGCCCATCCCTTCTTAGCGCCCACGTAACCAACAAAGAGCTGGTCATCCACCCGGAACTGGCATGTGTGGTCCAGATAGAATGAGAGCGCACGTTTTGGGTCCAGACAGTGGAGCCTCTCTTCCTCTTTCGAGGGATGCGGAGGCGGAAAGAAGGTGGGCAAGGTGATGGACTGCCCGATGTGGAAGGCTGTGACTACCTTGGGCAGAAAAGAGGGACGCGTTCTCAAGACAACTTTGTCCGAATGGACAGAAAGGAAAGGAGGTTTGGAATAAAGAGCCTGGAGCTCACTCACTCTCCTGGCAGAGGTGATGGCAACCAGGAATGCAGTCTTAAGAGTGAGAAGATGAAGAGGGCAATTGTGAAGTGGCTCGAAAGGAGCGCACATCAAATAAGTAAGAACAAGGTTCAAGTCCCACTGAGACACCACGAAAGGAACAGGAGGAAACATGTGAGTGATGCCCTTCAAGAATCTAATTACAACAGGGAACTTGAAAAGAGAAGGCTGATCAGGTAGCCTTAAAAAGGCTGAAATGGCAGAGAGGTAGCCCTTGATAGTGCCCAGAGCAGAGCCCTGCTGGGCAAGAGAAAGAAGAAAGAGTAGAACCTCTGAAAGAGGGGCAGAAAGGGAATCCACAGCCTTTGGTGTGCACCATGCCCCAAATTTGTTCCACCTGCAGGCGTAGACCGATTTTGTGGAGGGACGCCTGGCTGCCAGAATCACATCACAGACCTCAGGAGGCAAGTCAAATGGCCTCAACTGTCGCCGCTCAATCTCCACGCATGGAAGTGGAGAGTGGACAGGTTCGGGTGGAAGACTGTCCCCTGTTGCTGCGACAGAAGGTCCTCCTGAAGAGGCAGACAAATTGGGGGATCGACTGACATGCTGAGTAGCTCGGAATACCAGTTTCTTCGTGCCCAGTCCGGAGCCACAAGGATGACTTGGGCCCGGTCACGCCTGATCTTCTTCAGCACTCTAGGCAGAAGTGGTATAGGGGGAAAGGCGTACAATAGACCGCAGCTCCACTCGCGACAAAAAGCATCTCCGAGCGAGTGCCGCCTTGGAAATTCCAACGCACAGAACCGATGACATCGCGCGTTATCTTCGGTGGCGAATAGATCCACCAAAGGCTCTCCCCATCGCTGAAAGAGGTCTTGCGCCACGTCCGAGTTCAGACGCCATTCGTGATCCATCATGCACCGGCGGCTGAGTTCGTCCGCCCTGGCGTTCAGGGAACCTGCCAGGTGTTGAACCACCAGGGTGACGCCCTGGTGTTTCAGCCATTGCTAGAGGCGCAGAGCCTCCTGACAAAGGGTCCACGACCCCACCCCGCCCTGTTTGTTGCAGTACCACATGGCAGTGGTGTTGTCCGTGAACACCTGCACTACACTTCCCCGGACAGAGGGAAGGAATGCCTTCAGTGCAAGCAGGATCACCCGCAGCTCCAGAAGGTTGATATGGAGTCAGGACTCCGCCGGAGACCAGAGGCCTCTGATATCTGCCTCTCCCATGTGGACCCCCGGCCCAGGAGGGACGCATCCGTCACCACTATGTGCTCCGGTTGGGGTAGGGAGAGGGATCTGCCGTTGACCCAATCGCGGTCCGTGAGCCCCCACTGCAACTGTCTCGCAGTGCCCTCCGAGATCAGGACGTGGTCGGACAGGTTGCCCTGATGCTGGGCCCACTGAAACTTCAGGTCCCACTGCAGAGCCCGCATCCGCCACCTGGCGTGATGCACCAGAAGGATGCAGGAGGCCATCAGCCCCAGAAGGCACAGCGTCAACCTGACCAAGACTCGGGATAAAGGCCGAAAGATCGGAATCAGAGCCTGAAAATCCCGAACCCGCTGTTCGGGAGGATAAACCCGAAACTGCGCCGAGTCCAGAACCGCTCCGATTAAGAGGAGCTTCTGAGAGGGACCCAGGTGTGACTTCGGCACATTGATGGAGAACCCCAGCAGGTGCAGGAGGTCAGCCGTAGTCTGGAGGTGGCTGACGACTGTCTGGGGCGAGCCCGCCTTCAACAACCAGTCGTCGAGGTAGGGGAAGACTGAAACCCCTAACCTGCGCAGATGAGCTGCGACCACCGCCATCACTTTCGTGAACACCCGTGGGGCGCTGGTAAGGCCGAAGGGGAGCACGGTAAACTGAAAATGCTCGTGACCTACCGTGAACCGCAGGTAGCGCCGGTGGGCTGGCAGGACGGGTATGTGGAAATAAGCGTCCTGCAAGTCCAACGCTACCATCCAGTCTCCCTGGTCCAGGGCAGCTAAGACCTGAGCCAGTGTCAGCATCTTGAAACTCTCCTTCCGGAGGAAGCCGTTGACGTTCCGCAGGTCCAAGATAGGGCGTAGGCCCCCTTTGCCCTTCTTGGGAACCAGAAAGTAGTGGGAGTAACAACCACACCCTACTTCTGGCCCAGGAACGCGCTCGATTGCCCCCTTGGCCAAGAGAGCCGCAACTTCCTCTCGCAGAAGATTAAAGTGATCCCCCGACACGTGGTGGTACTGCGGTGGCATGGCTGGAGGGGTCGCCTCGAAGGGGAGGGAGTAGCCCCTTCGGACGATTGCAGCACCCACCTGTCCGATGTGATGTTGCACCAGTGGAGGAGGTGATGGCGAACCCTGCCCCCCACTGGCGTCACGTGGGCCTGAAAGCTCGGACTAGGAGGGCTTTGAGGCGGATGCTGCGGGAGCGGATGTGGACTATACTTGCCGTTGTCCCCCGGCACAGCCACAACGGTTATCACGTCCGCGACCGCGTTGAGACTGGTTCTGCAGCCTGTGAACTGGCCTCGCCGTTGTCCCCGGGCACCGCCACGGCGGTTACCACGTCCGCCACCACGCTGGATGTTAGTCTGCGGCCCGTGGCTGGCAGGACGTGTTGGGGCGCCCCTTCCTTGGCCACGAAAGGGGCGAAAGGCAGCAGATTGCTGGCGAGGGGCCGACAGGCCCAAGGACTTGGCCAAAGAGGCGACGGCCATCAAACGGCATGTCCATAAGGGTATTTTAGACATTAGCCGAAAAGTTGGCGGACCTCAGCCAGGCGTGGGGATGAATCGCCACCGTTGTTGCCATCGCTCTACCCAGCGAGTCCGTTGTATCCAGCCCCCATCGGATGGAGTACCGTGCCGCATCTCGACCCTCTGCAAGGGCTTGGGCGAGTTTAGTCGGGCCTCCTTCGGACATTGTGGCAGCACGTCCGCGACCGTGTCCCACAGAGAGTGGGTATAACGGCCGAAGAGGCACGTGGTGTTAACGGACTGCAACCCCAAACTCAGTGAGAACATCTTTTTGCCATACTGTTCGTACCTTTTGGATTCCCGATCGGGGGGAGCCGTCGGGATTGCGGTCTGGGAGTTAGAGGCCTGTATGACCAGGCTCTCTGGAGTATGGTGGGTGGACAGGAAGCAAGGGTCGCCCGGAGCCAAGCGGTGGCGTCTGGCCATGTTCCTATCTACAGGGGGACCTGTAGCGGGCCTGGACCAGGTGCCCAGAAGAACGTCAGACAAGGCCTGATTAAACGGCAACAGAGGCTCCGAAGAGCTTGCTTGCCGTTTAAGGACCTCAGTGAGGAGTTTGGTCCACACGGCCGCGACGGGGAGTTCAAGGGATAAGGCCTTGGCCGCCCGCGTCACCACCACATTATAGGCACCCACCTCCTCCAAAGCCACGGTAGGAGGGGAGACAAAACCAGTGTCTGGTGAAGTGTCCAAACCACTGGCATCCCCTAGCTCACCTGCCCAGTCCGGTTAAGACTGGCACTCACGTGCCAGAGGGTCCTTAGACCCCTCCCAATCCGCCTCACCACCCATCTTCTGGTACTCACGGTCAAATGATGGGGCCGGATCATAGAAGAAAAAATCTCCCATCGGCGTTGAATGCGGCGTCGAGCGACGCCGCTCCGGCGTCGGAACCGGACCGAGGGGGGGACTGGGACGACATCGTCCGTGGACGGCGCCGGAGGAGACACCCTAGGGGCCGGCGCCGGCGAGGTTGTAAGATCGACGACCCGGATCTGTAACCGGATCCAGCGGGGCCCTGCGGCGCCGTGACCGAAGCACCCGTCGCCAACGGCGCCGGGGCCGAAGCACCCGACGGCACCGGGGCCGGAGCACCCGTCCCGCTAGGGGTCCCAGTCGTGCCGCTTGGTCTGAAGGCGCCACGGAACCCGACGGAGGAGTGAGCGACCTCATGGCCGTGAGGAAGGCGCCGATCTCCTCCGGCATCGCGTTCTGCCCAGGGACAAGCGGGTATGTAGCAGGCCGCGACGCCCGCGGCTCCGGTGAGGGGTGTCGCCCGAACCCCCGGCCGCGTCGCGCGAGCATCTGGGGGAGTCGGAAGAGTGATGTCGCTTCTTCGACTTCTTGTGCCTCTTACCTGAGGACTTGGAGCTCGAGGAGTGGTGACGATCCTCCGAGCCGTGATGACTCCGGCCCCGCGACCGGTCCCTCGACCTCCTTCCGGACCGGGACCTCGAACGGCGCGGGCCGACTGCCGGAGCTCGAGGCGCTTGCGCGACCGCTCCCGCCTAGCCTTCGACGTCAAGGCCCGGCAGTCGGGCACGACTTGTCATCGTGGTCGGGCCCCAGGCAATGAAGACACCGGCGATGGGGGTCGGTAACCGACATCAGTCGGTTGCATTCAACGCAGGGCTTGAACCTGGGCATCCCTACCGGCACCGTCGGAGTTGTTCGACTTCGAAGAAAGATCTAAAATGATCGAAAAAGTTTAGTCAAAAATTAACTAAGGGTACCACTTTTTCCGGATCGGCGCTTGCTGGTGCGGAAAAAATAGGAACCGACGTCAGCGTGCGAGGGCGGCGTCTAAGTACTCCGGCGGCGTCATCCCGGCGTCGACGACGGACACGGAGCCGCAGACGACGCCTACCGATGCGCAAGGGTACTGCTACGCAAATGTTTCCGGATCCTGTCTGACGCCTGGGGATATTCTAAGGTAAGGAATCTAATACTAACCTGTTTCTTTCAGATCTAATATTTTTGATGATTTAAAAAAAAAAAAAAAACTAGAAAACTACTGTAAAGATTTTGCTTTGAGGCGGTGGGAGTAAAACAGATAGAGTATAAGAACTGGGTGTCCTTTACCTACCTAAATAGGTTTAGGCGAAGTTTTCAGGATTGACATAACTGCGATCAGCAATGTGCCGCTCTGCACATCAGTATCTAAACTGCATAAGAAGACCATATGCTTTGTGAAAAGCAATGAACGCTGGTGGGTACACAGAAAGAGGGCGTGGAAAGCGCGCCAATTGTCCTCCAGAGTGGCCCAGAGATGAAACCGAGCATTTCACGCTTTTGCTAAAAGGCTCTTTTTCCTTAATGAGGAGCGATCCCATTTCACACGAGGCATACACTGCACATACCGTACGGAAAACTGGAGCTTCAAGCTGCAGTGTGGGGATCCAACAGACTGAGATGGTATCTGCAGCCTACAGCCTCTATTTAATAAACATGTCAAGCAGACAGAGAGACACCAGGTCAAAGGGGGAGCTGAAGCAAAAGAAACAGGAGAATGACTGTCAAAGGGCTGCAATGAAACGAGAGTGCAGGCCCGGGGAAGAATGCGTTTAATCTCTGGGACTGGTCTTGATTATTTCCTCTGCACTGTCTATAAATCAGGCGGCATTGGGATTTTTTCATTGCCTACTCTTCTTCTTTCTTACACTAACATCATCCAAACAACGGCTGTAATATGAGGACGAGTACATTTGGCAGAACATATGTTGCGCTCAAGGTATTTAAGCCCTATTGTTAAACAATCGACAAATCAAAACCCATAGTTTGTAGAGAGACTGCCATCCCTCGAGAGACTCCAAGTCAAAGAATGAGATTGCTTTCATTGATGGGTGGGTGAGGCTGCGTCCCTGGACAACAGTTCTATGGCAAGCAGGTAGTAGCATGCAGTAGCATCTTGGTTGGGTGGATGTCTGGAAGAGAGCCGAGCCTTCTGTTGTGCAGCTGCTTCATCTATACCTTCAAAATCTCATACGCCTGATGATTCTTCTGTGCTGAGCACTTGCTGTGATCAAGGGCTACACAGAAGAACAAGTTACTTACCTGAAGTCCCGCTCTTTCTGGTGCATACCGTAACTGCAGATTCTTCACCTTGTGATTACCCTCAGGTGCCAGGTTAGATCTGGAAAACAATTTCAACAATACCAGATAGGTGGTGGTGTGCGGCTTCGTGTCAACTCTGTCCCGCCCGGAAGCGACGCCAACCACACCCCTGAGTGCTGATGTCAGTATCTTTCCGAACCTTTTCTATGCCTTCAGGTGAGGAGCCATTGGCTCATCAGATTTAAGAGGGTTCAGATCTCTAAATTGGAACCTTTGACACGACAGGCAACATAGGTGGTATAAATACCTACAGTTAGGCTGTGAAACCCTTAATTCCTCGATCCCATTACAGAGGTAAAATCATCCTCTCCCCATATTGCCCTTCTGGACATCAAGGCTTTCGATAATCCTCTAATCCAGCATTCCCCAAAATGTGGGTCGGGAAAGTCTGAGCAATACATAAAGATGCTTTTAAATTTTGTATTTATCTTGTCACATTTTATTGTGCTTCAAAGACAGAGGTCAAATGTCAGGCTAAGTCGTCTGACAAATTGCTGCTTATTCTTTTAACATGGGGAATGGTGCTTACTTTCCTTTCTATGACTGCAAAGGGAGAGTTTTTAAAGTGAATTATGTTACAATCTTGCTGGAGTATAGGGAATGTGAACAAAAAGGCTTCGAGATTTAGTTTTTTGTAAAGACACAAACTACATGTAAATACCTGTAAACAAACTGTATGTATTCACCAGTTAGGAAAGGAAAAATGAAACCCATTTTTGTAATTGTTAAGCTTGCTGGAAACAGATTTAAATAGAATCAAAACAATTCAAGACACTTTTCATGGTGATGCACAAATGATACATTTTCACATTCACAGAAATCCTATTTCCACACATCAGTTATGTGCTATATAGTTTTATCAGTAAACTGTCTGTATGTGTTTAGTGGCCATTTCAGTTGAAAATGTGCTGCCTATAAATGACAACACGCTACCGCATGATGCTTTAGTTGCATTCAGAAATCGCTCCTCCTCATTTCTTATTGAAGGTAGGTGGGTTGAAAAGGTTTGTTATTCTAAAAAGCAGATTGTGCTTTTATAAAGTTTGGGAAAACTGCTCTAATTCTTGTTTAAATATCTCTTTTTACAGTACTATTTATCTGCACCCAAACTCGAGGTATTTATACCACCTATTTTGCCTGTTGGCACCTTAATCCCTTTTATTTTTCAAACACACTAGGAACCAGTTCACTTTGCCTGACATTTGATCTTAATTTTTTGAACCATGGGGAAAAGTACTCCCTGGCCTGCATCCTAGTACTGACAACTTGAGGTCAGATAAGACATCAGTAACTCCACAATAAGGTATTGGAATCTAGTACTTAGACCATGTTCGTAGATGTCATTAGATCTCACTAGCCAGCAGCTTAATTCCAGCATTAATTTACAATTCAAATTGTTTTCAATGATTATTAAAAATACCCTTGAAGCTCAAGTTTTCACCAAGGACTCTACTATTTCAAAGGTATATTAGACTTAGACACCCCCTACTACGTTTCAAGCCCAATTGCCCCAAACATTCATTTCCCCATACACGTCCACTCAAATGTTCTCCCCCTGACCATGAACTTAAATATGAGATGACCTTTCCAAGCTCTCCACAATTTTCATATGTGTGATTTTCCCGGGACCTGGATGATAACCTCAACAGAAACTTTCCTTAAATAAACTTCTCCTGACACCATAAAATAATCTGAATACCACCACATAATTCCCTTGTATACTCCTTTGGGCAGGGTCCCAGACCGTCATATCTACAACAGTCCTCTCTACTGAAGGGATATATCACATTACCTTCCTCCGTAACCCGAGAGATATGCCTGTTACTTCCCTCAATAACCACAGCATGCGGGTGAGACGTAATTTAGACCCAACAACACTATTAATTCATTAGGCCTTCCAACCTTTATAGTTGACATTACAAAGAGTGCATAAACCTTTTTTCCCGACACCTCACACTCAAGTGTCAAGTATCATTTCTTAAAGATTCCTTACACAAGTGAAGTGTAACAACAGAGTGTTCACAGGCTTGGAAAAGCCGAAGGCCTGCGTGCCAGAAGAAGCTAAACACGGAGTGTTGAGTGTCCAGAGTTTTAAGGACAACGAATAAAAAGAAATAAAAGAGTTACTGTCTTAAGATACAAAGGATATGTTTTTCTTGAATCAATATGATTATTTCACAAACATAAATGAGCTTTGGTTTTAAAGTAAGGGTGTTAAGCATTTGAATATAAATACACTTTGGTGCCAAATTGATTGCCGCAACTCCAACACAACCTCTCCCAGATGACCTCCCCAGCCCAGCAACAATGTAGTTGTGATTTGTTTATATTTATTTATTTATTTAACTGTCAATTCTGTGTGGGATAGGGAGAGTAGTATGCTGCCAGTCCAGCTACGGTTTAGCAGCCACCACTTTAAATCTTTTGCGGTCTCCTCCAAAACCTGGATGTACTCTACAGAGCCGGCACGTGTCATCTGGCATGTTCTACAAGCATGATGCAGGAGGCGAGTAGGCCCAGAAACCTTAATGTTACTTTCACGGATATCCATAACAAAAGCTGAAAATATAGGGATCATAGCTTGAATGTTACAGGATCAATGAGCCAGTGCAAAGGCGAAAAAAACGCAGTAACCAGAACAGCTTCTATGGCTGGGAGGCTTGGGGAAAGAGTTGGGTGTGACTTTGGCACTTTGATGAAGAACTTCAAAGAAGTGAGGTTTGCTGCTGTCCAGAGATGGTCTAAAACTAACTGCAGCAAGCCTGCCTTCAGCAGCCAGTCATCAAGGTAAAGGAAAACTGATATTCCCAACCTCCAAAGATGTGCTGCGACCATCGCCATCACTTTTGTGAACACCCAAGAGGCACTTGTGATGTCAAATGGGAGCACAGAAAAGTGAAAATGGCAGGAGCGGTGTCTGATTGGGCAGTTCGCTGGTACAGAGGACCTGGATGTTATTGGCTTGATCCCTGACCCAGGCCTTCTAAGGCTTGGGAGGCCTGCTGTTGTGGTAGTCCTTGAAGATGGCTTTGTTGATAACCCCTGCTGAAACCTCGAAAGGGACGAAACGTTGGGGATACTGCTGCACATGAGTAGAGAAGCAAAGAGAGTATGGTATCAGCCTGCCTTCTTGAAGGTGTTCTAGTGCAGAGTCTACTTTGTCGCCGAAATGTAAACTACTGTCAAATGTCCATCCGTGACGCCTGGATCTTAACTGAAAAACTTGTGGATCTCTTCCAGCGGCAATGCTTGAGCAACACACTGGTACCAATTGCCCTGCCCAAGCAGTCAGTAGTGTCCATTCCTGATCAGATGACGTACTTTGCTGCATCCTCCCCATCCTAGATAATTTGCAGCTGCTTCCCTCTGTATGATTCTGGAAGTGAGGTCTTTGCCATTCCCCCCGATGAGGTCTGTGGCGATCTCTAAAATGTTGGTACTGCCTTGGCTCTTATATTTCTTTGCAACTCTTCCACTGTATGGCCCCTGAGCCTTCTTAGGGAACTCTATAGTGTCCTGTTGAGGCTTATATTGAGAGTAGATAAGACGGTTGGCATTATCAGTGCACTGGCTGCAGAAACCAAAAACTGGGGGAGGATGGGATGCCCCTGCCTACGAGTGGTACTATGCGGAGCACCATTACAATGTCTGATGCGATTGCTGGGCACGGGGCCTCTTCGGAAAGGGTGACCGTTACAAGAACTTGGAGATGTCCAAATAAATACATGGATATCAACCCCCAGGAGTCCAGCCACAGGAGGAGTCGCATCAGATGAGGGTTGACCACTTATGCTAGTACCGCTATACCAAGGGTCAGGAGGCCCAACTGCACTAGTCCTCTCTTATGCCTATATGGCAGATGCTGGCCTTCCGAGAGGTGGCCAGACGATTCGACTTAGCACCACGGAAGGCTGCTGAGGATGTCGCTCTTGGAAACATTTATAAAGAGGAGGCCTTATGTCCTTCCAGTAAGTTATGGATACCTATGAGGTGATGGCAGGACAATCTTTGGCTTACCAAGCGATACAGCAAGTTATACTCAACACTTGGGGCGCCAATGGGACATACTCGCCCCAATACCCGCTGCTACATGCCCGATTATCCCATGGAGGCACACAGCACATCTTTACTGTCCTTTACAATGCACTACAATCCACAGCAGAGGGAAAGACTTCATTGCAGCACACTTGGGGGGAGGTTACTGAAATCACGGCCGGGATTATGGATCATAGGCTCTCACCCACCCCAGAATCTTGCGGGTTTGGGGATCTGACCAAAAGCAAAGATAGACAAATATATGAACAAGATTATTGACATTGCTTCCATTCTCTTTAAGCATGAAAATTGTTACGATGTGAAAGGGGACCACAGTCCCAGATATCAAGAGATGGTTAGGGACGGTCCTGACATGGGCCCATGCCGAGTCAGACATGCTTGGGTTACAAGTGGGTGGTGGGGATCATCTAGCGGTAGGTGACTGTATGCAGGAGTTTTTGAGCCCTATTGGTTATGCCCGTCCAGCTTCGGGCCTGGTTGGCTTCCTTACCACTAATGCATGATAGTCCAGGGGTAGAGGCACAATGAGAAAAATCAGGAGAATGCAGACAACTACGAAGTGCGAGCACTCTACTTCTGAAACCCCAATCCTTCCGGAAGAAGAGAACAGGCTGTAGAGCTTTCTCAGGGATTGCTCCAAAGATTTGGAACTCTCTACCACGCCCAGTGCGTAGAATCACCTCCCTGTCCTAAATTTAAGTATGGGTTGTATTTGATTGTATGTCTTTTCATCACATCCCCTGTTGCCCCACAATTGTATGCTGATTAATGTTTTCGTTGGATGTAGATCTGTTTTATCTTTTTCACTTTTATATATCTACCTTTAGTCGATCTAGGAATTTGATTGGCTGACAGCACAATGTCTAATGTACGTTGTTCTGCAGATGCTATTGCTGGTCATTTACCTTTTCTATATATATATATACTTTTCATTTATATCTCTATTATGACAAAAATATATTTTGTTTGTGTTGACTACCTCTTCCACTGTAATTCTTCTATTGTAAAGGGCTCTGATACCCTCGTGGGTCACGTTCGCGCTATATATATAACTTTATAAATAAATAAAAAACAAATAAGGAGTGTTGGACCTGGCCCTTTTGGCAGGTTCACCCCGAAACTTTTTGCTTTTTCCTAGCCTGTTTCTGGAACCTGGTGTTGGTGATTTTAGGTCTTGGCGCACTTTTTCACTGTGGTACAGTGTAAAGTGCGTGAGCTCTCTGTGTATGTGTGGTGAGTGACCTGCCCTCCCATAGGAATGAATGGGGAATATGTATGCCCATGGTAGTTCCTGATGTGTGGGGAGTGCAGGGTCGAGTTTGGTATGTGCAAACTCGTGAGATTGAATGCTGCGCAATGGTATATGCGGCATGATTGTGTCTAGTGTAGAAGTGCCACTTTTAGAAGTTGGCATATTTGTGTAGTCTGTGGCTGGCGTGTGATTGGCTGGAGCCTGGCCCCAGGAGTGCCTGGGCCTGCTTGTGGATTGACTGTCTGGTTTGAGGATGACAGGGGCTGGGGAGCCCCCAGGGGGTTGTCTGAGTCAGCCCGTGGATGAAAGGCTGCATCTGCTGCCAGGGAAGTGGGAGGAGATAGCACCTGGGAGTGAATGAGGCTGTGCCTGCCTGCCACAATGCTGGCCCTACCTCCCGCTGGGCGGCTGTCGCCTCTGCCCCTCACACTAAAAGGAGTTCCCTATAACCAGTTCTAGCTGGTTCTCACACTGCCTGCACCCTTTAGACAAAAGATTTTTCTGTATAAAAAGGGGACGTGTCCCCTTACAAAATGTTCTTGTTTCTGACTTGAATCTGCCAGGGGCGTGCTGCTGCTTGGGCCCAGGGGAATCCCTGGGCCCTGCCCAGCCCCTGGACACCTGATGGACTTTCCTGGATGCCTGGAGGACTTCTGGGGGACCCCTCTGCCTTGCCTGGGCAGATTGGGGGGACTTTGCTTTGCCCCTTGGAATCTCTGGGACCTTTGGCAGCATGGAGAAGCTGCATTTTCCTGCAGAGACCTTTTTCTTGCCTTTACCCAGGCTTGTTGAAGCCCAAGCGCTTGGGAGCGCTTGATTGGTATTTATAGCGCCTGGAAGAGCTGTATTTCCCCCCTGAGCACCTGGGAGCGGGCTATCTGTTTTCTAGCGCTTTATAGCGCTTTATTTCCCCCAGCGCTTGAGAGCGCTTTATTTTTGCTTATAGCGCTGTAAGCGCTTTACTTGGCCCCCAAGCGCTAGTAGTGCTTTTATTTCCCGTTTATTTAATGTAATTTCCAACGGGAGGCCACCCCGTGTTTTGGCAAAGGAGTCGCCGCCGTGGCCTCGATAGCGCGACCAGAGCCAGTGGGCTCGTCAGGAGGGCCGCGCTGCCATTGGCTGGCCCCAGAAAGAGTTGCCGCGCAGCCATTGGCTGCCCACCTGAAGAAGAGGTCCGGCCCGCCGCCTGGTGGTAGGCGGGGCCGGGAGGACGTGTTTTCCGCTTCCCCCTGCCTGGGGGAAGCCTTTGCCGGTGTTGCCGCTCTCCCGTGCTCGGAGGGAGACCGGAGAAGGAGATGGCGGCGGCCGCTGTGGGGCTCCCGTGACCTAGAGGGAGCCCCGAGATGAGAAGGAGCTCTTGGGTTGAGCCCCGCCGCCCAGGACCGCCACCGGAGGAGCCAAGAAGCAGCCGGTGAGTGCGGGAGGGCAGGGGGCTCAGAGTGACGGTCAGAGCGGCCCCGGATGGTAGCGGGCCGCTCCAACAGTGTATAGAGCCTGAGAGGCTTCAACGACGGCCACAGTTGTTTCTTAAGAGCCCGTGAGAGGCTCTGAGGGCATAGTTGTTCCTAAAGAGCCCTGAGAGGCTCCAAGCCCGCAATATTGTTTTAGAGCCCTGCGAGGGCGCCAGGGGCATTTGTTCTTTCGAGTCCCACAGAGGGGGGGGCTCCACCGAAGGCACCAACATTTGTTGTAGAGCCCTGAGAAGGCTCCGGGGGCCATTTTTAGTTAGAGGGGGCGCCGGGGCACATTGTCAGTGCCCGCCCCCTCCTGCCTGCAAGGGATTTGTTCAGAGCCTCGAGGGCTCCATGGGCCATAATTGTTTAAGAGCCTGTGTGGCTCCAATGGTTGGGACATGTGTGATGTCCAGAGCCTGTGTGGCTCCAACGTGCGCAGTTCAGAGCCTATAAGGCTCCCAGTTGGCCGCAGTGTTTGGTGTCAGAGCCTGTGTGGCTCCAGCAGTGGGCGCAGTTTGCGCCTAAGGGTCAGTGAGGACCCTGTCACAGTTTTGATTCCCAGCTGCCCAGCAATTAGTGGGCAGCTGCACCGTTTAGGTCATGTTGGTGTTCTCAGGTGCCCAGCAAGTAGTGGGCACCTGCAACGTTTAGGTTTTGCGTCGGTGGCGCACCCCTGACTGGCGCTGCATTGGCAGCGCGCCCTGACATTCTGGACACAGGGCTCTTTAGTCCCTTTATTAGATGGGGGATGGTATGTGATTTTATTTAGGCGCAATGTGATTATCTATGTGATGGTAATTGCCTAATGTGAGTTTTGCGCAATGTGATGTGGTGCTAGGAAATGTAATGCATTTAAAATGATTACGCACCTTGATCTTACACCTCTGAATGTTTTTGGGCATCATGTGTTTTTGCGCTATTGAGTTATGTTCTGGCCCCTCTGAATGTTTTTATGCATCATGTGCCTTCCTTGATTTTACACCTCTCAATGTGTTGGTTTATGCATCATGTGTTTTTCCTTCCCTGCACCTCTGACTGTGTTTATGAAGCATCATGTGCCTTATTATTACACCGCTGAATGTGTTTTTATACATCATGTGTTTACCTTTTTCCCTACACCTCTGAATGTTGTGATGCATCATGTGTAATGTGTTCTTGCTGATACCCCTAAATGTATTTTATTCTTAGGTGGTTGTTATTTCTCGTACAGGTGGTCCTAGTGAGGTCCTGGTCCCCTGCGTGACATTCTCCTAAGGTGGTTAGGGTTGCATAGGTGGTACTTACCTGTTACCGATTCGATAAATCTTTATTTCGATCACATGATCATAAAAGATATACATTACACATATAGAAAGTTTAAAAACGCATTAAACAACATTAGTGATCAGAAGTTTTGTTAAAAAGAATACAAAAACGGGATGTGCCAATAATTCAAATCTGTCCCGAGTCTCCAAGTCTCTTTATACAACGTGATCGAGCGTACCACATTGAAGTTAAAAATTTGGATAATGCAAAAACAATAGTGGGAGTTAAATCCGACTTTAAGACTCTGTACTCTGGTAAAAAAAGTTCTGAACCCCAAGTTTCTGAGCAGGGGGACTAGCCAGTAGTTCCTGCTCCTCTCATAGGCCCGGCAAAAGAAAACCACATGAACATCGTTTTCCTTTAGGTGGGCACATGCCGGGCAAATTTCTGAAGAGGAGCGACAAGACCATGATGCTGTGAATGAAGCCAGAGGGAGAGTTCCATATCTCCATTGGAGGAATAATTTTCTGGTTAGTGCCGGAGTCATGGCATCTAGGACACTTTCTAGTTGGTAAGAATCTTTGGTTTTTATAAACTGGTTTGATAATGATCCCTCACGGGTACCTTCAGCCGTTCTAAGGAGCATGTGATCGTAATAAGCTCTCGCGAGTACCTTTTTGGGGATCTTAGTACAAGTATTTGCTGGGTCCCGCCATAGTTCAGAGAGTCCAATTGCCTCAAAAGTTCTCTTGATGTAAGTCAGCCAGGGTGTTCTTGTGGCGTTGGGTAACTGTAAAAATTCCTGTAACTCAGCTCTGTAATTTGAAAGGTCTGGACTGCTCCATAGACGCCGCCAGAAAGCTAAGGGTTTGAGCCCCAGCTCCTCCGTTATTGGTCGAAGGCCCATATTAAGCCTGAGAGGGAGTAAAGGAGTACTCTGTGGAAGGGCAACAATCTGTCTCAGAAATGTGTTCTCAATAATTAATAGTTTATATGATGGAATATGGCCCCACAGCTCGCCCCCGTACGTTACACCCCCCCGGGCCTGTGCTTTGTAGATGTGAATAATGGGGGTAAGTGGCCGGTAGGGAGATTTGTTCACTAGTCTCATAGTACCACCCACCAACTGTGCCAATTTGATGTTGACTTTTGACTGGTGGGCCGACCACGTTAAGTTTTCATTAAGAATGATCCCCAAGTATTCAATTGTCTGTACCCGTTCCAGTTGAACTGTTCCCAACTTGGGCGGTGGGCGGTTGCGGGGCTTAGGATTGAGAATCATATATTTTGTTTTCTGTGGGTTAATTTCGAGTCCCCGCTCTGAGCAGAACTGCATAAACCCATCCAAGACACGTTGTAAGCCCATTGGGGATTTGGACAGCAGCAGGGTGTCATCAGCAAACATAATTGCGGGCACCCTGCTGCCAGTCAATTTTGGGGCATCAGTGTTGGGAATCCTGGTCAGGTGAGCAATTACCCCGTTCACGAAGAGGCAAAACAGGGTCGGTGCAAGCACACAACCCTGTCTCACCCCTCTGCGAACGGGGAACCTTTCGGTAAGATTGCCACCTCTGCCACACCTAACGCGGGCATAGTTGTTATGGTGTAATCTCATCAGGATTGCCAAGATGTCTCCCGGGACGTTCATCTCCTCCAAAACTTTCCACAGTTTTGCTCTAGGTACCAAATCGAAGGCGGCACGCAGGTCTACAAAAATAGTATACAAGGTGCCGCCCTCAATAAGTGCTGTCCTCCAATATAAAAGGTTCAGTCTAAAGATTTGATCTATTGTGGAGACCCCCTGTCTAAAACCCACCTGGTAGGGAGTCAGGATACTCGTCTCCTCTATCCAGTTCTGTAGCCGGTCCAGGATCAGTCTTCCAAAAAGCTTTTGGGATATATCAATGAGACTGATCGGACAATAGTTGGCTGGGAGCAGTGGGGAACCCTTTTTAAAAATAGGAACCACTTCTGCTCCCAGCCAAGTATCCGGCACCTCCATTCCCCCCAGGACAGCGTTAAATATCATCGTGAGGTAAGGGGCCCATATCCCTGGTTCCTGCTTAAATAGGTCCCCGGGTACCCCATCAAGGCCAGGGGCTTTCCCTGCAGCCAACCCAGCTATAGCCACCCTCACCTCTTTTTCAGTGATGGGGTCTCCAGTTGGGTCTGGCACTATCGTGCTGTTTGTTACGTTTGGAGACCCTTCCTCCAATGAATACAATGCCTGAAAGTGACTCTGCCATAGGCTGGGAGCTATGTTAGGCTCTATTGCTGAAGATAAGTCCTCTGATCCGTTGGACACTATTCGCCAGAATTTACACGAGTCTCTAATGGCAAGTGACATTACAAGGTTTTCCCAATATTGTTGATCCCACTCGGCCCTAGCGTTCACCAAAAGCTTCCTATAGGACCTTCTCATCGATTGAATTTCCTCCCTGCTTTTGCGCCCCTTAATTGCGAGTAGCAATTTGTTTTTTGAATCCCTGCAGGAGGCATTATACCAGGTCCTCTTAACTATTGGTCCTTTTTTTGCCCCTGCTTTTAAAAATAAATCCTGCTCCAGGGAACTAATTAGTTCTGCATGGGTCTGGGCCAACATTTCTCTATTTGCCCCTTCTCCAACATTCGTCCCTATCTGGAAAGCCCTCTCTAAGAGCGGGATAATTCTTGCATATAGTTTTGATAACTTCTCAACGCTAG
The DNA here is from genome assembly GCF_964261635.1 of Lissotriton helveticus. NCBI lineage: Eukaryota > Metazoa > Chordata > Amphibia > Caudata > Salamandridae > Lissotriton > Lissotriton helveticus. Next base: position 285,560,276 of record NC_136062.1, read on the forward strand.
TAGCCAGTTTCTCCCACCTGACTTTTCTCCGGTTGTTTTCTAGTAGAAGACCTGCTTGTCTTTGTTTGGACCAAGCAGCACATCTTCCTTCCCCGGTAAGGCATAAAAAACTTCCAGGGCGTTGTGGTCACTATCCCATCTCTCAATGACTTTAAAGTCAACTATTTGTGGCCACATTGATAGTTTGACGAGGATATAGTCCAGTCTAGATTCGCTACCAGATTTGTTGTAGGTGCAGATACTTGGCGTGTCTGATTTGCAACACCCGTTACAGGCCCTCAGACCCTGATTTAGGGTAAAGGCTGTTATCTGCAGGGCAAGGGGAGACCAGGCTCTGGGAGGGGGCTCCACAGTCGCTGGGAAAAGCCAACAAGAATCTTCCTCGAGGGAGGGGCCATCTCGTAGGCCTGATAGTGGTTCGAACTGGGAGTTTAGATCACCTCCCACCAGGCAGTGAAGTTCCCATGGGATGCCATCTAGGAACGCAGAGAGTTCCTCTATAGTGTTGGATTCTCTTGACATGGGTACCGGTCTTGAATATACATTTACAATGACCAGTTTGATAGAATTTGGCCACTCTAATAGGACGGCTAGAATATCATCGAAGTCTGTCTCCAGGCAGCTAGCCTGGCATCCTAGGTCTGATGCTACCCAAGTTGCCAGTCCTCCAGATGGCCTGCCCCTTCCCCCCCACTTGGCGGGTTTAGAGAATATTGCATATCCCTGAAATGGGAGTTCCTCACGGGCCCAAGTCTCCTGGAAGAGTAGTATATTTATTGTATTAATGAAAGCAACCCACTCAGGACAATCAATTTTACTGGCCAATCCAGCGACATTCCATGAAATCTGAGTCATGGGATGTAAATTAGTGATAGATGGACCTTTAACGGTAGTGGTGGCACCGCTAGTCTCCAAGGTAACTGTCTGGGGAGGGGGCGAAAGCCGCAGAGTGAATCTTGTGTTGGTGTAGTTACTGGTTGTGTGCTATACTTGCTAATTTGTGCTACATTGATTTTATATCCCATATTCTATGTTCTAGAAGTGCTCTTTCTAAAAGTGTTGATTCTGACAGTGGCCCATGTGGCCCTGTCCTGTGCATAATCCCTTGTGAATATTGCCCGTGCCAGTTGGCACAATGTACATGTGTGATTTCTATCTAATGTGAATTTGACAATACAGAAGTTATTTTTATATAACCTTGTGCGGAGTTCGTTTTGTGGTGTGCCTAGGATGTTGTTGCTGTTGTGTGCTTGCGCAAATGCTGTACACATTGCCTCCGAGTTTAGCCTTACTGCTCGTGCCAAGCTACCAAGGGGGTGAGCAGCGGTTATCTTGGCGTGTGACTCCCTTGCCCTGACTAGAATGGTGGTTTCTGCCTGGCTTTGGCGTCCGCCTTAGCCTACCAGAAATAGCCAGTTCTAACAAGGAGTAGCAAACCTTGATACACAAGACGACCCACTGAGAGATGGTCCGCTTGTGCACCGCCCGTCCCTTCTAAGCACCCACGTAACCAACAAAGAGATGGTCGTCCACCCGGAACTGGCGTGTGCGATCCAGATAGTAAGAGAGCGCACGTTTTGGGTGCGGCAGTGGAGCCTCTCTTCCTCTTTCGAGGGATGCGGAGGCGGAAAGAAGGTGGGTAATGTAATGGACTGCCCGGTGTGGAAGGCCGTGACAACCTTGGGCAGGAAAGAAGGTCTTGTCCTCAACACAACCTTGTCCGGATGAACAGAGAGGAAAGGAGGTGTGGAAGAAAGAGCCTGGAGCTCACTCACTCTCCTGGCAGAGGTGATGGCAACCAGGAAAGCAGTCTTCAGAGTAAGAAGACGGAGAGGGTAGTTATGAAGCGGCTCAAAGGGGGCACACATTAGGTAAGTAAGAACAAGGTTCAAGTCCCACTGGGGCATCACGAAAGGAACAGGAGGGGACATGTGTGTGATGCCCTTCAAAAACCTATTTACAATTGGGGACTTGAACAAGGAAGGCTGATCAGGTAGCCTTAAGAAGGCGGAAAGGGCAGAAAGGTACCCCTTGATAGTGCCCAGAGCAGAGCTCTGCTGGGCAAGAGAAAGAAGGAAGAGGAAAACCTCAGAAAGGGGTGCAGAGAGTGGATCCACAGCCTTTGCTGTGCACCATGCCACAAATCTGTTCCACCTGCAGGCGTATACCGACTTTGTGGAGGGACGCCTGGCTGCCAGAATGACATTACAGACTTCAGGAGGCAAGTCAAATGGCCTCAACTGCCACCGCTCAATCTCCAAGCTTGTAGGTGGAGACTGGACAGGTTCGGGTGGAGGACCGTCCCCTGCTGCTGCGACAGTATGTCCTCCCGAAGAGGCAGACAAATCGGGGGATCGACTGACATGCTGAGTAGCTCGGGATACCAGTATCTTCGTGCCCAGTCCGGAGCCATAAGGATAACCTGGGCCCGGTCGCGCCTGATCTTCTTCAGCACTCTGGGCAGAAGTGGAATAGGCGGAAAGGCGTACAATAGACTGCAATTCCACTCGCGACGAAAAGCGTCTCTGAGCGAGTGCCGCCTTGGAATCTCCAACGCTCAGAACTAATGACATTGCGCGTTCTCTTCTGTGGCGAATAGATCTAACCAAGGCTCTCCCCACTGCTGAAAGAGACCATGCGCCACGTCCGAGTTCAGACGCCATTCGTGATCCATCATGCACCGACGGCTGAGTTTGTCCGCCCTGGCATTCAGAGAACCTGCCAGGTGTTGAACCACCAGGGTCACGCCCCGATGTTCCAGCCACTGCCAGAGGCGCAGAGCCTCCTGGCATAGGGTCCACAACCCCACCCCGCCCTGTTTGTTGCAGTACCACATGGCGGTGGTGTTGTCCGTGAACACCTGCACTACACTCCCCCGGACAGAGGGGAGGAATGCCTTCAGTGCTAGTCGGATCGCCCGCAGCTCCAAAAGGTTGATATGGAGCTGGGACTCCGCCGGATTCTAAGGTAAGGAATCTATCACTAACGTGTCTCTTTCAGATACATGGCATTTTGGGCCTATTTGCAGCAAGGCAAACAGGAAATGCTGCACAACTGGATAGGCTTACCCCTGGGAACGTCTACTCCATTCATAAGGTAGGAGCCAGGAGTTACCTCATCCACTAGCTGGTACCAGGTATAAATGTGACACCTCCAGGCACCGACTTCAGAACACTTTCTGGACCTGCAGAAGATTGGACGAGGACTGGGACTGATGTCTGTGATCTGAGAGGAGCCCTGGTGGACTATGCCTACGCCCTCTTCTACCCATGACAAAGAAGTAGACTACTTCTATATCTAAAGGGAGACAACAAGCTGCAAGTGGCCTATCCTTGAAAGTATCCAACTGACCAGTAGCAACTGAACTAGACCCTGCTGTTGGCATCTGCCTGACACCCTGTGAGTGTCTGGGTGCTACTGAAGTGTACTCCTGTGGTTGTTTGGGCACCGGAAGAAAACATTTCCTCCACACCAGATAAGTCAGATGGTAACATCTATGACCAGGGCTAACTTAGGTCAACTATCCCACCCATGCTCTATTACGGTTGGCCTCAAACTGCGCCTAGATCCCAGTCAAATAAGACCACTAATTATCATAGGTGCTTTGTGCTTTTCTGTGGCATTTTGTACTTAACATTTTTTAAATTCAAATCTCCGGTTCTGCTTGGTGGGTTTTGGCTATTTTGTTTTTTACATTTTACTCTATTTTAGTAATTCAGTTCGGGATCTTTACTGTTTGCCATTTTTACTTTATTATTGTTTTGTTTCTCCATTAATACTTTATACATTGCCATAAGTTAACTGTCAGCTCTGTGCTACCAGGGGGCTTAACGCAAGGTAATTTAGTGACTTTAGGGTTCACCCTGACAAGAGTTGTGATTATTACTTGAAGCAGGCAGCTGCCCTCCCCTCCCCCAAATAATAATCCAATTTCTTACACTGGTGTATTATATTCCAGATTTCTTGTATAAGCCAAATCAGACAATTCCTATTCAGTGTCCCAGATGTTCAGGAGAACAGACCTCGACCCACATGATACTGATACGCCTGCGATTACAGCAGTACTGAAACTCCATTTTTCTTTTGACACAGACAACGTTATAGTTTTACTAGGATGCTCAAGACAATTAGGAATAGCTCTTAAATAAAGATGTGGAAGGTGGTTCACTACAATGCTAGCAGCCCATCACAGCTTTATGGAAAGCCAAATACCAGACACAGTTCAGAAAATAAGAAAGATAAGCTTGCTCGAAAAAATGCAGTTTAAAAGAATGAATATATTAAATTAGGATGAAAGAATTTTGGGTTGGTTCAAACGTATTGCATCTTATAATAATTGATTAAGCAATGTGTGTTTTTCTTTGTTGTTATGAATAACTATGGATTGTGAATGTTTAAAGACAACCCCAATTTTTTTTAAATGTTGTGATATGAAAAAGTAGGACAATTATGAGTACCCTCGGGGGAAAACGATGCGGAGTCAAATGGACAAAAGAAAACACATATTGCCTCATTTTAGATTAGAATGATTGCCCATATGCATCGCCGACTCAACGGTAGTTGCATGAATTTGCAGTGGAGGGTGGAGCAGGAGATTAAGGTAGACTGAGGCTCCTATGAGTTCAGGCAATCTTCAGTTGCTTGCAAGCTGCTCTCCTCTCTAACAAATCCGCGTATTTCGAAATTAAACAGTTCCTTGAATGTATAATTTTGTCATATTAACCACTGTAAGCATATCACCCTTTCATATCTCGATTTATGGGCCAAAACAAAAAGTTTCACATAAATAAACAGTATAAAAACATGATGACCAGCTCAATAGAAAAGCGCACTGCATTTAGACAATGTGGTGCAAGTTACCAGCTATCACTGGACAAACTGTCCTTCTGATGGATAGCCATGAAGCATAAAACGCCCTAAGCATGATACATTATACAGGATTCAGCTGCTATCTGCTACCTTAAATCATGTGTTGACATGATGCACACAGCACTTATTTAATTAGTCATGTCCAAGCCTGGTGTGACGGAGAGCTCCCTGTTTTACCTTCTCTGATAACAGCAGGTCAAAGGGCACGCGCGTTGTGTATCTAAGTTAACCTAATTTTTCAGGGAAATTGTGTTTCCTGTTGCACTAAAACCCTGGCAGTTCAGTATTTTCCATCAGTTCTCAGTCCCCCTTTCAAATCACCAGGCTGTCAAAGCAGGGCGAACGCATGACACCGGGAGCTGCACTTCCAGGCCATCACTCTAAATGGCAGCAGCAGACACGACAGAACATTCAGTCCGTTTCTCTAGCCTCGGCCACTCACAAGACAAATACGGTAGAAGTGCTGATGCAAAGGCCTCTGTGCACTTAAGTTCCAATTCATCACTATATGAAGGAAGCTTTTTCACATAAAAGAAATTTTAGGAATGCGATTCAAAAGTAGCAACACTTATTACAGTTAGTCTGATGTACCTAGTACACAGTACACTTCTTCAAATTACCAACAACTCAGAGCCTTGAAAAGAGGTAACGAGGACTAGAAGGACAAGTTACTTACCTTCAGTAACACCTTAGCTGGTAGAGACATGATCTAGCCGCAGATTCCTTACCTTTGAACTTCCAGGCGTCAGGATAGATCCGGATGATCTTTTAATCAGTACCCCTGCACGCCGGTAGGTGGCGTTGGTCGCCTCTGCATGACGTAATCAGTGTTGTGTCCGTCATCGTCGTGACGCCCGAGTCGTCAATATAACCGCCACTCCCGCGCACTGACGTGAATACTTTTCATGACTTTCCACGCCAGAAGCGCAAAGTGACTGACCATGGTGTGTTAAAAATTCATGACTAGGGCGATGAAGGGGAACATCTCGGACACTTAACAACCAATTCCGTAGTGCAGGGACGATGGATGAGTCGGTAAGGAATATGCGGCTAGATCATGTCTCTACCAGATAAAGCGTTAACTAAGGTAAGTAACTTGTCAATCTGATAGCCACAGATTCCTTACCTTTGAACAGATACCCAAGCAATACCATCCACGGACGAGGGACTGTGGAACGGCCTAGAACAGAAAATCCTGTAAAACAGAGCGACTGAACAGGCTTTTTCTGTGGACGTGGGAATCCAGGCAGTAGTGTTTGGCACGTGGCCGCTTGGCAGATGTCAGAGACCGGAACACCATGCTGGAGAGCCGTGGTGGCCACCTTCACCCTGGTGGAATGGGCCCTAAGCCCCTCAGTGGGGAACTTTCTTTGCTAAGACGTAACAAATTTTAAAATAGAGGATGGCCCATCTGGATATAGTCCTCTTCTGGACAGCAGGGCTCTTCTTTGCACCCGCGTATCCAATAGAGAGTTGATCATCAACCCGGAACTCTTTGGTTCAATCAAAGTAGAACGACAACGCTCTTTTTTGGGTCTAGACAATGGAGATGTTCCTCTTTGGAAGGATGCGGGGATGAATGGTAGGTGGGCAGGGTAACCGACTGTCCCAGATAGAAGGGTGTTACATCCTTAGGCAAAAAGGATGCTCTAGTTCAGAGTACTACTTTGTCCGGAGAGATCGTCAGGTAAGGAGTCTGGGAGAACAGTGCCTGCAGTTCACTTACTCTTCTGGCAGAGGTTATTGCCACAAAAAAAGTAGTCTTGATGGTGAGCAACCACAAAGCACAATTATGCAGCGGCTCAAATGGTGCACACATCAGAAAAGTGAGCACTAAATTAAGGTCCCACTGTGGCATGATGAAGGGGGAAACAAATGGGTTAACCTATTGAAAAACCTCTGCACTAGAGGAGATTTGAATAGGGAATGTTGATCAGGCAACCGAAGAAAAGAAGAAAGGGCAGAAATGTGCCCTTTAAAGTGTCCAGAGCAGAACCCTGCTGGGCCAAAAAAAGTATAAGGAGAAGGACTTGAGATAAGGGAGCAGATAAGGGGTCGACAGACCTGTCTGTACAATATTTGCAAAACTTGTTCAATCGACAGGCGTATACCGACTTTGTGGAGGGATGCCTGGCTGCCAAGATAACCTCACAGACTTAGGGCGGGAGGTCAAAAAAGCTGTCAACTGTCACTGCTCAATCTCCACACAGGGAGGCGGAGAGAGGACAGGTTTGGGTGGAGAACCCTCCCCTGCTGCTGCGACAGAAGATCCTCCTGATGAGGCAGCCAGGCCAGAGAATCGATGCTCATGTCCAAAAGCTTGGGATACTAAACTATCCATGAGCAGTTCAGAGCCACAAGAATAACTTGTGCCTACTTGCTCCTGGTCTTCTTGAGCACTCTGGGCAGGAGTGGTATAGGCAGAAACGTGTATAGGGGGTATGAGCTCCACTCGCGACGAAAAGCAGCACCAAGGGAGTACTGCCTTGGAAACTCCAACGTGCAAAACTGCTGACATTGCACTTTCTCTTCAGAGGCGCACAGGTCGAACCAAGGCTCTCCCCACCACCGAAAGAGACCTTGTGCTACCTCCAGATGGAAATGCCATCTGTGATCCGCAAGGCACTTTCGGTTGCGATCAATTGCCCTGGTGTTCAGAGAACCTTGTCCAAGCCACATCTGATGGCAAACTTAGCTGCGGCTCTCTCATCTGATATATCTTGGGAGAGTAGAGCCCTGTGCTCCTCCGAGACTCTGGGCAGCACCTGCACTACATTATCCCATATGGAATGGGAGTAATGGCCCAAGAGGCATGCAGTGTTCACCAACCGCAATGTTAGGCTGGCAGAAAAAATATTTTCTTTCCGAAGTTCTCCAACCTTTTGGATTCCCTGTCTGGGGGTGCGGAAGGGAATGTGCCAAGAGATGTGGAAGTTTGCACCACCAAGCTTTGGGGGGTGGGGTGTGTGGTGAGGAAAGTTGGGTCGCCCGGTCCGGGCGATGGTGGCAGGTAATGTTCCTATTCACAGGTGGCCCCTGTGCTGGGTTCAGACCATGTCCCCAGAAGGACATCTGTCAAGGCCTCATTGAAAGGCAGTAGGGGTTCCGAATTTGAGACACCAGGATGCAGGACCTCTGTCAAGACATTTGTCTTGACTTCCACTGTAGTAAGCTGCAGGTCAAGGACCTCCACAGCCCTATGTACCACCATGGCAGAATATGCTCCTCCGTAGCCAGGGTAGGAGTGAAAAGCATGCCAAAGTCTGGGGAGGTTTCCAGACCACTGGCTTCACCCAATTCTTCGTACCAGTTAAAATCTTGTTGTTGCAGAATTTCTAAACGGATCCTGTTCCCCCTCCCAATCCTCTTCCACCATTCCAAACCCTTCAGAATAGGGCAGAAAAAGTGTCATGGAGCGGTACGGCTCAGTCAGTGCCTCTCTTGGCGTTGGAGGATGTCCGACTGGCTCAGTGTCGTCGGGAATGAGGAAAGGGGAGGCGCCTGGGTGGGTGCAGGCGACACCTAGGACTTCGGTGTTGGCGCGATGATGGGGAAGGTCGCTCTGGAAGTGCTTTTAGCGTCAGTCTGGAGTCCACTGAGAGGCCGTGGTGTTGGGGCCGGAGCCGCCAGTATGAGAACCACAGGGGCCCCTCCATCTTCTGAGCCTGCGGGACCAGAGGACGTGCAGGGTCAGGCCGCCCAAGTATGGCACACATGGCGTTATAAAATTCTTTCAGGTGGGCGGGGGTCGCCCCCAGCCCCGGAACGGGAGTTAAATGCGGAGGCGACCCAGGCACCTGTTCCGCCAAGGTTCATCTGCTGCGTTGTGATAAGAGCGGGGCGAAGTCGAAGCTTTCTTTAACTTCTTGTGCTTCTTGTGGTGCCTCTTACCTGACTTTGATGAAGAGAATTTCGATTCACCTGACCTTCCTCTCGACCGCGTCCTGGACCTGGACGAAGACGACGAGGTGACCTCCTCGGTGCAGGACGCTGGTCTGAGAGAAGCTTTAGAGACTGCTCCCTCAAAGCCTTCGGCACCATGGCCCGGCAGTCGGAGCACAACTTGGAGTTGTGTTCGCGCTCCAGGCACCAAACACAGACCAAATCGGGGTCCGTGACTGACATGGCACAGTGACAGGCCCGCACTGCATGAAGCCCAAAGTCTTCTTACTCGACATGATACACCTACACGCCAACTAAGATGACAAAAATGTAATAAAAAGTCTGTAAAAAAATGACAGGGGTTGCTCTCTTTAACGGATTGGGGCTGATGGTGCGGAAAGAAAAGAACTGATGTGAGGGCATCGGAGTGGCAATTATATCGATGACGCCGACGTCACAACGACAATGAACACAATGTCAACGACGTCACACAGAGTCGACTGAGAATACCTACCGGCGCGCAGGGGTACTGATGAGAAAAATCTTCTGGATCCAGCCTGATGCCTGGAAGTTTAAAGGTAAGGAATCTGTGGCTAGATGACTATCAGATACTGTATGCACAACTAAAATATGATGGAGGATACACGCCTCCTTATACACTCATGTTTTCTTGCTCTTGTTTCAAGCCTTGTTAAGGGATTGTAACTTCTTGAATATTGACACCAACAATGCTGTGGTGCAAGAATACATAGGACAGAAGATTGAGGGACAAAATAGCAAAAAGTAAGTGCAAATAGGGAAGTACAAGATTTCTTTTCTCCTTCTCCTTTCCACATCTAAATTTCCTCCCATTGTGCATTGGTTGACCAACAGATTCATTCATCCTGACTAAGGCAGACAAGGATGGAAGGATAAGTTACTTACCTGCAATCCTAGTTCTCTTCCAGGGGTATCCTCATCAAAGTCATAAGCACATGAATATTCTCGCCTATGTGCGGGACCCCGGAAACACATCACATATGTGAAAACCATATATGTAGCTATATATATATATATACAGCGCACGCAGCAACTTTGACTATGCCAGTACCAAAATCGATTTGTTTAAATATGTCCGTAAAATTAAATTAAAGAAGTACCACTGTTTGCACAAGAAGTCGGATGCCAATGTGCCCTACAATGCCAATAATCCTGATCCTGAGATGGGTGTGGCCCTCATGCAGGAACTATTTGATCTACAAAGACAGGAAATGCCAACCACACCAGTTCCCGACGGGGATCTAGTAACAGCTGTGACCCCCACTATCTTTAAGCCAAAGTCCAAATTCTGTCCACTTATGATTAAGGACAATCTCGACGTTTTCCACGATAAAGTTGGATCTGAACTTAAATCATTGCACTTAAGAGTTTCAAATGCTGCCAAACGTAGAAACTATAAAGATATGGAGTATCACAAACTAATCAAGAAAATAAGAACCAATGTCAACATTGTAGTGAGACAATCTGACAAGGGCGGCAACGTGGTCTTGTGGCCACGCACAATGTACACGGAGGTGGCCCTTGGTCAATTGAATGACCGTGAGTGTTACAAAAGGACAAATCTTAATGAGGTTCAAATGGCACACAATGACATCTATTCAAAACTGATGGCCTGGAGGAGCAAGGGATTGCTAAGCATGGATGAATACAAGTTTCTAAAGAATGATAAACCTACCATGCCAGTGATTTACTTCATCCCGAAAGTGCACAAAAACAAACTGCAACCACCTGGCAGGCCGATCATCTCAGCAAGGAACAGTATTCTTGAAAATGTAAGCAAATATGTTGACTACTACTTACAAGAACATGTGAAAAACCTAGCGTCCTTTATATTAGACACTGGAGACTTACTCAAGAAGCTGTCAACTTTCAAATGGAAACCTGGTTACTTATTGGTTTCAATGGATGTAACATCCCTGTATACGAGTATTTTTCACAGGGATGGCACTAGAGCCATTCAATTTTACTTGAACAAGAGACCTAACTCTCAAAATGAACACTCTAAAATGATCATTGATATGATTAACCTTTGTCTTAACAACAATGTTTTCCTATTTTCTAATCAGCTTTTCCAACAAACCAGGGGTGTAGCAATGGGGGCTTGCTTTTCCCCAAGCTATGCCTGCCTTCACATGGGGTATTGGGAGGAGCAGGTCCTGGCCATAGACTACGGTCCCATTGTGAACACCAAAATAAAGAGGTGGTTAAGGTATATTGATGACCTCCTCTTTATTTGGGATGGGTCCTCAAGTGAAGTCGTTGAATTCATTGAACACCTCAATGTAAACAATCTGAATTTACAGTTCACTAGTAACATCAGTGCAGAGTCAGTCAATTTCCTGGATGTTGAAATAGCTGTAGTAGATGGCAGACTAGAGACCAAACTCTTTAGGAAACCCACTGCAGGGAATTCCGTGCTACATGCTGCCAGCCAGCACCCGGCACACCTAATACGGAGCATTCCTTATGGGGAGATGCTCCGTATTAGGAGAATATGTAGCAGTGACTCTGAATGCTACAAAGCCCAAAGAGAGAGTCAGATCAGGTTTCTAGCCAGAGGTTATGATAAAGAAACTCTGTCCAGAGCCATCAACAGAGCGAACTCCAAAACAAGGCAGCAAATACTATTTCCTAATGTGGATAACACTCCAACCCTAGTAAGTGACAGTGAGACACGCATCATTTTTGGCTTTAGTACTCAACATAAGGCCATTCACAGGATTGTGAAAAACAACTGGTCACTCGTAACTAGTGATCCGGTTGTTGGCCACCTAATGAGAAGTACTCCAAACATCACCTACAGAAAAGCCAGATCCATGCAGGACAGTCTTGTCTCTAGTAGCCCGGAAATCAGAGCTAAAACACCTTGGCTCGATAGCAGCAGGGGTTTTCTGAAATGCTTTGCCTGCAAAGCCTGCAAAAATGGCATTAGCAAGAAAGAATACACGACCCCTTTTAGCAATGACCCTATCCAAATTCGACACAAGTTGAACTGTAGAACAGAATATGCCGTTTATATTCTGGAGTGTCCCTGTGGCCTTCGATATGTGGGAAGTACCAGGCCGCAGGTGTACAAACGGATTCTACAACACCTCAGAGCTATCACCAATGCTGACGCAGCATATCCTGTTGCGCGGCACTTTGAGGAGTGTCATGCTAAGAATGCCAGCGGACTTAGGTACTATGTAATAGACACAGTACCACCCCAGAGAAGGGGTGGGGACCGTGAGGCCCAGCTACGCAAACTTGAGACGAGACACATCATTCTGCTTGACACTAAAATACCAAACGGTCTCAATACTAGTGAGGATTGTTACACTTATTTATGAACAAGGTAACCAAATAGGAGCAAATGTGTATGCATTTGGCATTGCAATCCTTTAACTCTCTTTTACATGCCTTTATACAATGAAATGATGCCTTCCATATTTGTTTTTAGCACACAATTTGTATTTTGATATTTCACAGGTAGCACTCTTTTAACCTATTGCATATAAATGAATTTTATGTCATCCTTTTATGCTATTGCTAATAGACATATTTTGATATATATATTTTTTATAGTTTGCGCTGCTTTGCACACAATGTAAGGTTAGCCCACTTGGGCTCAATTAACCCTCCGGGCACTGTTGGACTAGTGACGGATTGGGGGTTTTTAGCATCCCTGTAAATATGTGTTTTAAATTGGTTGGATAAACTGATATTTTATCTTGATTAACCGTTTGTTTATACACATTTTACCATGGTTTTAGGGTAGCTAAGTCTTTTTTATCGTTTGCAATAATTTATGAATATTTACATTTTAGAACTTATATGAGAGTCACTCATTGAGTTGTATTATTATTCTTAAAATTGCATCCAGATAATTACTTTAACCTTACACATTACTCAGTATGTGCAATCAACAATGGCGAGTCAATTTGATTACAACATTTGCCAAGCAAGACTATTTGATGTTTAGACATTATGTCTTTTAGTATTGTCTTTATGTCTATGTCTATCTACTGCACTGTGCACTTTAAATTTGCTAGTCCGTCTCACTAACGTTGTCATGTGATCAAGGCCTGGCCAGGCCGAAACGCGTCATGGCAGCAGTGGTGTTGGGTTTTAAATAAATTTACACGCACCAGATTCTGGGTTTGCCTCGTTCTTGACCGATCGATTGGTTGCTGAAGGACGTCCACGTACCGAATATATATATATATATATATATATATATATATATATATATATACAGAGATTTGTAGAACATAAGACTCATACAGAAGGCCATGGAGTGATAGAAGTTTACATCGTCAGCATTATGCTGTTATTATTCTTGCACTTTAGTTTTTAATAAATGTTGCTCATATGTGGTGCTATTTATTTATATATATATCATTTTAATATATAGATGAGTGCATATATTTTAAAACAATTGTTTTGTAGTTATATTTATAAATATTTAATTATTTATTTATTTATTACATGCATTGCACTTTATATAAACAGATGAGCAATAAGCACAATTGGTAAAAAATGTGGCCTTGAATAACTGCCCAGTAACTTCCTGAGTCTGTTTTTCATGCATTTGTTAGCTTCGTGAGGACAGATATATCTCTGTTTTCCCTTTCTATGGCCATGTGATGGTGATTGGTGAATGTGATCAATTGTATATATTTGCACAGCAATTCATGATTCGTTGTGTGATCAAGGGCATTCGTTGCCCGAAACGTGTTGCAAGGTGCATGATAAGAAAAAGAAAATAAACACGGCTTGAATGCAGCTGACTTGGAGTCCGTTTACTCTGTTCGCCGAAAAGAGGTTCAGGAGTGGTTTTTGTTTTCATATATATATATATATATCTATCTATCTATCTATCTATCTATCTATATATATATATATATATATATATATATATATATATATATATACATATATATATATATATATACATATATATATATATATATATATATAAAAAACAAAGTATGTCCGTTTGTCCTTTATGCATTACTACACTATTCATCTGATCGGCATGAAACTTTGGGAAGTTGTTGAGTACACACCCGCGAAGGTTTCTGGCTAAAATTCTGGCTAAAAAAATAAACAAATAAATTAAAAGTTATTGAGTACACTCCCGCGAATGTTTCTGGCAAAAAAAAAAAAAAAAAAAAAAAGAGAAAATGTTGTTAAATATCGGCCCCCCGGCACCCCAGGGCCCTCATAATCTTTCCAATACTGAACGTTTACAGTTTCCGGTGCGACTCGCTTTTGCAATGACCATCAACAAAGCACAAGGACAATCGCTGCAAGTGTGTGGACTAGATTTGGAGAATCCGTGCTTCTCACATGGACAACTGTAAGTGGCCAGCTCACGCGTTGGAAAACCTTCTGATTTATTTGTCTACGCACCAGACAGAAAAACAAAAAATATCGTGTATCCACAAGCACTCGAATAAAAAAACAGAATTATAACAACACTTTGAAATGTTTTCCATATTAAAATGAATAAGTTTCAATAAAAATGACACAATGTAAATTGAATGTTATCATAACAAGTTTCCTTAAATTTCCGTTCTTCTGAGATCCCAGCAACGCGCGACGGGTAAGCTAGTATATATATATATATATATATATATATATATATTACAACAATTTCCCCGAGGCCGGGGAGGGTGGGGTCGCTGTACAAATCGGAGTAAACAATCGCTTTTAAGTACTTGAACTTTTATTCATAATCCATGGGGGGTACAAGAGAACAAAAAACAACCGACGCGTTTCGGCAGCGACCGTGACCAAGGCAGCGGACGCTGCCGAAACGCGTCGGTTGTTTTTTGTTCTCTTGTACCCCCCATGGATTATGAATAAAAGTTCAAGTACTTAAAAGCGATTGTTTACTCCGATTTGTACAGCGACCCCACCCTCCCCGGCCTCGGGGAAATTGTTGTAATTTATGAGCGGCTGGCTCATCCGCAGGGACAACGCGACCAGACAGCAGCGCCTACCGAAGAGGGAGAGAGCCTGATGTTGGATATATATATATATATATATATATATATATACATATATACACATATATATATATAAAAACACACAACGCAGCCTTCCACAGTCTTGCTGAGCCATGTTGCAAGGAATTCCCTTGTACATAAATACATTATAATAAAGCAGGGAGAAAGAAAGCATTTTGAAAACTGCTTTATTATACAGCAGAAATCATAATCCTGCAAGGAAGAAAGAAAAAACATTGTCAGCACATAGACTGCATTTTAGAAATATTAGTGTAGAAAGCTGAAAAGCTAACCCACAGAAACACTCAGAATAAACTGGCACAGTGCCTTTAAGGAAGCCATGATCCCTAGCTTCCCATCATGCCTCAGGGGTGACAGATATGTCAGTTGTTCTTTCCGGCTCCTTCTGTCAGGACCCTGGTTACTTCAGCTCTAGCTTTTTCTGATTTCTGTCAGGAAACACTTCAAATTTTTGGTCAAAAGCCTTTTACATTGATGTCTTTTTGGTGTCGGAGTATTTCTCTACTGTTTTTGAGAGAGTTGAGCATTGTGGCTTAGAAGAGAAGATCTCCTTCTAGGGGCAGGTCTCCGATGAAGAAGAGGAAACAGAGAGCCACTACTCCATCTAGAAGTAAGGTTCCAGTTTGCTCTACATCGGCGTCCGGCTCAGCGCCTCAAATTCCTTCATCTGCAACGAAAATGTCAACGAGAAGACCATCGAGGGCGGGCTCGCCGTCGAGAGGACACCGGTCGTCGATGAATTACACAGGTACGTCGGATCCTCCGCCGTCATCAACCCGGCGACGTTCGGCGTTGAGGAGTTGCTCTCCGTTGGTGCGGGCTCGCCCAGCACCGAGAAACAGATCTTCGTTGTCAAGCAAAGAAAACCTGTGCACACACATAACCATCAAAGATGTAATATGACAATTTGCGAAATTTAGAAAAGAAAAGCAGTTGATGCTTGTTGATTTCGTTGCTTTAATGCGCCGCCGACACGTGTTTCATTGGAGTACAGTACACTCCAATTCTTCAGGGCTAGATCCTAATGGATACGAAAAAATCAATCCCCCAAAACTGGTGATAATTCCAACCCAGTAAGGGTATCTGAAGATTGTTCAGCAGGAAAGGAAGAACAGTAAGGAAAGAACGCTGTAGCGGTGTAGTTGCTAAGTAAATGCCGATAAATAGGCCTGGACAGACGTGGCTGTAACGTCAGTGAATAGTTATATGTACACTACAACTTGAGTGAAGCACTCCAAAAGTTCAAAATCGCTTCACAATGGCCTGTCGGTCTGCCCTGTCCCGAAAACGGCGTCCTCCTCGAGGCGATGCGAAACCTCGGTGAACCTCACTGAGGTTTCGCATGGGCGGGGAACCCCTTCCGTAGCCACAAAAGGGGAGAAAAGCAGACTGCGTTAGGTGGGAGGTGGAAGTGAGGCTTAAGTATCTGGCCCCAGCTCTAAAATCCTTAAAGCGCTCGAGCGCGTAGTCTGTCTTGTCGCAAAACAGACAACGTCCATCAAAGGGCATGTCCAAAAGTGAAAGCGGTGCTTGGACATCACCTGAGAAGCCAGTGGACCTCAACCAGGCAGAGCGTCTCAGTGATACCAACGTGGAAATCACCCTTTCCAGTGAGTCGGAGGTGTCAAGCCCACACCAGATGACGAACTTCATTGCGTCTCTCCCTAAGGGAGAGCATGGCCCGGGCCTCCTCCGGGCACTGTGGCAGCACCTGTACAACCATTTTCCCACACCGACTGGGAGTAACAGTCCAATAGACATGCGGTGTTCACCGACCGCAGTCTGAAGCTGGAGGAACAAAACATCTTCTTCCCAAAGTGGTCCCGCTTCTTGTGTTGCCTATCAGGTGATGCGTTGGGGACTGCGCCTTCAGACGTTGAGGCTTGGACTACCAAGCTCTCTGGGGTAGGTTGGGAAGAGAGGAAAATGGGGTTGCCCGAGGCCGGGCGGTGGCGTTGGGCAATCATCCTGTTAACAGGAGCCCCTGTGTTGGGCTTGGACGGCAGCAGGAGCTCCAAAGAGGAAGCTCCCGGATGACGCACCTCGTCAGGAGGTTAGTCCTGAATGCCACTGTAGGAAGCTCGAGGTTTAAGGGCTCGGCTGTCCTATGCAACATCACTGCATAAGACGCATCCTCCTCCGTAGCCACGGTAGGGGGAGAAAGAATGCCAAGGTCTGGGGAGGCATCCAGACCACCTGAGTCACCCAACTCCTCTCTCTAATCCGGTTCCTCTAACTGGTCTGCAAGAGGGTCCAGACCCCTCCCAGTCCTCCTCACCCTCTCCTGGTAACCACTCAGGTTGGTAGGAAATATCAGGGGAGAACAGCGGTACGAAAGTACCGGTCAGCGCCGGTACCGACCCCGGGCGACGTCGGTCTGGCTATGTGTCCTCAACGAGGGGGAGGCCGGGGCTGACATCGGCTGGGGACACAACCGGCATCAGAGGCGGCAGGGGTGTCGTCACTGGATTCGGCACCGTAGGAGGTGTCATGAGGTCGACTGGCGCCGATCCGGATCTATGCCTGGATCCTTGGGGCCCCTGTGTTGCCGGAGCCGAAGCCGCCAGCTTCGAAGGCCTAGAGCCCCAGCCAAGTCCGCGGGGCCCAATGGTGCACCGGTAGAGTCAAGTTGCCCGAAGAATTAGTGCAAGGCTTCTTAAAATCTTCGAAGCTGGCCAGAGGTCGCTCCGGCTCCCAGAAAGGGGGGGGAGGCCTGAGTCAACCCAACAGGCTCCGCAAGCGGAGCCGGACGACTACCTTCCGCTTACCGCGTAGCGTCGGCCGACGGATGGGATGAACTCGATGAGCGACGATGCTTCTTCGCCTTCTTCTTGAGCTTCAACTTACCAGAAGACGAAGACTTCGATGACGAGTGGCGGTGGTGGCTCTGCGACCGGTCCTGTGAACTCCCTCTCGACCAAAACCTCAACCGGCGCGGAGTGGACTGCCGGGCCCTTGAGAAGCTTTCGGGATTGCTCCTGCAAAGACTTTGGGTTCATGGCCCGGCAGTCGGAGCACGACTTCGGGTCATGGTCGTCCTCCAGGCACCAAAGACACACGAGGTGCGCGTCTGTGACTTACATCAATTTGTGACCGGAGTCACAAGCTTTGAAGCCGGTCTGTTGTGACATCCCTCCGTGCACCAGGAGTTGATCGACTCAAAAAAGGTGTTGACAAAAGTCGCAAAAACGGAGTCAAAAAGTGACTCGAGGTACCGCTCTCTCTGGATCTGTGCAGGTTGGCACGGAAAAAGAAAGAACTGATGTCAGCGTGCGAGGGCGGCGTCTATGTAGATACCGCAACGTCATCAAGGCGACCACGACGCCAACGACGAATGCGGAGTTTATCAACGACACCTATTGATGCGCAGGGGTACTACGGAAGAAGAAATTCTCGGGATCCAGTCTGACGCCTGGGGGAAATTCTAAGATGAGGAATTCATAACTAATTGTCTCTTTCAGATCACCCTGTTCCACATCCTCCTGATCCTTCTCAGCCTGGTGTTCGTATTCTTAGTCCTATTTTTCCCTTTTGGGTTTCTCATCATCTATTTATTTCTAGTCCCTGTGGTGTTGGTTGCCTTGATCCTCGTAGATTAAGTCTCCCTGGCCTGGTGGCTCTGGCTGTCCTAGCCCTCCTGGTTGTCCACCTCCTAGCCCTTATTGTCTTACGGGTCCTACTCCTTCCTTCGCTACCTTCCCTTCACAATGACTTTAGTGAGGTACAGCCTCCAAGCCTGTCTCTCAGATTTATACTTCTTTTTTGGCGTCTAGATTTCTTTAACTGCAACAGCACTGTCCTGGAAAGAAATCAGGGCACAGGAGAGACATGACCTAGTACACTTAAAACACTGCTGAGCATGTTAAAAATCAAAACGACCTCTTTGAAGATACATTGTGCAGGTGATAAAAATGTCAGTGTGGCTGAAGGGCCCACTCATGACATGGGACCAATAATCATCTATGCCTGAAACTCACTCTACTGGGTGAATAGTATGAAAAAGTATGTTTATTCCCAGCAGCAGAGTAAACTCCTCCTGTGCATAACCCAGATGCATTAATTATCTGTCTCCTGCTTTCACTTCCCCATTCCACACAAGCCCCATTACTATGTCCCACTCATTTTACCTCCTGCAAGTGGCCCAAAGCACCACTTGCCTACTGAATGTGATCCTCCCTCTGCTGCCCAGATACCACCTGTCTGTCTGAATTCCCTATTTGCTAATGCTTGTCGACTGCTGCTGTGTTGCCAGGTTTGAAACATCATCCCCACTTAAAAGGAAGCCTAAAGCTAGCACAAGCCCTCACATAACAAGCATTTACAATGCAATAGGACGCGCATTTATGCGAGTTTAAGCTATTGGCATTGTAAATGACAATGCCTTATATTTATGTTTAAAAAACCAGAACATATATAAAAGGCATTGTCATTTGCAATGCTAAGAGCTCAAGGTCGCGTAAATGCGAGACTTTGTTGCATTACAAAGGCATGTTGAAAATGCAAGCGAGGGGCTTTGGCTGGCTGTATGGCATAGGGAAGCATGGACAGTAACCAGGGGGTGCGCTGTGCCAAGATTTCAGCCAATCAAACGAGGCGCACTAGGAGCACGTGGAGACCCCAGAGCTTTAAACGGACTTTGAAAAGTCTGGATTGTCATTTGCCACATCCAATATTAAACCAGCGAGGGAGTTACTAAATAAAAACATTTGATTGAGATGTTTAGCTACATTCATCTGGATATGTGTTTATATATATTTATTTTGTATGATTCTCACGTGAAACCTGCACTAGATGTGGCTGCATTTCCCACCCCACCGGTTAACACTGCTAACTGTTTTCATATTATGCAATAGCCACCCGTGGGTGACAGTTCGGTGTAATGTGTTTGCACCTCTAAATAAAGTTGGGAGGCAGAAACGCTTCCTGGGCTTACACGAAGAATCCAGGTCCGAGGAGCCATCACCAATTGTTTTATAAGGACTCCAAGAAGAAGAAGAAACGAGACACAGGAACCCAGGCGGGACTGTCCGGGACTGACTGGTTGAGGGCGGGGCCACCAGCACAGACAGGAAGCGGACGGGAGCCTACCCCGCGCTCCTGTGAAGGGAAGGGAGCAAGCCGCCTACGAATCCCGTGCAGCCGCCACTACCGCAGGACAGGACGAGAGGAGTATAACAGACCCGGTGAGGGAGGGCGTCGGGGCACATTGACGGTGCCTGCCCCCCAGTGATGGAAGCCCTGCGTGTGCCCGGTGAGTGGGGTTGGGAGGGTGTGTGTGTGCGCATTTGTGTGTGTGTGTGTAAGCCCTGCGTGTGCCAGGGGGGGGGAGGAGGGGGTGAGTGTGTGCGCGTGGGAATGTGTGTGCGCATGCGTGAGTGTGGCTGTGTGTGCGCGCGAATGAGAGAGGCGAGAGGCTGCTGAATGTTGAACAGGAGATGTGCACGTGCGCGCCCACGAGGCGAAATCCGCCGAGGGAAAGCGCGTGCACATCCCCTGTCGAACATTCCCGCAAGTCGGCGACATAAGGTCTTTCGCTGACGTTAGACCTAAAAAGCCCAAAAAGAGAGCCCGACTCTCAAAAATCATGAAAGGGGGAACAAGTTCCTTACAAACTCAATGTATTCCCATGAGTAAATAAAACAATGATGTAACATGCTTTAGCCTCTTCGACGCGGCGCAAATTTTACTGCTGTGCGGCGGAATTTGCACGAGCAACGTGACGTCGGATGGCAGGAGCCGTGCGACGCATCAAAGAGGTTTAAACCATACTCATTATCATAGACCGCTAAATACTCCGAGACAGCAGTGCAAAATATCTGTGTGCCATATCCTGCAGGTCCTGAAACAGAAGTTTGAATCCTATATTTCTTATTTGAATTTTAAAATAACAAACGTTTTTCATCAACATTGATTTTACAGTTTTTTCATCTACAAACAGCTTAGCGTAGGATTCATGCACTACCTTTGAGCAAACTATTGTACAATCGTATATGCACTTACTTTAAAATGCCTCACATAAGCATCCCTGTTACAAGAGGGTCACCAACGTAGCTTTGCCTGTTGTCCCTCTTTTTCTTTATCGCCAGCTAAATAAAGACTTTCATTACACTATATGTCTGCCGTTGAAATTATATATCCGCTCTACTATTTGGCCTGTGGTCGGCTAAACAGCAGACATTATGTATTATTTTGCTCGCCGCTGGGTAATTAGCACATATTGTGTACTATATGGCTGCCAGCCAAGTAAACAGGCACTTCCTAATGGGAAACCCCAACAAAATGCAGTAACTATCGAAACTCAACTCCAGGTCAGATATAGTGGGCATGGGAAAGAGAAGCAACAGAGATATAATGCACAGCGCTTCAAGTCATCTGAATGTTGCTGGCAGAACCGGGGCCAGAAAACAGTCTGACAGTGGCCCCTTGAATGGGTCGGCCTACTGCCAATTCCATGAGGAGCTAACTAGCCAACGTGACAGAAAAAATATGACTCGGCGCCAAAGCAAACTGGAATGCGGAGACAGCATTTCCTTTACGTTTACAATTCATGCAGAACATCAAACCCGGTATGGCAGAGCAGGACTGTTCTTGGCAGGAAGAGTTCCTGTGGCACGGGACCACTGCAGTGTTTATGCATTTCCAAGGGATCTTTCGAGCATGCGAGCAGCTGCTTCATCGCACAGACTGAATAACTCGCAGTGAGAGCGTTCAAAAGTAGGACTCAAGCACAGAGGTCGATTATGGTTTTCGCCATTGTTTATTCTAGAAGAAAATTTGCTTTTAATTCATGCTGCGGCAGGGAGGCAGAAAGAATATTCAGGGGTGCCTCGCTGAAGAAAAGCAGGTATCATTGATTGCGCCGATTATGAAACCCCGAGGTTCTATTGCAAGGGTCAGCTTCCCCTCGTTGCTGCCCCACGCACCTCTAGATCCAGGATCACAGACTTCCACAACGGTACTAACAAGCTTACAATCAATCAATTAAGGTTTCCTTCATGCCTGTTGGGCACATGGATACTGGACGCTGCGCGTTATTGTAAAACACCCGCAGCCGTTCACCTTACTTATTTTACCACTTTCAAAGGAGAAGACTGAAAGGAAACCTCCAACCATCGTCGCTCTGTCAGTGACCCCCAGAGAGCTGTATTCCATTTTTCGAACCCTCGATGTTCTACAAAACATAAAGCGAATATGCTGTAACCTAACAGGCCCTGACCAAGCCAATATCATCTGCCATTGTATGAAGCATGTGCGCTTAAACCCACACACAAACACACATTTTTTAAAGTCAGGGCCGGACTGGGAACCCACAGCAGCCCTGGCAAATTGTCAGACCAGTCCCTGTACGTTTCAAAGCCAACAGAGCACCATCCAAGAAACCACTACAAGGAGGTTTGGGATGGACCCTCTCTCCCAAGAAAATTTGGGGGGAAATGTAAAAAAAAGAAAAGGGTGCGTTCTACCGCACAAGTTACTTACTTTCAGTTAACGATATATCTTTAAGAAACAGTAGTTAGTGTTAGATTCCTTACCTTAGAATATCCCCAGGCGTCAGACTGAATCCGGAAAGTTTTGCGTAGCAGTACCCTTGAGCGTTGCTAGGCGTCGTCTGCAGCTCCGCGTCCGTCGCCGGCGTCGTGATTGCCGGGATGATGTCGTCGGAGTACTTAGACGCCGCCCTCGCGTGCTGACGTCAGTTCTGTACATAGCTTTCCGCGCAAGGTACGCAGAGCCATGATAGAAACCGACACTGGTGCCATGAAACTAGGGCCCTGAAAGGGATGTCCGTAACCCTAGATATCGGTAAGCAGAACGTGGAGGATGGGTGGGGCGGTAAGGAATCTAACACTAACTACTATTTCTTACAGATATATCGTTACCGAAAGTAAGTAACTTGTGTATCTGAAAGAAACAGGTTAGATTCCTTACCTTAGAATAGATACCCCAGCAATACCAACCCCGGTGGTGGGTCTGCGAACCAAGATCACACCAGAAAGTCCTGGAGAACGGAACAGCCGAAAAAGCCATCTCTCCGGACTTGGCTGTCCAGGCAGTAGTGTCTAGCAAAAGTGTGCAGCGAGGCCCACGTAGCTGCCTGACAGATGTCCTGCAAGGGGACTCCCCGACCCAGGGCAGTAGTAGCCGCCGTGGCCCGAGTGGAATGGGCCCCCAGCCCAATAGGAGGCTCCTTTATCGCAAAGGAGTAACAGACCTTGATGCACAATATGACCCACCGAGAGATGGTCCGCTTGTGCACTGCACGTCCCTTCTTAGTGCCCACGTAACCAACAAAGAGCTGGTCGTCCACCCGGAACTGGCGTGTGCCGTCCAGATAGAACGAGATCACACGTTTTGGGTCCAGACGGTGGAGCCTCTCTTCCTCTTTCGAGGAATGCAGAGGCGGAAAGAAGGTGGGCAAGGTGATGGACTGCCCGATATGAAAGGCTGTAACCACCTTGGGCAGGAAAGAGGGAAGAATCCTCAGAACAACCTTGTCCGGATGGATAGAGAGGAAAGGAGGTTTAGAAGATAGAGCCTGGAGCTCACTCACTCTCCTGGCAGAGTTGATGGCAACCAGGAATGCAGTTTTAAGAGTCAGAAGACGAAGAGGACAGTTATGAAGTGACTCGAAGGGAGCGCACATCAGGTAAGTAAGAATAAGATTCAAGTCCCACAGAGGCATCACGAATGGAACAGGAGGAAACGTGTGTGATGCCTTTCAAGAATCTAATTACAACAGGGGGCTTGAAAAGTGAAGGCGGATCAGGAAGCCTCAAGAAGGCTGAAATGGCAGCGAGGTAGCCTTTGATAGTGCCCAGAGCAGAGCCCTGCTGGGGAAGAGAAAGAAGAAAGAGGAGAACATCTGAAAGGGGGGCAGAAAGTGGATCCACAGCCTTTGCTGTGCACTATGCCAGAAATGTGCTCCGCCTGCAGGCGTATAACGATTTTGTGGAGAGACGCCTGGCTGCCAGAATCACGTCACAGACTTCAGGAGGCAAGTCAAATGGCCTCAACTGTCGCCGCTCAATCTCCACGCATGTAGGTGGAGACTGGACAGGTTCAGGTGGAGTACCGTCCCCTGTTGCTGTGACAGAAGGTCCTCCTGAAGAGGCAGACGAATAGGGGGATCTACTGACACACTGAGTAGCTCGGGATACGAGTATCTTCGTGCCCAGTCCGGAGCCACAAGGATGACTTGGGCCCGGCCGCGCCTGATCTTCTTCAGCACTCTGGGCAAAAGTGGTATAGGTGGGAAGGCGTACAACAGACCACAGCTCCACTCGCGACGAAAAGTGTCTCCGAGTGAGTGTCGCCTTGGAAATTCCAACGTGTAGAACTGATGACATTGTGCTTTCTCTTCGGTGGCGAATAGATCTAACCAAGGCTCTCCCCACTGCTGAAAGAGGCCTTGCGCCACGTACGAATGCAGACGTCATTCGTGATCCATCATGCACCGGCGGCTGAGTTCATCCGCCCTGGCGCTCAAGGAACCTGCCAGGCGTTGAACCACCAGGGTGACGCCCTGGTGTTTCAGCCATTGCCAGAGGCGCAGAACCTCCTGACAAAGGGTCCACGACCCCACCCCCCCTGTTTGTTGCAGTACCACATGGCGGTTGTGTTGTCCGTGAACACCTGCACTACACTTCCCCGGACAGAGGGAAGGAATGCTTTCAGTGCAAGACGGATCGCCCGCAGCTCCAGAAGGTTGATATGGAGCCGGGACTCCGCCAGAGACCAGATGCCTCTGATCTCCGCCTCTCCCATGTGGCCCACTCCAGCCCAGGAGGGACACATCTGTCACTACTACGTGCTCCTGTTGGGGTAGGGAGAGGGATCTGCCGCTGACCCAATCGCGGTCCGTGAGCTACCACTGCAGCTGTCTCTCAGTGCACTCCGAGATCAGGAAGTGGTCTGACAGGTTGCCCTGATGCTGGGCCCACTCAAACTTCAGGTTCCACTGCAGAGCCCGCATCCGCCACCTGGCATGATGCACCAGAAGGATGCAGGAGGCCATCAGCCCCAGAAGCCGCAGCGTCAACCTGACCGAGACTCAGGATAATGGCTGAAAGA
This sequence comes from Lissotriton helveticus, assembly GCF_964261635.1. Taxonomy (NCBI): domain Eukaryota; kingdom Metazoa; phylum Chordata; class Amphibia; order Caudata; family Salamandridae; genus Lissotriton; species Lissotriton helveticus. Next base: position 285,585,151 of record NC_136062.1, read on the forward strand.
TCGGAATCAGAGCCTGAATATCCCGAACCCGCTATTTGGGAGGATAAACCCAAAACTGCGCTGAGTCCAGAATCGCTCCAATGAAGAGGAGCTTCTGCGAGGGGCACAGGTGTGACTTCTGCACATTGATGGAGAACCCCAGCAGGTGCAGGAGATCGGCCGTAGTCTGGAGGTGGCTGACGACTGTCTGGGGCGAGCCCGCCTTCAACAACCAGTCGTCGAGATAGGGGAAGACTGAGACCCCGGATCTGCGCAGATGAGCTGCGACCACCGCCAACACTTTCGTGAACACCCGAGGGACGCTGGTAAGGCCAAAGGGGAGCACAGTAAACTGAAAGTGCTCGTGGCCTACCGTGAACCGCAGGTAACGCCGGTGGACCGGCAAGACGGGGATATGGAAATATGCGTCCTGCAAGTCCAACGCTACCATCCAGTCTCCAGGGTCCAGACAGCTAGGACCTGAGCTAAAGTCAGCATCTTCAACTTCTCCTTCCGGAGGAAGCCGATGACGCTCCGGAGGTCCAAGATAGGGCGTGTGTAGGAAGCTAGTGTTTATCTGGTTTTTTACTTAATTGGCATGGGCTCCTGCTATTCAGGGCCCCAGGCTATCTGCTCTCCCTGTAAAATGGACTCCATGTACTTTAGGTACATACCTAATTGGGAATTGGTTCGCCTCTGTGAACCCCTGTATAGTGTACCATAGGTACCCAGGGCATAGGTGCATCCAAGGCCTACCAGGGGCTGCAGCATGTATTATGCCACCCCTGGCTTCCATCCAAACTGACACCATAGGCTGATCACTCAGCTTGGGTAAGGTGGTGTAATCACCCCTTACTTAGATATAGTATATCTATATTTGCCTTATATATAGACACATATGCACCTATAAGTCACTCCTATGGTAGGCCTCGACAATCCTGGAGGCAGAGTGCTTGGTTTTATGTGAGACGGTGCCCTAGCATGAGCTGAGCCCCTCTGCAGCTTTCGGAACCATGTCCATATAGCTGTTCTATGATATAGCCATACCATATACTCTTAAGTGCATTATAATCCTCGCGGTTAATGCTAACTTTGGTTTGGCTTCATCGGCGGGGGTAGTATTCCACCCTTCTAGAGGGAGAAGACAAGTAGTTACTGCTTTACCCGGTTAAAGTTCAACAGAGCCTCAGCATCACAAAATGGATGCTGCTGCCACAGACACGAGTCTGACCCCCTGCAGTTGGACAAAACTCTGGCAAGGGAGGCCTGGACAATAGGTTTCCTGTCGAGGGAGGTGCTAGCACCTCCCCAGACAGCCTGTAGTGTATTGGGGCAGGATGGGTTGAATGGAAAGATGCTTTTCCAGACACTGCCTGGGGCACACAAGGTGCTCCATGCATAGCCCGGTTCAAACCAGTTGCTGGGGCACTCCAGCCCCGCTCTGGTACAAAACTGGACAAAGAGAAAGGGGTGTAACCACCCCCTTCTCAGGGTCCACCCATAGGAGGGACCTAGCAGGTAATCCAGCCCCTAAAATCAGTATAAAGATAGGAGCTGTGTCTAGAGACATTAGATTATCCTGGACTGAAACTCTGAAATGAAACTCTTGGACCTTCGACGTTCTATACCGACTAAACACTGAAGACATCTCCCTTGTGGTCAAGGAGTGACCACCCTGTGCAAACAGGCACCACCAGTAACTTGCCGGTTCGCTTTGTAGATGCTCCTGCCGGAACCCGAAGACTCAGGAACTGGACTTCCAGACTTCTCCGACTCCGATCCACATCCACATCAAAGCTGAGAACCGTGGCGGACACGAGAGTGGGACCGGACACCCTGGACTACCTGCACTTTGCTAACAGAGCAACTACCGAGGCACCCTCGCAGTAGTGCATTTGGGGTTTGAGAAGCCCCAGACCCGAGCGCCATTTGCACCGAAGCTCAGCCCACCACACTCCACGAGTGCCGCGTGGGGCCTGCTCTTGCATTTCAGCTCAACGCGTCTTCCCGGTTCCTAGCCCGTTGGCTAGTTAGCCCTCCGAAGACTACACCACTTTCCTGGTTGCTCCAGGCTTGCTCCAGCTTCCCTGCGAAGGATAAGTTCCCAGGACCTTGCTGGTCTGAACTGAAGCCCATCTTCCCTTCCTGCGTGGATTGTGTTTGCCAAGGCTTGTTGGGTCCAATCCGGATACCGACACCGCAGTCAACTAGATCCTTCGTGGGACAGCTCGAATCCAGCTCCTGGTGGTCATCGACGCCTCCTGGTCCTCGTGGCTGCAGAGACAAGCTTCACCTTCTTCACCTGAAACACTCGACATCGCCTGGTTCCTTCCTGGTTCCTTCCTAGTCACTGGCTAGTGACCCAGACTCTGTCCCTTCAGCTTTCAGGTTCTTCTCATCTTCGATCCACCCGGACACTTTTCTCCTGGTCACCTGCAGCACTTCTTTGCAGCTCTCCATAGGAAACAGCGACAAAACCCGACACGAAAAGACACCTATGCACCAGGCTTCCCTGGGTGAGGTAACTCGAGTACTCCGGTGCTTCCATGGGTGTTGACTCTCGAAGTGTCCTAGTCTAAAAGGGTTTTACCGTAGTCCATCCGGAAGTGTCCTTAATCAACTACTTTGTAACTTTTACGTTCCCATTATAACTCTATGGTAAATCGCGACTGTGTTCCCACACTGCACGTGTCTCCCGCGGGTCTCCTACTTCCTAACCTTTGGTTCTGTAGTGTAGCCCCAGCGATTCCCTAGGCTTATTCACAATTCCTGAAGTGGTCCTTATACCACTTACTTAGTATATGGTTCGTGAGGCCCCTAGGGCAGAATTGTATTTGTGCAACTTATAATATGTTTAATGAGTAACTTGTAACGTATCTCGAACTCTGACCTCATTAAGAGTGCAGAGGGTTTGTGTTAGTAATAAATACATATATATTTGATATATACCTTGTGTGGTGTCTCTTCATTTGGTATTCAAGGGATTATATATGGTAAAAGAGCTGGCTTAATAGGCTCTCTGAAGTTTTAGCCTAAGACTGCTGGTCCATGCTACCACTAGGATAGCTTGTTTATAAGGTTGACTTTACAACCACCATCAATAAGGGTCGTTTAGACTGGTGCAAGGTGCCCACTAGAATAGTGGACATCATATGCAAGGCTAACTTCTCACATTGGTGTGCAGCGGATGGGATAAGAGCTTGCTGTTGTTTTACCATATAATCTTAAGATATCATTTGAAAGATCACATTAAGGTACCTGAAGGTACATATAAATCAAGTTCTTATAATACTTAAGTTCTACTGAACTTAGTTGTTGTAGAGCAAAGGGCTTAGCACACCCTGACTACAACTCCTAGAGAGGTTCTAGTAGATAACACTTAGTGTAGGTAGGTGCACACACCACACCTCATTAGAAAATGTCCTTAAGAGGAGAGCTTAGTGTGTCTCTCCCCACAGAAGTTGACCCTCCCAGGGCACATTCTAACTATGATACATTTACTTTTAAGAACTTAGAAGTTTATGTTCACTCAGGAGACTGAGACAAGGACAGAGTCCAACCCCTTAGACACCTAATAGATCTGTTAGTTGAGTGTGATGCAGAAAAGGCAGCAACCCCAGAACAGAAAGGTAGTGGTGGGGGGAGGGGCATCCCTCAACAGAAGATTCCCATGATGACAATCTAGGGGGTGCGGATGATGAAGAGGATGATGATCAGGTCCAAGTTGGAGAACTGAACCAGGTCAACCTAAGGCTACATGGGGCTGGAGGGGAGAGAATCCAAAACAGACCCTCAAGTAGGCTTAACACTGAGCACAGAAGGAGGAGATCACTTTCCAGTGAATCCAACCACTCTGGTGACTCAATAGGGTTAGATGCCTCAGCTCTCAGGAGAATTACTTCCCCTGAGAGAAGAGAACATAAGGCTAGGATGAGGGAAACCAAGCTTAGAATCAGGAGGCAAGAAATTGCCCTTGAGAAAGAGACCCTAGCTCTTGAGAGAGAGAGAAAACTGTGTGGACTAGAGTCCACTATTGGCAGCAATATTCGTAGAGATAAGGAAAGGTCATATGACCATAGAAACCTAAGTAAGATTATCCATCCCTACAAAAGTGGGGATGACATCCACAAATGGATAACTGCTTTGGAGAGGGCCTGTAATGTACAACAGGTACCCCAGAGTCAGTGGGCAGCTATACTATGGCTCTCCTTTTCAGATAAAGGCAGAGATAAGCTCCTCACAGTTAGTGATAAAGATGCTGATAACTACACTGTCCTAAAGAGTGCTCTGACAGAACCCCCGGCCGCGTTGCGCGAGTGGCGGGGGGAGTCAGAAGAGCGATGACGTCTCTTTGACTTTTTCTTGGAATGCCTCGACTTACCGGAGGACTTAGAGCCTGACGAGTGGTGACGATGACTCGACGAGTGATGGCTGCGGCTCCGAGACCGGTCCCTCGACTTCCACCTCGACCAGCACCTTGAGCGGCGCGGAGCCGACTGCCAGAGCTCGAGCAGCTTGCTGGACTGCTCCAGCCTAGCCTTCGAGGTCAAGGCCCGGCAGTCGGGGCACGACTTGTCATCGCGGTCGGCCCCGAAGCATTAAAGGCACCGACGGTGGGGGTCGGTCACCGACATCAGGCGGTGACAGGCCGCGCAAGGCTTAAACCCAGGCATCCCTATCGGCACCAGGAATTGATGTCAACTCGAAAAGATGACCAAAAAGGTAGTCAAAAAATGAGTACTGCTCTTCCCCGATCTGCGCTTGCTGGCGCAGAAAAAAGAAGAACTGACGTCAGCGCGCAAGGGCGGCGTCTAAGTACTCCGACGATGTCATCCCGGCAATCACGAAGCCGGCGACGGTGCCGCAGACGACGCCTACTGACACGCAAAGGTACTGCTGCGCAAAACTTTCCGGATCCAGTCTGACACCTGGGGATAATCTAAGGTAAGGAATCTAACACTAACCTGTTTCTTTCAGATACATATTTTTCATTATATGTTCAACTCTATTAGCTTTAAAAGCATAGTAAATGATGCCCTTACAGTACATTAGAATATGACAATTTGGTGGCCCTTCTATGATTCCCTATCGCCCTAAAACAGTGCCCCTCATCCCTCCATAACCCCACACATGTATTTAATTTCTTTTATAGCAAATCTCAAACCAGTGTAGGGCGTCGGAGCACTGTACATATCACACACACACAATGAATAATTACTTTCTAACCCGAACAATGCAGTTTGCATGTAGCTCTTCGATGGCAGTTTAACGCTCACTATGCTTGGTAATGGTAACTTATGATCTGCACAGTAACAAAACGATCTCTGTGAGAAAAGCAGTAACCCGCTGAGCTATGCACATAGAATACAGGTTTGTGATCTACCTGGCACACATTCTTTGCAGCAGGCATATTAACCCTCTGCGCTACCTTAGATGAGTCCCGTGCTGCACTTCCATAGATGAGTCCAGTGCAGGTAAGTACAGTGGGGTGAGGCGCGGGTGGGGAGGGGTGAAAGTGACAAATGAAAGGATAGGGAATGCAAAAAATAAAAATAATAATTAAAACACTGACCTTGCGCTCCCCGTATCGGAGCTGAGGCGAGCGCAAGTTCGGGTTTTATTTATTTTACATGCTCTATCCCGTCGGTTGTCACTTTCACTCCCCCACCCGCACCACAGCGCTTACCTGCACGGGCCATCACTGGTCAAAACTGCGGCTTGACAACATTACAACTCTCTCCAGCAGGAAGATATCTTGACACTTCAGCCTCCCTTGGAAACGCCTGATGCATTGCATAAAGCTCGAAAGACTTATGACATCCATGTATACAGATATGCAGTCATACATACCTTGTGCACCAGCAACACAGCGGTATGACATGCGTCAGCAAAACAAAGAATTATGTCCAGCTCGGGGCACAGGATGATGGGCAGCAGGGAAGCGCAGGGTGATGTTCGGTGTGGCAAAGGATGAGAGCGGCAGAGAAACGCGGGGTGATGTGCAGGAGGGTGGCACAGGAAGATGTGCACTGGTGTGGCACAGGGTGAGAGCGGCAGGGTGATGTGCTCGAGTGTGGCACAGGGTGATGTGCAGCAGGGAAATCAGGGTGATGTGCAGCTTGGGGACTTGTTGATGTGCTGGGGGAACACAGAGTGAAGTATATTGGGGGCACAGTGTTACATGAATAAGTGGAGCACAGGGAGATGACTGCAGGGGAGCACAGAGGTATGTCCAGCAAGGGGGAACAGGATGATGTGCATCAGAGGAGCAAAGGGAGATGTTCTTCATAGAGTACTGGATGTGCCCAATCGGAGCACTGGGCGCTATATAATGGGGTGCCCTGGGTGACGCACAGCAGGAGGCAAAGGCAGACCTGAAGCAGAAAGCAGCATGTTACACATATTGATGTTCAGTAGGTCAACACAGGGTAATGTCAGAGAAACCTAAAGCACAAGTTACTACTTTTGTAACGATATATCAGTAAGAGACATTAGTTAGTGATAGATTCCTTACCGTAGAATATCCCCAGGCATTAGACTGGATCCGGAAAGGTTTGCTTTGCAGTACGCCTGCGCGTCAGTAGGTGGCATCCTGCTGCTTCGCGTCCGTCGCTGGTGTCGTATGCGCTGAGATGATGTCACAGAGACTACTTAGGCGCCACCCATGCACGCTGGCGTCAGTTCTATACACGACTTTCCGTGCCAGGAACACAGAGCCATGCAAGATACTGACCACTTGTGCATTGAAAACTAGGGCCCTGAAAGGGATGACCTTAACCCTAGTGCACAAGTTACTACTTGTGTAACGATATATCTGTAAGAGACATTAGTTAGTGATAGATTCCTTACCTTAGAATATCCCCAGGCGTCAGACTGGATCCGGAAATTTTTCGCGTAGCAGTACCCTTGCGCGTCGGTAGGCGTCGTCTGCGGCTCCGCGTCCGTCGTCGGCGTCGTGGGCGCCGTGATTACGTCGTCGGAGTACTTAGACGCCGCTCCGCGTGCTGACGTCAGTTCTTAGACACAGCTTTTCCGCGCCAGAAGCGCTAAGCCATGTTAAAAACTAACACTGGTGCCATTGAAACTAGGGCCCTGAAAGGGGATAACCCTAACCCTAGATATCGGTTCCCAGAACGGGGAGGATGGGTGGGTCGGTAAGGAATCTTTCACTAACTAATGTCTCCTACAGATATATCGTTACACAACTAGTAACTTGTACATCTGAAAGAGACACGTTAGTGATAGATTCCTTACCTTAGAATAGATACCCCAGCAATACCAACCCCGGTGGTGGGTCTGCGAACCAATAATCACACCAGAAAGTCCTGGAGGACAGAATGGCCAAAGAAGCCATCCCTTCGGACTTGGCTGTCCAGGCAGTAGTGTCTAGCAAACGTGTGCAGTGATGCCCACGTAGCTGCCTGACAGATGTCTTGTAAGGGCACTCCCCGGCCCAGGGCAGTTGTAGTCGCCGTGGCTCGGGTGGAATGAGCCCGCAATCCAACAGGGGGCTCCTTCTTAGCCAAGGAGTAACATGCCTGGATGCACAAGATGATCCACCGGGAGATGGTCCTCTTGTGTACCGCTTTCCCCTTCTTAGCGCCCACGTAACCAACAAAGAGTTGGTCATCCACCCGGAACTGGCGTGTGCGATCCAAGTAGAATGAGAGCGCACGTTTTGGGTCCAGACGGTGGAGCCGCTCTTCCTCTTTAGAGGGATGCGGTGGCGGAAAGAAGGTAGGCAAGATGATAGACTGCCCGATGTGGAAGGCCGTGACAACCTTGGGCAGGAAAGAAGGCTTAGTACGCAACACCACTTTGTCCGGATGGACAGAAAGGAAAGGTGGAGTACAAGAAAGGGCCTGGAGCTCACTCACTCTCCTGGCAGAGGTGATGGCAACCAGGAAAGCAGTCTTCAGAGTAAAAAGGCGAAGAGGACAGTTGTGAAGTGGCTCAAAGGGAGCGCACATCAGAAACGTAAGAACCAAATTCAAGTCCCACTGAGGCATCACAAACAGAACAGGAGGGAATGTGTGTGTGATGCCTTTTAGAAATCTATTTACAATAGGGGACTTGAACAAAGAAGGTTGATCAGGCAGCCTCAGAAAGGCAGAAAGGGCAGAAAGGTAGCCCTTGATAGTGCCCAGAGCAGAGCCCTGCTGGGCAAGAGAAAGAAGGAATAGAAGAACCTCAGAAAGAGGGGCAGCAAGAGGATCCACAGCCTTTGCTGTACACCATGCCACAAATCGGTTCCACCTGCAGGCGTATACCGACTTTGTGGAGGGACACCTGGCTGCCAGAATGACATTACAGACTTCAGGAGGCAAGTCAAATGGCCACAACTGTCGCCGCTCAATCTCCAAGCATGGAGGTGGAGACTGGACAGGTTCGGTGGAGGACCGTCCCCTGCTGCTGCGACAGAAGGTCCTCCTGAAGAGGCAGACGAACCGGGGGATCGACTGACATACTGAGTAGCTCTGGATACCAGTACCTTCGAGCCCAGTCCGGAGCCACAAGGATGACTTGGGCCCGGTCGCGCTTGATCTTCTTCAGCACTCTGGGCAGAAGTGGTATAGGCGGAAAGGCGTACAGTAGACCGCAACTCCACTCGCGACGAAAAGCGTCTCCGAGCGAGTGCCGCCTTGGAAATTCCAACGCGCAGAACTGATGACATTGCGCGTTCTCTTCGGTGGCGAATAGATCTAACCAAGGCTCTCCCCATCGCTGAAAGAGTCCTTGTGCCACGTCCGAGTTCAGACGCCATTCGTGATCCATCATGCACCGACGGCTGAGCTCGTCCGCCTTGACGTTCAGAGATCCTGCCAGGTGTTTAGCCACCAGAGTCACGCCCTGGCGTTCCAGCCACTGCCAGAGGCGCAGAGCCTCCTGGAAAAGGGTCCACGACCCCACCCCGCCCTGTTTGTTGCAGTACCACATGGCGGTGGTGTTGTCCGTGAACACCTGCACTACACTCCCCCGGACAGAGGGGAGGAATGCCTTCAGTGCTAGACAAATCGGCCGTAACTCCAACAGGTTGATGTGGAGCCGGGCATCCGCCGGAGACCAGAGGCCTCTGATCTCCGCCTCTCCCATGTGGCCTCCTCAGCCCTGGAGGGACGCATCCGTCACAACTACGTGCTCCGGTTGCGGAAGGGAGAGGGATCTGCCGCTGACCCAATCGCGGTCCGTGAGCCACCACTGCAGCTGTCTCGCAGTGCCCTCCGAGATCAGGACGTGGTCGGACAGGTTGCCCTGATGCTGGGCCCACTGAAACTTCAGGTCCCACTGCAGAGCCCGCATCCGCCACCTGCCGTGATGCACCAGTAGGATGCAGGAGGCCATCAGCCCCAGAAGCCGCAGCGTCAACCTGACCGAGACCCGGGACAACGGCTGAAAGATGGGAATCAGAGCCTGAATATCCAGGACCCGCTGTTCGGGTGGATAAACCCGAAACCGCGCCGAGTCGAGAACTGCTTCGATGAAAAGGAGCTTCTGAGAAGGGCACAGGTGTGATTTCGGCACATTGATGGAGAACCCCAGCCTGTGCAGGAGATCTGCCGTAGTCTGGAGGTGGCTGACGACTCGCTGGGGCGAGCCCGCCTTCAACAACCAGTCGTCAAGGTAGGGGAAGACTGAAACCCCTATCCTGCGCAGATGAGCTGCGACCACCGCCATCACCTTTGTGAACACCCGTGGGGCGCTGGTAAGGCCGAAGGGGAGCACTGTAAACTGAAAGTGCTCGTGGCCTACCGTGAACCGCAGGTAGCGCCGGTGGGCCGGCAGGACGGGGATGTGGAAATAAGCGTCCTGCAAGTCCAACGCTACCATCCAGTCTCCTGGGTCCAGGGCAGCAAGGACCTGAGCCAGTGTCAGCATCTTGAACTTCTCCTTCCGGAGGAAGCCGTTGACGTTCCTTAGGTCCAAGATCGGGCGTAGGCCCCCTTTGCCCTTCTTGGGCACCAGAAAGTAGTGGGAGTAACATCCACACCCTACTTCTGGCCCAGGAACGCGCTCGATCGGCCGAGAAATTGGCGGACCTCAACCAGGCGTGGCGGCAAACCGCCACCGTCGTTGCCATCGCCCTGCCCAGTGAGTCCGTGGTATCCAGTCCACACCGGATAGAGTATCGTGCCGCATCTCGACCCTCCACAAGGGCTTGGGCGAGTTTAGCCCGGACCTCCTCCGGGCATTGTGGCAGCACGTCCGCGACCGTGTCCCACAGGGTGTGGGTGTAGTGGCCCAAGAGACACGCGGTATTGACAGACCGCAGTCCCAAACTCAGGGACGAGAACACTTTCTTCCCGAACTGTTCGTATCTCTTGGATTCCCGATCGGGCGGGGCCGTCGGGAATGCGGTCTGGGAAGTGGAGGCCTGGATAACCAGGCTCTCAGGGGTGGGATGGGTGGACAAAAAGCAAGGGTCGCCCGGAGCCGGGCGGTAGCGTCTGGCCACGTTCCTATCCACAGGCGGACCCGTGGCGGGCTTGGACCAAGTGCCCACAAGAACGTCACATAAGGCTTCATTAAACGGCAGCAGAGGCTCACTGGAGCTTGCCTGCGGTTTAAGAACCTCAGTGAGGAGGTTAGTCCTCACGGCCGCAACGGGGAGCTCAAGGCCCAAGGCCTTGGCTGCCCTCGTTAACACTACGCTATAAGCAGCTCCCTCCTCCGTAGCCACGGTGGGAGGGGAGACAAATCCAGTGTCTGGCGAGGTGTCAATACCACTGGCCTCCCCAAGCTCATATGTCCAGTCCTCTTGAGACTGGCACTCCTGTGCCAGAGGGTCCTCAGACCCCTCCCAATCACCTCCGTCACCAGTCTCCTGTAACTCAGGGTCAACAGACTGGGCCTCCTCATGGAAATAAAAATCTCCAAAGGCCGTCGGAAGCGGCGCCCAATGGCGCCGTTCCGGCGCCAGAGTCGTACCGAAGGGAAGATTGGGGACGGCGTCCACAATGGGCGCCGGGGGCGACACGCTCGGGGCCGGCGCCGGTGAGGTCGACCATCGACGACCCGGATCCGGAAGCGGGTCCGGTGAGGTCCTGCGGCGCCGGGACCGAAGTCGCCGGCGGCGCCGGGGCCGAAGCACCCGGCGGCGTCGGGGCCGAAGCGCCGGACCCGCTAGGGCCTCCAGCCGGGACCGCTGGGCCCGAAGGCGCCGCGGGACCCGGCTGAGGAGGGAGGGACCTCATGGCCATGAGGTACCGCTCGACCTCCTCCCGCGTCGCGCCGTGCCCAGGGACCCGAAGGTGTGGGGCAGGCGGCAACGCTTGCGACTCTCTCGGAGCCGCGTGGGCGGTGTCGCCCGAACCCCCAGCCGCATCGTGCGAGCGTCGGGGTGGGTCGGAGGAGCGATGATGCCGCTCCGACCTCTCATGCCTCTTACCTGAGGACTTGGATCCCGACGACCGATGTCCACTCCCGGAGCTGCGGGGACTCCGACCCCGCGACCGGTCCCTCGACCTCCCGTGGGACTGGGACCTGGAATGGCGCGGGCCGACTGCCGGAGCTCGAGCTGCTTGCGGCACCGCTCGCCCCTAGCCTTCGACGTCAGGGCCCGGCAGTCGGAGCAGGTGCGGTCGTCGTGGTCGAGGCCTAAGCACTTCAGGCACCGGCGATGGGGGTCCGTGACCGACATCAGTCAGTCGCACTTCGAACAGGGCTTGAACCCGGGCATCCCTACCGGCACCGTTGCAGTCGAAGACTCGAGCAGAAAAATGATCAAAAAGATCAAAAAGTTTAGTCAAAAAATTACTAGGGGTAGAGCTTCTCAGGATCTGCGCTAACTGGCGCGGAAAAAAGAAGAACTGACGTCAGCGCGCATGGGCGGCGTTTAAGTACTCCGACGACGTCATTCCGGCGCTAACGACGCCGACGACGGACGCGGAGCCACAGACGACGCCTACTGACGCGCAGGGGTATTGCTACGCAAAAATTTCCGGATCCAGTCTGACGCCTGGGGATATTCTAAGGTAAGGAATCTATCACTAACGTGTCTCTTTCAGATGTAAATCGCACCAACCATACTAAGCAGTACATGAAAATATGAATATGATCAAATAAGAAAATAAAGAATACCTACAAATATAAGGAAATGTCATTGTGAATTATTGGATAAAGAGAAATTTGGGGAAAACCGAATGGTCAAAGTATAATTGTGCACACGACCAACAAGGGTGGAATTCTCCACCTTTCCTAGAAAGACATCTGATGCGCACAGGTCTCGCACGCCTCACTGTTCCGTGATGCCAAAGGCATTGAGAAGGCCCGGAAAACAGGCCAAGGAACAGCTGGTTTTCCAGGATCAGCGTTGGGACACAGAAAAAAAGAAAACTGATGTCAGCGCGACGGGAGGGGCATATATGGCTCCGCTGACGTCATGTCCATGGACGACATCAGGGCGGAGCCCTGCGGCGCACTCGGAGATGCTGCTGTGGAAAGTTTTCCGGATCCAGTCTGACGCCTGGGTTTATTTGAAGTTAAGGAATCTGCGGCTAGATGTCTATACCAGATTCCTGTGCATTCTGGTGTACTGCAATGAGTCGTGGTGCGAAGGTCTGCTGGTATGCTTTGTAAAATTCAGCCGGATATCCATCCAGCCCGGCGCCTTGCCTGTGGAAAGAGAGCATATGGCAGCCTGTATTTCCAGTAATGTAAGCAGCATGTTCAACTCGGCTTGCTGCTCTACTGTGATGTGACGCAGGGCTAAGTGAGTGAGGAAAGAGTCCATTTCTGCAGGTGTTGCACAGTGCATGGACGGATAGACTTTGGTGTAATGTGTGGTAAACTCGCCGTGAATATCTAGCTGTTTGGTGAGTACCGGCCCAGTCACGGGCCGCAACCTCAGTATCAGTGTGTGTGCATGCTCCTGCCGGATCATGCGTGCCAGCAATCTGCCTGTTCTGTCCACCGCAGCGCGAGTGTGTGTGGCATGTGACTCATTGTTTAAAAAGCACAGTCGCTCTAGTACGACAGCGTGTTGCTGACGCTGATCGTCTATGTCCAGTTGCACTACGTTACCCTGCCCCAAGTAGGCTTCCAACCGGGTCAAGTCATCTTCAATATGTTTTATCTCGCTGTCTAGTGGCTTCCTGATGCACAAGTTACTACTTGTGTAACGATATATCTGTAAGAGACATTAGTTAGTGATAGATTCCTTACCTTAGAATATCCCCAGGCGTCAGACTGGATCCGGAAAGTTTTGCTAGCAGTACTCCTGCGCGTCAGTAGGTGGCGTTGTGCGGCTCCGTGTCCGTCGCTGGCATCGTATGTGCAGAGATGACGTCACGGAGGCTACTTAGGCGCCACCTATGCGCGCTGACGTCAGTTCTGTACACAACTTTCTGCACCAGGAACTAAGAGCCATACTAGAAACTGACCACTGGTGCCATGAAACTAGGGCCCTGAAAGGGATGTCCTTAACCCTAGTATTCAGTTTGCAGAATGGGGAGGATGGGTGTGGCGGTAAGGAATCTCTCACTAACTAATGTCTCTTACAGATATATCGTTATACAAGTAGTAACTTCCTTAGATACCCCAACAATACCAACCCTAGTGGTGGGTCTGCATAAAAGATTACACTAGAAAGTCACAGAGAACAGAACGGCCAAAGAAGCAGTCTCTCCGAACTCGACTGTCAAGGCAGTAATGCTTGGCAAACGTGCGCAGCGAGGCCCACGTAGCTGCCTGACAAATGTCCTGCAAGGCAACGCCGCGTCCCTAGGCAGTAGTGGCTGCCGTTGCCCTGGTGGAATGGGCACGAAGCCCCACAGGAGGCTCCTTCTTAGCCGAGTAACAGGCCTTGATGCAGAGAACGACCCACCGAGAGATGGTCCGTTTGTGCACGGCCCAACCTTTTTTGGCACCCACGTAGCCAACAAAGAGCTGGTCATCCACTCGGAACTGTTGTGTGCGCTTCAGATAAAACGAGCGGTACAAAAAGGGGTGGTGATGGACGGAGCATTTGAACCAATCAAACACTCACACCCAGTCAACAGATCTGGGTTTGATCCATCACCGTTCTTTAGCCCACTCTGCCACCCCAGTTCATACATGGCCATATGCAAATCAGTCTGCCCCTGTGCCTCATGGGAACAGTCCAGCCCGAACTGCCAAGCCATGCCTTCCCTGGACCGCATTCAAGCTTCCTAGGACCGGTTTCTGGCATTACAGCTGTCTTCAGACAGGCTTGCTTGAATCCAGTGGAAAAGTGAGCAAGGGACTCACGTCTGACCATACCCTGCCAAACTTATGGCGAACAAAGCAGTACAAAAGGGGGTGGTGATGGGCGAGAGCGAGAGCACATGTTTTGGGTCCAGACGGTGTAGCCTCTCTACCTCTTTTGAGGAATGCGGAGGTGGAAGGAAGGTGGGCAAAGTGATGGTCTGCCCGATGTGGAAGGGCATGACAACCTTCGGCAAGAAAGAAGGACGGGTCTTTAAAACCACCTTGTACAGATGAACAGAAAGGAAAGGAGGTTTGGAAGAAAGAGCCTGGAGGTCACTCACTCTTCGGGCAGAGGTGATAGCTATCAGGATAGCTGTCTTGAGAGTAAGAAGACGCAAAGAACAGTTATGAAGTGGCTCGAAGGGAGCGCACATCCGATGTCAAAGTAAGGTTCAAGTCCCATTGAGGCATGATGAACGGCACGGGAGGAAACGTGTGCGTACTGCCTTTCAGAAAACGGGTAACAACCGGGGACTTAAAAAGAGAAAGCTGGAAGCCGTAGAAAGGCTGAGATGGGCGAAAGATAACCTTTGATAGTCCCCAAAGCAGAGCCCTGCTGGGCCAAGGAAAGAAGGAACAGAAGGACTATGGAAAGAGGGGCAGAAAGGGGATCCACAGACTTTGCTGTGCACCATGCCACAAACTTGTTCCACCTGCAGGCGTATACCGTTTTTGTGGAGAGACGTCTGGCTGCCAGAATGGCATCACAGACTTTGGGAGGAAGATCGAAAGCTGTCAACTGTCGCTGCTCAATCTCCACGCATGGAGGTGGAGGCTGGGCAGGCTCGGGTGGAGTACTGTCCCCTACTGCTGCGACAGAAGATCCTCCCGAAGAGGCAGTCTGATCGGGGATCGATCGCCATGTTGAGTAGCTCGGGATACCAGTACCTTCGTGCCCAATCCGGAACCACCAGAACGACTTGGGCCCGGTAGCGCCGAATCTTCTTCAGCACTCTGGGCAGAAGTGGTATAGGCGGAAAGGCGTATAACAGACCTCAATTCCACTCGCTATGAAAAGCGTCTCCGAGAGAGTGCCGCCTTGGAGGTGGAGCCTGGACAGGTTCGGGTGAAGGACCATCGCCTGCTGCTGTTGCTGCGACAGAAGGTTCTCCTGAAGAGGCAGTCGAATCGGGGGATCGATTGACAGGCTGAGTAGCTCATGATACCAGTATCTTTGTGCCCAATCTGGAGCTACAAGGATGACTTGGGAACAGCCGCGCCTGATCTTCTTTAGCACTCTGGGCAGAAGTGGTAGAGGCGGAAAGGCATATAACAGACCTCAATTCCACTCGCTACGAAAAGCGTCTCCAGGCGAGTGCCGTCTTGGAAATTCCAACGCGCAGAACTGATGACATTGCGCTTTCTCTTCGGTGACGAATAGATCTGACCAAGGCTCTCCGCACTCCTGAAAGAGACCTTGTGCCACATCCGAGTTCAGACGCCACTCGTGATCCATCATGCACCGACGGCTGAGTTCGTCCGCCCTGGCTTTCAGAGAACCTGCCAGGTGTTGAAACACCAGGGTGATGCCCTGATGTTCCAGCCATGCCCAGAGGCGCAGAGCCTCCTGACAAAGGGTCCACGACCCCACCCCGCCCTGTTTGTTGCAATACCACATGGCGGTGGTGTTGTCCGTGAACACCTGCACTACACTTCCCCGGACAGAGGGAAGGAATGCCTTTAGTGGAAGTCGGATCACCCGCAGCTCCAGAAGGTTGATATGGAGCCGGGACTCCGCCAGAGACCAGAGGCCTCTGATCTCTGCCTCTCCCATGTGGCCCCCCCATCCCAGGAGGGACGCATCCGTCACCACTGTGTGCTGTGGGTGGGGAACGGAGACCTGGTCACTGACCTGGTCTCGCAGTGCCCTCCAAGATCAGGACGTGGTCGGACAGATTTCCCTGATGTTGCGCCCACTGGAACTTCAGTTCCTACTGCAGAGCCTGCATCCGCCACCTGGCGTGATGTACCAGCAGGATGCAGGAGGCAATCAGACCCAGCAGCCGTAGGGTCATCCTGACCGAAACTCGGGATAAAGGCTGAAAGATCGGAATCAGATCCTGAATATCCCATACCTGCTGCCTGGGAGGATAAACTCGAAACCAGACCCGCTCCGATGAAGAGGAGCCCTTCGGGAGGGACTCAGGTGTGACTTCGGCTCGATGATGGAAAACCCAGCGAATGCAGGAGGTCGGACGTAGTCTGGAGGTGGGAGACAACTGTTTGGGGCGAGCCCGCCTTCAGCAACCAGTCGCCCAGATAGGGGAAGACTGGAACCCCTGATCTGCACAGATGAGCTGCGACCACCGCCATCACTTTCGTGAACACCCGAGGGACACTGGTGAGGCCGAAGGGGAGCACGGTAAACTGAAAGTGCTCGCGGCCCACCGTGAACCACAGGTAACGCCGGTGGGCCAGCAGGACGGGAATGTGGAAATAATCGTCCTGCAGGTCCAACGCTACCATCCAGTCTCCAGGGTCCAAGGCAGCCAAATCCTGAGCTAACGTCAGCATCTTGAACTTCTCTTTCCGGAGGAAGCTATTGACGCTCCTGAGGTCCAAGATAGGGCATAGGCCCCCTTGGCCCTTCTTGGGAACCAGAAAGTAGTGGGATTAACAACCTCGTCCTATTTCTGGGCCAGGAACGTGCTAGATGGCCCCCTTGGCCAAGAGGGCTGTAACTTCATCCTGTAAAAGTTGCCAGTGATCCCCCGACATGCGGTGGTACTGCGGTGGCATGGCTGGAGGGGTCGCCTCTAAGGGAAGGGCGTAGCCTCTTTGGACGATTTGCAGCACCCACCTGTCCGAAGTGATGGTACGCCAGCAGAGCATGTGATGGCGAACTCTGCCTCCCACTGGCGTGGAATGGGCCTGAAAGCTCTGACTAGGAAGGCTTTGAGGCAGATGCTGCGGGAGCAGATGTGGCCTGACCGGCTCTCTGTCCCCCTGCTCAGCCACGGCGGAATGCATGTCTGCGACCGCATTGAGGATTGTTCTGCGGCCTGTGGCTGGACGAACGTGTGGGGGTGCCCCTTTCGTAGCCACGAAAGGTACGAAAAGCCAACAGGCCCAAGGACTTAGCCGTAGCCCTGTAGTCCTTAAAGCGTTCCAGCGCACTATCTGCTTTGTTGCCAAAGAGGCGACGGCTATCAAAAGGCATGTCCATGAGAGTGCTCTGGACATCCCCTGAAAAGTTTGTGGATCTCAGCCAGGCATGACGATGAATCGCCACCGTCGCTGCCATCACTCTACCCAGCGAGTCCATGGTGTCAAATCCACATCGAATGGAGTACCGTGCTGCATCCCGCCCTTCAGCAAGAGCTTGGGCAAGCCGTGCCCTGGCTTCCTCTGGACACTGGGGCAGCACGTCCGCCACCGTATCCCACAGAGAGTGGGTGTAACGGTCTAAAAGGCATGCGGTATTAATGCTTCATAACCCTAGACTGAGGGAGGAAAACAGTTTCTTGCTTAACTGTTCCAGCCTTTTGGATTCCCGGTCCGGTGGTGCACTCAGGAGGGCCGGACTGGGAACCAAACCCAGCCCTGGCAAAGGGCTCGGCCGGCCCACCTCCTCCCCACCCCGGGGGGTTGTGGGTGCCGCTGAGCTCGGGCCGTTTTTTTCGGCAGATTCTGTTACAGGGCCGATTTTGCAGCTTGCTGCAAAAACGGCCCTGTAACAAAAACGGCCCCCAGGGGCCCAAAACCGGCCCCCACCCGTGCGGCGCACTGGGTGATTGCCCTGCGCCCGCTATGGCCCTGGCGGTTGGGAAGGCGGTTTGGGACCTGGAGGCCTGGATAACCAGATTCTCAGGGGTGGGGTGGGTGGACAGAAAGCAGGGGTCGCCCGGAGCAGGGGAGAGGCGCTGGGCCACGTTCCGATCCACAGGAGGAACTGTTGTGGGCTTGGACCAAGTGCCCATCAGAACATCAGTGAGAGTCATTAAACTGCAACAGAGGCTCCAAAGAGCTTACTGGCAGTTGAAGCACCTCCGTGAGGAGGTTAGTCCTCACGGCCGCTGCAGGGAGCTCAAGGCCCAAGGCCTTGGCCGCCTAGCGCAGCACCACAGCATAAGTAGCTCCCTCCTCCGTAGCCACGGACGGAGGAGAGAGAAAACCAGTGTCAGGCGAAGTGTCTAGACCACTGGCCTCCCCTAGCTCATCTGCCCAGTGTTGACTTAAATGGCACTGCTGTGCCAGAGGGTCCTCAGACCCCTCCCAGTCCTCCCCTTCATCCGTGTCCTGGTAAACAGGCAGAAATGACGGAGCCGGGGCGTAGGTGAACAACTCACCAGTCGGCATCGGAGACGGAGACGATAGGCGCCCGTGCTGAAACCAGGGCCGGTGTTGCCCGACAACAGCGCCGGTGGTGGCTCAGAGGGGGTCGGCGCCAGCGGAGTCGTGAGGTCCACCGGCGTCGACCGTGATTCAGGCCTGGATCACACGGGATCCTGCGGCGCCGGGACCGAAGACGCCGGCAACACAGGGATGGGACACCCGGGGCCCAAAGGTACGCCGGCAGGGCCACACAGCGGAAAGAGAGTCCTCGAGGAAGTCTCGAATCAGCTCCGGCGTCGCATCAAGCCCAGGGACCGGAGGGTGTGGGGCTGGATGCGACTTCGCAGGCTCATCCGAAGCCACGCGGGCGGTGCCACCTGAACACTCGGCCGAGTCGCGCGACCGGCGAGGGGAGGTCGAAGAACGATGGTGTTTCTTCGACGACTTCTTCCCATGCCTCGACTCACCGGAGTGCAAGGGCTTGGATCCCGACGAACGGTGATGACTCTGGCTCCGCGACTGGCTCTGCGACCGGTCCCTCGACCTCCTCCTAGACCGGGACCTCGAGCGGCGCGGAGCCGCCTGCCGGATCTCGAGCAGCTTACGGGAACGCTGCCCACCTAGCCTTCGACATCAAGGCACGACTTGTCGTCGTGGTCGGCCCCTAAACAGTAGAGACACCAGCGGTGGGGGTCGGTAACCTACATCAGGCGGTGACAGGTGTCACACGGCTTGAAACCGGGCACGCTACCGGCACCAGGAGTCGATGTCGACTCGAAAAAATAGACCGAAAATTTCCAAAAGTTAGTCAAAAAATGTCTAAGTGTTCGCTCTTCCCGGATCTGCGCTTGCTGGCGCGGAAAAAAGAAGAACTGACGTCAGCGCACGAGGGCCGCGTCTAAGTGCTCAGATGACATCATCCAGGCGATCACGACGCCGACGGCGGAGGCGCAGACGACGCGTACCGACGCGCAGGGGTACTGCTGACTAAAACTTTCCGGATCCTGTCTGACGCCTGGGAGTTATTCTAAGATAAGGAATCTAACTAACATGTTTCTTTCAGATGGCTTCATCGCCAAACAGGCGAGTGCCATTGAAGGACATGTCCATGAGCGAGCTCTGGACATCCGGGGAGAACCCGGTAGATCTCAACCTGGCGTGACGACGAAGCGCCACAGTCGTGGAAATCGCCCTACCGATGGAGTCCGCGGTGTCTAAGCCATAACGAATGGCGAATTTAGCCGCGTCCTTACCCTCGGCCACAGCCTGGGACAGCACAGTCTGGACCTCTTCAGGACACTGAGGCAACACCTGAGCAACGGTATCCCTCTCCGCGTGGGAACAGCGGCTCAATAAACATGCAGTGTTCACCGATCGCAGCCCCAAGCTGGCCGAGGAGAACAACCATTGCCGAACTGCTCAAGCTTCTTAGAGTACTTATCCGGCGGAGCCGTGGGAAAGGCACTCTGGGACGTCGAGACAGTAGACGTTCAGGCAGTAGAGGCAGACGTGTTGGGGGTCCGCTACTGATATATTGCGACGGCAGGCCCCAAAGGACTTAAAACCAGGCATCCCTATGCGCACCAGAGAAGACCAAAAAGAGACAAAGGTCACAAAAAAGATAATCAAAAAGTGACTAAGGTACGTGCTCTAACCGGATCTGCGCTTGCTGGTGCGGAAAAAGAAAGAACTGACGGCAGCGTGCATTGGTGGCGCCTAAGTAGCCTCCGTGACGTCATCTCGGCGCATATGATGCCAGCGACGGACGCGGAGCCGCACATCGCCACCTACTGACGCGCAAGGGTACTGCTAGCAAAACTTTCCAGATCCAGTCTGACGCCTGTGGATATTCTAAGGTAAGGAATCTATCACTAACGTGTCTCTTTCAGAGCGCCAGGATACCCGTTGGGTGACAGACATGCGCTATAAAAGAGTACCAATACATACATACACCAACTCAACCCCATGCACTGCCCCCTGACCACTGCTGTGCCTGCATCCCATAGAATGCCCGTATTTGCAATTGACCCCTCATTGTCCGCAAAATACTCCACTAACACCGTGCCTACTGCTGCTTTGAACAGGGGCGGGGGGTCTTTCAGTGCCAGAGGTTGAAGCCTCCATAAATGACTGATGGGGCCACTATCCTCCCCCTGCAATGTCATAATGTGTGGATTGTGGTCAGAATGCGTTTTGCCTGGGTAGTCCGCACGAACACACTTCGCTAGTAGAGGTGTACTTGCAACAAAACGGTCAATGCGGACATGTAGTCAGTGCACGTTTGAATAATAGGAGTATAGTCGCACTTGTGGGTTGAAGTTCTCCACACATCTGCCAAATCCCAGTGGTGCTGCCATTCCCCTAGATGCCTAGCGTTAGAGGTTGCTGCTGTTATCGGGAGCGGTGGGAATGATCTATCAATTGCTGTGTGTGAGAAGTTGGCCTGATATATGATGCTCACTAGTTCTAGTGATCACCTTGTATCAGTCCAAACAACCCTTATGGTGATTGGTTGTAAGTCAACCTTATAGACCAGCTATCCTAATGGTAGCATGGACAAAGCAGTCTTAGGCTAAACTCTTTTGGCATGTAAAGCCAGCTGTTTTACCACAATATAACCCCTTGAATACCAGATGAAAGGACACCACACAGGTTGTTATGAAAATAAACAGTCTATTTATTAATAACAACACCTCTGAACTCTCTATGAGGTCAGAGGGCTAAGCCCATGACAATCTCTTAAGAAAAATACGACAAGTTGCACAAAATTACAATGGTGCCCTAGGGGCACAACAAACCATATACTAAGTAAGTGGAATGTGAAAGTAGATAAAAGGAATGGAGCTGTCCAGAGGCTGTAGGATCGTTGGGACCACGCTACACTAACTCTAGGTAAGTAATAGGAGGCCCACGGGGCGCGTGTGCAGAGTGTGAACTCACACGCGAGATGCGTAACAACGTCTATGGACAGTACAGTTCAAGTTAAAGGTGAGTACGGACAATCCTGACTAGGTAGGACTAAAACGACTGTGGAACTGGACACTAGGACAGTTAAACTACCCTTGAGCACCAAAATGCTCTTGTTACCTCACCCACGGGCCGCGGGTGCATAGGTGTCAAAGTGCGTCGGGTTCTGGCGTTGAAGTCAATGGAGCCTGAAAGAAAAGATGCTGCAGGCGACCAGGAGGAAGATGTCCGGTGCAATCCAAGGGTGGATTGTTGAAGAAGAAGACCTGAAAGCAGAGGGGACAATGTTCACAGTCACTAGCCAGTGACTGGAGTGGAACCAGGAAGGAACCAGATGTCGTTGTCGCGATCAGGTGAAGAGTGGACGCTTGACTCTGCAGCCACGTGGACCAGTAGGTGTCTTCGACGACCAGGATGGAGGCACGAGCTGTCCCACGCAGGCTCTCTCTGTCGGCGGTGTTGGATCCGGAATCGGCATCAATAGGCCTTGGCAAAGGCAACCCACGCGGTGAGTGAAGAAAGCGTCTGGTGCGGACTAGGAGAGTCCGGGGTGCCCCTCTTTTGGAAGGGAGCAAGGGCCAGTCTGGAGCAACCAGACCAGCAGCAAAGATTCAAATGTTCGTCGTCTAGGAGGCCACTAGCCAGCCGGGAAGTGACCAGACAACGCGTCGAGCAGCAAACAAGCAGAAGGGCCCCACGCAGATCTCGTGGAGGCTGGAGGGCTGATCTTCGGTGCAGGAGCTGCTCAGGGTTGGGGCTTCTCAGTCCCCAAAGCACTTGGTCGAGTTTACCTCGGGAGTCGTGCTGGAAGCGAAGTGCCGTTTCTTCCAAGATGGCCGGTCCCACGTGTCTCGTCGCACCCACGGGTCTCAGCTCTGCTGTAGATGTAGGTAGAGGTCGGAGAGGTCTGGGAATCCGGGTCTCGTCGGGCTCTGAAGTCTGGATCCTCGAGGGAAGACGACAAAGTGAAGCCGCTGGACGCTTGATGGTGCCTGCAGTTGCAGGGTGGACACTCCTTGCCCACAAGGGAGATTCTTCAGTCTTCTGTGGAGCAGAACGTCGAAGGCCAGAGTTTCTTCTTGTTGAATAGTTCAGGATAATCTAATTTGGAATGGGACCAGCTCCTACCTTTATTCTCCTAAAGGGGGCTGCACTACTGACTAGGTCCCTCCCCTGGGTGGGACCAGGAAGGGGGGTGGCTACACCCCCTATCCATTGTCCGGTTTCCCGCCAGAGCTGGGGCAGGGATGCCCCAGCAACAGGTTTGAACCGGTGTATGCACAGGACACCTTGTGTGCCCCAGGCATGTCTCATTCCTTTCAGGCCTATCCTCCCCAATACACAAAATCCTGTCTGGGGTGGTGCTAGCACCTCCCAAGGCAGGAAACCCTTTGTCCAAGCCATCCTCGCTGGAAGGACTTCCAGCAGCAGGAGGTCAGACTTGTGTCTGTGGTGGCAGCATCCATTTTGTGATGCTGAGGCTCGAGTTAACTTTAACCGGGGTTCACAGTTACATACATGTCGTGTCCCTCTAGAAGGGTGGAATGCTACCCCCGTCACCAGAATTGGCGAGGGGGTAGTATTCCAAATCGTATGACACCTTACTCGACATGTTTTGATAATGTTATACCAGAGTTAGCATTTAACCGCGAGGTTGATAATGCACTTAAGAGTATATGGTATAGCGTTATCATGGAACAGCTATTAGGACTTGGTTCCGCAAGCTGCAAACGGGCTCCGCTCATGCCAGAGCACCATCTCACATAATTCCAAGCACTCTGCCTTCAGGATTGATAAGGCCTTCCATAGGAGTGACTGATAGGAATATATGTGTCCATTTTAGGGTTAGATATAGGTATACTATATCTACAGCAAAGGGTGATTACACCACCTTGCCCCAGCTGTCGTGCCGCCAGTTGTGTCAGTTTTAGATGGCCAACCAGGGGTGGCATAATACTTGCTTCAGCCCCTGGTAGGCCCTGGGTACACCTATGCCCTGGGTACAGGGACTGGTAAGGTGGCCCAGTACTAATTGGCAAATGCACCTAAAGTACATGGTTGTTAATTTAGAGAGAGAACAGCTAGGCTGTGGGTCTGATTAGCAGGCCCACAGCCAGGGAAAGTCGTAAACCAGTGAAGCAAAAAGCAAAAATCTGGGTGACCATAGGATTGCAGACCCCACTCTCCTACACTGTGTCTAAGACCAAATTAAAGTCACCCCCCAGCAGCCAGGGAACATCACACCACCTTGATAGAAGGTCTGTCAGTGTGCGCCAAAATATGCCTTGTTCCCTGTTTGGGGCGTATATGGAACCTAACACTATGTGTTGCACGTTGAGGCGATCCTTGCAAAGACATATCTACCATATGTGTCTATTACTGTCTCTACCGACTCAAAATGGGTACCAGGTCGAATCCATACTAGTGCTCCCTGGCGTAGGCCGAATAGCCTGTGGCCAGTATTAGGCCTTTCCATCTCTGTTGCAGCTTGCAGATTTCTGGTTGTGAGACATGGGTTTCTTGTAGAAACGCTACATGAGCTGCGCGACGCTCAAGATATGTATATATTTCATACCTGTGGGCTGATGTGTGGATTCCCCTGACATTTCAGGTAACTACGTTTGTGGGCGGCATGTGATATGATCAGTAGGTAGTGTGTCATGCAGCAGGTATGCTGCGCGAGGTGTGAGCTGACGACATGTTGAGTACTGTGTACTTGCAGGATATAAATGCGAGAGCTGTAGGTGTGTGAGTGTGTTAATATTAACTAGGGATGTGAATAATAAACTTTGGGGGTGCAACTGGGAAAGAGCAGAGAGACAACATGTGCCTGCCCAAACAGCTAACAGTGCTATACCGCAATTCACAGCTACGTACGCCGCTTCGATCCTAGTAGGAGGTGAGGGCGGGTGCAAACCTTATAGGGACCACACTATGTGTGCCTAGGCCCATGTTGCTCCTTGGGGTGTGTGCACTTATGTTACGTCTCGTGTCATTCGCTTGCTTCCTACAGCTTAGGATGAGTATGCGTCAGTGCCAGCTCTCCTACGCGGCGAGGTCACAGATGTGCAGTAAGAGATTGTGTGTGTATGGAACATATGCGCCACATATGTGAATGCTTTTACATTCTGATACTTGCCAGCCCACAAATAACATTTAACTGCTACATTAGATCCCCCGCAGTCTGGGGAGTTACATCCGGGAGCGATTGTAGATCTTCATGGACTGGCCACACAGCCTGCGAACTGTCTTCACTCAGCGACTGCTCAGAGGAGGCATCCGCATCTCTGCTGTTTTGTCTTTTTTGTAATTTCGCTACTGCTCGCAGTGTGTCTCATCTTTCATGCAGTACTTGTTCACGGTTGGGGGCCGGCATCGATTGCATTAGTGATTCTGCTGCATGCATCCAATGCCTGCCGCGGTGATTCCAACAAGCTCTAGCCTGTGACTCCGCATTGCTGTGCCTCTGGCTTGGGGAGGTGTGATGTCCCTTGGTTTCGAGCCAGTCCCATGCATCTACTGCTGTTTTGAAGAACTGCGTAGTTCTGTCAGTCACCACACGCAGCCAAACCGGGAATATGAGAGAGTATTTCAAGTTTAGGTCTCGCATACGCCTTTTGACTGTTAGGAAGGCGCTCCGCTGTCTTTGTACACCTAAGGCGTAGTCTGGGTAAAAGAGAACTTGCAAGTTGTCTACCTTGATCGTCTCCATTTTCCTGGCTTCACAGAATACTGCACCTCTATCTTTGAAGTTCAAGAGGCGAAACTGAAAAGGTTGCGGTCCTGCTCCTAGCGGCAAACGCCTCGATGGCACCCTGTGTGCTGTCTCGACTGCAAAGAAAGAGGGGAGCGTGCCCTCCGGCATCAGAGACTGTAAGCAGGTTTTGGTGTATCGTCCATCCTACATTCCAGGAGCTGCAGTCTGAGGGGGGGTTGGGGGGGGGGGAGTACGAACCTCCGTGGTCACTTCTTTGGCTATCGGGGAATTCTCCTTCACCTCCGCAGTTAGTTCTTTCGTTGACTCTCCGTGGCAGTTGCCAATGGTCAGCTTGGAGTAGCGTGAAGTCGACAGTGACCTTATCTATTTGACCTTCAAGAGACGTACGAGTCTGTGTCAGCGTCTCGCTGATCTGCGTTACTGCGTGGAGCACAGAGTCTAATTTTGATTCCAGACTGGAAGTTCTGGTAGTACCCGATGCCTCAGATCCTTTATTGGACTGAGCTGGGCCCTTCACCAGCCGTCAGGTTGCTGTTCCTGTATCTGTGCTCTGCCTGCTCCTCTTACTGAAGAGATAATGCTGCATCGTTTGGAGAAAATGAACTGCGGACCCCGGCTTTTGTCAGCACCTCAAGGATTTCCACACGTTCAGCTCAGTGGACAGGGTTGTGTCAAGGTTACAAATGCTGCTTAAAGGCTGAGGTCAATACTATCTGCACACTAGGATTAGGTGGCCACTGTGTGTGGCCTGTGCAGTGGAACTTTTCACTGCCCCTGAACTACTCTTGGGATCGACACTCCTTCTTGGGCGCACTCCGTCTTGGTCTCACATGTTATTGGTGGGGCCTGAGCATGAATCTCGCCACACTCGTGGTGCAAACTTCCAAGCGCCCACACGGGCACCCTGGGCCACCGCCGATCTGATGTCTACTGCGAGTTCCGGAGCTGTGAGTATATATTGCGCAAAAACAGAGATAGGGTCTTCTTTCCGTCACTGTCTTTATGTTGCATGCCGAGGCATTTAGGTCTCAGTGCGCCTTCTTGGGGATGTTGTTTCCACTCTGCCCATTGTAGTGGGCCCGCCTAATGTCTCTGCAAATTCAGCGTCGCCACTTGTGTGAGGCCGTCCCATCATACCAAGCTGAAGCTCAATGTTTGCCTGCAGGTGGGTCCCCTGGAGCTACCGGTGTGGTGCTGGGTGTTTGTTGTTAGCTCTAGTTACTCTATTTGACTTCAGGGTCCTTTGAGGAGGATAGCTGTTCGGGAAGAGGAGGGCGGTATCTCCTGCTTGAGGGAATGTGTGGGTGTTGGGAATAACTCTAAGTTTGTCTTGCGCAACAAACCAACCACCCACTTGACTTGATAATGCAGGCTGCAAGTCCTCTCGTTGAGCCAACATGTGCCTACTAAAAGTCCAGGACAGTTGGAGCGTTGCTCACCCTCCACATGTAGGAGCGAGCGATCAGGCAATGCGCAGCTTCTGTCGAGTGGCGCTGAAGGGAGGTGCCCCCCCTCACTACAGGTCGTCGCGGGCGTCCACTCGCACGACCCGGACACAAGTCAATATCTGGGAACACACTTGTCGCACCAATTCAACCGGTCCCGGCCCTCAGACGCAGCATGGGTCTTATCAGCGGTAGCCTCCCCAGAAGCCCCCAAGGCCTCTAGTCTGAGCGGCAGTAGCAGACACCTTCATTGGCAAACACACGGCTGATTGCACAGTCTCCGCTCTCGTTCGATTGCGGGCAGGAAGATCGTCCTGTACTGCTCTCGACCCAGTTCTAGCAAAAAAGGGAGGCCCGTATCACACACCTCCAGGCTCCGCAGAGTAGGGGGAGGAGGAGGGATAATAGGAAATAAGGATGTGAGGAAGGGTCGGTACCTTCGTTCACGCCATGTGAGATCAGTAAATAAAAAATGCCAAAATGGCTACCAGTGAGTCACGACACATAAGTCATTACGCATTCAAGCTGTCAGGACTTCCACGGCTGCAACCCTTAACGCGAGTTTAAGAGCACAGAAACACTCTCATTTGAGGGAAAAATCCAGATACCCGCGATGGAAAAGGCGACACATAATTTCATCCCTATTTCTGAGACAGTGTATGTCCGTGCTGAAAGACTCTAAGACAGAGAATGGCGGTGCAGATGTGACACGGCAGAAATCAAGTTGCCGGTCTAGTGTTTCAGGGCTCGTGAGCGGTCGCGATAACGAAGTGCGTGTTCAGCAAACGAACTGCGCACTTCAACTGTAACTATTCCAGGTGAAGAAGCGTCTTATCTTCACGCATGGGAACTTGAGGAATCCAGTCTTCTAACCCGTTCTTCGAGGACTTCGAAAAAACGCATAAGCAATGAGGGATGTCAAGGCAGTAAGAGACTGTATTGTAGGAAAATGTAAAAGGACTTTAAAAGGTAGTTCTGTCCGCTCTACAGTGGATGCTTTTAGAGCAGATATCGGCAAGAAATAAACAACTACTGGCATTTATTTACAGTAAAAGGTTAATAGGAATTGTAGGGGAAAAGTAATAGTGACTTGGCAACTATTAGAGTTTTCAACCTTAGTTTAGTTATAGTTTACTCATAGCAAGGGTTTTTCAAAATACACAGGGAAAAGCAGCAACTATATAAGTTTATCTGGAAACTTCAGTTGAAGCAATATTCAGTTGGAATATCAACAGTAGCAGGTAACTAGTGTAAGCATCAGAGTTTTTCAGAGAGAATTTGTTATTTATGAATAAGGCATTACTAATTGAATTGTGTTTATACAGGAACTGTTAAACAATTACTCAAAACACCAATGCAGAGAGAGGAGCTATAGCCTAGGTTTTAAGGGGTAAGAACATTGCAAAATTTTCCAATTGGATAGTACAGTAAAGATTTGGTTGTATGCTATATGTTGTATTTTTCCTTCAGGTGCAATACACGAGAGCCCCAGTGGACCCAATAGTGAGGAAGTCAACTACTGAACACTCAGAGGCTGCCTCTCTATCTTTTCCACTTCCCCTTTCCCCCTGCCTTAGGCGTTACCTTGATATATATATTATCGGGTGGCGGTTGAGGTGGTGGGGCAGTGGGACTAGCGTCGACTCCTGTGGATTAACCAAGGCATCTTGACACAAGCAAATGCATCAGTGGCCTTCTTAGAATGGCTTTTCTATGATAAAAATAACCCTATTCCAAGCTCACCACTCATGTGCCTGCAAGCATAAGAATGCATTGTGAAATATAGGTGTGATGCACTAACGGAAATGTTGTTGTTGGCTAATGTCAATATAAATAAGCATTAGTAAACATAAACTGCTTTTGATATGGGTCCCTGACTGCCTGGAGTGCTGTTCCTGTTTCTAGTTGCTCACCGGCCATTCCGGCCACTTCGCCACGCCTCGCGGCCCCCGCTTTGCGGGAGCCGCTCGTAGGCAAAGACTCCTGCTGTGGGCTCAGCTCCCTGACATCTTCACGTGCATTTGTGCACCAACGCGCTTTCCGGAATCCAGCAGCAGACAAGCAAGGTTAGAGGCGGGACTGCGAGGACCAGCCTGCCCAGCGGCGCGGATTGGCCGCAGCTGGTCCTCTTCCCGCCCCCTCCTCCCATTTAAATCGGCGCGGAGTGAGTGTGCCTTGGTCCCTGACTGCCTGGAGTGCTGTTCCTGTTTCTAGTTGCTCACCGGCCATTCCGGCCACTTCGCCACGCCTCGCGGCCCCCGCTTCGCGGGTGCCGCTCGTAGGCAAAGACTCCTGCTGTGGGCTCAGCTCCCTGACATCTTCACGTGCATTTGTGCACCAACGCGCTTTCCGGAATCCAGCAGCAGACAAGCAAGGTTAGAGGCGGGACTGCGAGGACCAGCCTGCCCAGCGGCGCGAATTGGCCGCAGCTGGTCCTCTTCCCGCCCCCTCCTCCCATTTAAATCGGCGCGGAGTGAGTGTGCCTTGGTCCCTGACTGCCTGGAGTGCAGTTCCTGTTTCTAGTTGCTCACCGGCCATTCCGGCCACTTCGCCACGCCTCGCGGCCCCCGCTTCGCGGGTGCCGCTCGTAGGCAAAGACTCCTGCTGTGGGCTCAGCTCCCTGACATCTTCACGTGCATTTGTGCACCAACGCGCTTTCCGGAATCCAGCAGCAGACAAGCAAGGTTAGAGGCGGGACTGCGAGGACCAGCCTGCCCAGCGGCGCGGATTGGCCGCAGCTGGTCCTCTTCCCGCCCCCTCCTCCCATTTAAATCGGCGCGGAGTGAGTGTGCCTTGGTCCCTGACTGCCTGGAGTGCTGTTCCTGTTTCTAGTTGCTCACCGGCCATTCCGGCCACTTCGCCACGCCTCGCGGCCCCCGCTTCGCGGGTGCCGCTCGTAGGCAAAGACTCCTGCTGTGGGCTCAGCTCCCTGACATCGTCACGTGCATTTGTGCACCAACGCGCTTTCCGGAATCCAGCAGCAGACAAGCAAGGTTAGAGGCGGGACTGCGAGGACCAGCCTGCCCAGCGGCGCGGATTGGCCGCAGCTGGTCCTCTTCCCGCCCCCTCCTCTTGACCTTTCTTTAGATAACCTGTGGCAGTAACGCGCACGCGGGACGCGCGCGGGGCGACTACCGGGGCGAAGACCGGGCAAAGAGCGGGCCGTTTAAGGCCGTTCAAGGACGGCAGAGGACGGCCCTGGCCCTGAACCCCTGTTTCCTCGCCCTTGTTAACTATAACGTCTAATATGTCGACCATACGCAACAGAACTAGAAGTTGCGCGAAAAAAGCTACGGCGGTAGCACAGGTGACCGGACCCATTGATCTTTTTATTTCACGTGTACATGAGACTATTGACCAAAGTATTGTTTTATTGGAGAAGAGAGTCTCTATGGACCTTGCAAATGCTAGGCGCTCATCTTTGGGTCCCCTGGCTAATGTAAAATCACCTGCCTTGCAGTCTTTGAATAATTGCTCCCTACCTACAACCATGCTTACTATTAGTGCCCCGATTGTACCAAATACTGTTGATCTGTCGGTTGCCCTATCAGACTCAGACCCGTCTTTTGAAGACCTGGAGGTTACACCAGATCTAGAAACTTGTCAGTCACCTGACAAAGCGGTGCGGAGTCTGAGCGGGCTTAACGATGCGGAAACAGCCCCTGCATCTAAAGCCCTTCGGGGAAGGGCTCCTAATCTCCTAAAGGTTACATCAAAGGGTAAAAATAAAGTAAAAGCACCAGTAAGGAATCACAATTTGATTTCCCCTACTGTACAAACGACATCAGGTATTCCTTGCTGGGTGCAAAACATGGTCACAGATTTAAAGTTAGACCTCGAAGCCACTTTAGCAGCTCAAATCAAGCCTCTAATTTCTAAAGTGGACAGGCTTACATCTTTAATACACTCTAAATGGCCACACAAAAAGCAGGGACAAGGGCCTGATCAGTTACAAGGGACCACAGAATTAGTCCCGAAATGTTTATCAAGTATCCCGCTCCCTATAGATGTATCAAACAATGTTCAAGCTATTACAGCGCCTGGGAATCCAGTTATATCCCTTATGTCGCAAACAGGGAACAACTCCGTCCAATCTACAACTATACCCATTCCAAAGGAGAGGGCTCCTGTTCTGACTAACCAACACTCTGTGGTTGATAATAATATCACCCCCACCATTCAAGTAAAAGATGTTGCAGGGAAACCTAATCCATCCTCGGCATCTCTTCCTACGAACAAACCTGAGGGGCCTAAGTCAAAGCAGGCACGTTTTAGATCTATTAATTTACCACCAGAGGTTTCCCCTTTTGTTGTTGTGTTAACAGCAGTCCCCCCATTGAAGGAGGGAGTTAAAGAAACGTTTACCGAGCTTAGAAACAAATGTGCTCAATGGCTCCATCTACATAAACCCCTACCTAATAGCATGAACGGTGAAATCCTTACCGTGCGTAGAGGGGATTGGGTGGGCAGAAGTAAGAAGACAATAGTAGGGGATGTAATCACAGTTAATTTTAGGGATGTAGGGGCAGCAAATTATATATGTAATGCACCCAATAGTGGTCCTGCGACTCAAATTAACCCACTTCCTCTGTCTTATTTTTTACCAATGTCTTCAAGGTCGAACCCTCCCTGTTCTACTTTTCAAAGTAACAGAGGACTTGGGTACACTCCACAACAAGCTGCCAAACCTTGGCTACAACCACCTTATCCGCCTCCTTTTCTTCCACATTATGCTAATTTTCAGCAACAGCTATCAAATGCTCCACCCTATCCCATGCATCAAGTTAAATCTCACTGGCAACATCCTTTTCATTTTCTACCACCCCCACCTCAGTCTGCTCATCAGTGGCAGCAATTCTTTCAGCCACCACAATTAGACAAACATCTGTGGCAACAAACAAGGCAGGACTTGCCCCACTCCCAAGATCCCCTGTTCTCACAATTCGCCCATCCAAATAGATATGCCGTGCTAGATGAGGTAGACTGACTCAGCCCTCCCGAAGCTCTGGATTTAAACATTTCTACGCCCCATCTTGATAAGGTGTGTTCTTCTTCCTCTGCCACGCCTTTAGCCGCACTTCCCGAATCTTTAACAGTGACATCCTTAACATCTCCCCTAATATCTCCCCTACACATAGGAAAAAGGGGTACATCTAATGTTAGCCCCAGCTTGAGCCCAGTTACCAGCTTTCGGGAAGATGGTCCTGCCTTATTTCCATCAGCAATTCAGCCAGAGTCGTCTGTTGTTGATGACTCTGGTAAACCAGCAGGACTCTCTCTTGTTTCCTGGAATATCGCTGGCCTTACCTGCAAATTAGGTACACCCTTCTGGACCAGCTTTTTGGGGGAGGGATTTGACCTAATTTTATTGCAGGAAACTTGGTGCCCGGACCCCATTAATATCGAAGGGTATGCATCCTACTGTCTTCGAGCAACTAAATCTAGCTCGGGCAGGGCTAAGGGGGGCCTTTTGTTGCTTTTATCAACTAAGCTGCGTGACTGTACGGTCAAATACAGTACAACCGTGGGGACACACAGTCAAGTTATAAGGGTGGAGTGTAGAAAGAATATTGATTTAGTCATTGTAAATTTCTACAACAACATTTTTGACGCTACTAGAGGGGATATTTTATTGCCTCTAGAAAGGGAAATTATCAAGGCCCTCGGTATCTCGAAAAGAAAGGCCGAGGTGGTTTGGGCCGGTGATTTTAACTTGCAGCCCTGCCATTTGTCGAACGGGAACATGTGTGGCTTCGGCGCAGCAACGAGTAGTCATTGGGGAGGCCTGGGGGTGAGGGAGGATTCTTCCCACTTCCAACACAGCAGTTATGGTTCCACATTAAATCATATGCTAGTCACGCTAGACATGACCCTGTTAAACTGCAATACTAACAATCGGGCAATAACATGCCCTACATTTACAGGCAGAGGTGCAGGATCATTTATAGATCACATTTTGCTGTCTAGCAGTGGAGACTATACTGATTTGTATGTTAACGAAGAAAGTCTCAGTGACCATAACAGCCTTCGTGTTACTCTTTTGGGGCATGGTACCTCATTAGTTTCAGGTGGAAAATGTACAACCGACATAGTGCCCATTAGACCAAAGGGCCTAAGGGTTAAATGGACTGGTTTAAATTCTAAAGTCAAGCAGAAGGAGGTTCTTACTCAATGCAAGAATCAAATTAGCTACTGTTTGGATGATGATTGTGATTCTGGCTGCTTAATAGATTACTTTGTATCTATGAATAGTATTATCAATGGTATTTTCACTAAGACCTCGTCAGCCAATAGAGGTCCAAAGCAGGGGTGGTTTGATAAGACCTGTATAGTCGCCCTCCGCGATCTAAAGAATGCTTTAGGATACAAACCACGTGTCAAGGCGGACATACAATACTTTAGGGCTAGATATAAAACAGCAATTAACAAAAGGAAAAGGGTATTACAGACTGAGGCGTGGGATAAGTTGAAGGAGGCTGCTGAGACTAAAAATAGCAAACTGTATTGGGAAACAATTAATAGCCCGTTTCTCAATAAAGAAAATGTCCCAGAACTAACCTCTTATGTGGCATGTAGCGATTGGGTCAGTCACTTTTCCAAAATATTCAATCCAGAAGGGTTAACTTCTGAGTCACCATCACCAGATATAACCCCATGGTTGCCCCTCTCGATGGGTATAACACTAGAAGAATGCCATGAAGCAATTTCTTTAAGCAAAGGAGGCAAGGCCCCTGGCCCCGATGGGGTCCCGCTGGATCTATATAAAGATGAAATGGCTTTATGGGCTCCCATCTTGGTGAGGATTTTTAATTGTGCGGCTGAAAGTGAATTTCCATCTACTTGGGGTCAATCGACTATTATCCCTTTACACAAGAAAGGCGATAAATCAGAGGCCTCTAATTATCGTCCAATTTCACTATTAGACGCCTCTGTAAAGGTGATGAGTAGGATTTTGCTGAAGAGGCTGGAAGACTGGGCAACTGATTTTAACATCTTAACTAGAGTCCAATATGGCTTTCGGAAAGGCCTGGGCACATTGGATCAATGCGTAAATTTGGACCTTTTAATCAATAAATATACTGTGGCTAAAAATGGCAACCTCTTTTTATGTTTTGCTGATTTGAGCAGCGCTTTTGATTTGGTTAACCATAACATTCTCTGGGAGGTTTTGCTCGATGCAGGGGCCCCAAGGGAAATAGTTTACTTTTTAGCTAGACTCTACGAAAAACTTTCATGTAAAGTCCGCTATGGCACCCTTGGCGAATGTACCCCGTTCTTTAAAGTGTCCCGGGGCATACGCCAGGGATGTGTTTTGGCTCCGCTTTTATTTTCCCTTTTTATCAACGGTGTCGACCGTTCTTTGGCCGACATCCCAGCAGATGCCCCCCTGATTGGTGGTAAACCTGTTCCGCTGTTACTTTACGCGGATGACGCTGTTCTTTTATCCCGAACACAGATGGGTCTCCAGCGCCTAATTGATAATTTTATGCAGTTTATTCAAGTTAGGCGGCTACGTGTGAATAAAACCAAGACGTATGTAATGTCCTGTGGTCAGGCAGCTAAGCAGGTAAAGCATACCTTTTTTCTAGATAAGGAAAAGTTGACTTCTGTTAAGTCCTTTTGTTATCTGGGAATAACATACAACAACAGTGGGTCCTGGAATGCGGAATTTGATGCTGTTAGAATAAAAATGCTACGGTCTACTAGTAGTATTTTTCGTTTTGCTTCTAAACTTGGCTCACGAAGTATTTTAGACATGATGAACATATACAATGTATGTTGTGTTTCCTCTGCTCTGTATGGGGCAGGGGTGTGGGGACACTGCGAGGGTATTTCCCTGCAGAAGGAGGAAAATAAGTTTTTAAGGAGGTTGTTATGTGTTCCCTCTTCTGCCTCCACCCAGCTGATTCATGAAGAAGTTGGGATCGAGTACATTTCTGACTTAGCAGCAGTTCGGCCACTCTTATTGTGGCGCTCTATTTGGGCTAAGCCAGAGACTCGATTCACTCAGGATATTATCCTTGATTGTATAGGTTTGGACCACTCTTTACGTATATTGTGGTTAAGATACATTCACCGCTGGTATCTCCTTCTTTTCAACATTGATGTGTTCCGTGAGCCTGAGAACGTTGTTTCTATTTCAAAAAAAGAAATCAAGACAACGTTCCTAAACTACCGTAAAGCTGAGCGAGATAAAACCGTTGGCAATCTTGTTACTGTGAAATTCTATAAAGATTTAAATCTAACTTCGGGACTTCAACCCTATCTTGTATATGTGACTCGTCCCTCCCATCAGTATGTTTTAACACGGGTCAGATTGGGTATTGTTCACCACTTGGTTGCTTTTCCAAACACAAAAACCAGTTCAGACACACCCTGTCCGTGTGACAGTATCTCTCGGCAGAGTAGTTGTCATTTCCTATTTTTCTGCAAATTCTTTCAGTCTCTTAGGTTAAAATACCTTAAGCCAATTTTTATTAAATATAACATTCGTACTACACAAACAGCATTGATATTTTTATCCTCATTAGAGAACGAGGAAATTTGTTTCTTTTTGGCTACTTTTATTTTAAAATGTACAGCTGCCAGGAAAAGTATTGTACTATAATTAATGTTTTTACTTACCTGTCTGTATTTACGTTATACAGCTGCCAGGAATTGTTTTATGATGCTATTACCGTTAACACTCCTGTCTGTATATATATGCCTTCAATTTTAAATTATATCAATTTCTGTAATTAAGGTATTTTTTTTTTAAATTTGTTGATGTCCACAGTATTGTATGATTATTTAATAATTTTTATGTACAGTTCCCAGGAAAGGCCTATTGAGTAACTCCTACTGATCCCCAGTTTGCACATGTAAGAATGTTTTGTCATTTATAATAACTTGCTGACCCAAAGAGACATGATCACTTACCATTTGCTGCACTTTAGCTTTTTCTCGCCTCTCTAGGAGAGTTTATATGATGATTTTTTAATATTTTAATCATGTACTTTTGCTTGTATGATTTGTATGTACAAATCGAATAAAAGCTTTTGAATTGAATTGATATGTAGTTAAGTTAAAAAGAGCTGACCTATGGTTTAGCCATGGCATTATCTAGTTATGTCTTGCATATATAATAGTTATGACCCACAATAATACTAAGACCATAATACCCAGCAGTCAGCAGCATATTGTAACTTATACCTCTTACGTTCACATAAGATATATCTACTACAAGGGTTGTCCATAACCAGTACTGTACAGCCAAAAACAAACATCACCAAAGGAACAGGCATGGAATAACTGAAGAGATCAGTCACACAATGCTGGACAATTCAATAGACTTTAATATGGTCCAACACTGCAGATCCTAAATATCTATACACTCTGTGTCTTTACATCTCACAATGGCACTCAGATACGGGATGACAGTAACAGTGCCCATCCCAACAGATCTCTCCACTTCTGTTTCCCTCCGACCATGCCAGCTCAGGACCATGACTATACACTAAATCTCAGGTTAGGCAATCCAGTGCAGTAATGGCTAAGGGCCAAGCAGACTATAATCACAAACACCACCACAAAGGGACCTGTAGAACTGTTCAAAGCTGCCAGCATACTAAAAACCATAAAAATACATGTCTGTCTCTCACACTTCATCATCCACTATACTGCTATGCGCTGTGTTCCATAACACGATAACCCCACCTCCGTTGTCATCACACATGACACGAATGCATTTCCCACATACGATCAAACAAAGACATAACCCTTCCAACCACACACCCTACATGGTGAAGCCTGCT
Organism: Lissotriton helveticus; assembly: GCF_964261635.1. NCBI lineage: Eukaryota > Metazoa > Chordata > Amphibia > Caudata > Salamandridae > Lissotriton > Lissotriton helveticus. Next base: position 285,621,555 of record NC_136062.1, read on the forward strand.
AACCATGTAGGCAAGCACTTCAGTACCCCACATAGGGATAGTGATGGACTTGGCCCTTTCAGCAGGCTCATCCTCAAACTGCCTGCACTCCACCTATTTTTGCAGAATTATTTTTTGTTTGCCTTAGGACTCTACATATTTTACTCCTGCTAACCCGTTTTAAAGTGCTGTGCTCTCACCTTAAAACACGGTACAATTGGCTTATACTCAATTGGCATATTTAATTTACTTGTAAGTTCCTAGTAAAGTGGTACTATGTGTACCCAGGTCCTGTAAATTAAACACTACTAGTTAGCCTGCAGCACTGATTGTGCCACCTGCTTGAGTAGCACTTTAAACATGTCTCAGATCTGCCATTGCATCCTGTGTGGGCACTTTTAAAACTTCCATTTCGACCTAGACTAATAAATAACCCTTTTGCCAGGTCCAAAACATCTTTTTTATAACACGTAAGCCCCCTCTACAGTAGGTCTAGAGGACTGGATGCAGTGTATTTAAAAAGTTGGACATCTACTTTTAAGTTTTACATGTCCTGGCAGTGAACAACTCTTAAATCCATTTTTCACTACTGCAGGGTCTGCCACTCCCATAAGATAACATAGGAGTTACCTTTATTACATTTAATGAGCTGTAACTTCCAAATTGGAACAGGTGACCAGTTCATGTTGGGTGTCTTTGGAATTGTAAGAACAATCTCCCATTGCGGTGTAGTCAGATTTTAAGTTACAATTTTGAAAATGTTATTTTTAAAAGGTTGGCTTTCCCTACCATAGCCATTTAGTGCTTAAAGCCTGTCTCTGGGTCACATGACTTAGTGTAGCTAATAGTTGGGTTTTGTGTATTTCTCCTAGACAGCCACACGCAATAGAAGGCCTAGGTGTGCCTGGATGGGCCATCGCTATTATCATGTGAGGTTGGAGCTGGGCACAGCCCTACTTACACTTGAATAGGTTGTGTCCTGCCTCCACACAAAGGGCTGCATAACCCCTATAGTTAGTCTGGAGCTGGGGAGGCAGGAAACATGTACTTTGAAGAGCAAACTCTAGAACTTTCTCCCACTGGAAAGGAGACACCTTGTCAGTGCTTAATTTGAGCCAGTGGTTTCCGCTGCTCGGCACCGGCACTTAATTGGTTTCCAGTGTTCGGCACTGGCACTTTATTGTCAATTTATGACAGCCTGCCAAATGGTGGCACTGCTCATCAGATTTAGAGATGAGCAGAACAACGGTTGTTTATTAATACAATACACTAAAATAATTACTAATACCTGCCTCCCCAGCCATTCCTTTAGCTTTGGGGACCTGAACTGATCTGCACTGTTGCACTTGCAGGAGAGCGACGGTTAGTAGTTGTTTTGGTACCACCACTGACAGTGATGACAGGGGCAATGGGTGGTACAAGCTGCAGTGGCCTCTTGGTCAGGGCCCTGGCACTTATTATTTTACAAATTAAGCACTGCTGAGGTTGTATAATAAATATTGGAACTCAGATTTGAACTTTTTTGTACACTTCTGGACCTGTGGAGACTATGCCAGGAAGAAGGACTGGCGTGATGCTGAACAGGTTGCCCTGCTGGGCTACTGCCATTCTGGACTGCTGCCTTGATGTATTGCTGTCCAGCTGACCTCCTGCCTGATACAGAGGGATTAAAACTGCACCTGAATTCAGACTCACAAAGTGACTACAAGTGCTAGTTGGCTGGCCTCCCGTTCAGAGAGACAGGGCCATAACAGCCTCCCAACCACCTGAACCAGCACCCAGATCAGCTGGGCTAAGTACCTGACTTCCAAGTGGTGGCCCACAAGTCGTGCACCCTTGGATTGGCCTTGGTGGAGCAGAATTGAAGTTTTTGGGCTCTACGTGACCGCAAACAGGCCCATTGACACCAAAACCTTGTCGCTCGAACTTCCCATCCATGTGAAGTTTCGTCACCCTGACTCATCGCGATACTGGATTGACAGCTCGAGTGAAGCGCCATAGCGAAACTCCGGCCCAATCGTTTACCAAGACAACAGGATCCTCACGCTATAGCAACGAGCCTCCACAATGCCAGGCCTGCTCTCTTTATGCTACATCTGCAACCGTTTGCAATGCTTCCCTGCTACTCACATCACCCTCCATTGCAAACGGGACTCTCTGCACTGGACTGAGAAGGTACCTTTCAGCAGAACTAACCTAGTCATGATTTCCAAAACGCACCCATCTCAGGCAGCCTGAACTTGTGTCTCTCACTTGGTCTCACACGATAAGATGGATATAAGTGACTCTTAAGGCTTTTTGGTGCTATATTCCCATAAATCTTCAAAATTACATATCTCCTGTTCTACTGATTAGATTTTTGTTGGTTTGGTCTTGATTTGTTTATTATATTTTGCTCAATGTTGCTAAGTTGGTGTGGGATTTTTCTTGTGTTTTTTTTACACTTTATTACTGTTTGAAGTGCTGCATAAATACTTTACACATTGCTTTCAAGTTAACCCCTTCGACGCTGATGACGAGCTGGGCTCGTCATGGCGTAGCCTCCTCGCACGCTCATGACGAGCCCAGCTCGTCACGTAACATGCGATTTTAAGAATCTCAGCGTACGAGCGGAATTCCGCCCGCACGCATGCGGTTAAGCGGACTGCCCTGTGCAAAGCTACCGGAGGTTGAGCAAAGGTTAATTTTGGGTGTGTTTGTCGTTCACCACGACAAGGAAAGAAAAGAAGTACATTTTTACATCTCTTCCTAATGCTAATACAGTCAGCTATCTATTTGTCTAGACAGAGGCCATATTTACAAAATGTGCTTTTTTATATAATTCCCATGTACCAATGAAATATTTGGACGCACATCGAGACATCTACACCTCCCATATGGGAATGCATGGACACTTGCATAGCTGCAACCCTCTTACCATGTGTGTGACACATTCAGGCTACAATGGTTTGCGGCTAGCTGACTGTTGCACTGGGCTTTTAAATGCATAAAGACAAAAGCAAAACACTAGGTCAAAGAATGTAATTTATTGTGGCTAAAACGCGTGAACTAGATGAAGGTGTCACACAAGACGTGGAGCCAGTGTGTTACGATGCATGCATGCCTGGCCATGTTGTAATAGTTTTTTGTAATGAAAAGAAACCGGTCCGAGATGGCCATCGATGCGTGCACCTACGTTGCAAAGCACAGATGCCCATTTTGTAACAGTACATTTAAATTAAAAAACAAAGTATGTAAAGCCAAGGAAAGCAACTGAAGGGAGCAGCCTGGTAAAATTAGAACACTGCTAAAATAATTACAAAACAAAATATCTATATTATATGAATAAATTGTGACTAGGGAAGGGACAGGGAGCAGTAAAGCAGCAGTGTAAAGATGTCAAGCTACGTACAATGAATTAAAACAAAAAGTTAAAAAAATATGTTTATATAAACAAAGATTCGGGAAAACAAGGGAGCATAGGATATGTTTAGGAGGAAAGGATATGTTTAGGAGGAAAGGGGGTCGTTCGTAAGCATTAGGCAAGAAAGAGGTAAAAGTTCACATGGATTTCTAAAAGGCCAATCAAAAAAGTCCATCAAAAATAGCTCCCTGCTGACATCAATAAACAATGAAAAATGTATCAAGGGAGCACAAGATAATCGGGCAACAGGGGTTATGGGGAGGATATGCATAGACAGTGCTGATAGTAATGTGACAGCAGGAAAGGGTGGTTAGTGACGATTAGGGAAGCGAGAGGCTCAGTGGCGGTGTAAAACTGTAAGGCTCTTGGACAAAGAATTTTTAAATAAATTGAAATTTCAAAAAAAGGAGTGAATTTGGGCCAGAGAGTGATAAGGGAGTTTTGGATACTGGGGAGGAGTTTGTAAGCGTACTGTGCCAGATAGGAAATTCACATGGAGCGCTAAAAGGCTAATGGAACATGCATTTGTAATGCAATAGGTCTCGCATTTGCGGGAGTTTAAGCTATTGGCTTTGTAAATGACAATGCCTTTTATTTATGTGTTTTAATAATTAACAGATAAATACAAGGTATTGTCATTTACAATGACAATAGTTCAAACTCTTGTAAATGCGAAACCTATTTATTTTCAAAGTTGCGGCTGCCATTGTCCCGGGCTGCTTGGAAAGTGAAGGCGCGCTGAATGTTGCAAGAAAGCATGTTGTGCCTACAGTAGTAGAAACTCATTAAATAATAGTGCTTACAGACTAAATAAGACATACTTTGTAACAACAGAAGTGAAAGGGCCAGCCCTCATTGGAGGTTACAACTAAACCACTATTACACTTTCTCCTCAGGATATGACTGGCCAATCTAACCAGTTTTTACATCCACTATCACCGCTTTTAATCTTGCCTTACCTCTCCACCAATAAAATCTTTTTGGGGATAAGTAAAGGCAATTTTTACTTTTCACTTTCACGGACTGCACAGTTCCAAAAAAACCAGCTCCGCTGTAATCAGGTGTCGTAGCACACCAGAGAGGCATTTGGCCCCTCAGGTGGGAACCCAATGATGAAGCATGTCACCAACTAGGTTGGTGAGTGAGGGTTCTTTTAAAAAACAGATGTGACTCCTCATATAAGCCCACTTCTGGAATCACTCTTCTGTTATTTGTTTAAAGTTTACAAATAAAGACAAGGCAATACTAAGGAGGGACTAACAAGCCTATTAACGAATCAGAAGCCAGTATTTACAAAGGACAATGCCACAAGCCATTGAAAACTGTGGATGGAGACTGGATGGAGCTTCAAGTCAGTACTCAAATACAGCATGCCTCGCAGCGCATGCGCTGCCCAGGCTCAACCTAAAAATGGTTCCCCCATAGCAGCTTTCTAAGGCTACAACTCACCCAATCACAATCATGACAAAAAAAATGCTCCGGGGAGGGGACAAACACAAGAATAGTGAGGAAAGCAAACGAATCAGGAGAATCCATCTGAGATAGACTAAAAGTTACCCAATTAAGAGAAATAGGCTGACCTTAAGATCACTTTAAGTATTATTGTATTGGAAACATTGAGGGCCAGATGTAGGAGCCCTAATACCGGTCAGAAACGGCCGATTTCGGCCGTTTCCGACCGGTATTAGGGTTTTCTAATGTAGGAGCATGCTTTACAGAATCGGTATTTTACCGAATCTGTATTTACAGATTCGGTAAAATTACCGAATCGGTAAATACAGACTCGGTAAAAATACCGATTCTATAAAAGCACATGTAGGTAGCACATCTTTGAGTGCCGCAGGCCTTTCAGATTCGGTATTTTACCACCCAATCCAATTGGGTGGTAAAATACCGAATCCAGGTGTGCACGCACATGTGTGCATGCACACCTAGCCATGTGACAGACAGACATGCCCTTAGGGCATGTCTGTGTGCCACATGGCTCACATGCCCGTCTTTGGGGTGCTAGAGGGTGTCAGTGACACCCCCTGCACCCTTGCTAAAATCGGAATTTACCGATTCTGTAATTACAGAATCGGTATTTCCCATTGATTCCTATGGGCTTCAAAGCCCATAGGAATCAATGGGCAATACCGATTCGGTATTTACAGAATCGGTAAATACCGAATCTTAACGATTCGGTATTTACAGATTCTGAAATACCTACATCTCCCCCCTTCATATTTACCACTTCTTAAATACCGAATCGGTAAAATTCGGTATTTAAGAAGTGGTAAATAAGAATTACCTACATCGGGCCCTAGGTGTTTGAAAACAAATAGTTGAAGCAGCTAAAGAACTAAAAAAGCAGACATTTCGTCTTAATGTTGTTGAAAGTATCACTTGCTTTGGTTGTGTTTTTTTCCCGTTGATGCAAATATTGTATACTACAAAGTGTTTTAAGGTTGACTTATTTTCATTTACCCTAAACCTCTGAAGTGTTTTGGAAGCCAGTCTTTACATTTCACTGCAGGCACAATACGTGGATGTCCGCAGGGGAGGGCAAGGAGGGGTGCTAGCCCCCCCCTGCAGCTCCCCTCCTTGCCCCCCCCTGCGGACACCCATGCTTAGTGTCTGTCAGTCAATGCCTTAGTTTGCTACTCATCTTTTTATTCACTCTCAGGTGTGCATTGATGGGAGATTTATATATTTATAGTGTTCTGGCGTGTGGTGATTGCATCAGGAATTGCCTTTTGTTAAAGGTTTCGGCGGCAGTCGTGTGTCTCTGTCCTTTGTTGTTTTCATGACACCTCTGGTTTCTCTGGTGGCTGCTGTTTGTTCGCGATGGGTCAGGTTCTTGGCTCTAGTGAAAGGCGCCCTTCGGCTGCTTTGTTGTGCTAAGAAGTGTGCGTTTCTTCATTTTACAACACCAGGCTCCCCGCGCTCTGGTGTTGTTTTTGTCCTCAGGCTGCTCCCCGCCCCTTCTCAACTCTCTGAACGCCAGTGCCCACTTTGACCCTCTACCTGCTGCCCACCTGCTCCCACGCCTCTTCTCCCAGTTCACACCTTGGTGCTTTCACACTTAACGTCACCTCCAGCGCGCATTTTCAGAGAGGGCCCGGACTCCCTATCACCGACATGAGGAGGAGAAAGAGAGAGGGGGGACAGAGGAATACTTGGTGGGTTCGGGAAGACAGATACGGTGGGGAGCGGGGGGGAGTGAGAGTGAATGAAGACGGGGGGGGAAAGCAGTGGGGAAAGAGAGACCGAGAAGTATGGAGGAAGGAAGATGAGAGAGCAAGTGGCGAGGGAGTGGGGGGTCTGGGTGAGGGAGAGCAGCTTCAGAGAAGTGAGACCTGTGTCCTAACTCCGCCAGTCAAGACAGCGGGTCCAAAGGAGAAAGAACCAGGCCAGGCAGAGTAGGTCCAGGCAGTGTGCACGGAGGCAGGCTTGGTGGGTCCGGAAAATGGACAGGGCAGGCAGAACAGCTCCAGAGAAGGGCAAGCAGAACCGGACCAGGGCGAGCAGATCTGGACCAGCAGATCCTCCTGAGCAGGGAGATGGCGCGATACACAATCAGAATGTAGTGTTCAGCTTTTGGGGTGCCAGGGGGTAACTTTAGGGTTCAGGGTGGTTGCGGGTTTTAGGATGCCAGGGGGATAATTTTAGGGTTCAGGGTGGGTATGGGTTTTGGGGTACCAGGGGGATCATTTTAGGGTTCAGGGTGGGTATGGGTTTTGAGGTACCAGGGGGGTAATTTTAGGGTTCAGGGCGGATACGGGTTTTGGGGCTAAAGAGGGGTAATTTTAAGGTTCAGAGTGGGTATGGGTTTTGGGATGCCCAGGGGGACAATTTTAGGGGTCAGGGTAGGTATGGGTTAGGGATGTCAGGGAGGTAATTTTAGGGTTCAGGGTGGGTATGAATTTTGGAGTGCCAGGGGGACAATTTTAGGGGGTATGGCGGGTATGGGTTATGGGTTTTGGGGTTGCAGGGGGGTAATTGTAGGTTTCAGGGTGGGTATGGGTTTTGGGGTGCCAGGGGGAAGATTTTAGGGTTCAGGGCGGGTATGGGTTTTGGGGTGTAAGGGGGGAAATTTTAGGGTTCAGGGCTGGTATGAGTTTTGGGGTGCCAGGGGGACAATTTTAAGAGTCAAGGCGGGTATGGGTTTTGAGGTGCCAGGGGGGTAATTTTAGGGTTGAGGGTGGGTATGGGGTTTGGGGGTTTGGGGTGTTAGGGGGTAATTTTCAGGGTCGGTATGGGATTTGGGGTGCCAGGCATAATTTTAGGGTTCAGGTCGGGTATGAGTTTTAGGGGGCAGGGGTAATTTTAGGGTTCAGGGTGGGTATGGGTTTTGGGGTACTAGGAGGGAATTTTAAGGACCAGGGCGGGTATGGATTTCGGGGTGCCACAAAAGAAAGATGTCTGTGGCACAACAAACCTATTGTGTATGAGATCATAAGCGGCCCCCATGGCTACTCCTGCGCCCCAGTGTTTCTTGTGCCCCACCTGGCACACATCATGTCAGAGGATGGTGATAACGTTAACATTTTACCCCCCCCCCGCCCCCTGGAAAAATGTCTATGGACGCACATGGGCACAAAGCATACATGGACTTCAATGAATGGCTGCCCTGGATTCAGAGACATAGAAGTAAGAGCAACAAGTACAATGGGCTACCGGTCCGTTCACTTTCTGAAATGGACACTCACAGACCTACTGCCAGCTCCTCCGAAGCAAACGTGGGTGAGGCTGTAACCAGGTATTGGCCGTGTGAAGTTAAAGGGCGTGTGCCACTTTTCCTATACATGGCATGTGCATATGCCTCCTTATCCCGTAGTATTTTTGTCCACATTGAATCACAATCACGTTGTGATTCCGCATACCATTACTCCGCAAGTCGGAACAACGACCTGCGAAGGGGGGGCGCTGGATGTTGGAATAGTATAATTTACTATTCCAACTCCAGTCTGTGTGGACAGTAGGGAAGGTGTTGGATTTTAAATCCGACACCTCCCCCCCCGCCTCCGCAAGTCGTTGTTCCGACTTGCGGAGTAATGGTATGCGGAATCACAACGCGGTCAATGTAACGTCCGCGTTGTGATTGAATACGGACAAAAGGTTTCGTTATAAACGTTGTTTACCATGGCATGCTGATGAATCAACGTCCATAAAACCATCCTAAGAAATACATTATGACAATGAAATTTGATGAAGATAGGAGACTCAATGAACCATGTCAGGCAACTCCCTGCCTGACTCCTGAGTTTCCAGCACTGCATCTACGGAAACACCAAATGCCATAAGCATGAGAAAGTGCAGAAGCCCAACTTGACTCCTGGGACAAGACACCAGGAGTTTGTCGAACAACACACGAGCAATCTCCCTAGGGTCACTGATTCACCCTTATTATGCCACATCCAAGTGGCGCAGGGGCCTAGAGGCCAGAGGGCCCCCCTGAACCCTGATTATTGCCATTTTCCACAGTTTAAACAGTGGCGGGGAGGGGGGGGGGGTTTACCCCTTGCACTAGAGCCCATGATACGCCGGCTACGCCACTGTTCACATCCAAAGAGATTTGGTGTAAGACTTCCACAAACAACATTTATCAACATAAAAATTATGCTTCGTGGCTTTAAACACAGAAACCAATATTGCTTTGTCCACGGAATTCTGGAAAAGCAAGCATTTCCTATTGTCAAGACACGCTGTAGTATCATTCAGGAAGTTAAATACGGAGCAAAGCTACACTCGGGACAAAACAAACTAATAAACACACGTCCCTAAGGAGATTACTAAAATGTACAACCCATCACCATCTGTCACGTGTTATATTCTTCCACGTACTTCATGTGTGTGTCGGCTCTATGAACTCATTTCTTTGACTTCTGCAACCTGCGCCTTTCACAAGGAGTTACTAAAATCAATATTTTTCAATTGAATTTCCTCACTGTGAGAAGTTGGCCTGATATGCAGTGCTCACTATTCTAGTGATCACTATGTATCAGTCCAAACAACCCTTATTGATGATTGGTTGTAAGTCAACCTTATAGACCAGCTATCCTAGTAGCATGGATACGAGCAGTCTAAGGCTAAGACTCTAGAGGGCGTGTTAAGCCAGCTGTTTTACCATCACATTACCCCTTGAACACCAAGTGAAAGGACACCACACAAGTTGTTATGAAAATAAACAGATATTTATTTATAACAAGACTACCCTGAACTCTTTATGAGTCAGGGAGCTAAGCACATAACAAAACTCTTACGAAAATACTTTAAGTCGCACAATTTACACAAATGCCCTAGGGGCACGAAAAACCATATACACAGTAAGTGGAATGCGAACTTGCTAGCAGGTAAGTAATACTTTTCTAGACTCAGGAATCGCTAGGCCTACAATTCTAAACACTGGGATTAGATGCAGGAGGCCTGTGGACGTCGTGTGCAGAGTGGGAACTCTCACGCGTAAGGCGGGAAAAAGTCTATGGAGGCTAGCAGTTGCAAAGTTACTGTTCTCGGGCGAACCCGACTAGGTGGGTCGAAAACAAGAGTGGATCCGAACACTTAGGGTGTTGGACTATGCTGGAGCACCGGAGTACTCAGGTTACCTAGCCCAGGGGCTGCGGCTGCATAGGGTTGAAGTTGCGTCGGAAACCCTCGTTGAAGATCCAGGAGCCTGAAGAAAGAAGTTGCTGGCAGGCGACCAGTGAAGAAGTTCGTGGTGATCCAAGCCTGGATCAGGGAAGAAGAAAGACCTGAAAGCAGAGGGGACCAAGTTCTGAATCACTAGCCAGTGATTAAATGGGCACCAGGGTGGCACCGGACGAAGTCACCTCGACCAGGTGAGTGGGCGCTGCTGGGCTCTGCAGTCTCTCGGACCAGGAGGCGTTGTCGGCGACCAGGATGGAGGTGCGAGCTGTCCCACGAAGGTTCTTGCTGTCGACGTCGCTGGACCCAGGATTGGGCAACAAGTCTTGGCAAATGCAAGGCCCACGCGGTGGACCTAAAATGGCGTCTTGAGTGGACCAGGAGGGTCCAGGGTGCTCCTCTTTTGGGAGGGGAGCAAGGGCTAGTCTGGAGCAACCAGACCAGCAGTGTTTGTCGTCGTGGAGCGTCGTGAGAGGGCCACTAGCCAACGGGCAAGCGATCTGGACAACGCGGTTGGCAGCAAAGAGCAGAAGGGCCCCACGCAGATCTCGTGGATGCAGGGGGGCTGAACTTCGGTGCTGGAGTTGTTCAGGGTCGGGGCTTCTCTTACCCCAAAGCACTCAGTCGAGGGTCACTCGGGAGTCGTGCTGGACAAGCGTCGTGCAGTTCTGAAGATGGCCGGTCCCTCGAGGTCTCGTTGCACCCACGGATCACAGCTGGGCTGATGATGTAGGTTGAGGTCAGAGGTGCCAGGGAAGCCGGTTCTCGTCGTGCTGGAGCAGTCTTGATCCAAAGGAGAGACTGGCAACAAACCGCGATGCTTGGTTGGTGCCTGCTGCTGCAGGGTGACTACTCCTTAGTCACAAGGGAGAATCTTGGGAAGAAGTCTCGAGTTCCTTTCGTGGAAAGTAGTTTCAGGATTTAAAGATGATCTGATTTGGAAGGGGGCCAGGTCCTACCTTTATCCTGCAAAAAGGGGCTGGCACGCGACTACGTCCTGCCCTATGGGTGGGACCAGGAGGGGGGTGGTTACACCCCTCTCCTTTGGCGGGCTTTCCCCATGCCAGGGGCTGGAGTGCCCCTGGAACTGGTTTCAGCCGGCCTATGCATAGTGAGCACCGGGGTGCCACTTGCAGTCACCTTCCTCTAAAGCCCTGCCTACCTAGGATACACAAAATCCTGTCTGGGACGGTGCTGGCACCGCGCCTGACAGGAAACCCTTTGTCCTTGCCTCCTGCTCTGGGAGGACTCCCAGCAGCAGGAGGGCAGACTTGTGTCTCGGTGGCAGCATCCATTTTGTGGAGCTAAGGCTATGTCTGACTTTAACCGGGGTTACAGGTTACATACATGTCGTGTCCCTCTAGAAGGGTGGAATGCTAACCCCGTCGCCAGAATTGGCGAGGGGTTAGTATTCCAATTCGTATGACACCTTACTCGACATGTTTTGATAAAGCGATACCAGAGTTGGCATATAACCGCGAGGATTATAATGCACTTAAGAGTATATGGTATGCGATATCATGGAAACGGCTAAGGGCTGGATCCCGAAAGCCGCAGACAGGCTCAGCTCATGCCAGAGCACTATCTCACACGATTCCAAGCACTCTGCCTTCAGGATGGTTAAGGCCTGCCATAGGAGTGACTGATGTGAAGTAGTGTGGCTCACTGGTTAGAGGCGGCAGACCCGAGAGCAGAGGACGGCCCGGGACCAGGGTTCGATTCCCAGCGCGGCAGGTTTCTGGACCAGGGTCAGCGGACTCGATAATTCTCGCCTCGGTGCCCACTCTGATCAGCGTTCACACTCGGCAACTCTGGGCATTAGCTTGCCTCATCTTCACTAACGGCCCCACCAGACCGCCGGGGATGCCTGGTCTCACCCTGGAGATACCCATTAAGGGACCATCTCTCAGGGAAGCCAGGAAGGGTTTTGCAGCAGTCGAAGCGCCTTGGGACCCTACGGGTAAGTAGTGCGCTATATAAATGCCTATACATACATACATACATACATACATAGGAGATCTGTGTGTCCATTTAGGTTTAGATATAGGGATACTATATCTAAAGCAAAGGGTGAGTACACCACCTTGCCCCCAGCTGTCAAGCAGCCAGTTGTGTCTGTTTGGTTAGTCAGTCCAGGGGTGGCATAATACATGCTGCAGCCCCTGGGAGACTTCTGGGTACACCTCAGCCCTGGGTACAGGGACTTGGGAAGGGCCCAGTGCCAATTCAGTACCTGGGTACAATTTGGAATAGAGAGAACAGCTAGGCTGTGGGTCTGATTAGCAGGCCCACAGCCAGGGAAAGTCGTAAACCAGTGAAGCAAAAAGCAAAAATCTGGGTGATCATAGGATTGCAGACCCTACTCTCCTACATGACCCCCCCCCAAACTTTGGGACAATAAACTAACCTTGACCAGGTGAGTCTTCTTGCTCTAAGTGGAAATACCTGGAGAGCCCATCAGCATTGCCATGATCAGTACCAGGTCTGTGCTCCACTGTAAAATCCATCCCCTGTAGGGAAATGGACCACCTAAGTAGTTTGGGGTTTTCACCCTTCATCTGACTTAGCCATAAGAGGGGCTTATGGTCGGTCTGAACTGTGAAGTGAGTTCCAAACAAGTAGGACCTCAACTTCTTCAGGGCCCATACCACAGCAAAGGCCTCCCTCTCAATAGCTGACCAATTTTTCTCTCTGGGGGTCAGCCTTCTGCTAATGAAAGCAATTGGCTGGTCGTTGCCATCAAAGTTCAGCTGAGATAGAACAGCTCCCACACCCAACTCAGAAGCATCTGTTTGGACAATGAATGGTTTGGAGAAGTCTGGACTCTTTAGGATAGGTGCTGTGCACATGGCCTGCTTTAGGTCATCGAATGCTTTCTGACAGCTTGCTGTCCACTGAACTTTCTTTGGCATCTTCTTACTTGTCAGGTCATTAAGGGGGGTCACTATGGACCCATAATTTCTGACAAATTTCCTATAGTACCCAGTCAGGCCCAAGAAAGCTCGAACCTGAGTCTGGGTGATTGGAGGAGCCCAGTCCTTGATGGCCTGTATCTTGCTCTCCAAGGGTTGAACCTGGCCTCCACCTACAAGGTGGCCCAGGTATACAACCTGTGTCTGCCCTATCTGGCACTTAGTGGCCTTGATAGTGAGGCCTGCCTTTTGCAGGGCCTCCAACACTTTCCTCAGGTGGACCAGGTGATCCTCCCAGGTGGAGCTAAAGACAGCAATATCATCCAGATATGCTGCACAGAAGTCATCTATCCCAGTGAGAACTTGATTCACCAGCCTTTGGAAGGTGGCAGGTGCATTTTTCAAACCAACGGGCATTACCACAAACTGATAATGCCCACCAGGGGTAGAAAATGCTGTCTTGGGCCTGGCTTCCTCAGCTAACCTGATTTGCCAATACCCAGCTGTCAGGTCAAATGTGCTTAAGTAGTTGGCAGAGGCCAATCTATCTATAAGTTCATCTGCCCTTGGTATTGGGTGGGCATCAGTCTTAGTGACTGCATTGAGGCCTCTGTAGTCTACGCAAAACCTCATCTCTCTCTTACCACCCTGGGTGTGAGGCTTTGGCACTAGAACTAATGGGCTAGCCCAAGGGCTATCTGAGGGCTCAATGACTCCCAGCTCCAACATTTTCTGCACTTCTGTCTTGATGCAGTCTCTGACATGATCAGGCTGTCTGTAGATTTTACTCTTGACAGGCAGACTGTCTCCAGTGTCCACTTCATGGGCGCACCAATCAGTTTGACTGGGTGTTAGAGAGAACATATGTCTGAAGGATTGCAGCACTTGTCTGCAATCCTGTTGCTGATGTTCAGAGAGGCTGCCACAAAAGACAACACCATCTACTGACCCATCATCAGGATTCTGAGTGAGCAGGTCTGGGAGAGGGTCACTCTCTTCCTCCTGTCCCTCATCTGTGGCCATGAGCAAGCTCATGTCCTTCCTGTCGACATATGCCTTGAGCCTGTTCACATGGAGCACCCTGAGGGGGCTCCTGGGGGTTCCAAGGTCCACTAGGTAGGTGACCTCTCCCTTTTGCTCAATGATGGTGTGGGGCCCAGACCATTTGTCTTTGAGGGCTGCTGGGGCCACTGGCTCCAGTACCCACAACTTCTGTCCAGGCTGGTACACAGTTAGGACAGCCTTCTGGTCATGCCAAGCTTTTTGAAGTTCTTGGCTGGCCTCAAGGTTTTTAGTTGCCTTCTCCATGTATTCAGCCATCCTGGAGCGGAGACCAAGTACATAGTCCACTATGTTGGTTGCAGGCTTTTTGAGAGGTCTCTCCCATCCTTCCTTCACCAAACACAGTGGTCCTCTTACAGGATGCCCATACAGAAGTTCAAAAGGGCTGTAGCCAACCACCTTCTGTGGGACCTCTCTGTAAGCAAACAAGAGGCAGGGTATCAGGACATCCCATCTACGCCTGAGCTTTTCAGGTAGTCCATGAATCATCCCTTTGAGGGTCCTGTTGAATCTCTCAACAAGCCCATTGCACTGTGGATGATAGGGTGTGGTGAATTTGTAGTTAACACCACATTCCTTCCACATTGCAGTCAGATATCCTGACATGAAGTTTGCACCTCTGTCAGAAACAACCTCCTTAGGGAAGCCCACTCTGGAGAACACTCCAACTAGGGCCCTTGCCACTACAGGTGCTGTAGTGGTCCTAAGTGGAATAGCTTCAGGATACCTGGTGGCATGGTCCACCACCACCAGTATAAACTTGTGTCCTGAGGCTGTCTGGGGTTCCATTGGACCAACAATGTCAATCCCCACTCTTTCAAAGGGAACCCCCACCACAGGTAGTGGTATGAGGGGGGCCTTTGTTGTGCCACCTGACTTACCACTGGCTTGGCAAGTGACACAGGAGCGACAAAACTCCTTGGTATTCTCATTCATGTGAGGCCAGTGAAAGTGTGAGACAAGCCTGTCCCAAGTCTTTGTCTGGCCTAAGTGACCTGCAAGGGGAATCTCATGGGCCAAGGTGAGAAGGAAACCTCTCAGAGACAAGGGGATGACCAGCCTCCTGGTTGCACCAGGCTTGGGGTCTCTTGACTCAGAGTACAGGAGTCCATCTTCCCAGTATACCCTATGGGCACCTGTGGCATTCCCTGCAGCCTCAGCAGCAGCCTGCTGTCTGAGGGGTTCAAGGGAAGGGCAGTCTAACTGTGCCTTCCCCAGGTCTTCTCTGGAGGGTCCCCCTGAGCCCAGAAACTCAACTTGATCAAGTTCAAGCTCTTTAGGCTCAGTTTCCCTCAGCTCTCTCAGATCAGCCTCCTCAGAGACTTGATCTTCAACCTGGGGCAAGGGGGAAGGCAAAGCCTTAACCCTACTGCTCTTCTTCTTGGAAGGTGTCTGGTCCATTCTTCCAGGATCCAGCACCTCTTCAGTGGGGCATCTTCTGGCCTGTGACCTAGTCACAGCAAGCACATGTGCTGGCAAGCCTAACATTTCCATGTGAGTCCTCTGCTCCACTTCTGACCATAGTGATGACTCCAAATCATTGCCCAACAAACAATCCACTGGGAGGTCTGAACTAACCACAACTTTCTTTTGGCCACTTACCCCTCCCCAGGAGAAAGCAACAATCGCCATACTATGACTGGGTAGTGACGTTGCTGGCATTGGTCACCAGGAAATCTGTACCTGGCATGATCTGTCCAGGGTCCACAAAGTTAGGTGTCACCATGGTGACACTGGCACAAGTGTCCCTATAGGCCTGAGCCATTTTGCCATTTATTAAAGGTGTCTGCCTGTATTTGCCCAAAGTATTGGGACTTACATCAGGGGACATATCCATATCCCCTGTACAGACAAGGACAGCCTGAGTGAGTGTGCCAACTAAGTTGTCAGACTCCTCAGTTCCCAAGGTTAACCCAACTAATCCCTTGGGAGGTGCACTACCACTACTGACTGTACTAGGGGGTGCAGTTGCCTTAGGGGCTGTAGTGGTAGAGGTTTGCCCTCCTCTTTTGGTGCACTCACTAAACCAGTGAGACTTACTTTTACAGTACTGGCACCACCTTTTTGACTGGCCTTCTTGAGTCTTCTTTTTCTGCTGTGAAGCCTGACCCCCACCCTCTTTGGTTTGTTGGGGACCTGTTGAAGACTTCTGGTCATTTTGTTCACTCTTAGTATTACCCTTCTGGTCTGCTTTCTTCTGACCACCCTGGTTCTGGTTCTGCTTGATCCTTGTTCTGACCCACTTGTCTGCCTTCTTTCCCAATTCTTGGGGAGAGGTCAGATCTGAATCAACAAGGTGCTGGTGCAACAACTGGTTCTGACAGTTATTTAAAATTTGTTCTCTCATCATCAGATTATACAATCCTGTGTAATCAGTAACCTTGCTACCCAGCAACCAGCCCTCCAAAGCCTTAGTGGCACTATCCACAAAGTCAGACCAGTCCTGAGACTGAGTTTTCTGGGTGTCTCTGAACAGCAACCTGTACTGCTCAGTGGTTAAACCAAACCCATCAACCAGTGTATTCTTCAGGACCTGGTAATTGTTAGCATCCTCCACTCTTGTAGTGAGGAGCTTATCTCTACCTTTGCCATCAAAGGAGAGCCACAGTATAGCTGCCCACTGACTCTGGGGAATGCCCTGCACAGTGCAGGCCCTCTCCAAAGCAGCCATCCATTTCTGGATGTCATCCCCTTGTTTAAAGGGGGGTACTATCTTTGTCAGGTGTTTAGTATCTAAACCCTTCTCTCTATCTCTTGGGAGATTGCTGCCACCAGTGGGAGCTAACCCACTCATCTGCTGCTCTCTAGCAAATGCAAGCTTTTCTTTGGCCAGGGCAAGTTCTTCCCTTTCAATCCTCAGAGCAGCCTGTCTCATTCTGGCTTCATGCTCTATTCTCTGAGGGGAAGTCAATCTCCTCTGGGGAGAGTTCCTTCTCCTCTGAGAAGAGGCATTAGAGTGCAGAGATCTATTGGAGTCCCTAGAAAGAGATCTATCTCTCCTAACTCCAAGGTTAGGCCTACTTAGGGTCAGTACTGGGGGTCCCCCAGATCCTAGCCCAAGCAAGTCTATGTTGGCCCTAGTTAGCCTTCTGACTACCTCAAGACCTTTGTCTGCCTCATCCCCAGAGAGTTCCTCAGGATCCTCCTCCCCAACTGCATTTACAGTGTTGTGGAGGTCTGGATCCCCAGTGGTACCCTCTAAGGCTGGCATATTCCCATCTAGCTGAGAAATCTTTCTCGCATCATATGTCTCTAAGAGACCTATCAGAAAGGGAATGGTGGGGTTAGACCCCTGTTTCAGTTTCCTGGAGGTACACACTTGTCTCATCTCCTGGAAACTGAGAGCTGCATATCTTGAAGTGACCTGTGGAGGGTCAATAACCACAAGGGGAGTCTCTGAAGACTCTCCATGGGTAGACATGCTTTTCTAGTGAGGTGTAAGTGGTGCACTTACCTACACTATTTGTTTGCCTACTGATCCCTTGCTAGAGTTGTAGTTTAGGGTGTGCTAGGCCCTAGGAGCTACAACAGCTGGTTCAGTAGAACTCAGAGTATTCTAAGCTAAGTTATATGTACCTTTAGTACTTATGTGATCTTTCAAATGATATTCTTAGGATATGTGTGGCAAAACAACAGCAAGCTCAAATCCCAACCGCTGTTCACCAATGTGAGAAGTTGGCCTGATATGCAGTGCTCACTATTCTAGTGATCACTATGTATCAGTCCAAACAACCCTTATTGATGATTGGTTGTAAGTCAACTTTATAGACCAGCTATCCTAGTAGCATGGATACGAGCAGTCTAAGGCTAAGACTCTAGAGGGCGTGTTAAGCCAGCTGTTTTACCATCACATTACCCCTTGAACACCAAGTGAAAGGACACCACACAAGTTGTTATGAAAATAAACAGATATTTATTTATAACAAGACTACCCTGAACTCTTTATGAGTCAGGGAGCTAAGCACATAACAAAACTCTTACGAAAATACTTTAAGTCGCACAATTTACACAAATGCCCTAGGGGCACGGAAAACCATATACACAGTAAGTGGAATGCGAACTTGCTAGCAGGTAAGTAATACTTTTCTAGACTCAGGAATCGCTAGGCCTACAATTCTAAACACTGGGATTAGATGCAGGAGGCCTGTGGACGTCGTGTTCAGAGTGGGAACTCTCACGCGTAAGGCGGGAAAAAGTCTATGGAGGCTAGCAGTTGCAAAGTTACTGTTCTCGGGCGAACCCGACTAGGTGGGTCGAAAACAAGAGTGGATCCGAACACTTAGGGTGTTGGACTATGCTGGCGCACCGGAGTACTCAGGTTACCTAGCCCAGGGGCTGCGGCTGCATAGGGTTGAAGTTGCGTCGGAAACCCTCGTTGAAGATCCAGGAGCCTGAAGAAAGAAGTTGCTGGCAGGCGACCAGTGAAGAAGTTCGTGGTGATCCAAGCCTGGATCAGGGAAGAAGAAAGACCTGAAAGCAGAGGGGACCAAGTTCTGAATCACTAGCCAGTGATTAGATGGGCACCAGGGTGGCACCGGACGAAGTCACCTCGACCAGGTGAGTGGGCGCTGCTGGGCTCTGCAGTCTCTCGGACCAGGAGGCGTTGTCGGCGACCAGGATGGAGGTGCGAGCTGTCCCACGAAGGTTCTTGCTGTCGACGTCGCTGGACCCAGGATTGGGCAACAAGTCTTGGCAAATGCAAGGCCCACGCGGTGGACCTAAAATGGCGTCTTGAGTGGACCAGGAGGGTCCAGGGTGCTCCTCTTTTGGGAGGGGAGCAAGGGCTAGTCTGGAGCAACCAGACCAGCAGTGTTTATCGTCGTGGAGCGTCGTGAGAGGGCCACTAGCCAACGGGCAAGCGATCTGGACAACGCGGTTGGCAGCAAAGAGCAGAAGGGCCCCACGCAGATCTCGTGGATGCAGGGGGGCTGAACTTCGGTGCTGGAGCTGCTCAGGGTCGGGGCTTCTCTTACCCCAAAGCACTCAGTCGAGGGTCACTCGGGAGTCGTGCTGGACAAGCGTCGTGCAGTTCTGAAGATGGCCGGTCCCTCGAGGTCTCGTCGCACCCACGGATCACAGCTGGGCTGATGATGTAGGTTGAGGTCAGAGGTGCCAGGGAAGCCGGTTCTCGTCGTGCTGGAGCAGTCTTGATCCGAAGGAGAGACTGGCAACAAACCGCGATGCTTGGTTGGTGCCTGCTGCTGCAGGGTGACTACTCCTTAGTCACAAGGGAGAATCTTGGGAAGAAGTCTTGAGTTCCTTTCGTGGA
The DNA here is from genome assembly GCF_964261635.1 of Lissotriton helveticus. NCBI lineage: Eukaryota > Metazoa > Chordata > Amphibia > Caudata > Salamandridae > Lissotriton > Lissotriton helveticus. Next base: position 285,640,807 of record NC_136062.1, read on the forward strand.
AAGTAGTTTCAGGATTCAAAGATGATCTGATTTGGAAGGGGGCCAGGTCCTACCTTTATCCTGCAAAAAGGGGCTGGCACGCGACTAAGTCCTGCCCTATGGGTGGGACCAGGAGGGGGGTGGTTACACCCCTCTCCTTTGGCGGGCTTTCCCCAGGCCAGGGGCTGGAGTGCCCCTGGAACTGGTTTCAGCCGGCCTATGCATAGTGAGCACCGGGGTGCCACTTGCAGTCACCTTCCTCTAAAGCCCTGCCTACCTAGGATACACAAAATCCTGTCTGGGACGGTGCTGGCACCGCCCCTGACAGGAAACCCTTTGTCCTTGCCTCCTGCTCTGGGAGGACTCCCAGCAGCAGGAGGGCAGACTTGTGTCTCGGTGGCAGCATCCATTTTGTGGAGCTACGGCTATGTCTGACTTTAACCGGGGTTACAGGTTACATACATGTCGTGTCCCTCTAGAAGGGTGGAATGCTAACCCCGTCGCCAGAATTGGCGAGGGGTTAGTATTCCAATTCGTATGACACCTTACTCGACATGTTTTGATAAAGCGATACCAGAGTTGGCATATAACCGCGAGGATTATAATGCACTTAAGAGTATATGGGATGCGATATCATGGAAACGGCTAAGGGCTGGATCCCGAAAGCCGCAGACAGGCTCAGCTCATGCCAGATCACTATCTCACACGATTCCAAGCACTCTGCCTTCAGGATGGTTAAGGCCTGCCATAGGAGTGACTGATAGGAGATCTGTGTGTCCATTTAGGTTTAGATATAGGGATACTATATCTAAAGCAAAGGGTGAGTACACCACCTTGCCCCCAGCTGTCAAGCAGCCAGTTGTGTCTGTTTGGTTAGTCAGTCCAGGGGTGGCATAATACATGCTGCAGCCCCTAGGAGACTTCTGGGTACACCTCAGCCCTGGGTACAGGGACTTGGGAAGGGCCCAGTGCCAATTCAGTACCTGGGTACAATTTGGAATAGAGAGAACAGCTAGGCTGTGGGTCTGATTAGCAGGCCCACAGCCAGGGAAAGTCGTAAACCAGTGAAGCAAAAAGCAAAAATCTGGGTGATCATAGGATTGCAGACCCTACTCTCCTACACTCACCCCCTTGGATCACATCCATCCATCTACCAATTCCCCCTAAACCCAACTGTACTCTGAAAACATCTACCCACTCTTTCTAATAAACGCGTCTCTGGTAGGCACTGTTTGCATCTCTCCATGTGACTCCTGGACCAGGACACACAAGCAGCAGACTGAGCCTGAGAATACTGGCCACTGGGCGCGGACTCAAGGTGTGCATGTGTTCATGCATGCTAACGTGCAAAGTGTGTTTGACCCTGGCGGACTACTGCCACTAGTATAGGTCTTCCTTAAGGCATCATGGAATAGAACAGACAGCATTCTATTGCCGCCCAAAGCATGTACAACCGCTTGACATGACTCCGCCTATAGAAGAGTGCAACGGACAAAGGGGTCATTTAACTGGTGATTGCTAGGATATACATAATCATCCTAACATTCTAGAAACCCAATGGTCTTGAGAAATGAGACAGAAAATATCTACCTATAGGCATGGGTACACATGGTCAAGGGATCAATAGACACATGGGAATGTAGATCACCAACAAGAACAGTTTACTTACCTTTCGTAATGATCTTTATGGAGGATACCCTCTCTACCTAGAGATTTTGCAACTCTGAATCCTGCCACGCTCCAGACTGTATCCAAAAATTGTAACAGCTCTCCTTGACCACTAAGTGGCTTCCATCCTAGCTCTGAGTTCTGCCTCGGATATACATCATAAGGCGTCACCCCAGCACATTGACATCAGTTCACCATTCTTTTTCTTTTTACGAACCCAGAAGGAGGAAAAGAGCCTGACAAGATTGACATAACGAACAAGTTACTTACCTTCGGTAACGATATATCTGTAAGAAACATAGGTTAGCTATAGATTCCTTACCTTAGAATTACCCCCAGGCGTCAGACTGGATCCGGAAAGTTTTTCGTCAGCACTACCTCTGTGGGTCGGAAGGTGGTGTCGGTTGGCTCTGCGTCGCGTTGGCGTCGTGGTCGCCGGGATAAAATCGCGGTAGCTACTTAGACGCCGCCCTCGTGCCCTGCCGTCAGTTCTGTACACAACTTTTCGAGCCAGAAAGGCAGAGCCATGCAAGACACTAACCACTGGTGCACAAAACTAGGGCCCTGAAAGGATGACCTTAACCATACAAATTTGTTTGCAGAACCGGGAGAATGGGTGTGCCGGTAAGGAATCTATAACTAACCTATGTTTCTTACAGATATACCATTACCGAAGGTAAGTAACTAGTTCATCTGATAGAAACAGTTAGTTATAGATTTCTTACCTTAGAATAGATACCCCAGCAATACCAACCGCAGAGGTGGGTCTGTGAACCAAGATCACACCAGAAAGTCCTGGAGAACAAAACAGCCAAAGAAGCCGTCTCTCTCGACTTGCCTGCCCAAGCAGTAGTGTTTTGTACACAAGTGCAGCGATACCCAGGTAGCGGCCTGACAGATGTCATTCAAAGGCACACCTTGCCCCAAGGTAGTAGTGGCTGCTGTAACCCTGGTGGATTGGGTGCGTAGCCCCACTGGAGGCTCCTATTAAGATAGAGAATAACAGGCTTTAATCCACAAAAACGACCCATCTAGAGATGGTCCGCTTGTGTACGCCCGACATTTCTCGGCACCCACGTAGCCAACAAAGAGCTGGTCATCCACCCAGAACTGTTTGGTGTGATCCAGACAGAAGGAAAGTGTACGTTTTGGGTCAAGACGGTGGTGCCTCTCTTCCTCTTTAGAAGGATGCGGAGGCGGAACGAAGGTAGGCAAAGGGAGGGTTTGCCCGATGTGAAAGGAGGTGACCACTTTGGGAAGAAAGGATGGATGAGTTCTTAGGACAACCTTGTCCGGATGTACAGCCAGAAAATGTGTCTTGGATGAAAGAGCCTGGAGCTCACTCACTCTTCTGACAGATGTGATGCAGTCTTAAGAGTTAAGAGTTGTGAAGCGGCTCAAAGGGAGCTCACATCACATAGGTCAAATCCAAATTTTAGTCCCACTGAGGCATACTATGATGTAAATACTATGTCATGTGCATAACATTCTACATGAACTGCGCACTATACCCCAATAGGTATTTTAGTTGGTATGGCTCTGGAAGAACAAAGACAAGGTTAAAAATACATAACACATACACCCTACACCCTTAGTGGTGGAGACCTGTAAAAAGAGGTGATATATTTTTGTGTGATATATTTTTCTATCTCTTGTCCATTACGTATTGTAACTGGTGCTGTGTTTTGTATTCTAAATAAGACAATATAAGACATGAACAAACAAAAAACAAAGCGCACACACTCTCGTAAGTGACCGCAAAATTTGCGCATCCTCTTATTATCTTTCCCTGAGTTTTAATTTGTATATGCCCAGGAATTACTTTCACAACAACCTGCTCGGTAGGTTAAATACATACTTTTAATTAGCCCATTTAATGCCTCATGAGCCTGAAAAACGAGAGGGGAGGAGCACCTATAGTCAAACACTGGAAATAAAAAATAGAAACACCGCCGTTGGATATGAAAATTGACATCTTGTCTCTGCAGCATGAGGCTGTTCGTATGCGGCTATGCCTTACTCACATTTTCAAGGTTACCTCCTCTCCTGGCTAATACCTCCTCGCGTCTGTGGGACAATGAGCCTGCGAGGTGGGTCTCCTTTTAAACCCAATTATCCCTAGTTGTGATTTGGTCTAAAGCTTGCCAAACCTGTGCTAATTGATTGTGGCACTGGACAGCTGTTGTGCTGTTCTCACCCTCACATCCGGATGCAGGCCATGCATAGCAAGAAAAGACTAGAGCGTTGACCTGTCTGGAGTGAGATCGCAATTGGAGTGACCCTCACTTCCTGTTGTAGCCAGTCTTTCTACAAACTGCTATTCATGATGTAATCATGGTGACCCCAATGCCTGGTTGTGGGATGGTATATATATTTATTTAGAACCCGGGTAGGGAGGGTTTTTGTAGAAAGGTCCTATCCGACAGAGACAGAGAAACCTCACCTAGTCAGGTGGTTGCGAGACCCCTTTTTTGTGAGCTGTATTAGGTGCTCATGAAGGAGCCGTTGGTCGAATGCGTGATAAGGCACGTACCAAAAAAGTCTAATATAAAAAGAAAGAATGGACATTGTCTAGCACCCCTTTGATAACGCTAAAACATGGGATAAAGCTTGTGGTGTCCTTGGAGAAAAAACCCACGAGGGTGTGTTTTCAAATGTCCTTTGCACACAATTCTTTTATGGGAGGTCTCTTCGTACCTGATGTACGAGTTGGATTAGTTACTTACCTGTTATCCTAGTTCTCTTCCAGGGGTATCCTCATCAAAGTCATAAGCATTAGAATATTCCCGCCCATGCGCGTGACCCCGGAAACAATATATTATATGTGCCCCACATATACATACACATCTATATATATATATATATATATATACACATCTATATATATATATAAATAAAAATAAGCAATTGCAGCCAAATAAACAGTAGAGCTGAATTATGCTGTAAAGAATTTCCACCATACATGTATCTCTGCATTAGAAACATGAGAAACAACACCAAAGATTGTTTAGAAACTGTTTTAATGCTTAGAAAGCAGTAGAAATTCTTATAACTCACTGAAAGCATAGAAAGCTCCCAGGCTGCATTGCAAACACACAGTCTAAAAAGACTGAAAATCTAACCTGTAGCTGCATGCAACAAAAACTGACACGGTGCCTTTAAGGCACCCATGACCCCCAGCTTCCCAGCATGCCCCAGGGGTGAAAGTTAGGTCAGTTGTTCTTTCCGGCTCCTTCAGGAAGGACCCTGGTAACACACCTCCACTCTTTTCTGTCAGAAATTTACTTCAATTTTCTATCCTTTGATACTTACTTTGACTTTTAACATCTTGCCAAGTAAGGTTCTGTCTTTTTAGACAGTTTTTTGTGTGGCATTTTATTGTAAAATGCCTTCTCTTTTTGACAACTGTCCTTCTTGTGGCAACAAGAAGGCAAAATCAGACAGTCATGATGTCTGTATACTTTGCTTGCCTGATCATCATGATCCTAAGAACTGTCCACACTGTGAACGCCTGTTTGAGAGAACTCTCAAGGACAGAGAAAGAAACGGCATTTATGGACTGGCTCAAAGGTCCTCCAGAGGAAGATCCCCAGAGAGGAAGGGCATCAAGAGGGCCAGAAGTCCTTCAAAAGGCAAGTCTTCACGTCCTACAACTTCAGCGTCGGGCTCGGCGCTGAAGAAACATCTACCGGTGGGTTTTCCAGCTGAAAAACGACCATTGACGGCGGGCTCGCCGTCGACAAGAAGATCGGGTTCGCCGCCGACGTCGAGGATGCCAGCTCCGTCGGCGAAATCCCCTCCCCCGCCGTCAACCAGGCAACGGTCGGCGTCGAGGGAGGTCACGCCTTCGCCGTCGTCAACAGGGCGGCGATCGGCATCGAGGCGCGTGACTCCTCCGCCGTTGTCAACCGGGCGGGGATCGGCGTCGAGGACCAAGACCCCTCCCCCGTCGTCAACTCGGCGACGATCGGCGTCGAGGACCAAGACCCCTCCGCCGTCGTCACCTCGGCGACGATCGGCGTCGAGGACCAAGACCCCTCCGCCGTCGTCAACTCGGCGACGATCGGCGTCGAGGACCAAGACCCCTCTGCCGTCGTCAACCCGGCGACGATCGGCGTCGAGGGGCGGCACACCTCCGCCGTCATCTCGACGATGATCGGTGTCGAGAAGTGGCACAAAGTCACTGGTCTATCATCAGGGCTGTTTATTCTTTGTATCAAAATTGTTTTAAAGAGGGGCGTGATGGTTAATCTTCTTGTGGTCCAACGCGCTAGTTATTGTGGTGGCCAGACAGATGTCTTATTGCACAAGTTACTACTTGTGTAACGATATATCTGTAAGAGACATTAGTTAGTATTAGATTCCTTACCTTAGAATATCCCCAGGCGTCAGACTGGATCCGGAAATTTTTGCGTAGCAGTACCCTTGCGGGTCGGTAGGCGTCGTCTGCGGCTCCGCGTCCGTCGTCGGCGCCATGATGACGTCGTCGGAGTACTTAGACGCCGCCTCCGCGTGCTGACGTCAGTTCTTAGACACAGCTTTTCCGCGCCAGAAATGCAGAGCCATGTTAAAAACCAACACTGGTGCCATTGAAACTAGGGCCCTGAAAGGGGACAACCCTAACCCTAGATATTGGTTCCCAAAACGGAGAGGATGGGTGGGTCGGTAAGGAATCTAATACTAACTAATGTCTCTTACAGATATATCGTTACACAAGTAGTAACTTGTGCATCTGAAAGAGACACGTTAGTATTAGATTCCTTACCTTAGAATAGATACCCCAGCAATACCAACCCCGGTGGTGGGTCTGCGAACCAATAATCACACCAGGAAGTCCTGGAGGACGGAACGGCCAAAGAAGCCATCCCTCCGGACTTGGCTGTCCAGGCAGTAGTGTCTAGCAAACGTGTGCAGCGATGCCCACGTAGCTGCCTGACAGATGTCTTGTAAGGGCACTCCCCTGCCCAGGGCAGTGGTAGTCGCCGTGGCTCTGGTAGAATGAGCCCGCAATCCAGCAGGAGGCTCCTTTCTAGCCAAGGAGTAGCATGCCTGGATACACAGGATGATCCACCGGAAGATGGTCCTCTTGTGCACAGCTTTCCCCTTCTTCGCGCCCACGTAACCAACAAAGAGTTGGTCATCCACCCGGAACTGGCGTGTGCGATCCAAGTAGAATGAGAGAGCACGTTTTGGGTCCAGACGGTGGAGCCGCTCTTCCTCTTCAGAGGGATGCGGTGGCGGGAAGAAGGTTGGCAAGGTGATAGACTGCCCGATGTGGAAGGCTGTGACAACCTTGGGCAGGAAAGAAGGTTTGGTACGCAGCAATTTCCCATCCAGATGCACAAGTTACTACTTGTGTAACGATATATCTGTAAGAGACATTAGTTAGTATTAGATTCCTTACCTTAGAATATCCCCAGGCGTCAGACTGGATCCGGAAATTTTTGCGTAGCAGTACCCTTGCGCGTCGGTAGGCGTCGTCTGCGGCTCCGCGTCCGTCGTCGGCGTCGTGGGTGCCGTGATGACGTCGTCGGAGTACTTAGACGCCGCCTCCGCGTGCTGACGTCAGTTCTTAGACACAGCTTTTCCGCTCCAGAAACGCAGAGCCATGTTAAAAACCAACACTGGTGCCATTGAAACTAGGGCCCTGAAAGGGGGGAAACCTAACCCTAGATATTGGTTCGCAGAACGGGAAGGATGGGTGGGTCGGTAAGGAATCTAATACTAACTAATGTCTCTTACAGATATATCGTTACACAAGTAGTAACTTGTGCATCTGAAAGAGACACGTTAGTATTAGATTCCTTACCTTAGATACCACAGCAATACCAACCCCGGTGGTGGGTCTGCGAACCAATAATCACACCAGAAAGTCCTGGAGGACGGAACGGCCAAAGAAGCCATCCCTCCGGACTTGGCTGTCCAGGCAGTAGTGTCTTGCAAACGTGTGCAGCGATGCCCACGTAGCTGCCTGACAGATGTCTTGTAAGGGCACACCCCTGCCCAGGGCAGTGGTAGCCGCCGTTGCTCGGGTAGAATGAGCCCGCAGTTCAACCGGGGGCTCCTTCCTAGCCAAGGAGTAGCATGCCTGGATACACAGATTGATCCACCGGGAGATGGTCCTCTTGTGCACCGCGTTCCCCTTGTTAGCGCCCACGTAACCAACAAAGAGTTGGTCATCCACCCGGAACTGGCGTGTGCGATCCAAGTAGAATGAGAGTGCACGTTTTGGGTCCAGACGGTGGAGCCGCTCTTCCTCTTTAGAGGGATGCGGTGGCGGGAAGAAGGTTGGCAAGGTGATAGACTGCCCGATGTGGAAGGCCACGACAACCTTGGGCAGGAAAGAAGGTTTGGTACGCAGCACCACTTTGTCCGGATGGACAGAAAGGAAAGATGGAGTACAAGAAAGGGCCTGGAGCTCACTCACTCTCCTGGCAGAGGTGATGGCAACCAGGAAAGCAGTCTTCAAAGTCAGAAGGCGAAGAGGACAGTTGTGATGTGGCTCAAAGGGAGCGCACATCAGAAACGTAAGAACCAGGTTCAAGTCCCACTGAGGCATCACAAACGGAACAGGAGGAAACGTGTGTGTGATGCCCTTAAGAAATCTATTTACAATAGGGGACTTGAATAAAGAAGGTTGATCAGGCAGCCTGAGAAAGGCTGAAAGGGCAGAAAGGTAGCCCTTTATAGTGCCCAGAGCAGAGACCTGCTGGGCAACAGAAAGAAGGAAGAGAAGAACCTCAGAAAGAGAGGCATTGAGGGGATCCACAGCCTTTGCTGTGCACCATGCAACAAATCTGTTCCACCTGCAGGCGTATACCAACTTTGTGGAGGGACGCCTGGCTGCCAGAATGATGTTACAAACTTCAGGAGGCAAGTCAAATGGCCTCAACTGTCGCCGCTCAATCTCCAAGCATGGAGGTGGAGACTGGACAGGTTCGGGTGGAGGACCGTCACCTGCTGCTGCGACAGAAGGTCCTCCTGAAGAGGCAGACGAACCGAGGGATCGACTGACAGACTGAGTAGCTCTGGATACCAGTACCTTCTCGCCCAGTCCGGAGCCACAAGGATGACTTGGGCCCGGTCGCGCTTGATCTTCTTCAGCACTCTGGGCAGAAGTGGTATAGGCGGAAAGGCGTACAACAGACCGCAACTCCACTCGCGACGAAAAGCGTCTCCGAGCGAGTGCCGCCTTGGAAATTCCAACGCGCAGAACTGATGACATTGCGCGTTCTCTTCGGTGGCGAATAGATCTAACCAAGGCTCTCCCCGTCGCTGAAAGAGGCCTTGCGCCACGTCCGAGTTCAGACGCCATTCGTGATCCATCATGCACCGACGGCTGAGCTCGTCCGCCCTGGCGTTCAGAGAACCTGCCAGGTGTTGAGCCACCAGGGTCACGCCCTGGCGTTCCAGCCATTGCCAAAGGCGAAGAGCCTCTTGACAAAGGGTCCACGACCCCACCCCGCCTTGTTTGTTGCAGTACCACATGGCGGTGGTGTTGTCTGTGAACACCTGCACTACACTCCCCCGGACAGAGGGGAGGAAAGCCTTCAGTGCCAGACGAATCGCCCGGAGCTCCAACAGGTTGATGTGGAGCCGGGCCTCCGCCGGAGACCAGAGGCCTCTGATCTCCGCCTCTCCCATGTGGCCTCCCCAGCCCTGGAGGGACGCGTCCGTCACAACTACATGCTCCGGTTGGGGAAGGGAGAGGGATCTGCCGCTGACCCAATCGCGGTCCGTAAGCCACCACTGCAGCTGTCTCGCAGTGCCCTCCGAGATCAGGACGTGGTCGGATAGGTTGCCCTGATGCTGGGCCCACTGAAACTTCAGGTCCCACTGCAGAGCCCGCATCCGCCACCTGGCGTGATGCACCAGTAGGATGCAGGAGGCCATCAGCCCCAGAAGCCGCAGCGTCAACCTGACCGAAACCCGGGAGAACGGCTGAAAGATGGTAATCAGAGCCTGAATATCCCGGACCCGCTGTTCGGGTGGATAAACCCGAAACCGCGCCGAGTCCAGAACCGCTCCGATGAAGAGGAGCTTCTGAGAGGGGCACAGGTGTGACTTCGGCACATTGATTGAGAACCCTAGCTGGTGCAGGAGGTCTGCCGTAGTCTGGAGGTGGCTGACGACTGTCTGGGGCGAGCCCGCCTTCAACAACCAGTCGTCGAGGTAGGGGAAGACTGAAACCCCTAACCTGCGCAGATGAGCTGCGACCACCGCCATCACCTTTGTAAACACCCGTGGGGCGCTGGTAAGGCCGAAGGGGAGCACGGTAAACTGAAAGTGCTCGTGGCCAACCATGAACCGCAGGTAGCGCCGGTGGGCAGGCAGGACGGGGATATGAAAATAAGCGTCCTGCAAGTCCAACGCTACCATCCAGTCTCCTGGGTCCAGGGCAGCCAAGACCTGAGCCAGTGTCAGCATCTTGAACTTCTCCTTCCGGAGGAAGCCGTTGACGTTCCTTAGGTCCAAGATAGGGCGTAGGCCGCCTTTGCCCTTCTTGGGTACCAGAAAGTAGTGGGAGTAGCAACCACACCCTACTTCTGGCCCAGGAACGCGCTCGATGGCCCCCTTGGCCAAGAGGGCCGTAACTTCCTCCTGCAGAAGTCGCAAATGATCTCCCGATACACGGTGGTTCTGCGGTGGCATGGCTGGAGGAGTCGTCTCGAAGGGGAGGGAGTAGCCCCTTCGGACGATTTGCAGCACCCACCTGTCCGATGTGACAGTGCGCCAGTGGAGGTGGTGATGGCGAACCCTGCCCCCCACTGGCGGCACATGGGCCTGAAAGCACGGACTAGGAGGGTTTTGAGGCGGATGATGCGGGGGAAGGTGTGGACTGACCTCGCTGTTGCCCTCGACCGCCCGGACGGCGGTTCCCACGGCCGCCACCGCGTTGGGTATTGCCCTGCAGAGCGTGGCTGGTGGCGCGTGTGGGCGCACCCCTTCCGTGGCCACGAAAGGAGTGAAAAGCAGCCGATTGCTGGCGCGGGCCCGAGAGGCCCAAGGACTTGGCCGTAGCCCTGGAGTCCTTAAAGCGCTCAAGCGCATGGTCTGCTTTGTCGCCAAAGAGGCGACGGCCATCGAACGGCATGTCCATGAGCGTGTTCTGGACATCTGCCGAAAAGTTGGTGGACCTCAGCCAAGCGTGGCGTCTGACCGCCACCGTCGTTGCCATCGCTCTACCTAGCGAGTCGGTGGTATCCAGCCCACACCTGATGGAATATTTGGCTGCATCCCGGCCCTCAACAAGGGCTTGGCCGAGTTTGGCCCGTACCTCCAACGGACACTCTGGCAGCACCTCCGCGACCTTATCCCACACAGAGTGGGTGTAACGTCCCAAGAGGCAGGCGGTGCTAGAAGACCGCAGGCCCAGACTAAGGGATGAGAAGATCTTCTTCCCATACTGGCCATACCTCTTGGATTCCCTGTCCGGCGGGGCCGACGGGAACGCGGTCTGGGAATTGGAGGCCTGGATGACCAGGCTCTCGGGGGTAGGGTGGGTGGACAGGAAACATGGGTCGCCCGGGGCTGGGCGGTGGCGTCTGGCCACGTTCCTATCTACGGGCGAACCCGTAGCAGGCTTGGACCAAGTGCCCAGAAGAACGTCGGTCAAGGCCTCATTAAAGGGCAGCAGAGGCTTGGTCAAGCTTGACTGCGGTTTAAGGACCTCAGTGAGGAGATTAGTCCTCACGGCCGCGACGGAGAGCTCAAGGCCCAAGGCCTTGGCAGCCCTCATCAGCACCACACTGTAGGTTGCCCCCTCCTCCGTAGCCACAGTAGGGGGGGAGACAAAACCAGTGTCTGGAGAGGTGTCCAGGCCACTGGCCTCCCCAAGGTTTCCTGTCCAGTCCTCATGAGACTGACACTCTCTGGTCAGAGGGTTCTCAGACCCCTCCCAGTCCTCTTCAGCACCCATCTCCTGAAACTCAGGGTCCTCAACCAATGGGGCCTGTTCATAGAAGCTAAACTCTCCAAACGCCCATCGGGGCCGTCCCGACGCCGGAACAGGAATGAAGGTAGGACCGGGGACGGCGCCGCCCGAGGACGGCGCCGGAGGCGACACCTGAGGGTCCGACGCCGGGGAGGTCGTAAGGTCCACCGGCGACGAACCAGATCCCGAAGGAGGTCCAGCGGCGTCCCGCGGCGCCGGGCCCGAAGGCGCCGGAACAACTGAAGCCCTCGGCGCCGGGCCCGAAGGCGCCGGCGTCGTCGGGATAGCGGGAACCTGCGGCGCCGGGCCCGAAGGCGTCGGCGGCGTCGGAGCCGGAGCACCTGACGGCGTCGGGGGCCGAACCCCCCGACCCGCTAGGGTTCCCAGACGGGTCCGCTGGGCCCGAAGGCGCCGCGGAGCCCGTCGGAGGAGAGAGTTTCCTCATGGCCCAATCTCTCAACTTCCTCCGGCGTCGCGTTAAGCCCAGGGACCTTAGGGTATGGGGCTGGACGCGGCGCCTGCGACTCCGTTGGAGCCGCGTGGGTGGTGTCACCCGAACCCCCGGCCGCATCGCGCGAGCGTCGGGGGGAGTCCGCAGAGCGACGACGCCGCTTGGACTTCTTGTGCCTTTTACCCGATGACGACTTCGACCCGGAGGAGTGCGGCCTACTCTCGGAGCTGTGGTGGCTCCGAGCCCGCGACTTGTCCCTCGACCTCCCATGGGACCGAGACCTCTCGCGGCGCGGGACCAACTGCCGGAGTTCGAGTCGCCTGCGGGACCGCTCCCACCTGGCTTTCGAAGAGAGGGCCCGGCAGTCGGAGCAGGCCTTGTCGTCGTGATCGACGCCGAGACAAGTTAAACACCGTCGGTGAGGATCCGTGACCGACATCAGACGGTCGCAATCCTCACAGTGCTTAAAGCCGGGCATCCCTACAGCACCGTCGGAGTCGAAGACTCGAGAAAGGATCAAAAATTATCAAAAAGGTTAGTCAAAAAATGACTAGGGTTACTGCTTTTTCCAGATCTGCGCTTGCTGGCGCGGAAAAAAGAAGATCTGACGTCAGCACGCGGAGGCGGCGTCTAAGTACTCCGACGACGTCATCACGGCGCCCACGACGCTGAACGCGGAGCCGCAGACGACGCCTACCGACGCGCAAGGGTACTGCTACGCAAAAATTTCCGGATCCAGTCTGATGCCTGGGGATATTCTAAGGTAAGGAATCTAATACTAACGTGTCTCTTTCAGATCCTCATGTCAGTAGCGTCCAGGATTGATCAAAGAAAGCCAGCTTAGGTAGACTGGACTTCCGCTGGTTGGAAAAATCCTGCTGATGAAACAGAGTCAGGGTGTGCACCAGATAGTTCCAAACCAACAATCAGGGACCCACCCTTATCAATCAGTACCAAAAAACATAGACTCCGACCATCTACGGGAGGCTGCCGCGACAGCCAGCACTTTGGTGAGTATTTGTGGACAGTCATAAGATTGGAGACAACATAAAATGAGAATGAAAATAAAAAAAAAAAAATAAAAAAAAAGAGAATGAACATAACGAGTCAAACCAATACTCGTTACCCGTAGGAACAGCAGCACTGACTCAATGAAGGAAGACCGGAGGACTCTGGAAAGAGAGTGCCAAAAAGAATATCACTTTGTTGTACCTATTCGTTGTGCCGTTCTACTCGGCAGAAGAGGCCATGAGTAGCCAAAATCAAGGGTACTGTGAGAGCATGTGAAAAATAAAGGGGCAGCAGGGCAGAACCAAGACACACTGTTACTAGCATCTTAGAAAAGCCTGCTTTCTCTTTTTCTACTGGTGCAGTCTTTGACCTAGAACCAAAAGGACAAGCATTTGGAATGCAATAGGTCTCGCATTTGCAAGAGTTTGAACTATTGGCAATGTAAATGACCATGCCATTTATTTATGGGTTTTGAAAACCTGCAAGATGTGTGTGAACACACACTTTGTACTTTATAGTCGTTGCTTACGAGAACAAAGGCTGGCAGTAAACAGCGCCTCTTTTACTACCAGACTTGTTTCTTGTAAGCAACGACTGTAAGTATAAATTGTGTGTTTATGCACCCCATGCAGTTTTTCAAAACATATAATTAAAAATCATTGTCATTTACAATGCCAATAGCTCAAACTTTCACAAACGCGAGACCTATTGCATTGCAAATGCTTCTTTAGGCTCTCTTCTCCCCGTTTTCCCCATTTTTTATGTTTTTCTCTTCCTATGTTTCCTTCCCTATGCACCCCAGCCCACCGCCCTCTTTCACACTATTCCTTAACAGTATTAATTATAAGTATTTTGTCTGCAGACAGAAGAGGCCCATAAATAACACATTGGGGGACAGGGCTACAAGCCCATCACCCAGTGGCTCTGTAGGCCCCTTCGATGGGAGTTCCCTATGCAAGTGGGATAAACGTCTTTTATATCCTTGGAGACTTTAAACTCAGGCCAGAGGGCTCCTAGGAACAAGCTAGCTTCGTATTTTTCATCCATCATTTGAGGGGTTTGAAATGTGGACTCAGGGTGTCAACCATAGGACCCCATTGACATCTAATGACACGCACTGGTGCTGTTTTGGCAACAAAACTGGAATGTTTCCACCCAGAATACCTCCCCCTGTGTCTGGTGAGAGCCCTGTAGGCGAACTTGCATCTGTACCCTTGATTACCCCTTCCCAGGGCACAAAGCAGCGTAGCTAAGGTGGGTGGGGGGGCGGTCCGCCCCAAGCAGCATTATTTTTGGGGTGGCGGCCGTGCGGCACTGGTGGCCCGTTGCGGCGGCGTTTATAATGTATTTGGGACACTCACTGACACTACTGTCAATTACAGTAGTGTCAGTGTCCACGAATAAATTATAAACACCGCCGCAACGGGCCACCAGTGACGCTCCCGCGGCCCCGTTTGAAGTGCGCGGGACATTTAAACCCTAAGCACCAAAGACGTCATCACTCATCAGCCCGCCCCGCAAACAAAAGGATGAAAGCGCGTAAAGGAAGGAAGCGAGTGCAGGCTGCCCCTTGCCTAAGCCTATGTATGGCGCACGGCACAGCACTCCCACCCCGACCACCCCCACACGTCACTCTCGTGCGCCATGCACTCTCCTCACTCAGGATCTTCTCTCAGCAGTTTTGGCACGTGTTACGTAACTGACTCTACCCAGGAGGAGCATCTCTCTCCCGACTCCTGGTCGATGACGACGTGCGTGGCAAGCTGTGTGATCGCCCTCCCGCAGGCCGCATTAGGTAAATTAATGTCAGGGTGAACTTCGGTGGGGCTGGGTACCGGTGGGGAAGAGCTGCCAACATTGCAACTGGAGAAGGAGGTTTGTGTTCCGGCCTTAGGTTAACATCGTGTGATCTTGGACAAATTTCAAAATGTCTCTGTGGTCAAATTTTTAAAAACTGTGTAATGTAATCTTGTGCTTATGGAAAATACTCAAATGCTCTTGGGCCAAGCAGCACTGTATAAAACTGCAACCAAAGGGGGAGCTAGGAATTGGGTGAAGCAGCGTTAGGAGGGATTTAGTTTATGTTAAGGCTGAATTTCAATGACGCTGAGTTTGAGTGGTGCTAGTAGTGCACGAGGGTGGTTTTGTATGTGGTGGTTTGAGTTCAGGCTGCACTAGGATCATGAAGCTGAGATACGATGAATTGGGCCCCAGATGAGGCTGGGTTAGAGTAAAGCACGGTACGGGTACGGCTGGACTTCAGTGCTGTAGATGCATTCGAATGAGGTTTTGTTTGAGTGAGGCTGGGTAAAAGTCAGGTAGGGTGAAGATAGTGTTCCCAGCCCGCCCAATGAAAAAAATACAAGCCAATTCTTCACCTTTTAGAATTTTGCAAAGGCCCAGACATAATACTCGAATTGAACGTTCATAAGGCTAGCTGTCTTTATGGTTAATATGGCATTTCCTTTTTTTTTAATTTAGATTATCAGTCGGGATCATTAAGCCAGCCCTAGAGCACATTTTTGAAGTACTTGCAGCTTATATATACTCTTAAAGCTTGTATTGATGACAGGGGTAAAAACAGGGCTTGAGTTGCCAAGAAGCTGGGCCCCACAGAAATAAGCTGAACGTGTCCCGGTGTCATTTTCAGACACCGGGACACGTTCAGTACGTGACGTCATGGGGTCATTTGCATATTGTCAGTCCCCCCAATACTTTTGATAGGACTTGAGCCCTGGGTAAAGAGCCAGCTTTAGGTGATTCTCTTAATATTTGTACTGACTGTGCCTTTAAATTCGGGTCATGCAACTAAAAGGACCGGTCACTTGACCACCCTTGGTGAGGTGGATCACAGCGTGTTTGGACTGGGCCAGGGGCGTAGCTAGGAAGGGCGGTCCACCCCAGGCGGCATTATTTTATAGCCATGGTCCAGTGCTCTGAGGCCTACCAAACCAGAGTGGCAGGGTGCAGGATTGTTCTTCATTTTAGATGTTTGTCCTGGATCCTACTGCAAGCTCCTGTTGGATGCCAAATTTCTAACTTTTTTTGCTTGCCAAGGGACTGATGTAGGCAAGTGAGATAATCAATAGTGGGTGCAAAACAAATAGATTAGCTGGGAATCCTGGAAGCAGCCCATCCCAGTAGTAAGCCACAACACTGACTTTGGGACCAACCACTATGCAGAGTTGGCCAGCATGATAACTGGGAGGCAGGACGTGTACCACAGGATTAATATAATGTATTTCCATGTGGTATAGAACTTTAAAATAAATACACTTATTTTATTCGTTTTAATGTTTATGTTTTTATTGTTTTACTGATATCCGCACCAAGAAAATTGCTTCTTGCAAAGCCGCTCAAAAATAGTCAATTGATTGGACTTCCTGTGATGTCATTTCCTGTGATTCGACGTGGATGCAAATTAGAAGGGGCCCACACATTCCCTTCTGCTGGGGTCCCTAAATCCCTAGAGCCGGCTTTCCTCAAACACATCGCAAAGACATCCAGAGAAGCAGCCAGAAGTGAAACATGTATTGCACAATTTGTAGCATTACCATCTTGCTTAATTGACAGAGAAAAAAAGAACTAGACAGCAGTAGTGCAGGCTTTTCACACAAATACAGTTGCAGGAGCACAAATGTACAAAGAAAAGCCCACTTTTGGGATCTCCACTGCAGAGAAGATGTATAAAATGTAGGTCTGACGTAACCTTCCAGGTGAGTGATATTTATTGTTGGCGTTCTTGGTGCTATTGTGTTGAGCCAACCTCTGGAGTATGAAAGGGCTGGAGGCAGCTGTCCTATTCGTGCTGGAATAGCCTTTTACCATGTCCTATTCTTGGTTCTTTGAGGTATAATCCCTATCAGGATAGTAGGTGGCGTTTGTTGTTTGGAGACAGAGGTTCAGTTAGTACTGCAGTCATAGCCTTTTGCCATGTCATATTCTTTGTTTCTTTCAGGTGTGACTCCCATCTAGTTGGCAGGCGGTGTGGGTGTCCTGTTGTTTTGTCCACAAAAGGCTGATTAGGGCATAGTGTGAAGCCTTCAGTTCCTTGTGTCTTAGTGTTTCATCTCTGGGCAGGATAATCCCAGGGTTTAAATAAGGGAGTGAAACCACAAATCAGTGTGCAGGACTTTTCACTGAACCCTGGTAGGCAACAGAAATAATGCAGGGTGTAGCCTTGGACGGTGTCATGTATGTGCATGTAACTTGCATGATCGAGGTAACTATTAGCGGCGATACTACGTTCTTGGACCTCTTTCAAGTGCTCGTCGTCCTTTCTCCCCCCTCCCCCAGGGGCGGCAGTCTGAGGGATAGCCCCGGGCGCCACAAGCTCTAGCTACGCCCCTGAGGAACCTCCCACTGTTTCATAAAACACTCTTGTAACTTTGATGTCACCAGACACCGAACAGATGTCACTTCCGGCAGCCCCTGTAACCATCTCTCAAGGACCCTGTGATAGAGCTTTCAGTTTCTTGTTTTACTCCTACATGAACGCAGACTTACTTTATTTTCTTATGAAACGCTAACCACACCTAAGTAGGTTTGATAGCGCTGTACTTAGGAACGGTGTGAGAACAGGCAAAGTGAGGCACGCGTTGAGTGCCAACATCATAAAACAGGGGGCTGTGCGGCCAGGTATGAACGGGGCGTGTAGTGCACTGAGTGCACGCCCAGGTGACCAGGGGTGTGTGAGTGTGCAGTGGGAGACAGCGAGTTTAGCATCGTCACGCAGGGACACATAGCAGCAGAGCAGGCAAACAGCAGCCAGTAAGCAACAGAAGGAAGGGAGGGCTGGATATTAGGGTTAAGTGACTGGAGTGGAGGAGGCTTTCAGCGGGGCTGGGGCGGAGAGAGCAGAACAGCCCTAGGGACTAAACTAGGGACAGCGCGGAAAATATGCTAAGTCGTATGTTAGATTCATTTTACGTTTAGAAAGAGCACGAGCAATTCATGGCAAAAAACTGGAGGATCACTGGTGAACTAAAAAATAAAAATATAAACAATACTAGTGCTAACTGGGGGTCTCCGGGTGGAGGGGCGTTTACTGACCGACAAACGACAGGGAAGCTATCTGCGCCCCCATAAAAGGGGGGCTGCCAAGAAGCAAAGGCGGGCCCTGCAGACTCACCCCAGGCAGTTCTGACCTCCCCCAGAGAGCTGGTTTAGTTGATCATCGTCACAAGCCCTCCTGAGGGCCCATCCGTGGACCCCAACTGGCAAAGGTCTCTAAACCTTCAATTTGTATAAAATTCAAGAAGGGAGGGGTGAGGGGCGGTACCCACGGCGGAGAGCATAGACCTGTCCTCCTTAGCGCTGCCACACCAGAATTTAGTCTAGAGATTATCCATCCGCTGAATCCCTGAAGCAGACATATATTATTAACTCTGCAAGAAACAGGTGCCAATGCTTGTTTACGTCCTATTCACTTTCTTACTATTCATCACCCGATAAAAAATAATCCTATACAAAGTACCTTCAAGTTCAGTCCGGCGCGTTGCGGCCTTTGGTGTTAACATAAACAAGCCCTCGAGCTTCCGGAGGCCTTTGGTTGTTACACGTCTGACACTCTGCTGTTCATCTTACTGAGGTCGACAATAGTGGCATCGATTCGTCACATAGTAATACCTGGCACTATGATGCCAAGTTTATATATTTTTTTAAAGGTAAAAGAAAGCGCGGTGTCCCTGAAGCGGATGCAGTATTCTTACTAAAAGTATATATTTTTTAAAGCGTCGCCATTGTACTGTGGAGGTAGGGGGCAGCCATTTTTAAAGTTAGAGCGGCATAGAGCTTCATACAAAGCGGACGCCATTGACCTGTGTGGGCGCGCTGCATATACAACAAAAAGCAGACTCCATTGTCCCCATCAGTGACAATAACAAAAATAGTGCTCACCCACTAGATAAAGCCGACCATGTAACATGCCAAGTAAAAGGTCCACTCCTTATAGGCGGTAACAAATGGAGACAAGGTGGTACCAAGGAGGGACTAAAAAGCCTCATAATGAATCGGCAGCCAGCGCTTACGAAGGATAATGACACAAGCCAATTAAAATTATGGGCAGAGAGTGGGCGGGGCTTCCACTGCATACTCTATTACAGCATGCCTTGCAGAGTGAGCAGGACATGTGCGCTGCCCTTAGGCTCGACCTAAAAAGCAACTGTATATTGGATTGGAACCAGTGACTATGATGTGACTGTACTGGTTGCCATCTTGGAGTTATATCATGCCATCCACAGCATCAGGCCCCTAGCTGCCAACCCATCTTTCTCAGTCTGCAGGAGAAACCCAGACGCTTCAAACACTTTGCTCTGGGAAACTTCATGTGAGTGGCCCAATCGATCTATCCTGTGCCGATCCTGACACGCAATAGACCGTCAGGCCTCTTAAGAAAAAACCCAGACAATGTATTAATCCCTCCCCCCCCCCCCCCAAGACTTAAGAGGCACAGATCCTTGTCAAGATCCGATATGGTTCGTGTATTATGGTGCAATAAATCATCTTACTCTTTGACAACATTCTTAGTGCTTCCATCTTATCAGGGACCAGGAAAATCCTCTATAAAAGCTTCACACTGGTACAGTAATAACACATATACTCTGATAGTTATACCTATGTTGCATCGCAAAGAAAGCAGCATAGCTTATTTACACTGCATGGTTCTCGGGACAAATCTTAAGCATACACTGTTACACAGGGAAATATTTTCACACCATTTATACATGCACATGTTATCCACATTCCCACAAGTGACGTGACGTAATGTTACCGAATTCTGTCATCATAACAAGAGTCTCACACCCTCCCTCTCTTGGGGGGACCTAACCGAGAAGTTCACTATGCCTACGCCATGAGAGCCTACTAGCGAAGGGTCAGTCTCTCTACCAGAGGAAAACCACAATCTAATGGTCAATCCAAGCAAAGGGCTTTCCGAAAAGCATGATACAAATAGGACAGCTGTGAGTCGACCTCATGAGCAGGTATACCCTTGGCAATGAAGCCAAATACAACATGGGACCCTACATTTGCCCACCTCGGCTGGTAGCCTCCCGAGTGGTGACTCGCAGCTATGTCTCTTCTTCCTTCGAACCTAGAGCTTGTTGAGGACACTCGTCTCTGGCACAGGTACTGCAATGGGAATAGTGCAGCAGTGGCACATAACTGGCTCTATGCCAGGCCATTCAGCTCTTGAGTCCCAATGGCACAGCTGATCGTCTAAGAGGAGGTCTGCTCATGTCTAGTGTCCTCCAAAAAGGACATCTCCTCTGCTCCCTGCCGTCCAGGCTGGACGCAGCAGAATCAAGGTCAGCAAAACTGCCCGGTGGTGTACATACACTCTGCGAGCCACTTGCAGTCAGGTGTTCCTGAACTCAACTGTCTGGAAACTTCAGAAATTGCACACACGTTTTCACTTGTAATTTGCTTGCAGGTATACACTAAGCAGATCAGTGCAGGTACAATAACAGACACCAATCACACCTGAACCTCCTCCGCGTCCTTTCAGCAGTGGCTCACCTATGGCTTTGCAGACCAGTGCACCTGCTGCAGTCACTCTCTGAATACTTCACACAGAAAGCACAGAATACAGCTCTACATATATAAAGAATGCATACAATCCTCTGGCAATAGTGACAACACGCACGCTTTCAGTTGCAATACTCTACTGGCCTCAATATTTTACCACAACCATCCATACAAGACTCACGGATACTACACAGGTAAAGGAATATGTGACTGTGCAATGCAGGTAGTACGTTAGCTTCTAGAATCAATCAGCATAAATGTTTCTGCCATAGACTATGGCCTTAATTTTGATAAGTAGCATTTTTTTCAATGCCTACAAAGGCTATTTCATTGCAGTGCTGGATTACTCTAGGGCAGACTGGGGTTAGCATACAGAATGGCCCCGCTTCATTGAAAGAAATGACTCCAAGAATGAGAGTAAATGATTTCAGTAGCTAGAAATAAGTGAATGCAAGTCATTCCCTAATACACTTGTGATTCCAAGAGCACATATAGCTGGGATAAATGTATATTAAGGAACTGGAAACATAAAATTGATCTGTCAGCGAATACTTTGATTTATGACTTGTCTCACTAAGCTATTCTGGAACAGGTGAAAATGAATTCCGACCAATATGCGCATAAAGGCCACTTTAGTCACTAGGGCGACATCCTTTTCAGTTAGAAAATATCATTGTCAATTACAGAACGTTAAATTGTACACATTTTCCTTAAAGAGGCACACATTGAATATTTCATTAAGAGCAACGCTTATCTAAGTTACGCGATTATTACCTCTTTTTATTTATATGTAGGGGGTGGGGCAATCGTAGCTACACTTCTTTATTACCTTACTTGGCAACTTTGTATGCTACTATGAGTTTACCACCTTGTTCTGCGTCACCAGGACACCATGTTTCCAGTACTGGGCAATTCTATTTCGAATCATTATCAGGTGGGTCAGTTTAATTGGTTTAATGGGAGTACCCCTGACTACAAATTCTAGTACACATTTGATTGTGAAACGAAACCCCAGGACTGGATTATGGTGTCCTGACAGCATGTTTCTAGATGGAAAACCTACAACTCATATGAAAACGGAATTTATTCATTATGCAAATTATTAGATTTTGAAATTAAATTAAATGAAGAGGGAAAAACTTCCCCGCGCAAATGCAGCACACAATAACCCAACATTAAAGACGGTAACTGCAGACCGCTTACCTGAAAAGCACTCAGGTCAAGAACAGCAAAACTGTTGAGGAAGCGCAGGCTCTCCACAGCAACCTGGACTGTGTTCTCGGAGTAGCTTTCATTGGGACTGGCTATGTTGGGATCCAACGCTGGACCATGCAGCAGGATGCAGTAAAGCATGTGCAGGACTCCCACAAGGTCAGTCGACTGAAGAGCTGCAGCCAGACCAGTGGGCTCTGGGCGAGTATTGTCAAATATGCCACCGGATCTAACAAAAAACATGGATTTTATGATTCATGTATTTACGAAAACTCGCATTCATATCGAAACAAATTCTCCAGGTCTTGATATATTTACTAGACTAATAAAATAATCTGCAATGTCTGAATAAATGGAAGAGTTACTTACTTTAGGTAACTGGCTTGTTGATCTTCCCACGGAGCCCATACCTTGTAAAAACTCCCTAGACGCCAGATTGCATCTGGAACATTTCAGAGGTACCTCTCATTTGCCCCACTGAGCACACATGTGATTCCATCCACAGTCTGAGATATCACCACCAGACACGAGCTAAGCTAGCCATGTCAATTTCAGCATTTTTCCTACTTCACCGAGGTGAGAACAACACGGAGCACTACCAATTAGAATTTTTTTTAACAAGGATGGTCACCCTCATCAGAGAAGTAGAGGAATCTGCGGGAAGAATGCTACTAATGGTAAGTAGATTTTTATTTTCCTGGATTGTGCAGGAGAAGGTTCTGATTTCAAGTTTCAACCCAATAGATGTTGGAGAATTACCCTCCAAATGGTGCTCAAAAGCGATGCATCCTCACAATCCTCATCTGTCCCCAGTCTGGTCTGAATTACTCCCTGCGGCCGCATCCAAACTGAGACAGTAATGCTTAGCAAACGTGCATTTTTTGATAACTGGTTAATGTTGTGATGAGGATGTTGTGCGAGGAGGAGGAGCCAAAGCCGCGGTCACAGCCCGCCACCGCCGTAAAGCCACAAAACTTTCAGAAAATCGCCCAGTATTTGCCTTACTACCTGCGGGGGCTCACAGGCCCCCCGCGGAAGCGGAGGGCTGCCATCACCACTGAGGTTCTGTGAATTCTGAACCCATGGGTTCCATTTTGTGTATGGCAGCCATTTTGTGGTTGCCCTCACATAGGCCATGATTGAGGCTGAAACTAGTCTTTTAAGGACATGTAGACCTTAGCTTGAGTTCATGCTGACTCCTGTTTGACCTGAGTGAACTGACCCTGTTACCTGAAGCTGACCTTGTTAAACCAGTTCCTGCCCTTTAGCTGATCAAGATTGAAGATCAAAGCACAGGACATTGTAGAGTTTGGTATGCACACACACACCCCTTATACTGCTTCTTATCTGTTTTCTGTTCCTTCTTTTATGGTCTGTTTATGATATGGGTTGTGGTCCTTTTATTATGGGTTTGACCCGGCTTGTATAAGAAGGAATGTTAGGTATTTTGCATGCTTGCAAAAGCTAGGACTGCCCCTTACTTGTATGCTGAAGTTTGCATATAAAAGGCCTCTGTTTTCTGTATTCTTCAGACTACCTCATTCAGTTGCTACGGCTCACTTATTAAATTTAATAAAGATGTCTTTTCATATTTTCAGCTTCTGTGCCAAGTTCTTTTTTTATTAGTAAGTATTCCCTGAGAATGAAGATTTCAGTTCTTCAAATGGCGCAGCCAACGTGGGCTTCATCAGAGAAGTGACTTTCTGTGGTAGTGATCTTGTCAGAAGACTGAAATCTACTGAGGAGAACAGGACGGGACTCTACTACTCTGTGCACAGCAATTCTGGAGATTCTCTGTTTCTGCAGCCCAGTATATTTCTGCTCTTCCTGATTTTAATCCTCCACATGATGTCACTCCTGACTGAGAACCTTTGTGGCGTGAGTATTCTAATAAAGACCCTTAGGTCATGTAGAACTTGACAGTTAGAATTTGGATAACCTTTTGATTAGTAAGAATAAGAAGTACAAGTGGGTCGCTCCCACGACTTTGTTTGGTTTCTTGGTTTTGATTTGGTTGTTGCAATTACCAAAGCCGAGGGGTTGGTTTCTTGGTTTTGATTTGGTTGCTGCAATAACCAAAGCCGAGGGGCTCGTATATTTGCGAGTGTATTGGTAGAGATAACCCCTTGAAGTTTGAAGCTAGATTAGTGAGCTATAAGATGCCTGGTCTTAGCAAATTTAGTACTGTAGCTTTGGAACTTTGGAATTTGTGTTGGCCAACTTTGGATTTGTACAGCTTTGTATATGCGAATTGTAATTTGTGTAGGCAGGTAATGAGGAGATATTTCTCCATTTGGTTTAGTTGAACGGTGCACGTACGAAAAGTACCTTAAACACCACTTTGATTATAATACTTGCGTATTCCGCAGTATTTTTTAGCATGCCTGTTCTCAAGCTCACATGGAAAAATTTGCTGCTTTTTTGGAAGGTACCATAGTGTGATGTGAAGTAAAGTAGCCGGCCCCCCTAGCGGGAAATATCTAAATAGGTTTAGATTTACAAACATATTCCTTCCTTGGTGATTTTGTATCCCCAGGGAATTAAAATATGGACATAATACATTCAACGATCCTTTGTTCTGTGCAATTTTATGAATGAAGATATGCAGAGCGATTTTTGGTGTTCTGCGAGCCAAAGCTAGTGAATTGAGTGTATTTTCGCTTCTTGGATGTACATCAGTCTGTTGGGCTGTTTTTGCAGTCTTTTGGAACACTATTGAGAAGTGTTTCTTGTAAATATGACTTACAACTAGTATTTGCAAATGGTTTGGTTTAAGTACAGTCTGTGGGCTGTCCTTGGTTTCTGTCCTGAGTATTGAGTTATGGGTTAAATGTGTGTTTAAATGTCTATGTGGTTTTCCCATTAGTGCAACTTCTGTAAGTAAATTGCGATGGCGCTATTTATGAAATGCATGGCTAAAAGCTCGCCGTATTGTGTGTCCTGAGTGTTTCACCCCTTTCTGTTTATGTCTGAAATGAGCTCAAATGTGTGTTTGTGGTTTTTTATGTTTTCAGTCTATTAAGCAAAATTTCTAAATGCTTAAAAAAAATAAAATTAAAATTCACATTCACTAGGAATAAAAAGGCCCCCAAAAATGAATGGTGTATTTTTGTAGAAAAACCAACTTATTTCATTTCTTCATTATTTTGTATTGCAGGAAGACATTTCAATTAAGGGTTTCCTCTCTTTAAGCATACGCATAATTCTTGGCTCTGTTGCTAAATAAAAATTGTCCTTTTTAGAAAGAAAAATGTAGCGCCAAATTTTGTCATGTTTCAAGTTAGGCTTCTGTGCTTAGGCTTATAAATGAATGCGTCTAAAATGATAGGCAAGGGTTGCAGCTTGCTTTTATATGTGAAATTAGCCAAAATGATTGGGTATATTAAAAATAATTATTAATTATGAAAAATAATAATTAAAAATAAGTGCTACAAAATTCGTTTTTTACTATTCATGAAGCTTAATGCTCATACTGTGACCTCCTAGCATTATAATTTGATTTGAGTTGTGTTGCACTGCATAATGAGGACATTAGCATATGACATCTTACCTAGCGCAGGCTTAAAAAACTCATTTTTCTAAGGATTTACATGGGATATGTCTAATGTCCAATCTCTGTAATTTGTAAAGAACATTCTGAGGATGATTAATATGTATCACAAGTATAGGATATTTATTTTTAAGTGTCCCAAACATCAAAGTCGAATTTGGGTAAAATAGACCATTTAAAACAGCATTCTTGCCATTTATGATAGCTTTAAAGTGTTTTAGGCTTCAGTAAATGCATACATTTAGGTATAATACAAATTTGCAGACTGTCCCCATTTGGGGTTTGCTTTTAAATGACCCAGTGAGATCCATTTAAGGTTGATGAAATGAGTACCATTGCAATAAGCATTTGTTCTAAAAACTGGTATGTGTGTTATTAGGTTCTGTGAATTATTCACAGTAAATGCTGTTTAATAATCTGAGAATGGAGATCATTTTTAGCGCCTGAAAAAGAGAAAATATTTTTCAAAATAGTGAATTATTGCAGGTTAGGAGGAATTGGGAAGGCTTTTTGCCTTTGTCAGCCTCAGAATGAGCAGAGGGTGGGGGCTAGAAGAAGCTGCAGCTGGCTCAAGTCGCGCTGAGATGCTATCTTTGGTTTCCCTGTAAACAATGGAAGGAGGCTGTCATGTTGACATTTGTAACCTTTTAAATTAGGGACTTGTCTCTGTAAAATGCAGAATGACCTTGCTAAATAGGCCTCTAAAAGGTAGGGTTTCTGGTTTCTCCACAAAATTAAAGAACTTAATTCCAAAGGAAAAATATGAAACAGGTTTCTTTGAAAGTCCCAACACATGCTAAATGCTCTGCAGAAATTATATATTTGTATCTCTGCCTCTAAAAAAATAATGTCTGCTAGTTGCTTTTATTTGACCGAAAATGATGCATTGTATTAAGTCTTAGACAGAAAATAACATGAAGCTTTTTATTGAAATTTTGAAGGCTACATGCCTAAGTGAGAACGAATTGTGGCCCAAAGATAACATGGAGTGTCAGTGAAAGAATTTTACTTTTGGAAAGTTAAAATGGCTTAATGTTGCAAGGTGACTGACAAGATGGTAACAGTTAAGTAATGGAAATTTATTTTTGTGTCTGTTAATGTGTATTATGTTTTGTCTTCTGATTAAAAGTTATAATTGATGTCTGTTTGTTATGAGAAATGTCTCTCTTTTGTGTGTTGTGTATTTTTTTTTGCTTCTGCCAACAGATCATTCATGGATTGTTCTGGGTGATTTTAAGGCTGACAAGACACGTGAGTTTGGTTGGTTAAAAAGGGATGTGTTGTTGCGTAGCCTTTGGGAAGAAATGTTTACGTGTTTTTTTTTAATGTTTGTGTATTTGGTCCTATCATGAATTGTTCCTGCGGGTCCTGTGTGTCAGAAGAGACATAGTGGGTTGTATTTGACAGCCAAATGTCCACTAAATGGTGATTTGCTGTCAAAAGGAGGGTGAGGATTTTAAACCTGACAAATTAAGAAGGCCTCAATAGTGGGTTTTGGGCTGCAGGTTCACAGTGCATAAAGTACAGGACTTGAAGTGGGTGCGTCACCGCTCATTTACATATGTTATTGTCTTGCCTATGTTTTTGTGCTTGATATACAGCAAGTATATCTGATGGCTTGACATGTGCGTTTTGTGCGTTTTTTGTGTGCATGTTTTTTGTTTTATGTTGCTGCTTTTAATACTATTATAAGTTTACCTGTGTTGTGAAGGGATATACATGACGATGTGTATCCTGCAAACAGTTGGGTAGATTTGCTTTGACACTAAATTTCACAGAAAAACAGACAACACTTCATCAGTGTATGTCAAATTTGGCTTTAATGGTATTTGAAGGAAAATAAAAAAGAGATATACAGAATCAAAGTGTGTCACATTCTGTTAGTCACGTACTGCCCTTCCCCTTAAGGAACAGGCAGCCCTAAAATTATGTATCCTGAATTGGAAGTAAGGATAAATTATAGATCTGTGACTTTTGTGCATGGTGACCTAATTTTTATATTACATTAGTCAGTTTTGTTCTGCTTCCTAAATAGTGTATGGCCTTGTACCATAAAGGAAACAAGGTTTAATTTTTTTTCCCTGAAAAAGGAACTGGAACATTAGCTGAGATTACCGTATATGGTGTAGAGGCCAGCGGTAGAGCTGACTATGATGAACTATTTGGATTTTTACGTATCACCCCCACTCTTGGTGTTGTGTCACATGCCTCACCCAAGTAATTTCTTTTTCTTCCTATAGATTTTTCTTTCGTCACTTCTCCCCTGATGATGGGGATGTTAGCTGTGTCCTAGTCCCATTTTCCCTTTTCCATATTCCTTTCACCAGTTAGCCTTCTTTTATTATTATTATTGTATTAGGTTCACACTTACAGATTGCAGTAATGTACCAGAGACCCCCTATATTATGTATAATTCCCTTTTGTATGACTAGACTGTTTTTTAAGAATTTTCTTTAGGCCTAACTCGATGTTTTTCAGTCTAACCGTCATGGTAGTAATGGACTGGTTAACTGACTCAATGCTATTATAAGACAAGTTTCCACATTTTGATTATTAGCCTGTGTATTGCGTAGTGCACTTGGTGCACAGTTATTAAAAGGGAGGTATCTACATGTCCCTGATAATCTATATTATGCAATTTTTCTTTTGAGATGTTCTAGATAAGAAATTTAGGAATACCCAGACTTAATCATGTCGCTATCTACCCTTAGATGGTGGAGGATATGCTCTCACACGGAAACCCAATTGAAGAGCCTAGAGGCACTGTTTTGCCTACTGCCTTTGTCTTTGTATTGCCTTTGAGAAATGACAGTGTATTCTAGACCAGAATTATTCCAAGGCATACGGCCACTCCTTTGAATATTGCAGGCCACCTGCTTGCAGTCCCCTTGTTATACAATGAACTGTTTAAAGCATCGCACTTGCTCCATCAGACGGCATTGGACATCACAGAACCAGAATTTCAGTGCAAAAGAGCGAAAGAGAAGGATTCCAGTTATTTTAAGTTTTTAGTTTCTCACCTGTCATGTGCTGGTAACCTCTGACAGTAGGCAGTCCATTGAGCCCCTTGGCCTGAGTTTTGGCCACACCCCCCTTTTCTTTGCTCCAACGGAAAGGCAGTGCACCAGAGGATCCAGGATTGGAAAAAGGCACTACATTGTGGTACCTATTATTAAATGAAAGAGCAGCCTGAGCGTCCTCTGACACTGAATGATGAGTGTTGGAGTCTGAGAATGGTCCCGGGTCTGCACGAGATGATTTGTGCTCATGATCAATGAAGATCATGCTATCTGTAGTGTCTGCCGCAGAGGAGAGATACTGGTGCACTGCCTTGAGACACTGAGACTTTCGAATGAGCTATGAGTGTTTGTCATGAGGGCACTCCAACGGATACTGAGAAGCACCATTTACATGAAAGGCCTGAATGAAGAGGCCCATGTGGAAGAAAACAACAAAAGAAGATTTGATGGACAATAGAAGCCTGCCAGAGAGGCTTTTGAACGGACTCTGGGCATAGTTGGTTTCAAAAGTGGTTTCCGTGCGATTGCATATAATGGGTATTAAGAGACTGATTTTTACTGTTTTGCTGGCATTGTTTTAAAGTAGTATTCTGTTTAGTAAAAGCAGAATAAAGTCTGTTCCCTGTGGAAGAGTATCCCTTTTCACCTCAGAGCATTGATGAGGATCACCACTGTTTCACCTGAACATATAATAAGTTACTGAAATGCATAGGAGCCATAAAAAAGTGTTACTAGATAATTTTAGGATTTGCTTTCTGCTTAGAGTTATGAAAAATTATAATTGTGTTTGTAATAGTGGTCATTACTTTCTCCTGTTGTCCATATGTTCTTAATAACATATTTTCTAGTGTTTTTAAGCATGATGTTGTCTCTGATGGGTGGGATTGTTTTTGCTACCCAATTGACTTCTGCACCCACCTCCCAACCTATGTCTCTTCCTACTACTTCCTCTTTGCATTCTTTTCATATCTTACCTGAACCTGAGCAGATTAGAAGGTCGGAATTTGTGAATAATTCCTTTGTACAGTTTCAGCATCAATACCAGTTAGTAATGAACACCACTAGTTGTTGGGTGTGTGGTCTTATGCCACATACTACAGATAGAGGTATTCCCTATTTGGTTCTGTCATTTAGTTACAATGGGTCTGTATGGGCATATCAGACGATGTTTATTTATGCCAACTAAGTCTATCCCTTGCGTTCCATGAAAGATAACTCGAGTAATAATGCCTTAGTGAAGGGAATAGCGGATAATATTGACATCGATTCAGATACAGACTGAGTGATTGCCTATGTAAGGGCAAAAGGAGGGTCTGAGGTTCTGTGAATTCTGAACCCATGGCTTCCATTTTGTGGTTTCTCTCACATAGGCCATGATTGAGGCTGAAACTAGTCTTTTAAGGACATGTAGACCTTAGCTTGAGTTCATGCTGACTCCTGTTTGACCTGAGTGAACTGACCCTGTTGCCTGAAGCTGACCTTGTTAAACCAGTTCCTGCCCTTTAGCTGATCAAGATTGAGGATCAAAGCACAGGACATTGTAGAGTTTGGTATGCACACACACACCCCTTATACTGCTTTTTATCTGTTTTCTGTTCCTTCTTTTATGGTCTGTTTATGATATGGGTTGTGGTCCTTTTATTATGGGTTTGTCCCGGCTTGTGTAAGAAGAAATGTTAGGTATTTTGCATGCTTGCAAAAGCTAGGACTGCCCCTTACTTGTATGCTGAAGTTTGCATATAAAAGGCCTCTGTTTTCTGTATTCTTCAGACTACCTCATTCAGTTACTACGGCTTCTGTGTGACGTGGCCTCACTTATTAAATTTAATAAAGATGTTGTTTAATAATTTCAGCTTCTGTGCCAAGTTCTTTTTTATTAGTAAGTATTCCCTGAGAATGAAGATTTCAGTTCTTCACCACCCTTGCAGGCAGTCCCGATCCCTGAGGTTGCCGGTTTCCGGGGGTCTGGAGAGCTAAGTGCGAAATGCGGTAGGTGCAGCTGGCGGAGGGGCATGCTCGAACTGCGGTGTGCTGTGACAAGGGGAAACCCTCTACACTCAGTCCATCACCTAATCACCGAATCACTTCAAGTGATTTAGAAGATTGCAGTGGAGCAGCGGAGGTGTGTGGAACCGCACAGTGAAAGAGCGAAAAGAGTGACAGCAGAGCGGAGCCTGGAGCCGAGCAGTGAGGCGGAGCGGTAGAGGGGGGCTGACGGGCCTACGGGGCATAGGAGATACTGTAAAGTCTGTTACCCCACCCCCGCCCCCGAGGCTTAGCCTTAGTTTCTGCCTTTTTTTTTTTAATCTGCTTTCTTTTTTTCTGTCCGGTTGCTTTTTGCACTCTAAGCACTCCAAGCACGTTATGCACTTTTATGCATTTTAAGGACTCCAAGACCTCCAAGACTCTCAATGCCTCTAAGACATTCAGGCCATCCTACTGCTAAGCATTCAAGCAACTAAGGACCTAGGATCCTGTCTAACCCTATTACAATTTTGCTACAAACTCGCTAAGTTCCTATCAGTCATTGGTTTCTTCAATATCTTCAACTGTAATTTGTCCTTGGTAAAAATATCTACTGGAGGTACGCAGGAGCTACAGGGTGCCTGCTGAAGAGCGGAAACTCGGCGCTCGGAGTAGCATAAGCGGCGCATCAGCGCATTAGAGCCACTTGAACCATATCTCTCTCGCTGTGCTGGTCGGTCTGATAAGGGACTTGAAATATAAGAACAAAGATATGACTGCAAAAATATTACGCTCTGGTAGATTGGTGTACACAAGAGCTTGCAAAAAAACTAGAGCTAATCCCTTAAGGAACAATTAATTGCAAACACATTTTTTGAAGAGCTTCAACACCATCCCTTCCTAAACAAGTTTAAAATCAGTAAAGGTGTTAGAGTCTGAAGACCATGTAAAGGCTAAAGTAATTCCTGGAAAACCATTGCCAATAGTAACCCTCATACAACCATCCAGAGTCAGGGGTTCATGGCCTAC
Organism: Lissotriton helveticus; assembly: GCF_964261635.1. NCBI lineage: Eukaryota > Metazoa > Chordata > Amphibia > Caudata > Salamandridae > Lissotriton > Lissotriton helveticus. The sequence goes on from NC_136062.1 coordinate 285,672,153, forward strand.
AGATCATCAACATTCGGACTCTAGGGTGGCTGACTCTTTGCTGGAAAATTTACCTACCCACTCCTTGGTAAATTAAATCTCTGAACCCGGAGGAGTTTTTCTACCAACCCCGAATGTGGGAGAACACATAATGGAAGACTTTAGGTTACCTGACATTAATCTAGATCAGTCTCATAAGATGCCCCATGCTCATAATCTAGAATTGTCTAGGACTCTATCAGTTTCCTCCAAGGATCATCCGGTGAAACTGCAACTGTTTAGTAGTACACCCAGTGGAACAATCTTATCAGACTCACAGGGTTCATTAACTCCTGAATTATCCCTGATTTTTCTTCCTCTAATTAACAATCAAGAGTAAAAAATGTTGATGTTGGAATCGTTACTTTGCCTAGAAAGAGGGCTGGCTTCTATCCTAACCCTAATGGAGAAATCAGTATGTAACTCCGACTCTATTTTGGATGCTGTTTTGGCTCTGACAAAGTCTATAGCCTCAGAACAAAAACTATTGCCAGTCAAAGCTAGCGTACTTCCCCCCAGAATGTCTAATTCAGGGAAGAGATGTTCCACTCCCCTTTTTTTGAAGGAAGACCCGACAAGCTAGCCTCTACTCAAATAGATTCTTTTCCACATGTTAATCAGCGGGAATATGGCATCCAGGCTGGTAAGCCTCACTTTAGTAGAAACAATAAAACCACGATGAAAGAAAACAAAGATATATTTGATAAGTTACATACTTCGACTCTTCAGAAGCTCTTAGACGCCGAGCCTTCAGCTACTGTAGTCGTACCTACGTTTCGCCTGCAAACTAATACGGAAACCACAAATCCAAATGCAATACGAAAGGTTTTCCCTATCTTCCTAAAAACTGGTGTAAATTCCTCAAAGCGGCATATAGAGGAAGGTCCTAAAGTTGGAAGCTCCTCCACGAAGGAAAATATTATCAAGAACAAAAGTAATAACTCCTGTAAGAAAAATATGAAGGAAAAAAGGGAAAAACGCAGAAGGATAAATAAAAAAAGGCCAAAACGGTTACGCTTCGACCCCAACTTTATCCAAATATTTGTAGACAACAAGGGCACCCAAATAAGTCAGCAAGGGTCCTTGGGAATTGATACTTTAAGACAACAGCGGTCCCTTACAAGTATGGGACTAGGGTCAATAAATATAGACGAAATCGTTACTATATTAGTTTGACGTGTCCAGCCGGACAGAGGTCTAGTATTTACTTAATAAGGAATGTAATACAAAAAATACTCACAATATATAAGACGGGGCACAAGCTTATACAGACATACAGTATAAACAGAGCAAACAAAGGGCTTTTAGGCAAAAGCTATACCTTCTGTTACACTGTTGTATTCACAGTATGTAATGAGAAACAGAACAATATTGGCACCTTTACATTTTTAGACGGAAAAATTAATTCTTAAATAGTATAAGGTGCATATAATTGTCGACGGCGTTTCGATTTGCATTTAGAATTCACGAATCATCATCAGGACATATTTATACATGCCTAACATTAATAAGCCTCAATTGCCATCAGATGGCCTGTAGGCCTCGGGTCCGGATTCGGTAAGTACGTTAGCGTTCCGCTAAGGAAAGCAGACGGAGACGCGATGGTCTTAACGCGGGGAGCGTTGCCGATCACTTTGAACCCACAGCGATGCAGGGTTCTACACGGGACGGATGAGAAGAGAGCGTCATTGAGGCCAGGATAAGGCGTAAGAGATCGCTCAATGGGCCACACCAGTGTAATGACCGGTCTGGTTGAACGTGGGCGGCTGTGCAGCACTGCGAAGAATGAAGATGGACAAACGGAGTACACTCCATTGGTTCCTTGTTCCTTCTCACTGAATTTAAGCGTACCTATTAAGTCGGCCAATGAAGTAGTGACATTAGATGTGAGTATTTTGAACCCTAATGCTTCTCTATTTGCTTTTATTTGCTTCCTCTCTTGGTACTAATGTCATTTATAACTCCACTGAGGTAAATAGCTTAAGTATTAACTCCCAGCCTGCCCCTTATAGCCTGGATTTTCTATTTATATGTGACCATGAGCTATATATGAATAGAAACTTTCTGTTGGGTTGCTTTGCTGAAATTTCAAGCCTACAGATGATTGAAAGTAATGACATAGCTATGGTGGAGGTTCAAAAAAATAACAATCTTAGGGGTGCAAGAGTAACATTTGCATCCAAAGCTATCTTGCATTTGATAACGGCACACAGCGATAAACTACATTGTGCCATCGATGTTCTATTACCAGAAGTGGAGCTATCGTTAAAAAAAAGTGGCCCAAAATAAGCTGCCTATCATTGATCTAGAAACCTCCGCAAGAGGCATTACTCTGATGGAGAAAGAGAATATTCTGCAGGTTTTCCTCAGTAAAGAAGGTAGGAGGGTTTCACTCCATACAGAGAAAAGTATTCCCGTAGAGGAGGAAGATAAGAAATGGAGTTGGGTTGCAGGCGATCTTCATCCAAATAGACCTTTAGGTCTAAAATGTAGGAACTCTTCCTAGCAAGGACATTAACGTGATATCTTGGAACGCAGCCTGCTTAAGCACTAATAAAAACAAACTATTATTCCTGAAAGAGCAGATTGCTGATATAATTTGTCTACAAGAGACTTGGATCACAAAGAACGAGTCCACCGAAGGTTATATAGTGCTGGGCTGGCCTGCGCTCCCTGTGAACAGAGGTCACGCTAAAGGAGGTATTGCTATTTTGCTAAGTACAAGCCTTAGTTGATCATTAAAGAAATTTTGAATGTCTCAAACCTAATTCAGGCGATGAAGCTAGATCATAAGGATGGCCAGGTTCACTTGGACTACCTGTTGATGATAAATGCATACTTACCTCCCGATGCATCTCACTCTTATCTATTAAAATATCTATTCCCTTTTATCTCCTCTACCCTGGAAATCGAAGACTGCAGGTCCTTATTATTAGTTGAAGATCTGAACTCCAAAGTTTCTTCTCATAGTATAAGGGTATTTTCTAACACCGAAAAAAATGAAGCCCTTAATATTCCCACTGCCCAATTTCCGAATAACAGCAGGACAGATAAACGAGAAGTTTTATTACTTGAAGGTTTAAGAAGTTTAGATCTCATAATTGCTAATGGGAGGTTAGAAAAAGATATTCTCACAAACTACACCCATAAGGCGCCAACTGGGAGATCGATTATAGATTATTAAATAGTTTCTGCAGATTCTTTCCATAAACGTACAAATATGGAAATCCTGGGAAATGTTTTCAGTGACCACGTGCTGGTTTGTTTTAAATTTGACTTCACTTATACTAAGGTAGGCCCCTGGAATTTTAAAGGGGACTCAGTAGGGTTCAATATAACAAATGGCAGAATCCACTGGAACACTAGAGCGAATGCTAAATTGAAAGCGCACTTGGAGACACTAATAAGAGATCAGCAGCACTTAATATTGGTCGAGTGTGATTCTATCCAACCTGATCTACTTGTAGCCTTTTCCAATAACATGGGTCTCCTGGCAAAATCTTGCAAATTGACACATGTTCCTGTTAAACGGGGATCATATTCTAATCCATTGCTCAGTATAAATAGAGAAATAAATACATTAGTGAGGGCTCAGTTCCTGAATTTTTCGTGTGAGCGAAGTAATTTAATAAACCTATTAAAGAGGAAAAGACTGCGGAAAAAAACGCTCCCTAAGACAAATAAAAGAAGATGGTGTTTGGATACGGTTAAAAGAGGTAGCCTCTACAAATAATTTCAAAGGGTATTGGGAATTAATTGCAGACTGTTGTGGCATAAGAGTAAAATCTCTCACTATGCCCATAAAAGAAGAGGAATGGAAACTTCACTTGCAGAATTGTATTCTGCAAATCTAAATTCCTTTAGTCTAATTCTTCTGTATCCAACTACGTATATTCAATCGATGAAGTGGCCGGAGCGATTAAAAAAATTAGATCCTCAGGAGCAATGGGACCTGATGAAATTCCCATGACGGTAATTAAAAAGGAGCCACTTTTGTGGGCTACCTATCTTGCTCCAATCTTTAATCTTTGTTACTCCTAGGGGAAGACACCACCATCTTGGTCGGGAAGTATTTTAATCCCTCTGTACAAAAAAACAAAAAGGGCTTTAGAACACACCCATGTAATTATCGGCAAATAGCCCTACTGGATGCGGTGGGGAAAATATTTGCACGTGGTATTCTCGATCACCTTACGGAATGGGTGACGGAGAAAAAAGTCCTCCCCATAGAACAAGCAGATTTTAGAAAAATCATTCTGCTCTAGAAAATATCTCCATGGTTAAATTAATTGAGGAGAAATACACAATTTCTCGCAACTCAAATGTATATACGGCTTTCATAGACTTTCCTACAGCTTTTGATCAGGTAGATCGACCCCTATTATGGTGAAAATAGCGAAAAATGGATTTGCCTTCACCCCTGCTATCCTTAATAATTGCACTTCATCCGCAAACTTGGTGTCAGATACTAATTGACGGAAATCAAGGTTTATCAGATATAATCCCTAGCGAAAATGGTTTGAAACAAGGCTGCTTGTTAACACCGCTGCTATTTTCGATATATACAGCAGACTTACCAGGTTGTTTGGCTCAAACTGAGGGAGATGCACCAAAGATAAGTACCCGGCCTTTTGCATGTCTTTTATATGCAGATGATATAGTAGCAATGGACCTAAACCCTATTGGGTTGAACAGAAAGCTGATATTACTTCAGAAATATACAGTAGACCACTATTTCTTTTAATAAATGTCTCTAAAAGCACAACTTTAATTATGAAAAGTATTAAAAGTAGAAAATTATGTAATTTTAAGTGGCAAATTGGTCCTGAAAAGCTGAAGTTGGTAGATTCATACCTTTATTTAGGGAAACTTCTAAATGGCAGTTTAAAGAACAAACCTCATATTGAACATGGCACCTGTAAAGTTTCATCCCACGCCAATGGCTTGGGTATTTTTTTACAGTGCTATGGGCAGAAGATACTTTTTACATCTACTGATGGTTTTTAAGGCAAATATTCCCCCAACCTTGCTCTATGCGACTGAATCAATCCCTGTTAAGGACTGAAGTTTTTTAGATAGGGTTGAAGGTCAAATACTAATAAGTAATTTTAATATGTCAGTTCCAACAGCAGCAATTAGACTGGAATTCGGCTTGACAAGCTCCTATATCCAAGGTCTAATTAGGGTACTTCGCTGGGGATATCAGTTAAAAAAAATTGCGAGCCAGATTCACTAAGAGGCCTTATGTGTCATGAAATCTTCAATGTTAAGGCTGGTAATTACTCTTTTTAACCATGATTTCTCATTTGCACTAAAAATCTTTGGTATACAAGAAGGATCAGTGTTCACACTCACCATTAGAATTTAAACCCCTCCTAAAAACCTTAAGTGTCAAAATTAGCTTTAATAGAGACATTACATTTTGCAATTCTAAAGAAAGATTAAAGCTAATAGCCAGCACAAACTCACCGAGAATTGCAAAAAAATACTTATTTTGGAATTTAGAACACAAAATTTTGCTCATTTTATGTCGCATGAATCTTGTACCTCTAAACGACTTAACAGCAAACTGGTCTCAGAATTTGAATAATGGAAAAACTTGTAACTTGTGTAAGCTGAGTATTTACACCATGGACCATGTTTTGCTTGTTTGTCCAGTATTGGCTCCGAGTCGTCCTAGTTGGCTTCGGCCAATGTTCTTACAAAATGGCGTTAAAAATGTTGCATCAGCCCGAGATAATCTCTTTTGTCCAAAAAATGTAGCAGTTCGAATAAAACTTTTTAATTATTTAAAGGAGTTTATGTATATATTTATGACATAAAACTGCATTTTGATATCAAACTAGCAGCCTAATAGATCTCAAACTCCATTAACCCTCCATTAACCCTCTAAGTCGAGTCGAGGAGTCTGCACTGCCCCATAGCAGATAAACTAAGGAAAACTTATTTTCCAGTTTGTAACGGAATATAATACACAACCAATCAGGACACGGTGTGTTTTCGGATGGTCTTGGCACCTGAAAAATATCACTTAGTTGCAATACAGGCTTGTCCGCTAATTAACTAAATGATTGCTTAGACAACCGAACCTGCACTTGACGAGATTGAATGTGATCTAAGGAGCCACAGGGGATGTAATGATCAAATTCAAATACAAATAGAAGGCAGAAAAGAAGATCACAGGAATATCGCAGCAATAGGCAGCTGCAAGAAGAAAACATGCTTGGGAGACCACAAAAAGGTCGAGAGGGACTTCAAATATCCATTCATATTAATTTATTGACATGTTCCCTAGCCACGAAAAGAGGAAAGCACAAGGCAGCTTGAACGCTAGCCATGGACGGTTCCTTTCCTGGCAAGTAAGACCAATCAGCAAAGCACTTCCATCTGCTAGAATACACCTATGTTTCAACGGCTTCCTAGCCACCACAGCAGTTCCTACTGCAGCATGAGAACACTCAAGGTCATATGTGCAACCAGAGAAGCAAGAGGTGACCAAATATTTGGTTCAGGACCTTCACCGGTCACAGAAGATACTCCCTGAATAACAGGTGGTGAGGTTGATGACCAGTTGACTCAAGGTGATCGGAATACTGGGGCCGTATTATGAATATGGCACACTGTCCATTCTGCAGACAGGTTTGCAGACTGAGACGAACAAGTTACTTACCTTCGGTAACGATATATCTGTAAGAAACAGTAGTTAGTATTAGATTCCTTACCTTAGAATATCCCCAGGCGTCAGTCTGGATCCGGAAACTTTTGCGTAGCAGTACCCCTGCGCGTCGGTAGGCGTCGTCTGCAGGCGTCCCCTGCGGCTCCGCGTCGTCGGCGTCGTGCGCCGTGATGACGTCGCTGGAGTATATAGACGCCGCCTCCGCGCGCTGACGTCAGTTCTTTGCACACAGCTTTTCCGCGCCAGAACACGCAGAGCCATGTGAGAACCAACACTGGTGCCATTTGAAAACTAGGACCCTGAAAGGGATGTCACTAACCCTAGGTATCAGTTCGCAGAACGGGGAGGATGGGAGGGGCGGTAAGGAATCTAATACTAACTACTGTTTCTTACAGATATATCGTTACCGAAGGTAAGTAACTTGTTCATCTGAAAGAAACAGGTTAGTATTAGATTCCTTACCTTAGAATAGATACCCCAGCAATACCAACCCCGGTGGTGGGTCTGCGAACCAATACAACCTACACCAGAAAGTCCTGGAGGACCGAACGGCCAAAGAAGCCATCCCTCCGGACTTGACTGTCCAGGCAGTAGTGCCTCGCAAAGGTGTGCAGCGAGGCCCACGTGGCCGCCTGGCAAATGTCCTGCAAAGGGACTCCCCGGCCCAGGGCAGTAGTAGCCGCCGTGGCCCGAGTGGAATGGGCCCTCAGCCCAACAGGAGGCTCCTTCCGAGCCAAAGAGTAGCATGCTTTGATGCACAGGACGACCCACCGAGAGATGGTCCGTTTCTGTACCGCCCTTCCCTTCTTCTCACCCACGTAGCCAACAAACAGTTGGTCATCCACCCGGAACTAGCGTGTGCGATCCATATAGAATGAAAGCGCACGTTTTGGGTCCAGACGATGGAGCCGCTCTTCATCCTTTGAAGGATGCGGAGGCGGGAAGAAGGAGGGCAAGGTGATGGACTGCCCAATGTGAAAAGCAGAGACTACCTTGGGCAGGAAAGAAGGTCTAGTCCGAAGAACCACCTTATCAGGATGAACAGACAAGAAAGGAGGTTGAATAGAAAGAGCCTGGAGCTCACTCACTCTCCTGGCAGAGGTGATGGCTACCAGGAAGGCCGTCTTTAAGGTGAGAAGACGGAGAGGACAGGAATGAAGGGGCTCAAAGGGAGCGCACATCAGGAAAGTCAAAACCAAGTTCAAGTCCCACTGAGGCATCACGAACGGAGTTGGAGGATACATGTGCGTGATGCCCTTCAAGAATCTTAACACAATAGGGGACTTGAACAAAGATGGCTGATCAGGTAGCCTCAAGAAGGCGGAAAGGGCAGAAAGATAGCCCTTGATAGTGCCCAGAGCAGAGCCCTGCTGGGCAAGGGAAAGGAGGAAGAGGAGAACCTCAGACAGAGGGGCAGAAAGGGGATCCACAGCCTTTGCTGTGCACCATGCCACAAATCTGTTCCACCGGCAGGCGTATACCGACTTTGTGGAGGGACGCCTGGCTGCCAGAATGACATCACAGACTTCAGGAGGCAAGTCAAATGGCCTCAACTGTCGCCGCTCAATCTCCACGCATGGAGGTGGAGACTGGACAGGTTCGGGTGGAGGACCGTCCCCTGATGCTGCGACAGAAGGTCCTCCTGAAGGGGCAGGCGGATCGAGGGACCGACTGTCATGCTGAGTAGCTCGGGATACCAGTACCTTCGAGCCCAGTCCGGAGCCACAAGAATAACTTGGGCCCGGTCGCGCCTGATCTTCTTCAGCACTCTGGGCAGAAGTGGTATAGGCGGAAAGGCGTACAACAGACCGCAACTCCACTCGCGCCGAAAGGCGTCGCCGAGCGAGTGCCGTCTTGGAAACTCCAACGCGCAGAACTGATGACATTGCGCGTTCTCTTCTGTGGCGAATAGATCTAACCAAGGCTCTCCCCATTGCTGAAAGAGGCCTCTCGCCACGTCCGAGTTCAGACGCCATTCGTGATCCACCGAGCACCGACGGCTGAGTTCGTCCGCCCTGGCGTTCAGAGAACCTGCCAGGTGTTGAACCGTCAGAGTCACGCCCTGACGTTCCAGCCATTGCCAGAGGCGCAGAGCCTCCTGGCAAAGGGTCCACGACCCCACACCGCCCTGTTTGTTGCAGTACCACATGGCGGTGGTGTTGTCCGTGAACACCTGCACCACACTCCCGTTGACAAAGGGGAGGAATGCCTTCAGTGCTAGGCGAATCGCCCGCAGCTCCAACATGTTGATATGGAGCCGGGATTCCGCCGGAGACCAGAGGCCTCTGATCTCCGCCTCTCCCAAGTGGCCACCCCAGCCTTGGAGGGACGCGTCCGTCACAACCACGTGCTCCGGTTGGGGAAGGGAGAGGGATCTGCCCCTGACCCAATCGCGGTCCGTAAGCCACCACTGCAACTGTCTCGCAGTGCCCTCCGAGATCAGGACATGGTCGGATAGGTTGCCCTGATGCTGGGCCCACTGAAACTTCAGGTCCCACTGCAGAGCCCGCATCCGCCACCTGGCGTGATGCACCAGAAGGATGCAGGAGGCCATCAGCCCCAGAAGCCGCAGCGTCAACCTGACCGAAACCCGGGATAACGGCTGAAAGATGGGAATCAGAGCCTGAATATCCCGGACCCGCCGTTCCGGAGGATAAACCCGAAACTGCGCCGAGTCGAGAACCGCTCCGATGAAAAGGAGCTTTTGAGAGGGACACAGGTGTGATTTCGGCACATTGATGGAAAACCCCAGCTCGTGCAGGAGGTCTGCCGTCATCTGAAGGTGGTGGACGACTGTCTGGGGCGAGCCCGCCTTCAACAGCCAGTCGTCGAGGTAGGGGAAGACTGAAACCCCTAACCGGCGCAGATGAGCTGCGACCACCGCCATCACTTTCGTGAACACCCGTGGGGCGCTGGTAAGGCCGAAAGGGAGCACGATAAACTGAAAGTGCTCGTGGCCTACCGTGAACCGCAGGTAACGCCGGTGGGCCGGCAGGACGGGGATGTGAAAATACGCATCCTGCAAGTCCAACGCTACCATCCAGTCTTGTGGGTCTAGAGCAGCCAAGACCTGAGCCAAAGTCAACATCTTGAACTTCTCCTTCCGGAGGAAGCCGTTGACGTTCCGTAGATCCAAGATAGGACGCAGGCCTCCCTTGTCCTTCTTGGGTACCAGAAAGTAGTGGGAGTAGCAACCACACCCTACATCTGGCCCAGGAACGCGCTCGATGGCCCCCTTGGCCAAGAGGGCCGTAACTTCCTCCTGCAGAAGCGTCAAGTGGTCCCCCGACACACGGTGGTTCTGCGGTGGCATGGCTGGAGGAGTGGACTCGAAGGGGAGGGCATAGCCCCTTCGGACAAGCTGCAGCACCCACCTGTCCGATGTAATCGCGCGCCAGCGGGAGTGGTGATGGCGAACCCTGCCACCCACTGGCGTCACGTGAGCCCGAAAGCTCGGACTAGGAAGGCTTGGATGCAGCAGCGGAGGGAGGCGTGGACTGACCACGCCGCTGGCCTCTACCGCCACCACGGCGGAAACCACGGCCGCCACCGCGCTGGGGAGCGTTCTGCGTCGCGTGGCTGGCAGCACGTGTGGGACCTCCCCTCCCTTGGCCACGAAAGGGCCGAAACGAACCCGTCTGCTGGCGCTGGGTCGAAAGACCCAAGGACTTGGCCGTGACCCTGGAGTCCTTGAAGCGCTCCAGCGCGTGGTCCGCTTTGTCACCAAACAGGCGACTGCCATCAAATGGCATGTCCATGAGTGAATTTTGGACGTCTGGCGAGAAGTTGGCAGATCTCAGCCAAGCATGGCGACGAATCGCCACCGTTGTGGACATCGCCCGTCCCAGTGAGTCGGTCGTGTCGAGACCACAACGGATCGAGTACCGCGCCGCATCCCGGCCTTCAACTAAGGCCCGTGTGAGCTTGTCCCGCACCTCCTGGGGACATTGCGGCAGACACTCCTCGACCGTATCCCACAGGGAGTGGGTGTAGCGGCCCAAGAGGCACGCGGTATTACAAGACCGCAGTCCAGCGCTCAAAGAGGAAAAGACCTTTTTACCAAACTGGTCATACCGCTTTGATTCCCTATCGGGCGGAGCCGACGGAAATGCGGACTGCGAAGTGGAGGCCTGGATCACCAGACTCTCCGGGGAGGGATGGGTGGACAAAAAGGCAGGGTCGTCCGAGCATGGACGGTGACGCCTCGCGACATTCCGGTCAACCGGCGCACCAGAAGCGGGCCTGGACCAGGTGCCCAAAAGGACATCCGACAGGGCCTCATTAAACGGCAGCAGATGCTCCTGTGGGCATGACTGCGGTATAAACACTTCCGTCAGAATGTTCGGCTTGACCTTCGCGACGGGGAGCTCAAGGTGCAAGGCCTTGGCAGCCCTCATCAGGACCACCGAATAGGCAGCACCTGCCTCAGACGCCACAGGGGACGGAGAGACAAACCCAGGGTTGGGCGACTCGTCCAGGCCACTGGCATCACCCAGATCACCTACCCAGTCCACATCATACTGGCAGGCACGGGATAGAGGGTCCTCAGACCCCTCCCAACCCTCTCCATACTCATCGTCATCATACCCATATTCTGGGTCGACGATATAGACGTCGGGGTCAACGGGCCCCATCGGCGTCGAATCCGGCGTCGGCCGACGCCGGTCCGACTCCGCGTCCGGAGTCGGGGAGGAAAGGGGGGTGGCGCCGCGCGGCGTCGGTGCCGGGGACCCGACGCCGGCCGGAGCCGACGGCGGAGTCGCTGCACCACGCGGGGGCGGTACCACGGGTTGGCCCACAGGAACCGACGCCGGAGAGGCCGGGAGACCAGCCGGCGACGAACCAGGGGGAACCAGCGGCGCCGGGGCCGGAGCCGCCGGCGGCGCCGGGGCAGGAGCACCCGAACCGCTCGGGCCCCCCAGACGGGACCGACGGGCCCGCAGGCGCCGAAGGCCCCGCCGGAGAAGACCTCGCCCTCATAGCAATGAGGAAGGCCTCGATCTCCTCACGCGACGCGCCTTCCCCAGGGACCGACGGGTATGGGGTAGACGGCGTCGGCGACCCACGCGGGGCCGCGGTCACCCGAGCCCCCGGCCGCAGTACGCGGGCGTCGGGGGGAGTCGGGGTGCGATGGCGACGCCCCGACTTCTTGTGCTTACCTGACGAGCCGGAGGAATGGTGGCGACTCCCGGAGCGCCCATGGCGGCTCCGCGATCGTTCCCTCGACCGCTCCCTCGACCTCCGACCGGACCGGGACCGCTCTCGACGCGGGGCCGACACCCGGAGCTCGAGAAGCTTGCGGGACCGCTCCCGCCTAGCTTTTCCAGTCAAGGCCCGACAGTCGACGCAGGACTCCACGTCGTGGTCCGCGCCCAGACACCGGAGGCAGAGTCGATGGTGGTCGGTGACCGACATCATGCGGTCGCACTCGTCGCAGCTCTTAAACCCAGGCATCCTACCGGCACCGTAGAAAGATTAAGTTATACAAACACTTGGTCAAAAGACCGGAGTACTGCTCTTCGGATCTGCGCTAACTGGCGCGGAAAAAAGAAGAACTGACGTCAGCGCGCGGAGGCGGCGTCTATATACTCCAGCGACGTCATCACGGCGCACGACGCCGACGACGCGGAGCCGCAGGGGACGCCTGCAGACGACGCCTACCGACGCGCAGGGGTACTGCTACGCAAAAGTTTCCGGATCCAGATTGACGCCTGGGGATATTCTAAGGTAAGGAATCTAATACTAACCTGTTTCTTTCAGATAATGCGCTGTATCACAACAAATGTGCAGTTTAAAGTGAAAGCACAAACCCTCACCTGCACTGGAAACTGCACAACTGTGAAAGATAGACCAGCTGCTTGAAGGCGTCAGCCCGTCTTTCACTGTGCAGACGGCAATAGAGCCTGCATTTGAAAGGGAGCAACACAGTATACGGTAACCTTGTGCTCCTCAGAACCTAGTAAGTGCATTATACATAAAAAAAATCATTGTCGCATCAATTTTCAAATATCATTCACATATAGCGAGTCCAGCACATAGGTCTTCCCTCTTGGTCAAAATAGTGCTTTTACCTTTCACATAGACAAAAAAAGTATATTTTTTTTTTAAAAGGTTACATTGTGTTTATAGTATTCATTACTTCAAGGTTACATTAAGGTGTTCGGGCACAAAAGTGCAAGTGGTATGGCAACTGAACATATGCAATTAGTTAGAACACTCTCGACAATCGGTCCATAGTACGACGTGTAATTGAAAGCATCAGCAGGGGTCTTAACCATAACAACAAACGGAGAACACCACCAAATGAAGACACCCTAAACTTAAGTGTGCAAGTGTTCAAAGGTTCCAAAACAGCCACCTCTTTTTTTATAGAAGTTGAAACGTCGATTATTTTTTTCTGTCCCATTAAAACTGGCTGCCACTAGAGGATTGTATTTGTGACCACATAACCCCAAGTGTTGTAAATTGAACTATGAACTGGATTGCCTAAAATGCTCTAACCAACTGTATATAACCAATTGTCATATCACACAGCACTTCTTTGCACGAATACCATATACACACTTTGCATGGAGCACCCTTTCTATGTTTTTGCTCGTAATGTTGATCCAAGATGTAATGAATTCTGTCTAGACAATACAAGCATTAAAAATACATATATACTTTTGTCTATGTGTATATGTGAAAGGTAAAGGCACTATTTTGGCCCAGAGGGAACATCTGTATTCTGGATCCCTACAAGTGAATGATATTTGAAAATGGATCCAACAAAACCAATTGTTATGTATACTACATTTGAAAGAGGGCAGAGATGCTTGCGGGTAAGTGAAGTGCACATTTGGGAGTTTCTTTCAAAGGAATATGATGGCTCCTCCCGTTTTCTTACTTAAATCCTTTCTGGTCTGGATTCAGAATTTTTCTTTAGCTATTCAAAGTCACCAGAGCCAGGTTGCACTCAATTCTGTGACCATATCTTGCAGTCTCACCGAGGTGGCACGTCAGTCTTGTATATGACACTATACATGCCAGGATGTTAGTATACTCATTTTCCAAGCCCCAAAAGGTGAAGTATGTAGAGAACATATCAAGTAAAACTGGCACACAGTAAATTGTATCACTGAGACCCCAAATGAGGAAAAAATAGGGATTGTAAAAATCTGCAAGAGTCAGAATATCCATAATGTTACGAAACTTAACTTGTTCGTCAAATGAATATTATCTCCAGCATATTCCTTAAGCAACCCACTCACATAGCATTCGTAAACGAGGAGATTTAAGGATATAACATGATTGCAGGTAAACTTTACTTACTTGGGATTCAGCAGTGTTGTCCACTTTCAGGTAGTAATGCTTTGTGAAATAATGAAGAGAGGACCAAAGTACGTCATTTCACATTGATTGCACAAGTACTCCTTACAAGACAATGAAGTAGACATGCTTCAGGTAGAATAAGCCTGGAAATCCATCATCTTCCTCAGAAGAGCCACAACTATGACTCTGGAGAACACATATAGAGCTGGAGCTTGTAGTGTCCTAGCTGGGGCCTAGTAATAAGTGCAGGACACACGTGTGTTTGGTGCATGTGGCCAGCTTTCTGCCTGCCCACGCCCAGTGCTCTGGGCTATTTATTTAACATTGTACGTGCCCTCCGTGAAGACGTCGGGCTGAACTATTACCTCCACGCCCCGGGGGGGTGGAGCTTGGGAACATCTCCGGGACCCCAGTGAAATGGTTGGGCCCAAACTACGTCGACATTACATTCCTCCTTTACCCAGTGATGAAAAACAAAATGCAACAAAACCCATCAACCATAATATAAACATCTTAGAGTCTTAAATACTGTCTCTGTGGGTTGCATTAAATACAAAAAAAGAACAGTCTTACTTTGGCCTGGCGGGGGTACAGTTCATGTTCCTCTAGCGTTGACATCGGGCCACAAAGTCCTGGTACTTCTGGGATGGCTTCGGATAAGGGCGCAGATGGTACCTGCCCTGGCTGCGTCCGTCGGACGGGGTTTGAAACATGTCCTCAGAGCCGTCTGCCTCGACGACACCTGGGTGGCTCTGCACTCCTTGGGACCCAACGTCCCTTTGGGTTGGTGTGGCTGAGCTGTCTCCTGAATTCTCCGTTCCACCGGGCGTCTCTTCATCCACAGCTTCCCGTGGACCTTGAGACGGCACAGGGTGGTGTTCTTCGGAATCCGAGAAACTTTCCTCTTCTCCACTCGGGAATTTCTTAAAGAAGGACACGTTCCTGGTGACTTCTTCGCCACCCCTGGTCGCCGTGACCAGGGTGCCTTTAACCTGGGTGACAGTCAACGGGTCTAGTTCAAACGGAAGGCGGAACTTCCCTCCTGGGTGGCGGTCCTTCACTAGCACTCTGTCACCAACCTGAATGTGGCTGTCGGCAGCTCTTCTTTTCTGGGACGCCTCTCGATTGGTCTTTGATCGCTGTTCCATGGATCGATTAGGCGGGGTTGGTGATGACGCCCATGTGGGGTGATGCGGTATAGTGTCAGTGACTGTCCTGCCAAAACACAGGCGGCTAGGATGGATTCCTGTAGTACAGTGGGGTGTCAACCTGTACTCACGTAGAAACTGATATAGGGCCAGCTCTAGGCTCTGGCCATCTGCTAACGCAATCTGGATGGTCTTGTTCAGAGTTCTCATTAGTCTCTCAACTTCCCCGTTGGCTTGAAGCCATCTCGGGGTTATGCGTCGGTGTTTGATGCGGTGAGATTGTAAGTACGCAGCCAGTTCGCCGCTATTGAAGGGGGGACCATTGTCTGTGCGTAGTTCTCCAATGAGGCCATGGGTGGCGATTATCTTTTCCAGCTTGGGAATTACTTCGGTTGCAGCAGTCGAGGACAGGATCTCTACTTCAGGGTGCCGTGAGAAATCATCTATCACCACAAACATGCGTTTTCCTCTGGGAGGCTGCCAAAATCAGCACTGGCTCGCGCCCATGGAGACGTCGGTCCTTCCTCCGTAATCACTGGTGCCGGAGGGTTAGGTAGGCTAGTCGCCAGACACACGGGACATCGCTGGACTATATCTTCGACCGCCTTGTCCAGGCCCGGGAACCAGAGTTTGCTCCGAAGGCGGTTCTTGGATTTAACGATGCCCTGGTGCGCTCCATGTGCTAGGAGGGCTGCTTGCTGGGTGAGGCTGTGGGGCAGTACCAGGCGAGGGCCTCTCAGTAGGCACCCTTCCGGGGATGTAGACAGTTCGTTTCGGACTTGGTGGAGGGCCTTCAGTGTTGCTTGAGCTCCAGGTGTGCGGAATGATGCTGGGCTTTGGAGTGGCTTCCAGTTGCCCGATGCGATAGCCTGGATGGCGATCTGTAGGCAGTCGTCGTCCCTAGTGGCTTGCGCCACCTCCTCTAGGGAGATTGGCAGGGGTCTGGACCTTTCCACGATCATCCTGACATACTCTTCTGTGGCAGCAGCCTCTGCAGCTTCCGAGTCAGTGACCGGGCGGGCGTGTCTCGACAAGTAGTCAGCTGGGTTTGGAGTGCCCTGTCGGTACTCCACGGTGAATTGGAACTCCTGGAGTTGGAGGACCCACTTCTCAATTCGAGGGGGGGGGCGTGAGGAGGACCCCTGGAACAGCAGAATGAGGGGCTTGTGATCTGTGATGACCACAAACGGGTGTCCGTACAAGTAGATGTGGAAGTGTCGGCACCCCCACAATATGGCGATGGCCTCCCTCTCGATCTGCGAGTATCGCTGTTCGGTCGGCGTGAGTGTCCTGCTCGCATATGCAACGGGGGCCCACTCTCCGCACGCTTGTTGCTGGGTTAGCACGGCCCCTAGGCCTGTCGGGCTGGCGTCCACGGCGAGTTGTGATTCGTTCCGGGGGTCAAAATAGGCTAGGGTCGTGTCAGCGGAGAGAGCCGCCTTGGTCTTCTGGAATGACTCTTGCTGTTCCGGCCCCCATTCCCAGGTGGCAGTGGCCTTCGTGAGGACGCGAAGGGGGCCAGTGAGGTCAGACAGGTCCTTGATGAATCGCCCACAGTATGTGACCATCCCGAGAAAACTGCGGATTGCTGTCACCGATGTTGGAGCGGGGGCTTCGTGGATGTCTTTGACATTTTCCGGGTCCGGCCCAACTCCTTGGTCGGAGAACCTGTAGCCAAAGAAACTGATGTCTTTGCGTAGGAATTCGCACTTTTCCCTGTGGAGTGTAAGACCTCGCTCTTGAAGCCGGGTAAACACTGCTTGGAGGCGTTGGATGTGTCCTTCTAGGGTTGGAGCAAGGACCAGGATGTCGTCGCTGACATTCAACACGCCGTCAAGCCCTTGCAGAACATTCTGAATGATGTTTTGGAACACCTTTGCAGCGCTTGATATCCCGAAGTTGAGTCGGGTATACCGCCAAAGGCCGGCGTGAGTGGAGAAGGTGGTAATCGGGCGTGACTCCGGGTGTAGGGGAATTTGGTGGTACCCTGACCTTAGGTCCATTTTCGAGAACCACTTCGAGCCTGACAATTCTCCAATAATGTCATCTATGGTGGGCGTCAGGTGGCGCTCCCGCTTGATGGCTAGGTTGGGGATGCGCATGTCAACGCAGATCCGCACGGCGTCGGGCTGCTTCGGTTTTTTGGCCACCACGATGGGTGATACCCATGGAGTGGGCCCGCTCACCCTTTCGATGATTCCTGCTCTCTCAAGTAGGCGTAGTTCCGCCTCTACCTTGGGTCGTAGGTGGAACGCAATGCGTCGGTGCCGGAGAGCCACTGGGGCGACTGATTGGTCAATGTGGAGGCGAATGGCGGGTCCCTTCAGACAGCCGATTCCTTCAAACAGCGAGGCGTGTCCCAATACAAGATGGTCGAGGCCGTGGGCTTGGACTGTGAGTGCGAAATGTATCAATCCGAGATCTTGGGCAGTTCTGCAACCGAGCAGGAATCCTGATCCTTCTTGTGACACGTACATTTTGGTTTGTAAGCGAGTGGAGCTGTGGGACAGGGTTGTTCGGAACATCCCGCACAGGCGTAATGGGCGACTGGTGCCGTAGGCGTATACTTGCACTCTCGTTGGATGGAGTGCTGGTGCGTTCTCTAAAGTTCGGTACACGCTGGCTGCCATTAAGTTGATAGTCGCGCCGGTGTCGATCAAAGCCGCTACTGCTTGCTCCTGTACATTGACGGTGCACATGGGTTCTGCAGACGGCGTGGCTGCCAGAGTGTTGAGCATCCGCACCACGTGGACGGAGGCCGCATCAGCGTCGTCGTCGTCCATGTCGCTGCTGGTGGACGTGTTTGGCAGCGGCTCTAGCTGTCTTACCCTTCTGGGTGGTCCACCTTGCTTCTTCCTCTGTGTCGACAGACATACACTTGCGAAGTGGTTGGCTTTTCCACAGGCGCTGCAGATCTTGCCTTGTGCCGGGCATACTCCGTTGTGGGGCGTCGCACCTCCGCACCACGCACAGGCGCGGTCGTGGGAGGACTGAGCTGGTCTTGGTCTCCCTCGTCGAGACTGCTTTGCGCGGTTATCTGTGGACGCGTTCTTGAGGGCGCACACGGGCTCCGTTTTGACTGTGACCGTCGGCTTTGGCTCCATGTGTGCGGCTCGGGCCTTCGACAACTCCTTGGACCGCCCAAGTGCCAGGATGTCGCGCATGGGCATGTTGTTCGCCTCCAGTACCCTCTCACACAGCTTTGAAGACGCGCAGCCTTGAATAAACTGGGCGCGGATCTCATCATCCGCATCGGGGAGGGTGCATGTGCTGGCCAGCTTTTTTAGTCTCGCGTAGAAGACGTCTACAGACTCCTCTGGGAGTTGGCGGGCTTGGCGGAGCAGGAATCTTTCGTAATCCGCACTGGCGAAGGGCTCAAAGTACGCTGTGATGGCGTCGCGCAATGTGGCGTAATTACGGGGCTGACCGCCTTCCGTAACGTCCTTCGAGATGTCGTGGATCGCCTCACCTCCGAGGTGCAACAGCATGGCACGCCGGCGCTCTGCCGCCACGAAGTAGTTCTCCAGGCGTTCTACCCATTTCCGCCAGCGAGCCGCTTGCGACGGGGGTGTGCCGGTGACGGTGAACGGCTCCAAGGGAGGCACGTTAGTCATGACCGCTGCGGGCAGGTATCTGTGTCACCAGCGGGCACTGTGGGCTATCCAGACCAAACAGAGCTGTATGGCACGCAGGAGGAGCGAGAAACAGCTTGGAAAAGTTCAACTGGCAACCCACGCGAGATGCGTGGGGACCGGCAGGGCCTTTAGCAGTCTCACGCAAGATGCGTGGCGTTTGGCACGGTCCGTAGCGTTGCACGCGGAATGCGTGAAGAATGGCGCGCCCAGCGCGAACAGCGTCTCCGGCAGCGAGTCTCCGCTCGCGGTGACACAGGGAGGGTTGAAGAGGCAGCTGGGTGGGTGGAGGACGGCGCTCGGCCGGTATCGGGTGCGGCCTGGATGGGGGAGCAGCTGGAGCGCTGGGTCCTCGCGCGCTCACCTCTGGAGAGATGCGGCGCCACCGCCTGATTGGATAAGCGGTCCGCGGTTGCGGGGAGTGGCCAGGGCGCCGGGGAGGTAGCGGCAAGGCCGGGTCCAGGCTCGCTCAGGCGCAGGGCAACAGGGGGTGCCCCGAGTGCACGGCGTGATCACGTGCTGGTGGGGGAGGCCGCAGGGCTACGGCCGTCCGCTCCTTGGGCAAGAGCGCGATGGTGCTTTGCACGCGATGGGGTGGCGAGACCACCTCGGCGCCAATGTAGTGTCCTAGCTGGGGCCTAGAAATAAGTGCAGGACACACGTGTGTTTGGTGCATGTGGTCAGCTTCTGCCTGCCCACGCCCAGTGCTCTGGGCTATTTATTTAACATTGTACGTGCCCTCGTGAAGACGTCGGGCTGAACTATTACCTCCACGCCCCGGGGGGGTGGAGCTTGGGAACATCTCCGGGACCCCAGTGAAATGGTTGGGCCCAAACTACGTCGACATTACAGAGCTAACCTGAAGGATATAACTTAGAATTGAAAATGCTAGTTTCTCACTGTAAACCTGAGGTACCCTCTGAAATTTAAGCTATTGAGATATGAAAATAGGCATCGGGGATGTTCAGGGGCAATGTTCAATCTTACTCTTGGAAAGATTTAAAAAACACTAGCCACAAGGCGATGTTCAGTAATCGCTGATCTAAAACAGAATGTAGCCCCATCTTATTTATTTATTTATTTACTTGGCGCACAGCTACCCGGAGGTTTCCCGGCGCCTACGGACACGCATTAAGGAGAAAGTGGGCAAGCTCTAATGATTAAAAATCCATGTTTTTAAATCTTTCCGAAATTTGAGGTAGCTCGTTTCGTGACGTAATTGAAGCGGGAATGAGTTCCACAGGGAAGGAGCTAAATAGGCAAAAGAGCGGCCGCCCATTCGAGCTCGTTCGATCCTGGGAACTTGGAATTTTAACTGATTAGAGAAACGTAGAAGGCACGAGGGAAGGTAAGGATGCACCATAGTACCCAGATAGTGGGGTGCTAAGCCCATATTTATCCTATGCATGTAGCTGAGGGCTTCAAATTTAGCGTGGTTGTCAATCCTCAACCAGTAAATTTCACGGAGGGGACCAGTAGTAGAGGCCATTCTGGGTAGCTGACAAAAGTCTGGCCGCCGAGTTTTCGACCACTTGCAGCTTACGAAGTACTTCTTTACTTGCGCCCAGATATGGCATGTTTCCGTAATCCAATCTGGACATAAGGGCCTGGATGACGTTTTTTTGCGTGGAGGGAGGAAGCATCCAGAGAATTTTTCTGAGCCATCTTAAAATAGCAAAACAGGTAGAGGCGACCTTAACCACTTGTGGCTTCATAGACAGCTGGTCGTCGATGATTATACCAAGGTTGCAAACCGAATGTGAAGGGGGGGGAGATCCCACATTTGAAGAGGCCAGTGTCGGGGGGCCCAGAGTGTTTTGTTTCCACCGAAAATGAGAAGTTCCACCATTCAGTTTCAGTTTGTTAGTGTGCATCCAGTCAGCTATCTTTTTTAGCCCCAGCTGGCGAGAAGATACCTTTTAAGTCTCTTTGGAGGATAGAGAGAAATATTTCCTTATCCCCTACTTGGGGATAAGGAAATATCTAGCAAAGCAAACTTTGTCTTTCTGTAAAGGTGTGACTTGTTTAATTGAAAATGCATAAGTAGAAGGAAAGTAAAGGGGAACAGGCTGTTGCATCCTCAGAAATGAAGGGACTGACACATTCTTCATAATCCTAAAAGATCTACTGGTCTGTGGTAACCTCCCACCATCTCGAGAAAAACAAAATGCCACTGTACCCCAACCAGAGTCAAGCAATTTCAGACCGGTATTAAATAGCTGCTGTGGTAGTTAAACATGAAAAGGAAGTAGCGTGTCAGAAACTGGGAATATTAGTTGAGGGGTGAGTACCCACTTCAAGTCATAACCACAACCCTTTTCAGGGCAAACCATTGTAGTTGTTAAGGCTAAATTAACCTGAGCTCAACCCTCTGATATCTATAACACATAGCAGACAGGCTGAGTTAGCTTAGAGGCAGTATGTAAATTATTTATGCAGTACCAAACAGTAATAAAGTCAAAACACAACATAAGAAAAATCTAAATCGAATTCAACTGGAAGTGTAAAGGATCCCTGCCAACCAGGACCCCTTTGCACAAGCTCCTTCCCTAAACTGTACCTTTTGTTCGAGAATTGGCACAACTACTCTACCCCTTTTAAGTCCCTACTAAATGGTACCCTTGGTACCTAGGGCATTCGCGCTGAACAGGGACCCTAAGGGTAGCAGCACAAATTGTGCCATCCTGGGGTCCCTTCACCAAGGCCATGCATGTTGCCATTGCAGCCAGCGTGCCTTGGTGCAGACAAAACCGAAGAGTAAATATGGCACACATCCCTGTATGCCCTGCCCACAAACATTGCATGGGATATAGGTAAAACACCACTCTAGCATGCCTTACCCCTAAGGTAGGTGCACTATAACTCATGCAAGGACATATCTATAATAGTTGCCACTATTACGGGTGCCAACTTTCATCTTAACACCCTCAAGAAAATCAAACCTTTCCTGTCGACCGAAGACTTACAACCTGCAGTACAATCCCTGGTGATCTCACATCTCGAATATGGTTTGGTGACCCTTGCGGGGCTTCCTAATGCGAGCTTGGCCCCTCTAAGAGCCACTCTCCATGCATAGGCCAGGCTCATCACAGGATCCAAAAAACATGATCACATTACACCTGACCTTGTGCAGCTTAAAATAGCTTGCCTCACGCAAAAAGCCTTGCATTACAACACGTCGGCTTATCTAGCAAAGAAGCTCGTTCTTTTTAGCTCCAATCGGAACTTAAGTACGGCCACACTTCTCTTGAAACCACCAAAATTCAAGAAGGAAAGTACGTACAAACGTGATTTCTCCGGCCTGGCACCCAGAATTTGGAACACTCTTCCTTCGGAGACAAGAGCCAATCCCACCATGGCCTATTTCAAGGAACAGGCCAAATCGTTTTTCCTGAATGTTCATTAACTGCATCATTGTGCTCTTTTTTACATGTCCTCTTGCTGACAGACATCTCTCCCAACTTATTGTTCTCCATTTATTTTAGATTTGGTTGCTAATTGTTATTTTTCCCCGAGGGCCCTCATCTATCAGGGTTGTTAATTATTGTACTATGTTGGGTCAAGTTCACTTTTGCTTGTTTTGCTAAATGTTACAGGTTTCATGTTACACCCTAGGAGACATGGATCTAGTGTGGCCTACCACCATGTCCCTGATCTTGACTGTGTACTCCTTGTGTTGTCACTTTACAGACTTCTTCAGTAGCACACGTTACTTACCTTCGGTAAAGATATATCTGTAAGAAACAGTAGTTAGTATTAGATTCATTACTTTAGAATATCCTCAGGCGTCAGTCTGGATCCGGAAACTTTTGCATAGCAGTACCCCTGCGAATTGGTAGGCGTCATATGCGGCTCCGCGTCCGTCGTCGTTGGCGCCGGGATGACGTCGCCGGAGTACTTAGACGCCGCCCTCGCGCACTGACGTCAGTTCTTATACACAGCTTTTCCGCACCAGAAGCACAAGTTACTACTTGTGTAACGATATATCTGAAAGAGACATTAGTTAGTGATAGATTCCTTACCTTAGAATATCCACAGGCGTCAGACTGGATCCGAATTTTTTTTTTGCGTAGCAGTACCCATGCGCATCGGTAGGCGTCGTCTGCGGCTCCGCGTCCGTCGTCGGCGCCGTGATGACGTCGTTGGAGTACTTAGATGCCGCCTCCACGTGCTGACGTCAGTTCTTATACACAGCTTTTCCGCGCCAGAAACGCAGAGCCAAGATAAAAACCAACACTGGTGCCATGAAACTAGGGCCCTGAAAGGGGATGACCTTAACCCTAGATATCGGTTCGCAGAACGGGGAGGATGGGTGGGTCGGTAAGCAATCTATCACTAACTAATGTCTCTTACAGATATATTGTTACACGAGTTGTAACTTGTGCATCTGAAAGAGACACGTTAGTGATAGATTCCTTACCTTAGATTAGATACCCCAGCAATACCAACCCCGGTGGTAGGTCTGCGAACCAATAATCACACCAGAAAGTCCTGGAGGACGGAACGGCCAAAGAAGCCATCCCTCCGGACTTGGCTGTCCAGGCAGTAGTGTCTTGCAAACGTGTGCAGCGAGGCCCACGTAGCTGCCTGACAAATGTCCTGCAAGGGGACTCCCCGGCCAAGGGCAGTAGTAGTCGCCGTGGCCCGAGTGGAATGGGCCCTCAGCCCAACAGGAGGTTCCTTCTTGGCCAAGGAGTAACACGCTTGGATGCACAAGATGATCCACCGAGAGATGGTCCGCTTGTGCACCGTCTGTCCCTTCTTAGCGCCCGCGTAACCAACAAAGAGTTGGTCATCCACCCGGAACTGGCGTACACGATCCAGATAGTAAGATAGCGCACGTATTGGGTCCAGACAGTGGAGCCTCTCCTCCTCTTTCGAGGGATGCGGAGGCGGAAAGAAGGTGGGCAAGGTGATGGACTGCCTGATGTGGAAGGCCGTGACAACCTTGGGCAGGAAAGAGGGTCTTGTCCGCAACACAACCTTGTCCGGATGGACAGAGAAGAAAGGGTGTGTGGAAGAAAGAGCCTGGAGCTCACTTACTCTCCTGGCAGAGGTGATGGCAACCAGGAAAGCAGTCTTCAAGGTAAGAAGACGGAGAGGACAGTTATAGAGTGGCTCAAAGGGAGCACACATTAGATAAGTAAGTACAAGGTTCAAGTCCCATTGTGGCATCACGAAAGGAACAGGAGGAAACATGTGAGTGATGCCCTTCAAAAACCTATTTACAATTGGGGACTTGAACAAAGATGGCTGATCAGGTAGCCTTAAGAAGGAGGAAAGGGCAGAAAGGTAGCCCTTGATAGTGCCCAGAGCAGAGCCCTGCTGGGCAAGAGAAAGAAGAAAGAGGAGAACCTCAGAAAGGGGGGCAGAGAGTGGATCCACATCCTTTGCTGTGCACCATGGCACAAATCTGTTCCACCTGCAGGCGTATACCGACTTTGTGGAGGGACGCCTGGCTGCCAGAATGACATTACAGACTTCAGGAGGCAAGTCAAATAGCCTCAACTGTCGCCGCTCAATCTCCAAGCTTGTAGGTGGAGACTGGACAGGATCGGGTGGAGGACTTTCCCCTGCTGCTGCGACTGAAGGTCCTCCTGAAGAGGCAGACGAATTGGGGGATCGACAGACATGCTGAGTAGCTCTGTATACCAATATCTTCGTGCCCAGTCCGGAGCCACAAGGATAACGTGGGACCAGTCACGCCTGATCTTCTTCAGCACTCTGGGCAGAAGTGGTATAGGCGGAAAGGAGTACATAAGACCGCAACTCCACTCGCGACGAAAAGCGTCTCCGAGCGAGTGCCGCCTTGGAAATTCCAACGCGCAGAACTGATGACATTGTGCGTTCTCTTCTGTGGCGAATAGATCTAACCAAGGCTCTCCCCACTGCTGAAAGAGGCCTTGCGCCACATTCGAGTTCAGACGCCATTCGTGATCCATCATGCACCGACAGCTGAGGTTGTCCGCCCTGGCGTTCAGAGAACCTGCCAGGTGTTGAACTGCCAGGGTCACGCACTGATGTTCCAGCCACTGCCAGAGTAGCTGAGCCTCCTGGCATAGGGTCCACGAACCCACCCCGCCCTGTTTGTTGCAGTACGACAAGGCGGTGGTGTTGTCTGTGAACACCTGCACTACACTCCCCTGGACAGAGGGGAGGAATGCCTTCAGTGCAAGTCGGATCGCCCGCAGCTCCAGAAGGTTGATGTGGAGCTGGGACTCCGCCGGAGACAAGAGGCCTCTGATCTCCGCCTCTCCCATGTGGCCCCTCCAGCCCTGGAGGGACGCATCCGTCACAACTACGTGCTCCGGTTGGGGTAGGGAGAGGGATTTGCCGCTGACCCAATCGAGGTCCGTGAGCCACCACTGAAACTGTCTTGCAGTGCCCTCCGAGATCAAGACATGGTCGGACAAGTTGCCCTGATGCTGGGCCCACTGAAACTTCAGGTTCCACTGCAGAGCCCGCATCCGCCACCGGGCGTGATGCACCAGAAGGATGCAGGAGGCCATCAGCCCCAGAAGCCGCAGCGTCAACCTGACCGAGACTCAGGATAAAGGCTGAAAGATCGTAATCAGAGCCTGAACATCCCGAACCCGCTGTTCGAGAGGATAAACCCGAAACTGCGCCGAGTCTAGAACCGCTCCGATGAAGAGGAGCTTCTGAGAGGGACACAGGTGCGACTTTGGCACATTGATGATGAACCCCAGCAGGTGCAGGAGGTCAGCCATAGTCTGGAGGTGGCTGATGACTGTCTGGGGCGAGCCCGCCTTCAACAACCAGTAGTCGAGGTAGGGGGAAGACTGAAACCCCTAACCTACACAGATGAGCTGCGACCACCGCCATCACTTTCGTGAACACCCCTGGGGCGCTGGTGAGGCCGAAGGGGAGCACGGTAAACTGAAAGGGCTCGTGGCCTACCGTGAACCGCAGGGAACGCCGGTGGGCCGGCAAACGGGGATGTGGAAATAGGCGTCCTGCAAGTCCAACGCTACCATCCAGTCTCCTGGGTCTAGGGCAGCTAGGACCTGAGCCAAAGTCAGCATCTTGAACTTCTCCTCCTGGAGGAAGCCGTTGACGTTCCGGAGGTCCAAGATGGGGCGTAGGCCCCCTTTGCCCTTCTTGGGAACCAGAAAGTAGTGGGAGTAACAACCACACCCTACTTCTGGCCCAGGAACGCGCTCGATGGCCCCCTTGGCCAAGAGGGCCATACTTTCCTTTTGCAGAAGTTGCAAGTGATCCCCCGACACGCGGTGGTACTGCGGTGGCATGGCTGAAGGGGTCGGCTCGAAGGGGAGGGGGTAGCCCGTTCGGACGATTTGCAGCACCCACCTGTCCGATGTGATGGAGCGCCAGTGGAGGAGGTGATGGCGAACCCTGCCCCCCACTGGCGTCAATTGGGCCTGAAAGCTCGGACTAGGAAGGCTTTGAGGCAGATGCTGCGGGGTGGATGTGGACTGGCCGCGCCGTTGTCCCCTGTTATCGCCGCGACGGTAACCACGTCCGCCACCGCGCTGAATGTTAGTCTGCGGCCCGTGGCTGGCAGGATGTGTGGGAGCACCCCTTCCGTGGCCACGAAAGGAGCGCTGGGCAGAAGATTGCTGACGCGGGGCCGACAGGCCCAAGGACTTGGCCGTAGCCCTGGCGTCCTTAAAGCGTTCCAGCGCATGATCTGCCTTGCCACCGAAGAGGTGGCTGCCATCGAACAGCATGTCCATAAGGGTGCTTTGGACATCTGCCGAAAAGTTGGCAGACCTCAGCCAGGCATGGCGGTGAACCGCCACAGACATTGAAATCCTCTTCCTAGCGAGTCCGTGGTATCCAGTCCACATCTGATAAGAGTACCGCGCTGCATCCCTTCCCTCCGCAAGGGCTTGGGCGAGTTTCGCCCGGGCACTCAGGCAGCACGGCCGCAACCGTATCCCACAGAGAGTGGGTGTAACGGCCCAAGAGGCACGCGTGTTGACTGACCGCAACCCCAAACTAAGGGAGGAGACCATCTTCTTTCCGAACTGTTCATACCTTTTGGATTCCCGATCTGGTGGTGCCGTCGGGAATGCGGATTGGGATGTAGAGGCCTGGATAACCAGACTCTCGGGGTGGGGTGGGTGGACAAGAAACTAGGGTCACCTGGAGCTGGGCGGTGGCGCCTAGCGATGTTCCTATCTACAGGAGGTCCTGTAGTGGGCCTGAACCAAGTGCCCAACAGGACGTCTGTGAGAGCCTCATTAAACGGCAGTTGAGGCTCTGGGGAGCTTACCTGCGGTTTAAAGATGTTGGACGCCACTGTTGCGACGGGGAGAAGCTCAAGAGCCAAGGTCTTGGCTGCCCTCATCAGCACCACACTATAAGCTGCCCCCTCCTCCGTAGCCACCGTAGGAAGGGAGACAAAACCAGTGTCTGGGGAGGTATCCAGGCCACTGACCTCCCCTAGTTCCTGTGTCCAGTCCTCATATGACTGGCACTCACGTGCGAGAGCGTCCTCAGACCCCCCCCAGTCTCCCTCGTCGTCCATGTCCTGAAATTCAGAGATAAAGGATAGACCCAGATCCTCGAGGAATTGCTCTTCGGCCGGCGGCGAATGCGGTGTCGAGTGACGCCGCTCCGACGCCGGATCCGGACCGAGGGTAGGACCAGGGACGGCATCGTCCGAGGACGGCGCCGGGGTTGACACCTTAGGGGTCGACGCCGGCGGGGTAGTAAGGCCGACCAGCGGCGACCCGGATCCGGATCCAGTGGGGCCTTGCGGCGTCGGGACCGAAGTCGCCGACGGCGCCGGGTCTGAAGCACCCGGCCCGCTTGGGCTCCCAGTCGGGTCCGCTGGGCCCGAAGGCGCCGCGGAGCCCGACGGAGGAGAGAGCGACCTCATGGCCATGAGGAAGGCATCGATCTCCTCCGGCGTCGCGTTCTGCCCAGGGACCGGCAGGTATGGAGCAGGCCGCGATGCCTGCGCCGGCAGAGCCGGTGTCACCCGAACCCCCGGCCGCATCGCGCGAGCGTCGGGGGGAGTCAGAAGAGCGATGTCACCTCTTCGACTTCTTGTGCCTCTTACCTGAGGACTTGGAGCCCGAAAAGTGTTGTCGACTCGCCGAGCTGTGATGACTCCGGCCCCGTGACCGCCGGAGCTCGAGGCGCTTGTGGGACAACTTCCGCCTAGCCTTCGACGTCAAGGCCCGGCAGTCGGGGCATGACTTGTCATCGTGGTCGGGCCCCAGGCAATGTAGGCACCGGCGGTGGTGGTCGGTAACTGACTTCAGTCGGTTGCAATCAGCACAGGGCTTGAACCCGGGCATCCCTACCGGCACCGATGTAGTCATAGACTCGAAACGGATCGAAAAAGCTTAGTCAAAAAGTGACTAAAGGGTACCACTTTCTCCGGACCTGCGCTTGCTGGCGCGGAAAAAAGAAGAACTGATGTCAGCGCGCGAGGGCGGCGTCTAAGTACTACGACGACGTCATCCCGGCGCCAACGATGCCGACGACAGACGCGGAGCCGCAGACGACATCTACCGACGCACAGGGGTACTGCCACGCAAAATGTTCCGGATCCAGTCTGACGCCTGGGGATATTCTAAGGTAAGGAATCTAATACTAACCTGTTTCTTTCAGATATCATGTGTTTCTTCACTTATGATTAATTATTACACTACAACGCAGCAAGTGCACAACCTAGAGGTCGCCGGACACTGCGCACCCAGCCTACACTCCAGATGCCGGTGTGATTCATAATGGACTATGTGCTCAGCAACTGCGACTGAAGCGTCCTTGCCTGGTTCTGGAGGTGCACTGGGGTGCCACAGCGCACAGTTAGGTAACCACTAAGATATGTGAACACTTTTACTTCTTTTCTTAATGCCAATGATCTCCAACAACACTGCCACAAACCCACACACCACAAAGACGCCACCACTCTGGATCTGATAATCTCCAACTCCCCTTAACTAAAGACATATGACCCCCATCCCAGTCGACTGGTCTGATCACATGCAGATTCTGTTCTCCCTATCCAGCTCTAATACTAAAACATATGGGCAACCCAAGAAAGAGAAAATATGGTTCAGGGACACATCCTACCGCGACACAGAAGCTATGGCCATCATGGCCCTTCCCACCCTAATTTCAATTACACCTCACCTAGATATCAACGAGGCCAAAGACCAGTACAGCTCCTGTATGGAATACCTTATCGTCAAATATGCACCACTGAAGTGCAAACTATCCAGACAAAAAACCCTCTAGGCCTCGGTTCTCAAAAGAACTTTATGAAGAAGGAAAGCTTATCAGAAAGTGTGAGAAAGAATGGAAACAAGCGTCATCTCACCCGAGTATGACTAAGCTTCGCAAAGCAAGAAAACAATACAAAGATTGAATCCTCAGAGCCAAATCCTCCCATATTAGAGCCCTCTTAAAATAAAGAGACCGAAGCACCTGTTCCAGATCATCTTACAGACTACAAACTCTTCCACCACTTCATCTGTGGCCCGCTGCAACAAATTTGTGGATTTCTTTGATAAAAAAGTTAGAAACATCCATATCTTGCTACCCCCCAATGACTTTCTAGAAACAGAGATTCTACCATGCAAGGCACTACAATCATGGTCATCTTTCTCTCCAATTTCTGAACAGGACCTACAATGGACAATCTCGAAAGTAAAACCATCAAACCAGCTACAGGACGCCATTCCAGGCTCTATCAGCAAATCTCTTGCCACACACCTACTCCCCATATGGACCACCATGGTCAACGCCTCTTTCAGACAGGGCCTCTTCCAATAAAGACTCTTTCTCGATCCAGAGAACCCGAACAACTACCGCCTAGTCTCTACACTCCCATTTTTAGACAAAGTCAACGAAAGTTGCGTAGCGATCCAACTCGTCTCACACATTCAAACTAACAACCTCCTAGACTTTCTCTAATTAGGTTTCTGCCTGGGTTATAGTACAGAAACTGCAATCCTCCAAATAGTCGATGACTCCATCAGAATTCCCGACTCCGGTAACTCCTGTCTCCCGGATTTATCATCTGCATTGGACACTGTCAACCATCAAGACCTGCTTCGTACTCTAAAACAACGCATGGGACATAGAGGCACTATCCTCAACTGGTGCTCTTCATACTGCTCTAAAATTGTGAAAATGGGCAACTCGTTCCCTAGACCGGTCAGTGTTCTAGGGGTCCCTCAAGGCTTGATCCTCCCCACAACCCTTTTTAACCTCTACCTCGAACCACTGTGTGATTCTCAGGAACCTTGGAATTCTCTTCCACCTCTACACCAATGAACGCCAAATAGACATGATAATCTCATCCTTAGAAAACGTTGCCTTGCTTTCAAAAACACTCTAATGTTTCAAAACTGGATATCCAACCACCATTTAAAACTCAACCCAACTAAAACAGAATTTCTTTTGATCTTGCCTCCGAAAGCAAAAACTCCAGAACCAGAATGATGGCTAACCTTCCCGCAGTGGAAGGCTGCCCCGCTGTTGTCCAAAGTGTCAAAACACTTGGCATCACCTTTGATAATCATCCCAATCTTCACAGCCACATCAAAGACATGGCCAACAGTGCCCAAACCCCACTGAGGCAACTTTGGGGCATCAGACAATTGATTCCAGAACAAGATCTTAAAACAGTGATGCAGTCTCTTGTTCACTCAAGACTAGACTACGGAATTGCCCTCTTCTCAGGCATTCCAAAAGTTCACCTAGACCCACTGAGAGCAACACTACATGATGCTGTTTGCTTTGTTTTAGGTCTCAAAGAAATGTGACCACATTTCCCCTGCCCTACTACCGCGCCAATGGCTCCCCATTGAAGTGCTAACTCAATTCAAAATTGCATGCATTACCCATAGAGTGCAGCACTCCTCTTCACCCTCCTATCTAAACAAGAAACTGAATATCTCCGGAGCAAATGGGGGTCCAGAAATGCCCCATCACTGCTCCTGGAACCCCCCACGTTCCGTCGAGAACGATACATGAACCAGGCTTTCTGTACTGCCACTGGAATCTACAACTCTCTGCCTCCCTCCCTCCATCTAACCACCAACCGAATCATGTTCAAAAAGGACCTCAAGCTCCTCCTATTTGATAGACATCTTGGTTAATCACCATCGAACAAACTTAAGTACTCTCTCCATTGTGATTTGAACTACCTTCGTTATATGACTTCCCCATAAGAATCGATGCTTTAACGGAATAGGTCCTCTGCCCAACCTCAGTTAACTGTCTCTTGTGGTAACTCCTGCACACATCCATCCATGTAAATGTAGGAGTTAAATTACTATTACTGTAACCCATGTATCCAGTTTGCTGTAAAGTGCTCCGATGCCTTCAGGCCATGTCCCGCCATATAAAATTGCAAAAAATAAATACAATGGCTAATTTTTCTGAACTAATTTTTCATGTCTTAATTCCTTGTCTTCGACCGAACAAATGCGTACTCACTGCTTACATCGATTTACTTAATAAGGGGTCGCCCTATGGAATGTGCTGGGATCTTAGCTCATTTGGCTTGAATTCCACACTACAACTGGATGATTGACAAAATACACTTAATATTTGAAACATTAAAACACTGGAATGAAATTCCTAAGGCTTCCATCACAGAGTGTACTAATCCTTTAAAGTCGTGTGAGTGGTCGCTTAAAGTAAACTGGAGCCTGTACAATCGTCCCTTGTATCTCCCAGGACAATGGGCTCGCCGTCTTAGGGAGCCGGTGAAGAGGCAGTAAGGAAACAAGCTGTCTATTAGGGGCCAGGTCCACCTCCTCCTGCCATGCCCTGTCAATCAGCACGCGGCCGCTTCCATTAGGGCCGCCACCAGTGCAGACTTGACTGCAGAGTAATGTGTCTGCGTTTACTGTACGGCTCCCAGATGGAGTCAGTGTTTGTTTAAAGGGGACTGCCTTTAATAACCAACTGGAGGCCAAAAGGGAGCGTGTGACACAAAACCAGCCTGAGTGGGTTGTGTTAAGTTTCCAAGGGCCCCCAGTCCATCGCCAGAGAACCTTTACTACAATGGGCACACAAACATTCTTGCACCAGTGCTCACTGGCACGCATTACTCGAGCACTGACCTTATAATAGTACTGAGACGAGGAAGCGAGAAAGGCACATAGTGGAAATGTTTTACAGGTAAAAAGTAAAACAATCACTATGTGGGTACATTTCAATTAACAGCCTTTGGACTACTAGAAAACAAGCTAGAAAAACTATCGAACAATCGTGTAACTATTTTAACAGCCCTAGTGTTTATAACACCGGGCTCCCCTCATATACAAGTGAGTGGGCAGTAGATCTGAGGACCAGCAGCGACACAAAGGCTTTTTTTTTCTACGCCACGTCGCTCATTTAATGTTGACGAGAGAACTTTTCTTCGGGTCTAGTGGTGCTTAATATGAGCCAGTGGGGACTATTTTTCGGTACTGGCACTTTTTTTCCCTCATCGACATTTCCAGGAAAGCAAGATAGGGAATAACAAACAGGGGGAAAGAACGATGGAAACCCCGTATCAAGAGGAGAAACTCGGAACCTGCAAGAGCGAGAAGAGATATAGGAACGGGGCCGGGGCTGTCTGGTACCCACATGCAACAGCCCCGGCCGCGCGCCACTGAGCACCGGCGTCCTTCATTAAACCATGGCTAATATATGTATTTACTGACACATTGCCAAACCTTGCAGCATTGCCCCTTCTGAGCGTTTTAGTTTGCGATATGGTGAACTAAGCTTTAAAGAAGGGCGGCTGGAAATAAGACGAGGAAGGGATGGGGTGAAAAATGAAACTATATGAATAAAAAGCATCTTAGACACCGATGCTTGTATTGTTATTTTACATGCTTCTGCCGTTTCCAAGACCTGTAAATAACAGATATCACTATTGAACTTTTTAATGGTACTCAATTTACCTACCTCAGAAAGATGGAAGGCTGAGCCTGCTTTCCACATTTTGTAACAATAGCCTTCAACTTTCACTATCTTGTCTATTAAATGTCATGAAGAGTGAACCGTGAAGGTATTCAAGAAACAGAAGATTGCAAGACATGTTTGTGATTAACAGTCATATCATTTTCGGAACTGATATGTCCTCAAGGATTTTTCGAATGCCATGAATTTTGGAATGAATCTCAGTTCCTGTGACCGAGATTTTCATGGATCTGGGCCTGTAGCTTACATGTAACCTCTAAAATGTGCATTGATTGGTTTAAGAATCAAGATAGGTAGGTACATCTTAGGCGTCTTGAAGGTTCAGACTCGCTGATCTATGGTTCAGCCGTCTTTGATTACAGTTAACACTAGGCCTGGGATAAAACAAAGAGGGTTCTCATAAGGCAAGAGTCGTACTTGTGTATTTTTGACGAGTAGCTTGACAGCCTTATTTGTAACAAGTTTGTCTTTATATTTAATGCACACACACGGATACATATATGAATTCATGCCAATCGAGTGAACAATAAAAGTGGCTCCATAATACACAACTGTCATAATAAAAGCACATTCACACATTTATTACTACTGAGTAAAG
Organism: Lissotriton helveticus; assembly: GCF_964261635.1. NCBI lineage: Eukaryota > Metazoa > Chordata > Amphibia > Caudata > Salamandridae > Lissotriton > Lissotriton helveticus. The sequence continues at coordinate 285,705,459 of NC_136062.1, forward strand.
GTAAAATTCGGGTATAGCAAAAGCAACAGAAGAAAAAGCTATTTTACCTAGGGAAACAACTCTCTTAATAGTCAGAGGGCCTTTTTACTTTGATTTGATAATACTGAATAACATTAACCAGAACTGTGCTACATTTGAATACACTTATGGCTATTTTACAGAGTGGACCCTAGCCTACATGCGTTAGCAGTATTACTGGACGCAGAAAGGGAATTTGACGATGTAGACAGTGGGACTTTATGTGGGAGGTATTGCCAATATTGGGACATGGTGCATATTTTTCTAAAATCAATTAACCTCTGATATAAAAACTGTTATGCATTAGTAATGGCGAATAGAGTAAATAGCTTCATAATTAATAGAGGCAAACAACAGGGTTGCCCCTTGTACCCTTTAAGCTTTGCTCTATCTATTGAGCCGCTGGCATTCTGTGGCTGCGGGAACCCATACCCACTCAAATAATGGTATAAATGTGAGGGGTTGATCCCTACTAACATCATTGTACGCCAATGATATTATCTTATTTGTTTAAAAAAAGGCGAACTCAGGCCTATTATTAGTGTCAGTCAGTCAGTCAAACAAAACTTTATTTGATTTGTTAAAACCTTAAAAGTACATTCCACATTCCGTGATAAGAGAAAGGACAACAGCAAAACATGGTAATATTCAACAAGAAAGAGAGCAGCAGCATAACAAGATAATATTAGAGCCACAATTACACCTCAAAATACTTAAAATTAACTTCTCTTGTTCCTTTTAAAACGGGAGTATTATAACATTATTTGTTAAAATCGCTAAAATTTCCTCTTTATACCTTCTTCAGAATGCAGTTTGTCCCTTAGTATCTCTACCTTTATTCAGGGATAAGGGCTACACTATACATGTTCTACTGCGCCTTTGAGGAACCACCTAACTTTATTCATATATTTCCCCAACGCGCAGGCTATATCTAAAGTCTCCATTTCCACCAAAAGAGAGGCAGCTTGCATTCTGTACATAATCTTATATTTTTTAAAAATCGGACATAAAAACTCCTTTCGAAAGTCTAAAAATCTCGTACAATCTAATAGAATATGTGACATATCACAAGTGGTTCCTAAAGTGCAAGTGCATTTCCCATTACTTCCTATCATTGAATTTCGAACCCCATTATTTGCATAGCATGGGTTTATGCCAATTCGCATTTTCAGGACTTCTCGCCTCAGACTATGGCTGGGTAACCGATCCACGTAAGGGAAGTGTTGACTGCTCTCCCAAGCCACTTTCATATGTGCTACCGAGGACTTTTGAGCAAGGTATTCCCGGTCATAACTACGGGACATATTGACCCCCTGAGTCTTTAATTCTTTTTTCCCAAATATTATGGGGTCTTGCGGCAGACATACCTTCAGATCTAGCACCCCATAAGCCTTGCTTATTGAGGCTCTTACCTCTTTTGCCCAGGGGAGCTCACTATTGATAATTTCCTCCTTAGCCCATTGGGAGATTTTAGCAATTTCCCCTACTCCCAACCGCTGCCAGAAGCGTACAAGGCTCATACAAACTGTAATAGCCCAGGAGGTTATTCCCAGCTCCAGTCGTGCTGCCTGCACCATAGAGGATTTTGGCAGAGCGAATAAGCTTTTTAATATATTTCCCTCTTCACTATCCCAGGAGGTCTTGCCACTGAGATAAATAACCTCGGCTCCATACAGAAATTGTGGGGGGACCATTGCTTGATAGGCTTTTAAGACCGGTCCATCTGACCTTTCACCATAGGTGTTATTAAAGCTTTTTAGGCCTTTGACCGATGCCAGTGCCCTTATTTTTAATGCTTGCAGGTGTGTATGCCATTTCAGGTTACCTGAGAACCACATTCCCAAATATCTATAGTTGGTCACCCTCTCAAGCAAGGTTGTGCCAAGATACCATGAGAACTTCACTTTCCTTCTCCCAAAACATACTATTTTGGTTTTATCCATATTTACCACTAGTTTTTTACTCGTACAGTAATCTTTAAACCTATTGAGTTTTCTCTGGAGGCCTATCTCCGTTTGATCCATTATTACTAGGTCATCGGCATAAAGGAGGCACGATATGTGCCTTCCTCCCAACTTCGGGTTCGCCCCTCTGACATCTCTTAATACTTGGGGTAGGTCAGCTAAAAACAGGGCGAACAGCAGGGGGGCTAGAACGCACCCCTGTCTTAAGCCGTTTCCAATAGGGATTCTCCTGGTCAGTCCTCCATCCGTGTCCAATATTATCTGTGCCCAATTTTCTGTATGTAATGCTTGGACAAGGGCCAGCAGGTCATCCTGTAGTTCATACCCTATTAGTGTTGACCACAGCTGATCCCTGTCCACAAGATCAAAGGCTGCACGGAAGTCAACGAAACAGCAGAATAGATTACTCATCTGATCAATTGACTTCCGTGCGATGGACCACACAGCAAAACAATGGTCAATCGTTGAGTGGCCTTCTTTAAACCCCCCCTGCTCTGGGGGTATTATCTGTTTGTCTTCCACCCACTCCTTTAGAATCCCTAGGATTACCTTAGAAAAAACCTTTTCGCCTATATCCAAGAGGTTTATTAAGCGGTAATTTTTAGGGGTGTTTACATCACCTTTTTTATGGATTGGCCTAACAATAGCCCCTTTCCAATTTGCAGGGAATTCACCTGAATTTAGGATCCATAAAAACATATTTGAAAGGAACTCTGCCCACCATTCTATGTTTGCTTTTATTATAACAGCTGGCAGGTTATCAGGGCCGGCTGCCCGTGTTAGGTTTAGTCTAGATATTATGGTTCTAATTTGATCTGGGAGAAAATGGGTTTTTAATTATTCACTTATTACTGGCCAGGCATTTACCATTATTCCCTCCCTCATTGGCCATTTCCCATAGATTTCCTCTAGATAGGCCAGCCACTTATCCTCTGGTACTGCGCACTGCATGGTCCCTTGTGCTTTCCCCATACAGTCCTGTATTAGCCTCCAAAAGCCTTTCACATTTTTGTCTTCAATTGTCACGAGTAAATTATCCCAACATTTGTCCTTAAAACACCTTTTTTTATCTCTAATAACTGACTTATATTTTAGCTTCATTTTTTTGAGATCTGATACCACTACCTCACTATAGTTACCTCTGAGTCGTCTTTCTTGTTTCCTAATACCGGCCTTTAATTTCCGGCATTCGGCATCAAACCAGTGTTTGTTATTATTAGGGTATAATGTCGCATTATTTACTGGTTTTTGGTTATTGCACTTTAACTTAATCCGGGGGCATTCCACCAATTGCCTTATTATGCCCTCGTACCAGGCTATACTTCCTTCTGGTACAAGGTTACCCAAATTCACAGTTAACTGATATGCACTTAGTTTCTGTATATATTCCTCGGTGATTCGTGTTGTTAACCGCTTGGGGTATTCTACATCTACTGATAACACTTTTTGTCTTTGCGGGTGGCTATTTACCTGAAGTTCAAACTGCAGTGGATAGTGATCACTACCCTCCACCCCCAAAATTTCGAACTGCTTGATACAGTGGAAATGCCAGGCCTGTATAAATACATAGTCTATGGGGCACATTTGTTGCCCTACCTTAAAGGTACGCTTCGCAGGCCTGTCTGCTTCCTTTCTACCGTTGGTACATACAAATCCCATAACCCCCAACAGTTGCCCGAGCTTATCATCTTTACTTGAGGTTTCACAGCTGGGGAATTGTGCCTGCTCTATTTTATATGCATCCAACAAGTCCTTCAACCAAGAATCCATTGATTTAGGATTCAATTTATGGTTGAAGTCTCCCAATATTACGAGCACATCCTTTGGAAACCGGTTACACACCCCATCTAGGTCAGTTTTTAAGTGTTCCAAGTCTGCCTTATATTCATTTACTTTCCCTTTCTTTCCCCTATTATTAGTGATACTATCAGATTTGGTGGATATTTGGGTCTTCAAATAAACAAAGATAAATAGGAAATCTTCCAGCTTATGGAAAGTGCAACTCCTTGGCCTAATGAATACCCATTACAATGGGAAGCAGAGGGAGTTAAATCTCTAGGTGTACACGCAACCAGATATTGTTTAAAACACTGGTAGACAGACGGTTGAATATTTGGGAGGGTCTCACTGATCAATATGGCTATTATCCCAAATTTCGATATTTATTTGCATACATTGCAGTGCCTTTTCAATACAGTTTGTTTAAACAATTACAACAGCTTTTAACTAAAATTATATGGGGTGGGCAGCAACCACACATACAATGGGTGGTTCCCACCCAGCAATGGATAGAGGATACCTGGCAGTACCATACCCAAACCTTTATTACCGCTGTGCTCAAGCCCACCATGCTAAGCATTGGTTCCATGGAGCTAAAGCGCTGGCGCATATTACGGTTGAAAAAACTCTTGCACGACCAGACTCGTTACTAACAGTTGTGACACAACAGTAAGAAAGATGAGGTAGATGCGATAGAGACAACAAGTTGGGCATGGTGTAAGATTGTCGGCAGGTTGGGGCTGGATAGGCCGTATTCACCACTCTTGTCGAACAAGTTACTTACATTCTGTAATGTTCGTTCTAGTAGAAACTCTGTCGAACTGCAGATTCCTCACCTTAGAATATTATACAGACGTCAGACGGGATCCGGTAAATCTTGAGCAGTACTTCTGTGTGCGCAGACAGGTGCATCGATCAGCTTCACATCAATGTCGTGCATGTCAGAAGTGATGTCGCCGTGCCCATATAAGAGCTACCCCAGCACACTGACATCAGTTTCTTTTGTGAATATTTTCCCCATAAAACACAGGCCCACTTAAAAAATAATGTTGAACCAGTGTGCAGGTCTAATGGGATCTTTTAACTTAAGAGCCCAGTTCGCAGTTCTGGTTAGAGTTTCTACCAGAAAAAGAGTTACTGAAGGCAAGTGACTTGTTTTCCTGATAGAGACTTCTAACTGCATAGTCCTCATTTTAAAACAGATACCAAAGTAATACCTCCCCAAAGATGGGTCTGCAAACTGGCCTAAATCAAAAAGTCATAGAGGACAGAGAGGGGAAAATGGCCATCTCAACGGACCTAGCTTCCAATAGTAGTGCTTCATGAACGTGTGGAGTGCCACACAAGTAGCGGCTTGGCTGATGTCCAGGAAAGGTACCTGGCATGCTAATGCAGTAGCAGTGGCCTTAGCCCTGGTGGAATGGGCCCACCAGATCTCAGGAAGCTGCTTCTTAGCTAAAGCCCTATCACGAACAAAGAAAATGAGTACGGAGGAATTAATATTTTATTTATTTTGTCAAAGGGCACAATCAATTACCCTGACGTTAGTACATAATTCAACCGGAATCTCTTATCTGAATTAATTCACAGCACACATATGCCATGGGACCGATCTTTGAACAAAAATCATTCCCAAATTCATAAACATAAGAACATGCAAAAATACATGTACATTTAACACAACAAAAAAACAAATAATAATAAACCAAACTCTATGTTATCAATGCCCAAAATAGGTTTTTGATGACTAGTGTTCATACGCTAAATCTGGGTGATACACTCAGAGGTAGTCTTAAAAGCACATGAGATATAACACCTCTCTATCCTTTACTCTAAGGGTGCTTAAGGTATTACATTTATACTTTTTAATTTTCATAGAGACTCCTCTATGGAAAGTTGTCCACGCAGACGCGTTTCAGCCTTCAATTTCTTCTGGCCTCTTCAGGACAAGGGCAATGGAACCAGTCACTCACAACTGGAATATAACGTACCGGTCGCAATGAAAGCACCATCTTCGTAGGGACTACACTCTCTGAATCCAAACAACTTCGAGTTGAACCTCAACCCCAGTTACAATCACCTCGCTCGATGATAATATGCTCCTAAAGAGCCTTTCTGTCCCTCATTCCGACACGGTTTCCCTATTTGGTGAAGCAGTCTGCTTAAACAGAATTCTCGGTACTCTCCGGTGGCGTTTCCACCTGTGCCAGAACCACGTCGGTGGTTCCCACATCCTCGGCCGGGCTGAGGTTGAACAGCTTGCGCGGGCCTGTGGCTCTGAAAAGAACATGTTAGGGCAACATCTACGTGGCCACAAAAGGGGCGAAAAGCAGACCGTGCAGGAAATGTGTGGAGAGGCCCAAGGACTTTACCATAGCCCGAGAGTCCTTGAAGCACTCTAGCGCAATGTCTGCTTTGTCGCTGAACAGGCAACTGCCATCAAAAGGCATGTCCATCAAGGTGTACTAAACATCCCCAGAAAAGCCAGTCGTTATCAACCCAGAGTGACGCACAAGTTACTTACCTTCGGTAACGCAATATGTATAAGAAACAGTAGTTAGTGTTAGATTCCTTACCTTAGAATATTCCCAGGCGTCAGGCTGGATCCAGAAAGTTTTCGTCAGCAGTACCCTTGCGCATCGGTAGGCGTCGTCTGCGGCTCCGCGTCCGTCGTCGTGATCGCCGGGATGACGTCATCAGAGTACTTAGACTCTGCCCTTGCGCGCTGACGTCAGTTCTGTACATAGCTTTCCGCGCCAGGATCGCAGAGCCATGCAAGAAACCGACACTGGTGCCATGAAACTAGGGCCCTGAAAGGGATGACCTTAACCCTAGATATCGCCTCACAGAACGGGGAGGATGGGTGGGGCGGTAAGGAATCTAACACTAACTACGGTTTCTTACAGATATATCGTTACAGAAGGTAAGTAACTTGTGCATCTGAAAGAAACACCTTACCTTAGAATAGATACCCCAGCAATACCAACCCAGGTGGTGGGTCTGTGAACCAAGCTCACATCAGGATATCCTGGAGAACGGAACGGCCGAAAAAGCCATCTCACCGAACTTGGCTGTCCAGGCAGTAGTGCTTAGCAAATGTGTGCAGCGAGGCCCACGTAGCTGCCTGATAGATGTCCTGCAAGTGGACTCCCAAAACCAGGGCAGTAGTAGCCTGTCAGGACTAGGGCGGCTTGCGGTCTAGGGCCCGTCCCATCCTGTAGGCACATACGCCTGTTCCTGTGCGATCAACCTTTATGTGGTAAAAGTCATAGAGTAGCCCCTGGAGGATTGTAGTGGCGAAAATGTTTAAAGATGCATGTTCTTTTGTCCTAGTATGTTTGTTCTCTTTACTAACCTTTTTCCCACTCAGGATGCGTGAGATTTGGCATCTCACGCGAGATGAGTGAGATTTGGCATCTCACGCGAGATGGGTGAGATTTGGCATCTCACGCGAGATGCGTGGGATTTGGCATCTCACGCGAGATGCGTGGGATTTGGCATGGGCGTGCCTACGATGACGTCAGCGGCCGCGCCCAGTTCCCCGTGCTCACTATTCAGCATCTCTTGGTGAAGGAGGAAGAGGATCTTGGGGCTCCGTTTCTCGGTGAGGCCAGCCTTCTTCTTTTGATCGGTGGAGAGTGCTGGGTGCCTGAAAACTGCTACCACGCTCGCTGAGCTGCAGGAGGAGTTTAGAATCTGCTGAGGCTTCTCTTCTTGATCGGCTCCCGGTGAGGCTAGCTTTTGGGGGATTACCTGTCACTAACCCAGATTCAGAAGTAGAGTAGGTCGTACTCTACAGGTAAGATTGCGAATCTTGTTAAAAACATTTCAGTGAATTATTAAGAACATTCGTTTTGATTCTCAAGATCATTACCTTATTCACAAGTGTGAATCTTGTTCAGTAGAAATTCTATGCATGTTTTCTCCAGCTCATTTTCATATTCGCGAGTGTGATTCTTGTTCTATAAGTAGTTCCATGATTGTTTAGGTGATTGAAAACCTAGTCATAGAAAGTCCTAAACTAAATTCTGCCGCTTATGCCTTTGAGCAGTTGATACTGAAGTGAAGTATTATCGCCACATTATAGCGGATCTAAGAAAGGTCAACTAAGAGTCTGACTGTCTGAATAAACGCAAGCCACGAAGCTCTTAAGCTTAGATAGAAGGACAGAATCTGATGTCCTAGTTTACGTCTTTGTGCAAAGGAAAGTGCGTGTATTTTTGTTTGTGAGTAACTTTTCCTTTTCAGATCTCCTAGCCGCCGTGGTCCGAGGGGAATGGGTGCGCAGCCCCACAGGAGGCTCCTTTTTTGCCAAGGAGTAGCAAACCTTGATGCACAAGACGACCCACCGAGAGGTGGTCTGTTTGTGCACCGCTTGTCCCTTCTTAGCGCCCACGTAACCAACAAAGAGCTAGTCGTCCACCCAGTACTGGCGTGTGCGGTCTAGATAGGAGAGCGCACGTTTTGGGTCCAGACGGTGGAGCCTCTCTTCCTCTTTCAAGGGATGCAGAGGCGGAAAGGTAGGCAAGGTGATGGACTGCTCGATATGAAAGGCTGTAACCACCTTGGGCAGGAAAGGAGGACGAGTCCTCAGAACAACTTTGTCCGGATGGACAGAGTGGAAAGGAGGTTTAGAAGATAGAGCCTGGAGCTCGCTCACTCTCCTGCCAGAGGTGTTGGCAACCAGGAATGCAGTCTTAAGAGTCAGGAGACGAAGATGACAGTTATGAAGTGGCTCAAAGGGAGCGCACATCAGATAAGTCAGAACAAGGTTCAAGTCCCACTGAGGCATCACGAAGGAATCGTGGTTCGTGAGCCACCACTGCAACTGACTCGCAGTGCCCTCCGAGATCAGGACATGGTCGGACAGGTTGCCCTGATGCTGTGCCCACTGAAACTTCAGGTCCCACTGCAGAACCCACATCCGCCACCTGGCGTGATGCACCAGAAGGATGCAGGAGGCCATGAGCCCCAGGAGCCGCAGCGTCAACCTGACCAAAACTCGGGATAAAGGCTGAAAGATCGGAATCAGAGCCTGAATATCCTGAGCCCGCTGTTCGGGAGGATAAACCCGAAACTGCGCTGAGTCCAGAACCGCTTCGATGGAAAGGAGCTTTTGAGAGGGGCACAGGTGCAACTTCGGCAAGTTGATGGAGTACTCCAGCGAGTGCAGGATGTCGGCCGTAGTCTGGAGGTGGGAGACGACTGTTTGGGGCGAGCCCGCCTTCAACAACCAGTCGTCGAGATAGGGGAAGACTGAATCCCCTGATCTGCGCAGATGAGCTGCGACCACCGCCATCACTTTCGTGAACACCCGAGGGGCACTGGTGAGACCGAAGGGGATCACGGTAAACTGAAAGTGCTTGTGGCCTACCGTGAACCGCAGGTAGCGCCGGTGGGCCGGCAGGACGGGGATGTGGAAATATGCGTCCTGCAAGTTCAACACTACAATCCAGTCTCCAGGGTCTAGGGCAGCTTGGACCTGAGCTAAAGTCAGCATCTTGAACTTCTCCTTCCAAAGGAAGCCGTTGACGCTCCGGAGGTCCAAGATAGGGCGTAGGCCTCATTTGCCCTTCTTGGGTACCAGAAAGTAGTGGGTGTAGCAACCATGTCCTACTTCTGGCCCAGAAACGCGCTTGATGGCCCACTTGGCCTCCTGCAGAAGTTGCAAGTGATCCCCTGACATGCTGTGGCATGGCTGGAGGGGTCTCGTCGAAAGGGAGGGAGTAGCCCCTTTGGAAGATTTGCAGCAACCACCTGTCTGACGTGATGGAGCGCCAGTGGAGGAGGTGATGGTGGACCCTGCCCCCCACTGGCGTCGAATGGGCCTGAAAGCTCAGACTAGGAAGGATTTGAGGCAGATGCTGCTGGAGTTGATGTGGACTGACCTTGCCGTTGTCCCCTGGCACCGCCACGGCGGTTACCACGTCCGGCGGCCGCGTTGCGGCTGGTTATGCGGCCTGTGGCTGGCAGGACGTGTGGGGCGCATCTTCATTGGCCACGAAAGGGGCAAAAAGCAGAAGTCTGCTGGCGCTGGCCTGACAGGCCCAAGGACTTGGCTGTAGCCATGGAGTCCTTGAAACGCTCAAGCGCACTGTCTGCTTTGTCGCCAAAAAGGCGAGGGCCATCGAAGGGCATGTCCATGAGCGTGGCCTGGACATCCCCTGAGAAATAGGCGGACCTCAGCCAGGCGTGGCGGCGAACTGCCACCGTCGTGGAAATCGCCCTTCCCAGCGAGGCCGCATCCCACCCCTCAGCAAGGACTTGGGCGAGCCGTGCCCGGGCCTCCTCCGCAACCTTGTCCCACAAAGAGTGGGTATAACGGCCCAAAAGGCAAGCGGTGTTGATAGACCGCAACCCCAAACTTAATGAGGAGGACAGTTTCTTCCCAAACTGATCAAACCTTTTGGATTCCCGATCCGGGGGAGCGGTCGGGAATGCAGTCTGGGACGTAGAAGCCTGGATCACCAGTCTCTCTGGGGTGGGGTGCATGGACAGAAAGCTAGGGTCGCCCGCAGCCAGGTGGTGGCGTCTGGCCACGTTCCGATCCTCAGGGGGCACTGTGGAGGGCTTGGACCAGGTACCCATCAGAACGTCCGTGAGGGCCTCATTGAATGGCAGTAGAGGCTCCGAGGAGCTTACTAGCGGCTGAAGCACCTCAGTGAGGAGGTTTGTCCTCACGGCCACAGCAGGGAGCTCAAGAGCCAAGGCCTTGGCAGCCCTGCGCAAGATCACACCATAAGTAGCACCCTCCTCCATAGCCACGGAGAGAGGAGAGATGAATCCAGTGTCAGGCGAAGTATCCAAACAACTGGCCTCCCCTAGCTCATCTCCCCAGTCCTGGCTCAACTGGCACTGCTGTGCCAGAGGGTCCTCAGACCCTTCCCAGTCCTCCCCTTCATCCGTGTTGTGGTAAACAGGCTGGAATGACGGAGCTGGTCGTAGGTGAAGGCCTCGCCCATCGACGCCGGAGCAGCGCTGTTCCGACGCCAGACCCGGACTGAAACTGGGGCCGACGTCGTCTGAGGACGGCGCTGGGAGCGACACCATCGGGGTTAGCGTCGTGAGGTCAACTGGCATTGACCGAGATCCAGGGCTGGATCCCACGGGGACCTGCAGCGCCGGGACTGAAGTCGACGTTGGCGCCGGGGCCGAAGCACCTGACGGCGCCGGGGCCGGACCCGCCGGCCCGCCAGGGCCCCAAGTCGGGTCTCCTGGGCCCGAAGGCGCGCCGACAGGCCTCGACGGAGGGAACTGAGTCCTCATGGCCACGAGGAAATCACGTATCTCCTCCGGCGTCGCCCGCAGGCCAGGGACCGGAGGGTATGGGCCAGGGAGCGACGCCTGCGGCTCCGATGGAGCCGCGCGGACGGTGTTGCCCGAAACCTGAGCCGAAACCTGAGCCACGTCTGAAGAGCGATGTCGCCTATTCGACTTCTTTTTCGACTCAAAAGGAGAACAAATGAGAAATGGGAGGATAGGATCAGACTGAGGACCCACTGGGACATCACAAACAGGATAGGAAAAGAAAATGTGCAAACCTTCCAACTGGTGACTTGACAGGAAGGGTTGATCCGGCAACTTAAGGAAAGCTGAAATAGCGGGCTATTAACCCTCAACAGTGCCCAGGGCAAGGCCTTCCCAGACTAAAGATAAAATAAACATAAAATAAAAGGGGTCCACGTGACATTAGGAGCATTACGCTACAAACGTATCCCAACGGCAGGTGTATATAGTCTGGAGAGGAAGATCAAAAACCTTCCACTGTCACCACTCAAATTCCATGCAGAAGGTGGGGAATGCACAAATTCGAGTTAAGGACTTTGCCCTGTTGCTACGACAGGAGATCCTGCAGAAAGGGGCAGCCCGACAGGGGGACTGATGATAATGCTCAGGACTTTGGAATGACATGGGCCCAGTCTGCTTTGTTCTTCGTGAGAATTTGGGGTAGGAGTGGTATCAGCGGGAAGGCTTACAGGAGTCCCGAGTTCCACTCTTTCTGCTTTGGAAACTCCAATTTGTGTGGTGTTTTGCTTGTATACACCTGAACCAACCTTCCGTTGATTGGTAGGATGAAGGTTTTTAAAGCCAAGAGGATAACCCTCAGCTCAAGAAGATTGATATGGAGCTGAGATTCCGCTGGAGACCTGAGTTCTCTGATCTGCACATCTCCCAAATGGCTACCCCAACTCAGAAATTATGCACTCTCTACCACGTAATATCAGACCCTGAACAAATAATTGGAGTTTCGGAAAGCAATCAAAACGTGGCTGTTTAAGCAATACCTTTAATCTCTGTCCAGCCTCAACCTGCATCCTGTCTCTTAGTGCTGGGAAGCCCTAGGGTAGCTATGCGCTCTACAAGTCACAAATAATAATAATGCATCAGTCACCACTGTCAGCTTTGGGTGGGGAAGGGAGAGGGGTCTGCTGCTGACCCAATCACAGTTCATCAGTCACCACTGCAGATCTTTTGCAGTCTCCTTTAAAATTTGGACCAGGTAGGATAGATTCTCCTGATGCTGCGCCCACTAGGACTTCAGATACCACTGCAGAACATGCACATGCCATCGGGCGAGCTTCACCAGGAGGCAGAAGCCCATCAGACCCACCAGCCTCAGAGTCAGTGTCACTGAAATCCAGGATTGAGGTTGAAACATCAGGATCGTCGCCCTAATGTTCTGAACTCTCCACTTTGGTGCATAGGTGTGGAATTGTGTCAGGAACGGCTCCGATGGAAGGTAGCATCTGAGATGGAGTCAGGTGTGACTTTGGCATGTTGATAGTTAACCCCAGAGCAAATGGTTCACCGTAGTCTGGAGGCGGGAGACAAATGCCTTGGACAAGCATGCCTTCAGCAGCCATTTGGTGATGGAGAGGAAGACTGAAACCCCTGACCTCCGAAGATGTGCTGTAACCACCATCATCACTTTTGCAGAGCACCCGAGGAGCACTGGTAAGGCCAAAGGGGAGCACATGAATTGCCAATGTAACCCACAGGTAATGCCTGTGAGCCTGCAGGGTGGAAATGTGCAAGTATGCTCCTGCAAGTCCAATGCTACTATCCAATCTCCAGGTTCTAGGGCAGACAGAAGTTGAACCAGTATGGGCCTCTTGAATTTCTCTTCCAGCAGAAAGGCATCGGTCTAGAATGGGTAGAAGCCTTTGTCCTTTTTTTGGCACCAGAAAGTAGTAGGAATAGCACCCACACACTACCTCTGGTGCCGGAAACCTCCTGTTGGCTCCTTTTGCAAATAGAGCTTGCACTTACTGAAGGAGCAAAGAGAAACGGTCCTCTGTTTGCTGTTCTGGGGATGGTGGCAAGGTTGGGGGATTTTCCAAGAATGGGAGGGCATAAACTTTCTGCACAATTTGGAGCAATCATTTGTTGGAGATTATGTTGCTCCATTGAGGCAGGTGGTGCCGGATACTGCTGCCAATGGGGTGACAGTGCAAGGTGGAGGACTCGCTAAAATAGCTTGCCGGCTGCGGCAGCAGGGGAGGCGGAGGACTAGACAGCATGCTGGGTATGGCTCCAGGGTCATTTCTGGGATCTTTGAACCCAGCCACAAAAAGGCTAGTCAGACTGCTAGGGAAAGGGGTAAGGCTAGTATTGCCAATACAAATAGGTACCTAAGCAGTGTTGAAAGGAGAGCTGCTGTGAGCAGGAAGCAAGGGAGAGGCCCAGGTACTTGGCGGTGGCTTGACCTCCCAGAAACTACTTAAGCACTATATCGACTTTGTTGCTAAACAAGCAGGAGCCATTGAGGGAAACATAAACATCCCCCAAAAACCCTATAAACAGCAAACAGGCATGGCGGCAGTGCCACATAGAGGCCATTGCTCTGACTTGGGAGACCGTCGTGTCCAGCCCACACCTAATGGGGAACTGCATTGAGTTCTGACAGTCCACCAAGGATTGGGTGAGGATGGCACCGCCCTCTTTAGGAAGCATAGGGAGCAACTGCACAACTGAGTCCAATAGAGCATAGGAATATTGGCCCAAGAGACATGCAGTGTTCACCTATCGCAAGGAAATGCAGGCGGAAGAAGAAATTATCTTTTCAAAGGAATCCAGCCTCTTGCATTTCAGATCTGGTGGAAGGGATTGCGTTTGGGTTAACCTTGACTTGAGCATTGGACACTTGTGAGCATCTTTGGATATAGGAAACTAGAGCTGTTTCATTACTAGTGTGTGCGCTCTTTTATTCCTAGACACCAACTTCTGTTGATTTGACCTTGGGTGGAGGCCAGTACCACCTCCGCCGCAGGTGGAGTGCAGAAGTGGGGTCCAGAAGGACAACGTTTGGATGGAGAAGTCAAAAAATGCTTCAACTTCTTCTTGAGCTTCTTTAACTTAACCGACTTGGGAAAAGAAGTCTTCGACTGGGAAGGTGATTGTTCATGGGAACGGCTCCAAGAACAGCCCTGACATCTACCGAGGTAGCTATCTGGATCTACGCTTTTGGCATGGAAAAAAAGGCACTTATAATAGCGCACCGGCAACGTCAATGCGGAGCCGATTGACACCACATATCTGTGTGCAGAGGTACTGCTTAAGATTTTCCAGAACCAGTCTGACACATGGGAAATATTCTAGGGTGAGGAATCTGCCATTAGAGATCTCTATCATAAGATAGAGAATAATTCACTACAATCTCTACTCCATGAATGAGCCTCTGTAAAATGAAAACAAGTTACTTACCTGTAACTTCAGTTATCCAGTATTGGTATCTTTCATAGATTCACATGCCTGAATCATTCCCCGTCGACGAGGCGGGAGTCCCACGGTAAATAAAAAAGCAGTGCAAAAGCACTTTGTAGTAGTAGTAGGCCCTAGGAATAGGCCTGAGGCCTAAATTATAGTAGCCTATCTACCTCATTATGTCAAAAAGACCAAAGTCTTTGCTCCAACCAATCAGCTCACAGCACCCTCTAGAACCTTCCCTGCAGAGCCAGCTCTCCTCAGATTTTCGTAGCACAAGTGGGAACAAGTATCCCAAACTTAGAGAACTGACTCTCCGGGGAGGAGGGTGGGTTGCATGTGAATCTATGAAAGATACCAATACTGGATAACTGAAGTTACAGGTAAGTAACTTGTTTTCTTATCCAGTATTGGGGTATCTTTCATAGATTCACATGCCTGAATCAGAATAGCAAGCAGTAAACCTGGCAAAGTCGGTTGCGGATGGTGGGAGACTTATTGTAGTGCACCCCCATGAATGTACCGTTAACAACCAACAATCGCCTAGAGATTGACCTATTAACAAGTCATCTTCCGAACCAACATAGAAATCATGCAATTTCCTACAGGAACGGAACCTTAGTATCATGGAAACTCAGTATATGATAACATATGTCTGTATATCATAAACAACAACTTGAATTGTATGTACTTTTTCAGAAATAAGCCAACATTAGAACCTGAATGTATGGAAACATGTGGCGTAAAAAACGGTTTGGCCCACTGCCGCATCATTCTGCTTTGCTGATTGTAGGCAGTAATGTATTGTAAACGTGTGGACATTCTTCCATGTCGCAGCACGGCAAATGTTTTCAAGCGTCACACCTGCAAACAAAGCTGCAGACGCTGCCACAGCTCTTGTGGAATGAGATCGAACAGACCTTGTCAATGGTCGGTTAGCCTTAATGTGACAGAACTGGATGGCAGAGGCTATCCAGCTAGAAAACGTAGCTTAAGTGACCACTATAACCAATGTAATCCGGCCATAAGTCGCAAACAGATGATCTGATTTTCTAAAAGTCTTGGTTCTCTGGAGTAGAAGTTTAAGCATCTTTTGATGTCTAAAGAATGCAATGTTCTGTCCGCTGGGGTTGAAGGATTTGGAAAGAAAACATGCATGTCCTTAATCTTACCGGTTCGTTAGAGTGAAATTGTGTCGGTACCCTAGAAATGAACCCAGGATTCGACCAAAGGGTGACATAGTTCCGAGGAAAATGTAAAAGTGAGGTGTTCCTTCTAGTGAAAGCTTAGATTTCACGAACCCTTTTTTCCAAAGTAAAAGCCAGTAAAAGAGCAACCTTCCAGGTGAGGAATCTGAGAGCTGGTTTATGGATCAGCTCAAATGTACACTGCATCAGCTGCACTAGCAATGCAGAGTGCTCACCCTGGGAGGGCGCTCGCACTGGAGAGAAAGGCTCGGAAAAGCCCTTTCATAAACTGTCTGACAAGCGCCGAAGAGCAGAAAAAAAGAAATTTTTTAACTTTCCCTAATTCTGGAAAGAGCAGCAAGACACATTTTGTTTGTTGAAGAAAAACTAAGCCCAGACTTGGCTAGAAGAGCAGATAATGGAGAACTTGTTCCGCAGTAACTGTAATTGAGTGAATGGCTATCACCTCACACTAACCGCAAAATCGCTTCCATTTGAGACGAGAAGCCTTGATTGTGCCTCGGGCACGAGAATTTGCCAACATTTCACAACAGTTCTTTGAAACGTTGATGCCCTTGAACTCAAATAAATGATAAGCTGTGCGTGCAATAGTAATGACTGTGGATCCGGACGAACCACTTGATCTCCGTCCCCTGCCAATATCGTAGGCCCAAGCCACAGCCGAATGGGCTTGTCTATATATAAACAATAGCAGACGTTCCGAGAACCAAAATTGGCCAACGGGGTGCCATCTGAATCAGATGGTAACCTTGCAGCTTCATCTTGCAGAACACCTTCGGAACCAATGGTATTGGGGGAAAACTCATACGCATAAACCCCTGACCCTAGCATGGACAGGGCATTCCCTCTTGATTCCTGTTAAGGAAGCCTGCTGGCATAATATCGGCCGTCCTTGTTCTCTCTGAATGCAAAGGGATCCCGTGCCAGATTAACCCAAACTTGGAAAAACTGGGTTACCTGTCCCTTTCCCGGCGTCCACTCGTGACAGTCCGACTGAGACATGCTCAGAGCATTGTGGAGAGCCCTGACGTGTTCGGCTCTCAAGACATCTTGTGCAATGCAACTCCTTCACACAATTCCTGAATCTCTTGCGAGAGTATAGCAGATTTAGTTTCTCCTTGTGTATTGATATAAGACATGCGGATGGTGTTTGCGGTCTGTACTGGCACAGACAAACCCTCAATCCTCAAGCGAAATGCTTGGGAGGACAGAACAGCGTTGTGGAGCTCAAGCCTGTTGATCTGCTGTTGTCGTTGTCTTTGAGACTATGTTCCTTGAATTCTGCAAATCCTGCTGATGACCTCCCCATCCTTCCATGGAGGCATCAAGCGTTAAAACAAACCCTGGAATGGTTTGCAGGAACGTGCGACCCTGGGCAATATTTCCTGTCTGCGACCAGCAATGTACAGGATTGATCATGCACGGCGTAACCTTGATGGTATCGTCGAACGAACCCATTGGTTATTGATCTTGAAACTGTAGTTCTATCTGAAAAGGTGTCATTTTGAGCCATGCTAATTGTACGAGATGTATCACTGAAGAGCACATCTTCAGGAACGAAACAAACATTTGAACTGAAACTGACCTTATGAAGTTAACCTTGCCCATTTTTGAAAACACAACTGGAGGGCGTGTGACAAGAATGCTTTGTTGCGGATTGTGTCTAAACCTGCTCCGAGAAAATACATTTACTTGGAGAGGGCCTAACTGCAATATGCTGTCGTTGAGAATCAGCCCCAGAGAAAAAATGAGATGGGTACATCTACTGTGGCAATCCTGATTTCGTGTTCAGAAGGACCTTTAAGCAGCCAATCGTCTAGACAGGGGAACACCTGCATTCCTCAAGATCTCAATGTTGCTGCCACTAGTACCAAGTACTTCGTGAAAGGCTCTTGGTGACGATCTCAGCCCAAACGGGAGCACTACGCACCTATAATGGGCGTCAGCCGTGTGAAAGCGAAAATATTCGTGCTGTTTGGGGTGGACAAGTATGTGGAAATTCGCACCCTCTCCATCCAGAGAAGCCATAAAATATCTTTTGGTGAAATAACATAATTGTTGTGAAAACGAGGATGGGGGGGACCCCTGGGCCTAGTAGTATATGGCTGACTGATGAATTCCATGGAATGGCCATTGGTTACTAGGTTTAGAACACATTGGTCCGACATAGTTCCTTGTTGCTTGGAAAACAAAAACCTGAAACCTTCGGGACCACGCGAGAAAAGGATAAAATGATTGGAACCTTGTGGTGATCATGGCCTCCTGTTAGTGTCTCAGTTTGGATACTAAAATCTCGTTCGTGACAGGAGAAAGTAGACAGACTATCTACGGAAAGATGCCTGGCTGCAAGGCTGTACTGAGATTGATACTGTTCATCCGTTTGGTTTTGGTATCTTCCTCTTGATGAAAACCCCATTATTACGCATCTCTGAAAGATCCGCGCCCCTATTAAAGGGTGCTTAATGATCGTGCATTATCAGTGCCCGGTTTTATAACTAAGGGGGCATCATTCAAATGTTTAGCAAACCGACAACTCTTCATCATAGGCCATGCCTAGAAACTTCGCTCAGGGCTGAAGGTAGCGGCTTTAAGCCATTCCTGGCATGCACCTTCCAACAGAATCTTTCCTGCATCCCGCTTTCGGTCCTCAGGAATGAGGTCATTGAAATTCGCTATGTCCAACCACATTGGACGATCATAGAAACCGATCAAGGATAAAAGATTGTCAGCTCTACTAGAGGCCCCTGCCAAAGTAGAGAAATTATTGTTATTTTTTTTTTTTTTTTTTTTTTTTTTTAATAAGGTTCAGACGACATTCTTCTTTGTAAGGCGGTGTGGAGATAGGTATTGCAGGATTTTAGATTGCTAATGAGCAGTCTGTGAAGTTACAGAATCTGGTAACGGTGGCCTATCAGACTGGATGGGCTGCTAGTAGGAACACATTATTTCTATTCTATGCGCAGAAAAACTGCTGGAATAGACTTAGTCTATTATATGTACCACTCTCGTGATGCATACCTCCTCGAAACAATGAAGGACATATTCTGTTTGCCTGTAGTTGGCAGAAAAAATCTAGCTGTTGCCCACTACGTTAAAAAATATATACGATGCTCTGACCGCTGAAGCCATCTCAGCCAATCTCATGATAGATTTTGCCGTAGACATGGTCATGTAAGTGGGGTAATTGCAGACTAGCACGACGTCATAGATGACCGTCATGAGCAACCCTTCCAAACGAGGCTGTCAGACGACAGCTACATACAATGCCATTGAAGATGAGGCATTCATAAGTGAGGGCATCCGTAGATGAGGGTAACAAATGGGGCCATTTGCCCTTCGTAGATGAGGCAATCGGTAGATGCGGTCATTGGTAGATGAGATCATCAGGAGATGAGGCCATTGGTAGATAAAACCATTGATAGACAGAGCCATTGATAGACTAGGTCATTGGTAGACGAGACCATTGTAAGACAAGGCCATTGGCATAAAAGGCCATTATACGAGCAAGCCCTTTACAGAGGAAGCCATTGTTAGTGAATGATGCTGTCATAGAAGACAGTCATAGCAATGCCATCATAGATGAGGTTAAAATAGGCGATATCCTCCGTAGATGAGGCACTCATAGATGAGGCAATTGAATGATGGTCAGCCATAGATGATACCATGCATAGATGGAGCCATGTGTAGTATAGACCATGCACAAATGAAGCCATATGTATATGAAGCTATCTTGATAAAGCTGCCATAGACGTCCGCCGTAGCTAGGCATCGCCATTGTAGATAACACTATGAAAAAACAGCAGTCAGATATGAGGCCGTAATCAATGTGCGGCCGTTGTCGACGACCGTCGTAGACGAGGCCCGCCGTAGACGAGGGCCGTAGACGAGGCCCGCCGTAGACGAGGGCCGTCGTCGACGACCGTCGTAGACGAGGCCCGTCGTCGACGACCCTCGTAGACGAGGCCCGTCGTAGACGAGGCCCGTCGTCGACGACCGTCATAGTCCATCGTCGACGACCGTCATAGACGAGGCCCGTCGTCGACGACCGTCATAGACGAGGCCCGTCGTCGACGACCGTCGTAGACGAGGCCCGTCGTCGACGACCGTCGTAGACGAAGCCGTCGTCGACGACCGTCGTAGACGAGGCTGTCGTCGACGACCACCGTAGATGAGGCGGTCGTCAACAACCCTCGTAGAAGAGGCCATCGTCGACGACCATCGAGGAAGAGGCCATCGTCGACGATCATCGTAGATGAGGATCATTTTGGTGAGGCAGAAATATTAGACATGGAGATATTTGGTATATACTCCTAATGTCCGGTCAAGAGGGCTTCCCTGATGTAGTGCAGGGATGAAAAAAGGGAGTTGTATCCTCTGTGAGAAGTGCCTATAAAGACTCAAGGTGAATCTTATGGCTTTTATGCGCGCTCTCAGTAGCGCGACTTCTCCCTTCGACCTGACCTCATCCTCCTCAGAAGTGGCAGGTTTGTATGCGCGCCCTCAGTAGGCTCCTGGCGCGACTTCTCCCTTCTACCTCTCCTCATCCTCCTTAGAAGTGGCCGGTAAAAGTCTCTGACCCAAAGCGGCCTCATCTCTCAGAACGTGAGAGTTACTGAGGAAAAGGTTAGACATAAATCATAGTCTATTACCTTATTTACTGCCATTCTGCCATATTACCGCCTTAATTGGGTCAGAGAAATGAAGTACGAGCTTGTAATCCAAAAAGAAATAAAACTGAAGAAAAAACTGAGCAGAGCTCAGGGAGACTCCCTTCACCCACGACGTGCGGTGAAAATCTGAGGAGAGCTGGCTCTGCAGGGAAGGTTCTAGAGGGTGCTGTGAGCTGATTGGTTGGAGCAAAGACTTTGGTCTTTTTGACATAATGAGGTAGATAGGCTACTATAATTTAGGCCTCAGGCCTATTCCTAGGGCCTACTACTACTACAAAGTGCTTTTGCACTGCTTTTTTATTTACCGTGGGACTCCCGCCTCGTCGACGGGGAATGATTCAGGCATGTGAATCTATGAAAGATACCCCAATACTGGATAATGTTGAAGATTCTGGACATCAAAGTGTTGGGTGATCTGTTTCCAAACGGTTCATTCATAAGAATGCAGGCATTTAAAGACAGGGGTGGGCACTGGAAATACAGCAATATCACAGAGTGCGACATAAAGCTAGATCAGTACTTCCAGATTTTTCGAGCCCTCTGAGAAGATGGAGGTTAGCCAAAGATGATCCAAAGGGAAATGTAAAGCAATTAATGTTTAATGCAGCTTTTTTGCACATAGCATAGTCTTCCCTAGGGTGTTGACAATCTGGAAGAAGATATATACTTACTTTATTAAGATGATAGATAGGATTATAATCTCCATGCCTGAAATGGCACTGCTGGGATTTACAGCTGAAGTACCTGGTACAGTGAGAAACCTGTATCTGTGGCCCTATTTCTCACAAAAACACAGGTAGCGATTCATTGGATGTATTCCAGACCTCCTACAATGGATGCATGTCTAAAAGACAACAAGAGACGAATATTGCGATCTTATACACCCTAGATGCCGAGACACTCCTGGGAGCCAACCCATATTGATTCTATATGAGGCTGAAGCACATGGACTCTGGGCATGAGGACATGTAGGCCTGAATGGAGAAACAAATGAAAAAAAACATCAAACAGATGCTAAGCCATTTGTGTGGTAACGTATGGGAGAGATAACCTAGATATGTACTGTATGAAGTGGCGAGTGGTGATGGAGAGGTACATTTGCGATGTGTAAAAGCGGTTTAGCGTTAATCATCCTCTTTCATATGAGTTGGCATTTATTGTATGCTTTATAAAACTTTAAATAAAGGTTAAAAATACATATATACTTCAGTTCTGTGGAGAGGTGCAGGCACTCTCCCATTCAAATGAGAGAAGTGCATGTACTCAATACCTTCACATTTAATGTACTGATTTCTATGCCATATAAGGACTGGCAGCCATAGGCATTCCTCAGAAGGACCTTAAACTTACAAACCTTTGTTATGAGACAAAGAATACGTTTTCCATATTTCCCATTAAGCGAATGCCCTCAACATTTTTAGGAAAAGCCACAGTATGCCTACATATAGAGTTAACCAGTTGGACTTTAAAACACTAATTGCCAGGATTAAAAACGTCAAAGGCGGTTATAAACACAGTTTAAATCTTGATGGAAGAGACTGCACAACTAATGCGAGACCACAGAGCATAACAGGCTGCCATGTTTGTAATGCAGAAAACTAATGTGCGACTCTAGGAACCTCTGGAAATGTTTACTTTCGACTTTGCCCTAACGATAGATAATTTGTACATGCACAGGCAACTGGCTCCTGTTGGTTTTAACTGTCAAATCTAATCACTTTAAGCCTCAATGTTTATGATAAAAAGTAAAAGGCCTCATTCAAACCAGTTGTGGAATATGTAGGAAAAATAACACACAACAGTGCCGTTATCTAGATAGGTGGTTCCATTAGCTAGTAAAGAACTTCACCATGGAGAGACTTTTAAAACAAATTTATAACCACTAGGGATTTGTCTAGAATATATGTAAATTAAAGTATATTGGTGAAATATTATGACGGCTTCAAGATATTTTTATTTCAGTATTTAACAACCCAAGAACTTATGAAGGAATGGAAACGTGTAAAAGATCATTGGCAGCTAGGGATATGCTTGGGGGATTTCCTTGCTATCTATTTTAGAGCACCAAGTCATGACATGTAAAATATTGGAAGCAGCGCATAACATACATTATTCTAACAAACATTATTTGACATCAAATTACATAATAAAAAATGATACTACTTCCAGGAATTAAAATCTGTGGAAGAATGGCACAGTATTTTAAAATGGCGATGTTATAAGCAGTTTTTGTGTTAGAAGGTTTTAAAGGATTCGTTAAAACTCCAATCCTTATAAAATCCCAGCTCTAGTAACGGTGATGACAACGAGGAGAACTGTAATAGCAGAGGCGAGCAGGGCTCACCCACCAAAAAGCCCACACTACCACGAAACTGTCAGACCTAACTAAGGATTACAAATGTTACTAATAAAGTAAAACTCAGTCTGGGAGTTAGCAGAAATGGCACTTACACATTTTCTTCTTTACTTCCATACAAAGAAAGCACTTTTTTCCAAATGGAGAGATTCCTTCCCTTCACCCCCACAACATATTGGAGTGTGTTCTCCTTTTCGCAACCCAACCGCCCTCCTATGCCCACTTTTTAGATGCAGTACGGGTGGGAAACTGGACGTACATGTTGGTGAATTCCTACAAATTGCTCACTTTATAAGGGTTTCCAGCATTTGCAATGTGCACTCTACCGCTGGGAGCAACTATAGCCCCCAACCCTAACCCACTATTACAACAGTGTTGGATATTACCAGTCATAAGTGCCAGCAGTGCCTGTAACGTTCCACATAATCTGATGCTCCGTGAAATGTGAGGGTAAAAAAAAGTTATGAATCGGCCATATGTGCGCAAATGCAAGAAGACCAAAATAATAAGCAGCCGCTGTTCAATAGCGACGTGTGCTTCTGGTTATTGTAAATAGCTTATTTTACCAACTCAAGTTACTTGTCTGAAGACGTTTGACCGAAGTTCTCAAGCTCCTCCAGTGTAACAGACCTTGTTCGTTTCATGAAATCAAGGATCAATTTTTTAAAAATCTTTTTTGATATGATGTTATTCATAGAAAATGTATAGGAAAAAAATATTATGACGAACAGCAAATATAGTCAAAATAAAAAAAATGAGCTCTATATGAAACCTTGGTAATGTGTGGGGCAACAAAATGTTATTAGAGTATCAAATCCACAAGGACAGCCCCTTTGAGGCTAGTGTAGGAAAGTAGCACCGTTCTAGCTTAGATACCACCACTTTTTGCCTGGCGTCCGTGTGTTTTTACTGTAGTTCACTGGGATCCTACAAACCAGGACCCCAGTGCCAGTGCTCTCTCCTCTAAATTTGATGGTAAGTACGTTGTACCCCTCACAATTGCCATTCTGGGTACCACTGTAAGTCCCTAGTATGTGGTACTGAGGTGCCCAGGGCATTGGTACACCAGGGGTCTCCCATGGGCTGCAGCATGTATTGTATCACTCCCGGGAGTCCATGCAAACTGTCTGCAGAGCTGCTATCGCAGTCTGCGTGAAAAGGTGTATGCATCTCTCACTTTAGACACAAGGTTTTATTTATATCCGGTCACTGAATTTTAAGCCTATAAGTCAGCCCTAAGGTATACCCTTCAGTCTAAGGGCAGGATGCACGGTTCTAAGTGTGTAGGTACCCCTGCACGAGCAGGGGTACACGAGCAGGGGTACCTCTGCAAACCACAGCCTCCACTATCTGGGCTTTGTAAGTGCAGGCACACACTTTAAGGTATGTAGTGGACACGGGCAAGTCGAGATGTCCAACTACATAATGGCTGGCCCAAACCTGATCATGTTTGGTATCAAACATGTTGGAATCATGCAACAACATCGAATCCAGTGTTAGCAGGATGATACCATGTACTGGGGCCCCTTATAGGAACCCTCAAAACTTACCTATGTGGCCTTACAGGGTCTGTCTGACAGCTTGCGCTGCTAACGGCCTCAGACACTGTTTTGACCCCCTGCTGATGAGCCTAACTCGGGCAGGGTAGGCTGAACAAAGGATTTCCAGTGAAGCAGAGGTGTAACCACCTTCCTTTAGAATTAGGTAGGGTAGGGGAGCTTCTGAGTGCCACTAGACTGCATTGAAGGGAACATTTGGTGCCCTCCTTGCATAAACCAGTTTGGCCCAGTCCAGGAGCCCTTGGCTCTCACTCTGGCACAAAGCTATACAAAGTACATGGGAGTTTCCACCCCCCCCTGTCTAGCTCCTCCCCAGGGAGGTGCCTAGAGTTCGCTAAAACCAGCCAACATGTTTCGTCCAACCTCTGTGGACTTCGTCAGGGTGTATCCAATGGTAATTTTCTTCTGTGGTTAATGGCATCTGTTCCAATACTGTTAATCATTGGCACTGCTTTCACGTGCCTAAGCCCTCCATGGTTCAGGGCAAAATTCCAAGGTACTTAGTGCTGTAATACTGTAACAGTGCCTTGATAAACACCGGTTACTGCTACAACAGTCGGTGTCTCCTCCGTGTCAAGGAGGAGACGCCGACCGTGCCTTGGAATTTTGCCCTGGACCTTGGAGGGCTTGGGCACGTGAAAGCAAAGGTTGGACGCAATGCGTTTGCTGGTTTCAGAAAATTCTTGTGAAGAATAAAGAATAATTTTGGATATAAACTGACTGGATGGACTAAATCTGTCTGGAAGCAACTTCATGGTGGTGCACTTCGCAGTTGCGTGTAAATTAACTTTGGTCTCTTTTGATCACTCTCTGGAAACAGCTGGTGTAGCGGTTGTGCACACCAAACAACTGAAAGACTTTTGGACTAATAGTGGGGAAATACTTAGGGAAGTGCGGTTGCTTTATAGGCTTGCTGTTTCACATTTGTTGTTTAGGTGCCCAGAGCTCCTCTAGGTGGCCACTTGATTCTGACAATTTGAGTCTTGGCCCCTGGGAACAACTGACTGGCTACGCCAGCCAAGTAGTGCCCCTGACCTCCACTGATAGGTGGGTCACGCAGAATACGTCCTTCCCCCTTTTAGGGTTACTTAAGGGCTCTCCTGAGGGTAGGTCCTTAGATTTGTCCAGACTCCATCTTCAAGAACCGCCTGCCTGTCTTCTGAAGATCATCTACAGACTCTTCTGCTGTTGTACACTGGAACTCTGCTGCTGGATCGAGCCAGGATCAAATACAAGGCTGGTGTGTTGAGAAGACTCCTGCTGCAACTTCATCACCATGCTCTTCCAAGTTTCTGCAATTCCGTGTCTGTGCACCCTCTGAGTCTGCAAGGGCTCAGCATGCCTCCAAGCAAAAATGACTCTTCCTTGGAGCGAAGGACTCACTCCCCTGCATCCGCAAGCACCTGAACGGCGATGGCCAGTTTGCTGATCCTGATGTCCCACAGACACCTCTCGGCTCTACAACATAGGTGGAGTTTGCTGGCTGTCCAGTGGCCTGACCAGTGTTCCCAGCAATTGGAAGACTGCTCTACCTCTCTAATCGACTTGAACCAAATCCTTGTGCACTGCATCTGTTTGTCGTTGCCAAGGCTTGACGACTCTCCTTAGCAAAGCTCTTCGAGCTCCAAGAAGCCCCAGCCTCTAGTACTGCATACCTCCCAAAAAAAGTCTGCACCGTGGGCCTCCATTTTCTGTTTGCAGCCGAGGCTTGCCTGCGACTCTCTGTGCCCGCTGCCAGAGGGTCCTCGAGGGGGCTTCAATGATTTCTGCTAGCATTACTGCTGGCTGATGGCCGGCCCTCACTTATAGTTGCTGGGTAAGTTCCACAGATCTTGCTGGTCTGCAACCAAGCATCTTTTCCTTTGACCCAGCTGTTACGGTAGCCAAGGCTTGCTGGTAGTCCTGCCGGCCACTGACCCTCCTGCATTTTTCATCCATTTTGGGACAGCTTGGGGACGGCTCCTGTGTTCCTGCATCGTTGCTTGGGCTCCACAGCTGCTTCATCAAGACCATTGTACAGCAAGTACATCTGCGGGGTGGCATTGTGATCCTGCGCCTCCAGGACACCTCCGGTAGTTTGGACTTTGTCCCCTCTGCTTTCAGATACTTTCATCCAGAATCCCAGTTTCGGTTCCATCGTCCTGGTCCATGAGTCGCTGCAGCTACTGGACTTCCAAGATCCTCCTTTGGCTTCTACAGGCGGTTCAGTCAACACTTGGCACCTAAGCACCCGGAATCTCTGGTGTAGGTTTCCTGGTTCCCCAGGTATCCACGGGTGGGGTGGCCCTCCAACGTCCCTTGATCTAATTAGTGTCTTCAGGGTCCTTTGGGAAGAGTCCTAATAAAAGAAAACACCAACCACGACTTACTCTATGTCATCCTATGGACACTTGACCCTGTGTAACCACTCTTAACCCGGTTACTTTGTGGTCCCTAGCTACTCACCTTGGATTATTCCATGCTTCCCCTGGGCTCCTCCATCCTTGAGTACTGGAATCATTTTGGTACTTGCCTCACATATCACTTTCTGAGTATATGGTCTGCCCCACTCCCACCCCCATGGGGCCCCATGTGTTTTCTATGCTACTTACCTGTTTTAAAGCATTTCTTGTGTGCATTTGATATCTCCGGGTAGGAGATATATCAAGTTAGTTCTTACTGTTGTGTTTATAAATACTAAAGTATTTTTATAACCACTTGTGTGGTTCCTTCTTGTGTGAAAGCTTACTGGCCAACTGTGTGGTAAATGCACCCGCTTTACACCCTCCTGGATAAGCCATAGCTGCTCCCCACAGCTACCCTTTGAGAGCTTAGCTTATCAGGGACATAAACACTATAACTAAGGGTTGTAAGGACTCAGTGCACAGTGCTTCACCATAGGTGGACACTATATACTGAGCTAGCCTGCTACAGCGTATTCTCAGCGGTGGCGAACAGTTCTAACCAAGGTTTTCTCTACTACTGAAAGAGATCTTGATCACCTCTGGATGGAGGCGCCTTTCGTGATCTGCTAAGTATCTCTGGCTGAGTTGAACAAGTTACTGACCTTCACTAATGCCTTTTTTGATAGAGACTCTATCTATCCGCAGATTCCTTACCATAGAATTATTCCCAGGCATAAGATGGGATCTGGAATTTTTTTGTGAGCAGTACCACTGTGCAATGATAAGTGCCGTTGTGAGGGTCAATGTGGCGTTGTCAGCTGTGCTGGAAGTGGCGTGCATGGTGCCTATCCAGGCACTACCCCAGCGCGGGGTCATCAGTTTCTTTTCGCGAATTTCGACACCAAGATCGTGGAGCGACGAAGAACATTGACCACTGGTGTGGAGAACTTGGGCCCTGAAAGGGGAACAGCCTTGACCTTAAAAATCTGTTCGCAGAGCGGGGCGGATGGGTGGGTCTGTAAGGAATCTGCAGCTAGGTAGATTCTATACCACATAAGGCATTACCAAAGATAAGTAACTTCTTCATCTGATAGACACATCTAGCTGTAGATTCCTTACCTTAGAATTATCCCCAGGCGTCAGAGTGCTTTTGGACATGTTTCATGAGCAGTCCCCCTGCACGCCAGTAGGTGACGTCGTTTGGATCCACGTAGCGTCACCCGAACCGGAAATGACTTACGTGATGCCTATATAAGCACTACCCCAGCGCACTGCTGTCAGAATTTTTCTTTCCGCACCAGTCATCACATATCTGGAGAAGAGCGACCCCAATCCCTTTTTGACAGACCTTTTTTGACCTTTTGTCAAAGACTTTTTGAGGCATTGTCTCCTGGTGTGGCAGTATGTCTGCAAGGAAGGCTGGATTTAGGCCATGTGGAGCCTGTCACAGGCAGTGTCAGTGACGGATCCAACCTAGTCTGCCTCTGGTGTCTTGAGTGATGACACCTCCCACACTACAGTTTCCATCGAGGACCGCCGACCTCGTGGCACTCTGGTCCTAATCCCACAGACCTTGGTTCACCGTTTTTGCGTCGTGAACCCTTTCCCTATCGCTCAGTGTAGGAAGCTGGCTCTGTATATACTATACCAAAGTGAGGCACAGAGTGCAGTGGAACCCCAAAGGTAGGCAGAGGTACAGTTAGATAGAACCTTACTCTCTATTTGTGGTAGTGTGGTCGAGCAGTAAGGCAGTATCAGAGGACAGTGTTAAGCATTTGTTGTACAGACTCAGGCAGCAAATGAATTTACATACTCAAACACAACTTCAGAACAATTGTTTTTGTATAAAAATATTATTTTAGTTATTTTATTTTCTAGAACCAAGCAAGCCTGGCACAGGTGCACAATAAATACTTTACAGTAGTAATGCAGTTTGTAAACAGTTTGGATTGCAATAGTAAATGTACTTTGATTTGACTTACAGTATTGTTTCAGAGAATTGCAATGATTTGTAAATACAGTACAAAGACTTGATTGAGATTTTCAGTAAAATACCAGGCAAGTTACTTTTTGGATTACTTTTCTTACTCAGAGTACTATGCCTGGATACTACTCTGGGACATTTCCTGCAAACAGGTAAGTAAAAATTGTTTTTGTTAAACAATGTAATTTCAAATAATTTCTTTAGTGTTCAAACTCTACACTTAGAAACTTTTCTTAGAAAAACAGTCAATGTTATCCTATGGAGGAAAATAGTGTTTACAGGTTACTTTTGAGATCACTTTTCTTACACAGTGTAGTATACCTGGATACTACACTGGGACATCTCCTGCAAACAGGTGAGTAAAATCGTTTTTGTTAATCGGTACAATTATAAAGAATTTCTTTAGGTTTTCAAACTCCACACAGAAACTTAACCAAGAAAAATAGTCAATGTTATCCTAAGGAGGAAAATATGTTTTTCGGTTTTGAGGTAAGTATTTGGTAGTGGGAGTTGAGGTTCTGGGAGTAGACTCAGGGGTCCCCCAGGGTCAGTGATGCACTCTTGTTATACCCTCAGCGGCACCAGGGCGGCCGGGTGCAGAGTATTGAGGCCCAATGTTATCCAATAGGGGAATAGGGGACCTCTGGTTGGTGGCTTCTGACGAGCAGGCCACTTGGCTGTGGGAGCAAAGATCCTGGACTTTAGCTCAGGGTAAATGGGGAAAAAAGCCAGCACAAATGGTGCACCCTCAGCGGTGCTGGGCCGGCCGGGTGCAGAGTGCTGTTTTGGCATTGGGTGCCCTGTTGTTTTCAAAGGGGATTTTCGGTTTTGTTTTTTAGCTGCAGGCTCGGTCCAGGAAGACTTCGGGAGGAACCAATAGCTGGGAAGGTAAGTTAGAGCGCTCGGAGACGTAGTTGCACCTCGGGTGCTTTTCTCCAGGGCACAGGGTGGCTGGATGCAGGGGTGTCTTTTGAGGTCAGATTTCACCTTACCGGGCTACTCGTTGTTGGGGGGTCTCCGTTCAGAGGCTGCAGGCGACGTCGGTAGACCTGGAGTGGTCAACCAACGGTGGACTCGGACTCTGGAGCACTGCGGGACCTCGCTGGTTCCAGTGGGGCACTCGAACTCGGGCCGTAGGCGACGGGTGCAGTGGTAGTTGCAGCCGTGAGGTTTCTTTGTCCTCAGCAGGCTCAGAGTCTATTTTCAGAGTTTCTTTTGAACAGGGCTGCTGTTCACAGGAGATCCAGTCTTTGTTGAAGGCAGTCAGTCCTCTCAGGGGTTCTGGAGGTCGCTGGCTACAGGACAAGACGATTTTTGGCGCAGGAGCTCCATAAACTGCAGACGGGCCGGTAGGGCTGGGGCCAAGTCAGTTGTTCTCTGCAGTCTCCTCTGCTGGGCGTCTTCTTTTGTCCTTTTTAGGTCTCGCCTACGCAGCGCGCATGCGCTGCATAGGCAAAAAGATCTTTCGCGATCGCTTTGACTTTTGAGCCAAAAACGTGCACGCGTTCCATTGCTTTCAATGGCAACGTGTGCACGTGTGGCGATTCACTTGCGGGAGCACGCGGCACCATATGGTAGCAATTATGCTCCTGGCGCTGCTCGCTCTCGCAAGTGAAACGCTTCAGCATTCGCCCCCTCCTCTCGCCCCTCCCCCTGCTGCCTCCTTTTAGCACGAAGAACGCACTTGTTATTGCTTATAGTGGATCCGCTGCCATAAACTTTCTAATAGGATGACGGGTGTTACACACACCCTCTGCTAAAGTAATGCAGGCTGGTTACAATCATACAGCAGACGCGGTACTCAGTCGCATAGTTCTCATAATAGATACCTGCCTCTATGTTGTCTGAGCATATTGAGCCCTCTTGCTGATATTAGTAAATGACTTTACATAAGTTCATTTGCTTTTTTAAATTCTTCAGTGTGAAAATATTTTCACCAGGGACCAATCCAATCAGAGACGCCATGTTACCCGGCCTAAAGCGAAGAATTAAAAAAACAAAAAAAAGGTTATTCCGATCTTCCCCTCACGACACCTGGTCAAACCCTCCTCCCCACCAGACCCGCCCGCCACCCACTAGCCATGCTGGCTGCCAATGCCTGGAACACCAACTCGACACCCCCGGAAGTAGATTCACTCACATGGAAATCTATGAGTGAGTAAATCTTGCCATGATTGTAAACCCATTTGTGTATGTTAAAACTCATTTTCTTCCTGCATAAAAAGGCTTTTTGACCCTGTTAGAGAATCTTACACATGCGCATAGCTTTGGGAATTGTGCTTTATGACTGTAGTTTGGGGTTTGCATTCAACTTATCAGTGCATTCTGAAACTTTTTGCTTCAGAAAGGAAGTCTTCCATCAGGCAGCAGAATTGATTTCTGGAAGGAGAGGCCAAATGTGGAAAAGGCTACTGCTTTTTTTCACTTTGAATGTTGTTTCTTCCATAGGAGGGTGAGATGCTAAATTGGGGAAAAGCTGGAACAATTTTCGAACTAACAAATTATCCACGAATCGGTTCATCTGTTGGTCTAGCCCTCTCCTTGCTGGTCACATGGACTCCCAAGAGTCTTCTGGGGTTGCTCATAGAAATGTTGTATATGACAGCGGAAACTTTTCATGACAACCAGGATCTACGCGACCTCTAGCTTGAATTTTACATTCTCTGTACTATTGGTCCCAAGTGTATATAACAGCTCAACTTTTTGAATTCGTTTAAGTTAAAGAACACTTCCCCAAGTGGTCAGTCCATTTGCATCCAATTTGTCGCGCTCCACCGTTCCTACATGATCTTGAGCTTTAGGTCTGGGCCTCAGTACCATTGCACCCAGGCGTCTTTATAATGCCAATTGTTGAAATAATTTAATTTCAGGATCACTAGTGCTTATAGGCCCCCTCATTTCCTGCCTACATGGTCTCAAACCTTAGCTTTTCTCTCTCTGTATTATGTTTGTTTTGTATCACAACAGTGGTCCTTTTGTAAATAATTAAATGTAAGGAGCTCCAGTTCTAATTGGTATGCCCGTTTTCTACCAGTTCATGACAAAGGTGCTCAACATGGTCTCAGATATTAACCATGCTTTTTCAGTACAGTATTTACAGTGTTTCTTCATGTTGGTACTTTCTGAAATAATTGTATTACCCTTTTAGCAACCACTCTTGCTAGGGGTCCATAGTTTAATTTCAAGTCCCTTGGTGTGAACAAAATAGCAATATTCTAGATGTCCAGTATAAAGCTGTCTGGTTCTAGATGAAAACATCTACTTCAAATGCAGCCTCTGGTACACTTCCAACCACGCAGTAAAAATCAACAGTGCATTCCAAATGTGTGCTCCATCACTCAGCAAACATTTTATTTTTTTAACAAAAGCATTTTTTGGACATTGTGCATTATAACAATAGACATTTTGTAGGAAGATACAAATAGAGCGGAGCACATCTTCCAATTCATGATGTATTCAGTTCTATATCACCTTTACATGCCACTCAGTTGACCATTGTTCCACACAACTAGTGCATAACTGCTTCTCTTGGAGTGCCAGGCTCAGTTCCTCTGTACCGGCATAAGTGGCGCTCGTATATTTGGGTGTTTCTGTGGTCACTCCATAGCATTGTAGATCTGAACTTCTAGGCCCTTATCTACTGCAAAATTATGCAGCATGGCGCCGCACGCCATTTAGGTGCGCTGAGCTAGGTAATTTTAAAAGCACAAGGATGCGTCGTATTTACAACAATACGACTCATCCGTGTGCTTTCCCCTGAACTGGTGCAGAATTGGGTCGTTGCAAGGGTGGCAGCATTGCACGATGGTTGTTTTTGTGCAGGAAAATAATAAGTGACGGCATTTTTCGCTTTCGATGTGTGCTGCAGAATGCAGCATGCATAGAAAGAGGAACAAGCATTGGCATAGCCAATAGGTCTCGCTTTCCTTATAAGTATTTAGTTATGCAGCGCAATATCCTTGGTGCATCAACATCAACTGTTGCATGGCTAAACACCTTTAAGGTCCCAAAGGCGAGACCTATTGGCTATGCTAATGCTTGTTCTTCTTAGGTTGAGGCAATCTGCCTTATTGGTTCAGGGCTGCACCCTAAATACTGTATTTAGGGGGCGTTTTAGGGGTCTCGGGTCAGTAGCCAATGGGCTTCTGACATTAGGGTGACTACACCCTTGGTGTGCTCACCCCACGTGGGGGAATGAGCACAATCCCTAATCCTGATTGGGGAGTGCCTGCCATCCGCAAGATGGCGGGCACTGAAGAGGGGTCTTCACTTCGCCTCCCCCACCTGAGGGGCGGAGTTGGCAGAGGTGGGCACACCTTCTGGGCTGGCTAGTTATTCAGCCTGTCTTCCCGCCGAAAAGGAGGAGAGACAGGAAGGGGGCCTGCTCCCAATAGCAAGAGAGGCTGGGAGTCGCATTACAAAGGCTGCCAGGCCTTTGAAGCTCCCCTGCCATAGTTGGCTCTTCCTGGCCTGGGGGAGGTGTGAACACCTCCGCCCAAGAAAGGCTTTGTTTCTGGGCTCAAGGAGCAAAGACTCCCACCCTAGGGTTACAGAAACATGTCTCGTAGTGGCAGGCTGGTGTGTACCAGTCAGGGAACCCAACAGAGGCTGGTTGTTTTTCAGGGGGCATCTCTAAGATGCCCTCTGTGTGTGTATTTATCATTAAATCTCACACTGGCATCAGTGTGGGTTTAATGTGCTGAGAAGTGTGATACCAAACTTCCCAGTTTTCAGTGTGGCCATTATGGTGCTGTGGAGTTCGTAATGACAAGCTTCCAGCACCATATAATCTTAATGGCAGCACTGCATTTACAATGTCTAAGAATGGACTTAGAAACTGTAGGGGTACAGGGCTAATGCACCTGTACCCTTACCACTGGCATAGGGCACCCAGCTACAGGGGTGACTAATCTCTGCCTGGGCAGTGGGTTGTAGGCTTGGCACACACAGATGTGTGCCATGTCGACTCTTCACTTTGTTCTGCACCAAAACATGCAGCCTGCAAGGGGAGGTGTGTGTGTACCAAAACATGCAGCCTGGAGAGGGGAGAGAGGGGAGAGAGGGGAGAGGAGAGGAGGGGAGAGAGGGGAGAGAGAGGGAGAGAGAGGGGAGGGGAGAGAGAGGGAAGGGGAGAGAGAGGGGAGAGGAGAGAGGAGGGGAGGGGAGAGAGAGGGGAGGGGAGGGGAGGGGAGAGAGAGGGGAGGGGAGGGGAGAGGGGAGGGGAGGGGAGAGAGAGGGGAGGGGAGAGAGAGGGGAGGGGAGGGGAGGGGAGGGGAGGGGAGGGGAGGGGAGGGGAGAGAGAGGGGAGGGGAGGGGAGAGGGGAGGGGAGGGGAGAGAGAGGGGAGGGGAGAGAGAGGGGAGGGGAGGGGAGGGGAGGGGAGGGGAGGGGAGGGTGCGTGTGTGTTTATTTTTGTTTTTTGTTTTTTCAGGGCCTCTAAGAATGGCACAATAAGTGCTGCAGCCCTTAGAGGTCTTCCCTGGTCACAGTGCCCTAGGTACCTGTGGTATTTACCAGGGGCTGACCTGTAGCCAAAGATGCTAACAGGGTTAGTGTGGGGCAAAGAACAGAGGCCCTGGGAACCTAACTGACAGGGACCGAGGGCACATCGAGTGAAAGTGCATCAGCAGTCTGGCAAAAAGTGGGGGGTTACTGCAACAGAAACCCACTTTCCTACACTCAGGTAATCTCATAGTTGACATCTCTGATCTGTCCTGTCCTATCACGGCTTCCTCTAGGCACACTGCTGGGCAATCTCACGCTGGCCCCTTCTTATCCTTTCCCCCCAGTGATCCCTATAAGACATACACCATCGCCACACTGCTTGTGTGCCTTCACTCTTTGTTTGGATCAATTCCTATTACCATGACAGGTAGCCATTTTTACTTTCCCTTTCCTTTTCTTTTCCTCATTTACTTGTATCCAGGGCCTTATTTTTCCCATTGCTTTTTCATCCTGTACAGCACTATTTGAAAAACTGTAACCATTGTCCTGATAATGACCTGAAATTTAACAGGTTGAAACGCTGTTGACAATTCAGCGTATACTTTGGCGTTATCGTGTGTAGGAAGGTGGATACCTGACTATGGTTACCCCAGATTTTTTGCCTTTAGTTTAGCTGGTTTTTGACTTAGTTGGCCTGGGATCCTGCTAATCAGGGCCCCAGGCTATCTGCTCTCTCCATAAAATGGACTCCATGTACCTTAGGTACATACCTAATTGGATATTGGGTCACTCTTGTGAGTCCCTGTACAGTGTACTATAGGTACCCCGGGCATAGGGGCAACCACGGCCTACCAGGGGCTGCAGCATATCTTTTGCCACCCCTGGCTGGCCCTCCAAACTGACACAACTGGCTGATCACTCAGCTGGGGCAAGGTCGTGTAATCACCCCTTGCTTAGATATAGTATTCCTATGTCTAACCTTATATCTAGACACATATACACCTATAAGTCACTCCTATGGCAGGCCTTAACAATCCTGAATGCAGAGTGCTTGGTTTTATGTGAGATGGTGCTCTAGCATGAGCAGAGCCTGTCTGCAGCTTTCGGAACCATGTCCTTATAGCTGTTCTAGGATATTGCCATACCATATACTCTTAAGTGCATTATGAACCTCGCGGTTAAATCTTTGGTTTGGCTTTATCAAAACATGTCGTATAAGGTGTCATACGCTTTGGAATACTACCCCCTCGCCAGTCTGGCGACGGGGGTAGCATTCCACCCTTCTAGAGGGAGAAGACCTGTTACTTCCATTAATCCCGGTTAAAGTTAACCAGAGCCTCAGCATCACAAAATGGATGCTGCTGCCACAGACACAAGTCTGACCTCCTGCTGCTGGGAGTCCTTCCAGCGAGGGAGGCTTGGACAATAGGTTTCCTGTCACAGGGAGGTGCTAGCACCACCCCAGACAGGCAATAGTGTATTGGGGCAGGGAGAGCTGAATGAAATGAGACACTGCCTGGGGCACACAAGGTGTCCCATGCATAGTCCAGTTCAAACCGGTGTTGGGGCACTCCAGCCCCAGCTTTGGCACGAAACTGGACAAAGGGAATGGGTGTAACCACCCCCTTCCTGGGTCCCACCCATAGGAGGGACCTAGCAGGTAATTCAGCCCCTAGATTTGGTATATAGGTAGGGGCTGAGTCCCAAGACTTTAGATTTATCCTGACAAACTCTGATACAAAACTCTGGACCTTCGACATCCTATTTGACGTAGAAGACCGAGGAATCTCCCTTGTGGTCAAGGAGTGACCACCCTGGGCAAGCAGGCACCATCAAGCGGTCAACGGTTTGCTTTATCGACGCTCCTGCCGGAGCCCGAGCACAGAGCCTGACAAGACCCGGACTTCCAGACATCCAACAGCCCGATCCACAGCCACAGCTAAGCTGAGACCCGTGGAGGAGACGAGAGACGTGGGACTGGCCATCTTGGAAAGCCAGTGAATTGCTTTCCGTGCAACCTCTGAGGCACCCTCGAAGTTGTGCATTGGGGATTGAGAAGCCCCAGCCCCGAGCACCAACTGCACCAAAGATCACCTCTCCACACTCATCGAGTGCTGCGTGGGGCCCTTTTGCATTTTCCTGCTCGACGCGTCTGTCCGGTCACTTGCCCGTTGGCTAGTGGCCTCTGTGACGATGAAACCCAAAATCTACACTGCTGGCCTGGTTGCTCCAGACAGGCCTTTGCTTCCCTGCGAAGGAGAAGTCCCCTCGGTCCTTGCTGGCCTGAGTAAGAAGCCCTCTTCGAATCCTGCGTGGGTTGCCTTTGCCAGGGTTTGTTGACTCCAATTCGGAAGCCGACACGGCGAGCATTCGTGGGACAGTCCGTGCCCAGCTCCTGGTCGTCGTCGACACCTCCTGGTCCACGTGGCAGCAGAGACAAGCTGCAAGACATCGCCTGATTGCTTTTCGACATCGCCTGGCTCCTTCCTGGTTCCATCTTGGTCACTGGCTAGTGACCCAGACTCTGTCCCCTCTGCTTTCAGGTACTCCTCATCCTCGATCCGCCCTTGGATCCAAGCGGACTCTTCTCTCCTGGACGCCTGCAGCATCTTTTCTCCAAGGCTCCATAGGGATCCACGACGAAACCCAAAACACTTTGGGACCTATGCACCCGCTTCCTGTGGGTGAGGTAACGCGAGTACTTCTGTGCTCCTGTGAAGATTGACTATCCTAGTGTCCTAGTTTCAAGTGGTTAGTTCCTAGTCCAGTCGGGAGACTCCTAAATCTTTAACTTTCTAACTTTACACACCCATTGACTTCTATGTGTGCATTTAGACTCTGCACCCGCATCCCGTGGGCCTCCTGCTTCCTAACTACTGTTAGTCCAGTGTAGCCCCAGCGATTCCCAAGGCCCTAGGCCTTACAACTGTTCATGACGTGGTTCTTATACCACTATTTTAGTATATGGTTTAGCGGGCAACCAGGGCCTATCCATATTGTGCAACTTATTGTGTGTTATATTGAGTTACTTGTTATGCGCTTGTGCCTCTGCCCTCATAAAGAGCTCAGAGGATTGATTTAGAAATAAATACATATATTTTGAATATATAACCTGCGTGGTGTCCATTCATTTGGTATTAAAGAGATTGCATTTGGTAAAACAGCTGGCTTCACATGCCCTCTTGAGCTTAGCCTAAGACTGCTTTTGTCCATGCTACCACTAGGATAGCTGGTCTATAAGGTTGACTTTACAACCATCACCATAAGGCAGAGGTCTTCAAACTTTTCCAGGTTGAGCCCCCCCAGCTGAATTCCCCCAGATGTTGGGCCCCCCCACCACCCGACAGAAACCACGGGAATCCGGCAAACCACATGATCGACTGCCACGCGCACACCACGGGCCATATCCGGCAAACAATGCTCAACACAACAAGAGTGCCTAGGAAACTGCAGGCCTGTGAGTGGGTGTGACGAAACGACAGAGGCGTACCACACAGCTCAAAACACAATCCTTCAAGACAAAATGTGCACAAATTTCCCCACTGGGATGCCCTGCCTTACACAGGACACAGATCAACAACACCACCACCAACATGAATGTGACGGGTGTGCCGGTGCCCAGCCACACCTAGACTTTCAATCTGTGGGTGAATCCCTGCCACTGCCATCCTCAGGCTGTGCTCCACATCCAGTCCTGAACGGTACCTAGTCTTCAACACCGCAAGTGCTAAGAACCCAATCTCACAAACTCCCCAACAAATAAACAAATACATTGTAGGATGTAAAGCACCTTGCACAAGTGAACCAAAGGGAGGACCGCCGTGATGAACCCACTATAGGGAACACACCATGGGTGCTTCACCAAGCGGAACCCAAAACATGGAACCCGACCTTGCCCATGGGGGCCCCGCATTCAAGTAGCAGCTGGACGTCACGCAAAATGTCACACGCATGATGCATAGATCCCACACATGAGCACACATAGAATACAGAACAGTAACACATAGGCAAGGGAGCAGCCAAACAATTCAAATACCTTCCACTCTGAACCACAGCTCCCATGGCACCAAGAAAGCAAAGGAAGTCATCACAACCCTCCCCATCCATCATGTACACCTTGTCATCCACCAACTCCCCCACCATTCATTCCGTCCCTCCATCTGAGCCCCATCCACATCCACATCCAAACCCCTTCAACCACTTTCAAACCCATCCACCTTCCATCCACCCCCTCACCCATCCATCCCTTCACCCAATCCATCCACTCTTCCACCCATCCATCCACCCACTCATCAATCCAACCATTCACCCAAGCTATCCTCCCACTCATCCATCCACTCCTCCACTCCTCCACTCATCCATCCACTCTTCCACCCATCCATCCACTCCTCCACCCATCCATCCACTCATCCATCCAACCACCCACCCTCTCACCCATCCATCCATCCATCCCCCCACCCAGTCACTCATCCATCCACCCAGTCACTCATCCGTCCACCCACTCAACCCCCCACTCATCCATCCACCCATCCATCCCGCTCTCCACCCTCCACCCCCACTCATGCATGCACTCTCTGACCCATCCATCTCCATGCTCCTCTCCTCACCCATCCATGCACACACCTGCCCATCCACTCTGCCAATCATTCATCCATGTCCTCACTCATCCATCCATCCTCCCCCTCTCTCTCCATTCCCCCCTCACCCAGCCACCCATCCCTCCATTCACCCTTCACCCATCCACCCACTCATCCATCCATCCACTCATCCACTCATGAATCCATCCATTGACCACTCATCCACCCCTTCACTCCTCCATCCATCCCCCGTCCATCCACCCTCCTCAATCACCCATCCATCCCCACATCCACCCCTTCACTCATCCATCCATCCATTCATTCATTCACCCCTTCACCCATCAATACATCAATCCATCACCTCTCTCATCCATCCACCCACCGACTCGTCCACCATCCACCCCCCCATCGATTCATCCACCATTTCACTGATTCATCCACCCCTCCACCCATCCATCTACCCTTCCAACCATACACACATCCATCCACTCCCATCCATCCCTCCACTCATGCATCCATCCTCTCTCCCACCATCCATTCCCCCCTTCACTCACCATCCATCCCCTCACTCATCCATCCACCCCCACCCATACATCCACCACTCCACCCTCACACATTTGATGATTCAAATTCGAATCGGCAGACCAACATCCCTGAACACCGACACTTCGGTGCCCACACAAAGATCCTCATGAGTTGAGGACCGCAGACCAGAGCCCACTGTCCCAATTCATGGCCCAAACCCGGATTGCAACCTCTCCCTCCCTTCCCAAAATAACTGAAGGACTCCCCCCCCCCCCCCCCCCCCCAACTCCCCCTCACTCCCACCCCCCTTGAAAGGCTGAGGCCCTGGACCAGAGCCCACCCCTCCCGTGCCTCAAAACCTCTGCGAAACCTTCTCTCCCTTCTGGGAAGAGCTAACTCTCCCAGGAGGGGGTTAATTCACAGAGCTGACAGCTTCAGCTGCAGTGGGAGGCAAGGGGTCTCCACAGCTAAAACTGAAAGTGTGTCTGTTTGTTTGCTTTTGTTTTTAGCAGAGGAGACCCCTGCCTCGCACCGCAGCGAAGCTGTCGACTCTGTGAATTGGCCCCCTCCTGGGAGAATCACCCAGACAAAGAAACGGGCACAAAGGGAAGATCGAAGTGGAGCCCGCGCCCCCCCCTGGGATGGCGCCGCGCCCCCCAGGGGGGCGCGCCCCACAGATTGAAGAAGCCTGCCATAAGGGTTGTTTGGACTGGTGCAAGGTGCTCTCTAGAATAGTGAACATCATATACCAGGCCAACTTCTCACATTGGTGTGCAGCAGTTGGGATTTGAGCTTGCTGTTGTTTTACCAATTGTAATCTTTGAGATATCATTTGAAAGATCACATTAGGTACCATAGGTACATATAACAAGACTTAAAATACATAAGTTCTACTGAACTTAGTTGTTGTAGACCAAAGAGCCTAGCACACCCTGAATACAACTCCTAGAGAGGTTCTAATAGAAAACACATAGTGTAGGTAGGTGCACACACCACACCTCACTAGAATCATGTCTACCACAGGGGAGCCAAGTATGACTCTTCCTGTGGGGAGTGACCCTCCCAGGGCATCCTCTAGATATGAAATGCTCAACTTCCAAGAGATGAGACACTTGTGTACCTCAAGGAGATTGAAACAGGGTTCCAACCCTACCATTTCCCACCTAATAGAACTCTTAGAGAGGGCTGATGCTGAGAAGGCCTCTAGACAAGGTCCCTCAGTTCATGCAGAAGAGGTCTTACCCTCTACAGATGATGCATCAGACCCTACTGTCATAGGTGAAGAAGGAGATGAACAAGAGGAAGAATCTGAAGAAGAGGTTTTCCAAGATAGCCAGATCCAAGTTGGGAGACTTAGCCAGGCTAACCTAAGACTACATGGGGCTGAGAATGGGCTAGCCCCATACAGACCTATTAGTAGACTTAACCAGGGGTATGAGAGGAGAAGGTCCAACTCAGGTGAGTCCGTCCACTCTAATGCCTCTAGGGGATCCAATACCCTTGCTCAGAGAAGGATGGCCTCTCCTGAAAGGAGAGAACATCAGGGTAGGATGAGGGAAGCTAATCTAAGGATTGAGAGGCAAGAACTAGAAGTTGCCCTTGCCAAAGAGAAGCTTGCCCTAGCTAGAGAGCAGAAATTGAGTGGGTCACAACCCAATGGTGGCAGCAATATCCCTAAGGATAAAGACAGGTCCCATGAGAATACCTGAGTAAGATAGTGCCCCCCTACAAAGTTGGGGATGACATCCACAAATGGATAACTGCTTTGGAAAGGGCCTGCAAAGTCCAGCAGGTCCCCCAGAGTCAGTGGGGAGCTATCTTGTGGCTCTTCTTTGAATAAAAAGGCAGAGATAAGCTCCTCACAGTTAGTGATGCAGATGCTAATAACTACCCTGTCCTGAAGAGTGCTCTAATTGATGGGTTTGGCCTAACCACTGAACAGTACAGGTTGATGTCAAGAGATACCCAGAAGGCACAGACTCAGGACTGGACTGATTTTGTTGATTGTGCCACTAAGGCTCTGGAAGCTTGGTTACTGGGAAGTAAAGTTAAGAACTATACAGGATTGTATAATTTGATCATGAGAGAGCAAATCCTTAATAATTGTTAGAACCAGTTGTTGCACCAACACCTGATTGACTCAGATCGGACCTCGCCCCAATAGTTGGGAAAGAAGGCAGACAAATGGCTCAGAACCAGGATT
Source organism: Lissotriton helveticus (assembly GCF_964261635.1). NCBI lineage: Eukaryota > Metazoa > Chordata > Amphibia > Caudata > Salamandridae > Lissotriton > Lissotriton helveticus. The sequence continues at coordinate 285,746,834 of NC_136062.1, forward strand.
AAGCAGAAACCCCAGAACCAAGGTGGTGATCAGAAAAAGGCAGACCAAAAAGGTGGGGATCATAAACAAAAAGACCAGAAGTCTTCATCAGGCCCCCAAAATTCTAATGAAGGGGGTCCCAAACTTCAAAGAAGAAGAAAGAAGGTCCAAAGAAGCCTTGGTGTAATTACTGTAAATCTGCCTCTCACTGGTTTAGTGAGTGCACCAAGAAAGGTACAGCCCCTACCACTGCAGCCCCTAAGGCAACTGCACCCCCTAGTACAGTCAGCAGTGGTAGTTCCCAACCCAAGGCTATAGTGGGGATAACCATGGGTACTGAGGTGGGTTCTGGCCTAGTCAGGATTCCAACTCAGGCTGTCCTGATCTGTGATGTGGACATGGCTATGTCCACTACTGCGAGTCCCAATACTTTGGGCAAGTACAGACAGACACTTTTGATTAATGATAATGTGGCTCAGGCCTACAGGGACACATGTGCCAGTGTCACTATGGTGACACCTACCTTTGTGGACCCTGGACAGATTGTACTGGGTGATAATTACCTGGTGACCAATGCTAGCAATGTCACTACTACACACTGTGTGCCAGTTGTTAATTTCACCTGGGGAGGGGTAACTGGCCTCCAAAGAGTAGTAGTAAGTGCAGACCTCCCAGTTGAATGTCTTTTGGGCAATGATCTTGAAAACTCTGTATGGTCAGAAGTGGAGTATAGGACTCATGCAGAGATGTTAGGCATATCAGCACATGTCCTTGCTGTGACCAGGTCACAGGCCAAACAGTGCCAAACTGTACAGGCCTTGGATCCTGAAACTATGGACCAAGTGCCATCCAAGAGAAAGAGCAGTAGGGTTAAGGCAGTGCCTTCCCCCCTGACCTCAAGTGAAGATCAGCCTTCCCAGGAAGCTGATTCTGAGACTCCTGAAGGAACTGTCCTGGAAGAGCTTGAACCTGAACAGGTTGAGTTTCTTGGGACAGGGGGGCCTTCAAGGGCAGACTTGAGGCAGGCTCAGTTAGACTACCCCTCTCTTGAACCCCTCAGACAGCAAGCTGCTTCTGAGGCTGCTGCGAATGCTACAGGTACTCCTAAAGTTTACTGGGATGAAGGACTTTTTTATTCTGAGGGTAGAGACCCCAAGCCTAGTGCTTCCAGGAGGTTGGTCATACCTCAGACCTTCAGGGGTTTCCTTCTTGCCTTAGCCCATGATATTCTCTTAGCAGGACATCTAGGCCAGAACAAGACTTGGGACAGGCTTGTCCCTCAATTTCAGTGGCCCCATATGTCAGAAGATACTAAGGAGTTTTGTTGCTCCTGTGTGACCTGCCAAGCCAGTGGCAAATCAGGTGGCACAACAAAGGCCCCCCTCATACCACTACCTGTGGTGGGGGTACCCTTTAAAAGAGTTGGGATTGACATTGTTGGACCAATGGATCCCCAAACAGCCTCTGAGCACAGATTTTTACTGGTGGTAGCGGATCATGCCACCAGGTATCCAGAAGCTATTCTCCTAAGGACCACAACAGCACCTGATGTGGCAAGAGCCCTCCTGGGAGTTTTCTCAAGAGTGGGCTTTCCAAATGAGGTTGTCTCAGACAGAGGTGCAAACTTCATGTCTGGGTACTTGACTGCTATGTGGAAGGAGTGTGGTGTTAATTACAAATTCACCTCACCCTACCATCCACAGTGCAATGGGCTTGTTGAAAGATTCAACAAGACCCTCAAGAGTATGATCAAGGGTTTACCTGAAAAGCTTAGGCGAAGATGGGACATCCTTCTACCCTGCCTTCTGTTTGCTTACAGAGAGGTCCCACAAAAGGGGGTTGGCTACAGCCCTTTTGAGCTTTTGTTTGGACATCCTGTAAGGGGACCCCTATGTCTGATGAAGGAAGGATGGGAGTTACCACTCAAAAGCCTAAACAAGACATAGTGGACTATGTACTTGGTAACCGCTGCAGGATGGCTGAGTATATGAAGAAGGCTTCTAAAAACCTTGAGGCTAGCCAAGAACGTCAAAAAGCTTGGCATGACCAAAAGGCTGTGCTGACTGAGTACCAGCCAGGACAGAAGGTGTGGGTGTTGGAGCCAGTGGCCCCAGCAGCACTCCAGGACAAATGGTCTGGACCCCACACCATTGTTGAGAAAAAGGGAGAGGTCACCTACTTGGTGGACCTTGGAACCCCTAGGAGCCCCCACAGGGTGCTCCAAGTCAACAGACTCAAAGCATATGTTGACAGGGCAGACATGGGCTTGCTCATGGCTACAGATGAGGGACAGGAGGAAGAGAGTGACCCTCTCCCAGACCTGTTGACTCAGAACCCTGATGATGGTTCAGTTGATGGTGTGGCCTTAGCTGGCAGCCTCACAGACCAGCAGCAACAGGACTACAGACAAGTTCTACAGTCTTTTAGACATATGTTTTCATTGACACCTAGTCAGACTAACTGGTGCACCCATAAGGTAGACACTGGTGACAGTCTGCCTGTGAAGAGTAGGATCTACAGGCAACCTGACCATGTCAGGGACTGTATAAAGAGTGAGGTACAGAAAATGCTTGAGTTGGGAGTCATTCAGCCATCAGAGAGCCCCTGGGCCAGCCCAGTAGTCCTTGTACCAAAATCTCACACCCAAGATAGTAAGAGAGAGATGAGGTTCTGTGTGGACTATAGAGGCCTCAATGCTGTCACTAGGACAGATGCTCACCCAATTCCAAGAGCAGATGAGCTCATTGATAGATTGGCTTCTGCCAAGTTTCTGAGCACATTTGATTTGACAGCTGGCTATTGGCAAATCAGGTTAGCTGAGGATGCCAAGGCCAAAACGGCTTTCTCAACCCCAGGAGGTCATTATCAATTTGTGGTAATGCCCTTTGGCTTGAAGAATGCACCTGCCACTTTCCAAAGGTTGGAGTCCTCACTGTGTTGGATGACTTTTGTGCAGCTTATCTTGATGATATTGCTGTCTTCAGCTCCACCTGGGAGGATCACCTAATCTACCTGAAGAAGGATTTAGAGGCCCTGCAGAAGGCAGGTCTAACTATCAAGGCCACAAAGTGCCAGATAGGGCAGAGTAAGGTTGTGTACCTGGGCCTCCTTGTAGGTGGGGGTCAGGTTCAACCACTGGAGAGTAAGATCCAGACCATCAAGGACTGGGCTCCTCAAACTACCCAGATACAGGTCAGAGCTTTCTTGGGCCTGTCTGGTTACTACAGAAAGTTTGTTAAGAACTATGGGTCCATTGTGACACCACTTAATGACTTGACTTCTAAGAAGATGCCAAAAAAGGTTCAGTGGACAGTTAGCTGTCAAAAGGCATTTGATGACCTGAAGAAGGCCATGTACTCTGCACCTATCTTAAAGAGTCCTGACTACTCCAAAGAGTTTATTGTTCAAACAGATGCTTCTGAGTTGGGGGTGGGAGCTGTGCTTGCACAACTCAATGTAGAAGGTCAAGACCAGCCCATTGCTTTTATTAGCAGAAGGCTGACCCCCAGAGAGAAACGTTGGTCAGCTATTGAGAGGGAGGCCTTTGCTGTGGTTTGGGCCCAGAAGAAGTTGAGACCATACTTGTTTGGCACTCACTTTAAAATTCAGACAGACCATAAGCACCTCTTGTGGCTAAATCAGATGAAGGGTGAGAATCCCAAACTGCTCAGGTGGTCCATTTCCCTACACCCCGGCCACGTCCCCTACCACGAAAGGGCTGGACTGCCATCTTAGATTGAAACGCCTGCCCAAAAGCCTGCTTATAACCCGCAAACTTCCTCTCCCGAGAAGAGCGGATCAGAGCAAACAATTTCTTGCTCACCACTGTTTTCTTTATCAAAGCCTCCAACGGCTCCCCAAACAGCTTAGAGCCCGTGAAGGTAAGCTTCATCCCGGCAGCCTTCTGAGCAGCTTCCGCCTTCCAAGACTTAAGCCACAACTGCCCCCTAGCAGCAACAGAGGCACCAGCCGCTGCAGCGCTAAAGGAGTCGATGGACAAATCTGCCATGAAGCGTAACTGTTGTTCCTGTCAGGTTCCACACGTTACTCCTCGGGGCTGTGTTGAACGTCCTTACTCCACCCCCACACGACCACCCCGCGGCCCGATAATAAATATCACAGACCAACAGGACGATCCCGTGAGCGCGGGGAAGGAAGGGAACAGCGGGGAGGGAGATCTGCAACGATAACAACAAGAGGTTTAGAATCACACCCCTCCCTATCTTAACTAGCACTTATCACAACTAACACTGATCACATAGTTCTCTATAACGAATCAATAGCATACCTGTAAAGAAAAATACACAGGCTTGATATACAGGAGAGGGAGGTGAGGTCCTATCAATGGCTGGGATTGATTCTAAGGAGCAAAAGAATAAACATAAGACTGTATAACATTCGTCTGCAGAGCTTAAGCTAATACTACACCACACCTACCAATTAGTGTGAATGCTCTGCTGTAAGCCACTTCTTCCATCGTACTTGGGTACCCCCCCTTTGTTCTCTCCTGTATTGTAAAAATAAAGCAAAAACAGGTTGTCTTCAAATCAACGAACTTGCAATGAGTTAAAGGTTCCAGTCACCTTCAAGTCCATTTGTAACTCTGCATTCACAGTTTATCTATGTACAGTATTGACTTAGTAGTACATATGCACTGCACTATCCAGATATCGGAAATACTTTCCCTTGGTAGAGACAGGGGTGTTTATGCCAACAAAACACCTAGGCAACACTTCCAATTCGCACCATTGGAATAAATGTCAAGTATTAAGGCTCAAAAAGTCGGTTTAAGTCACCGTTTTCCCCGCACGAGAAAGCAGCCGCTTTTCTCTATCGAAACGGGGAAAACAAACACAGGATTCCAATAATCACTCGGTTCACACACAGCCGTGTGTGTATCCAAATCAGGCTCACCCGTAGTCCCTCGGGGCGCGGGTCCGTGTGTCACCAGCCGGCGACCACACACTCACCAGACTACTCACGGTAACTTCGGTTTCCAAACAAAGCCGCACCTCGACTGTTCTCGCTCTCGGCAGAATTATCGGCACTGTTCCTGCTGGGTACCGGGTTTAAGTCTCTTGACCTGCGCGTCTGACGTCACGCGCTAAGTGCCCCATAGCCCTCTGGGAATTGTGGTTCGACTGTATCGTGGTTGCCGTTTCTCACGCTTTGTGCGGACGGCGGCCCACGAAGCCAGGTTCTTGACAGTTCCAACATGGACAAAGATTATGAGGGATCCTCATTGTAGGAGAGTAGGGTCTGCTTTCCTATGGTCACCCCATTTTTTGCTTTTTGCTTCACTGGTTTTCGACTTAATGTGGCTGTGGGCCTGCTAATCAGACCCACAGCCCTGCTGTTCTCTCTCTAAATTTCACACCATGTACTTTAGGTACATCACCAATTGGGATTTGGGTCACTCTTATGAGTCCCTGTACAGTGTACTATAGGTACCCAGGGCATAGGTGCACCCAAGGCCTACCAGGGGCTGCAGCATATCTTTTGCCACCCCTGGCTGGCCATCCAAACTGACACAACTGGCTGATCACTCAGCTGGGGCAAGGTCGTGTAATCACCCCTTGCTTAGATATAGTATTCCTATGTCTAACCTTATATCTAGACACATATACAGCTATAAGTCACTCCTATGGCAGGCCTTAACAATCCTGAAGGCAGAGTGCTTGGTTTTATATGAGATGGTGCTCTAGCATGAGCTGAGCCTGTCTGCAGCTTTCGGAACCATGTCCTTATAGCTGTTCTAGGATAATGCCATACCATATACTCTTAAGTGCATTATGAACCTCGCGGTTCAATGCTATCTTTGGTTTGGCTTTATCAAAACATGTGGTGTAAGGTGCCATATGCTTTGGAATACTACCTCCTCGCCAGTTCTGGTGACGGGGTAGCATTCCACCCGTCTAGAGGGAGAAGACATGTTACTACCATTAATCCCGGTTAAAGTTAACCAGAGCCTCAGCATCACAAAATGGATGCTGCTGCCACAGACACAAGTCTGACATCCTGCTGCTGGGAGTCCTTCCAGCGAGGGAGGCTTGGACAATAGGTTTCCTGTCACAGGGTGCTAGCACCACCCCAGACAGGCTATAGTGTATTGGGGCAGGGAGGGCTGAATGAAATGAGACACTGCCTGGGGCACACAAGAAGTCCCATGCATAGTCCAGTTCAAACCGGTGCTGGGGCACTCCAGCACCAGCTCTGGCGCGAAACTGGACAAAGGGAAAGGTGTGTAACCATCCCCTTCCTGGGTCCTACCCATAGGAGGGACCTAGCAGGTAATCCAGCCCCTAGATTTGGTATATAGGTAGGAGTTGAGTCCCAAGACTTTAGATTTATCCTGACTGAAACTCTGATACGAAACTCTGGACCTTCGACATCCTACTCGACGTAGAAGACTGAAGAATCTTCCTTGTGGTCAAGGAGTGACCACCCTGTGCAAGCAGGCACCGTCAAGCGGTCAACGGTTTGCTTTGTCGACGCTCCTGCCGGTGCCCGAGCACAGAGCCTGACAAGACCCGGACTTCCAGACATCCAACAGCCCAATCCACAGCCACAGCAAAGCTGAGACCCGTGGAGGCGACGAGAGACGTGGGACCGGCCATCTTGGAAAGCCAGCGAATTGCTTTCCGTGCAACTTCTGAGGCACCCTCGAAGTTGTGCATTGGGGATTGAGAAGCCCCAGCCCCGAGCACCAACTGCACCAAAGATCACCTCTCCACACTCGAGTGATGCGTGGGGGCCTTTTGCATTTTCCTGCTCGACGCGTCTGTCCGGTCACTTGCCCGTTGGCTAGTGGCCTCTGTGACGACGAAACCCAAAATCTACACTGCTGGCCTGGTTGCTCCAGACTGGCCCTTGCTTCCCTGCGAAGGAGAAGCCCCTCGGTCCTTGCTGGCCTGAGTAAGAAGCCCTCTTCGAATCCTGCGTGGGTTGCTGCCAAGGTTTGTTTACTCCAATCCGGAAGCCGAGACCGCCAACAGCGAGACCCTTCGTGGGACAGTCCGTGCCCAGCTCCTGGTCGTCGTCGACACCTCCTAGTCCACGTGGCAGCAGAGACAAGCTTCACAACATCGCCTGATTGCTTCCCGACATCGCCTGGTTCCTTCCTGGTTCCATCCTGGTCACTGACTAGTGACCCAGACTCTGTCCCCGCTACTTTCAGGTACTCCACATCCTCGATCCGCCCTTGGATCCAAGCGGACTCTTCTCTCCTGGACGCCTGCAGCATCTTTTCTCCAAGGCTCCATAGGGATCCACGTCGAAACCCGACACACTTTGGGACCTATGCACCCGCTTCCTGTGGGTGAGGTAACGCGAGTACTTCTGTGCTCTTGTGAAGATTGACTATCCTAGTGTCCTAGTTTCAAGTGGTTAGTTCCTAGTCCTGTCGGAAGACTCCTAAATCTTTAACTTTCTAACTTTACGCACCCATTGACTTCTGTGTGTGCACGCGTGTGCATTTAGACTCTGCACCCGCATCTCGTGGGTCTCCTGCTTCCTAACTACTGTTAGTCCAGTGTAGCCCCAGCGATTCCCAAGGCCCTAGGCCTTACAACTGTTTGTGACGTGGTTCTTATACCACTATTTTAGTATATGGTTTAGCGGGCCACCAGGCCCTAGCCATATTTGTGCAACTTATTGTATATTATATTGAGTTACTTGTACATCACCAATTGGGATTTGGGTCACTCTTATGAGTCCCTGTACAGTGTACTATAGGTACCCAGGGCATAGGTGCACCCAAGGCCTACCAGGGGCTGCAGCATATCTTTTGCCACCCCTGGCTGGCCATCCAAACTGACACAACTGACTGATCACTCAGCTGGGGCAAGGTTGTGTAATCACCCCTTGCTTAGATATAATATTCGTATGTCTAACCTTATATCTGGACACATATACACCTATAAGTCACTCCTATGGCATGCCTTAACAATCCTGAAGGCAGAGTGCTTGGTTTTATGTGAGATGGTGCTCTAGCATGAGCTGAGCTTGTCTGCAGCTTTCGGAACCATGTCCTAGTTCCGAGTCCAGTCGGAAGACTCCTAAATCTTTAACTTTTTAAATTTACGCACCCATTGACTTCTATGTGTGCACGCGTGTGCATTTAGACTCTGCACCCGCGTCCCGTGGGTCTCCTGCTTCCTAACTACTGTTAGTCCAGTGTAGCCCCAGCGATTCCCAAGGCCCTAGGCCTTACAACTGTTTGTGACGTGGTTCTTATACCACTATTTTAGTATATGGTTTAGCGGGCCACCAGGCCCTAGCCATATTTGTACAACTTATTGTATGTTATATTGAGTTACTTGTTATGTGCTTGTGCCTCTGCCCTCATAAAGAGTTCAGAGGATTGATTTAGAAATAAATACATATATTTTGAATATATAACCTGTGTGGTGTCCTTTTATTTGGTATTAAAGAGATTGCATATGGTAAAACAGCTGGCTTCACATGCCCTCTTGAGTTTAGCCTAAGACTGCTTTTGTCCATGCTACCACTAGGATAGCTGGTCTATAAGGTTGACTTTACAACCATCACCATAAGGGTTGTTTGGACTGGTGCATGGTGCTCACTAGAATAGTGAACATCATATACCAGGCCAACTTCTCACACTCATCCTGTATGAGCTGCTCAGAAATACCTCGACAGTCCTTTAGAAACGACTGAACAAGATAGCTGGCGTAAGCTGCAGACCGAACTGCAAGATTAGAGTCAGCAAAGGACCGCTTCAAGGCCCCCTCAACCCGCTTGTCCCCAGGATCTGAAGGAACTGCATTCTCAGACACCACCAGGCTCTGAGATGCCATACCAGCAAGCAGGGAATCCACCTTCACCACGGCCGGGAATTCCTCAGTGAATCCCTGTAAGGGATACCTTTTAGCCAGAAAACGGGGAAAGGCAGCTTTGTCAACATCCTTCCACTCCCCCTCCAGCACATTCCTCACAGTTTTATGAATGGGGAGGCTTTCAGGTTCTTTCTTGAGGTAATTTGCGAAGAAGTCTTCAGACTCTCCACTCTCCACGGGACCAGGGAACCCCAAATTGTCTCAAACATGTTGCAGAACACAGCGAAGGTCTGCCCCCCTGGACAAAACAACTCTTCACCTCTTCATCAGAGTCAATGTTTGGATCGACCTTAGCCGAGGCATCCAATGTCTGCTTTTTAGACCCCTTGGGTTCACAAGCCACAAAGGCCGCCGCCACAGCAGCCTCAGCTTTTGAATATCTGCCATGGAAGGAGCAGCGACCACCACCTCATCCTCACAGCCGAGCTCATGTACGTCCGCACCTCTACCCTTCATGTTTTGAACAGGAGAACAGAGCACCAGTCCCCAAGAAATACCCTAGACCAATCAAAGAAAAAATCCCTAAGGGCCAACCAGGGAACGCCACCAGGACCCCCAGCCAATCCCCAAACAGGACCGAAGGGCGGCTTCTAAACCGACCAATCAGAGACAACCACAAACCTACAAAAGGAAAAGACTGAACAGGGCCCAACTGTAAGGACATGAATGAACCCTGAAGCCCCCGCCCCAGGAACCAGCGAACACATAGGTAAGAAACTCCCAAATGCCCCCGCAGCTCTGCAGGGAGCAGGGGAGTAGAGTCACAAAAACACCATATTACCCCCATAGCCAGCAAACACTGACTCGAGGACAGGGAAAACCCCCACCAGGGCGCCCCTTTAGCATCCTTAAATGGCAACCTTCAACGGCCTGTAAGCAGAGGGAGCCCCCACAATTTTCGGGCCCCCACTGCCCAAATTAAGCACAGGATCCCATAAGGATTCCCAGCAGGAAACAAAAAAGGGAAAACATGGGCTCAAAACGAGACGAGCACGAGCCCTTTAAACACACATCCGTGGAAAAGCTAAACCGCCACGCCCTTGACGCGCAGAAAAGCCAGCTGCGCCCAACACACTTCCCCCTTCCTCCCTCCCAGGGTGTTCCCGCCAGAGCAGGGAACGAACCCTGAAGAGGGGAAGCCGCAGAAGGGAGTCGCCACCCCATACCAGGCAGTCCGGAACACCAAACTCCATGGTCCTGCTAAAGCAGGGACTCAAACGTATTGGCACATAAGACCACAACAGGCACATTAGGGGTTTAAATGGTCGTTTAACATCCGGTTTCACACTTACCCGAAAAAAGGCCAGTTCCAGCACCCCCCACGACAAAGTCTACCTGGAAGTGATTCCGAAGAAAAAACAAACAGGGTGTGGAAAGGCGGGTCACAGGGTTATATGCCGCAGGGTATAGGTGTGGCCTGGAGGGAAGGGATGGGTTTTTAGTTGCTTGGGAGTTTCTGGTGGGAGGAGCTATGCTCATGTAATTAGGACTGGGACGGGGAGGACTGACGAGGAGGTAATGGATGTTTGCGGTTTGATACCTGTGAACGCGATGGTAAGTATAGATTATGCTCAAACAGTTGCTGGTGAGGGCCAAGAGCTGCCTACCTTCCTGTGACAGCGAAGCAGAGTCTGCAAAGTCCATGTAGCACCGCCGAGGCACTCTGCAAGAAGAGCGCTATCTTAGGGTTCTCATCCACGGGGCCTTGGACGGACAGGAAGCAGTCTGACAGCTTGTCAATTAATCCGATGTTCACCACATAGCTGGGAAAAGAAGAAAGGGTGCAGTTAAGTGAGAACTCGGGTACAGGATAATGAACAACTAAAAACAGGGCAGGGTATTAATTCACAGACGCCAACACACAGCACCCAGCAGAACTGCCGACATGGTCATCCCTCCTACAATCAGGCACTCGTACAACAGTCCCAGATTGGACTTACTTATAGTTCTTTTTGAGGGTACTAGCAATCCGGCTAAGATTTCCAGCTCCTTTTTTAGTATATTAAGTTGTACACAATAAAATTATTTCCCCAAAACGATGTGAGTGCCCATTCAGTTACACAGGTGTATGCCCAGCAAAGGGAGTGGTGAATTCAACACACATGGAGCACACATAAATCAAAGAATCCGAGAGCTGAACAGCAAGTATCCTTTAGACATTTAGACAGCACAATTCTAACATACGTGCACGCAGTAGGACTTGTACATTAGACCTCCTCTTTGCGTAGTGAATAGATGCAATATGTCTTGCGTGTTTAATACTCGGTGTGGAGAATTATGCACAAATAAGGGAAATGTTCCTAAACAATTACATTGTTTATAAGCCAGGAAGTGGCATACAATTCTTTTGGAGGCATTAGTCTTTTGCACCTTAAACTCTACAATCCCAGTGGAATATGAGAGTAGTAACTCCTGTACATTAATACTAGTATGCATATAGGAATAACTGGGCTGCTATTTACCTTATGAAGCATACATTATGCAATTTCTATTTTGTTAAGCTCTACGTTCACCCATTATAGGCATCTTGGCATTAGGCAGACCCGATAAGTGGTAAGTGTTACTACACTGCGCTAGCTAACACTAGAGTTTCCTGAGATTTTGTAAGGGCCACAGACAAAAGACAAAACAATCAATACACCACCCGACAGTTTGGCTTGTAAAGGGTATGTTTTGCAGACTATAAAACAGGCCACAAATTTGGCCCAGCACCAGGCATAAGTGAACATCACAAACAGATGGCAGCAAGGATAACATCCATAATCTCAGGTAGTATACTGAATGCAGCCAACAATAAACTGCCGCTGTTCAATAGCTATCCAAGGAGGTGGAGAATCCACAGGTTTGAGGGCAAAGTCCTGTCCACCTGCTGCTGAATGTCACCTGAAGTGGCAACTGGTTCGGAGGGCAGACGCTCATACCCAGAAGTACCGAACACCACAATTTTCTAGCCCAATCCAGAGCCACTAGGATGACTTGGGCCCGGTAGCCCCATATCTTCTTCAGAACTGCTGGGAGAGGCAGAGGCAATGAAAAAGAGGATATGCCCAGATGCTCCAGCCAACTCCAGAGGAGCAGAGCCTCTTGGCACAAGAGTCAGAAGGCCATTCCGGTTGTTGCAATACAGCATGGCAGTGATGTTACAAAACAAGTTGTGAACGCCATTCATTTACTCGGAAGTCTCTATACAAGCAAGAACTTGTACTCGGGTTAAGAGCCAAAAACGGGGATCTCAGAAGGCTGGACAAACACTACTCGATATCTATGATGGCTTAAGGACGCTACACGTGTTGTACCCTTTATTGTGACTGGAACGTTATTGCCTAATACAGCCTGATTTCGACTGTGGAGTTTTGATAAAGTTTAACCGGGCCAGAAGATTATTTTGGAGTTATTAGTGAGATTTATCTGCCCGGAAGAAGTCATGTGTCTAAACGGACTTGACGAAACACATGTTGGCTGCATCTAATTATGTGATGGAACTTGGATTGGAGTACATTTGATTTTGGACAATAAATTGGAAGAATTACATGCCAAAGACTGAATGTTATAATTGAGTGCTCGGAAGACAAGTATATATGGCAGTGATGTTGCTCGTGAGAACCTGTACCAGCCTTCCCTTAATGGACAGCAGGCAGATCTTCAGCTCCAGGCAAAAGACCCGCAAATCCAGCACACTTATATGGAGCCGGGTTTCCATCAGAAACCAAAATATTCTGTTCTTTACCTCCCCCAGATGACTTCCTCAGCCCAGCACTGATGCATCCGTTACCATCATCAGCTCTGAGTGGGGAAGGGAAAAGTGTCTGCCACTGGTTCAATTTCGGTCAAGCAGTCACCACTGCAGATAAGGTGACGTCACCTCCAAACCCTTGTTATGTTTCATATAGGTACTCTAAAATAGGCCCGGGTAACATCATACCCTTTCACCTACATTACCTCCCCTACACTACACAGTAACAAGCCTTTTAGGATTGAACCTCTACCTAGCTCTAGTCCTGGGCACAGAAGGAGGGTTTTCCTGAACAGCGTTCTATGACTTCATCTTTAGACTGACACAGGATGAATAAATATTTGTAAGGGTTCTTGGAAACCAGGCAGGGTCTATAGCCACCTGCATAATATCTACGTACAAGGTTCATCCCATACGTCATCCTCGAACCCGAACAATGGCTAATACAAGAAACAAGGGACAAAGGAACCCTAGATACTTTTCTGTATAGATACAGCATCTCTTGCTAGTATTAGTTAGAGGGAACTAAGACTTCCAGGCCGACACATTGGCTAGAGACGCTGAGGCTCTTGCATGCAGACGCTACAGCTGACAGGGGTCTGACACATCCCTTGCGGGGTGGCCAACTCTAGACCAGGACGGGGTCCCACACTCTCTTGCTTCAGGTAATGGGTTAGACTAAACCTAGAGGAATTCTTGGCTTCACACCTACTCACATGTTAGGTACACTTGGGTATATCTAGATAGGCATCGTAGGAGTATGCGCGCTTTCTTTTATCATTAATTTTATATCCATGTATGTGTTCATGACTATTGCAAAATGGTAGAACTGTACTATCCTTTTATATTCACTGTACTGCTGATCATATATCTCTGCTACTGTCTAACGGTTTTCGCAGCACATATATTATACACTAGAAGAACAACTGTGCAAAATATACTTATTGTAAACCCACCCAACTGTTTCTCCTGTGTAACTCTGAGTAGAAACTAAGTGAGCACGAGTGACTGAGAGAAAGGTAGTACATTGTTTCCACCATCCTGGGGTGCGAGACGTTGGCCTGGCATTTGATGTCCACTATTCTAGTGGGCACCTTGCACCAGTCCAAACGACCCTTATTGATGGTAGGTTTAGACAACCTTTATAGAAAGCTATCCTAGGGGTAGCTGTGGAGAGCAGCCTTCAGGCTAAGTCTTGAAGGAATGTAAAGTAGCTTGTTTTACCAGTCTATAATCTCATGAATGATCAAATTAAAGGGGAACCCATCAGGTATATATAAAAATATATGTATTTATTCTAAACACACCCTTCTAGTCTCTTTATGGGGCTAGAGGCTAGAGGCAAAAGTACAATCCAGGAACTTAATTAGCACACAGTAAAATAGCACAGCATATGTTTTGCCCTAGTGGCCTCACAAACCATATACTAAAAAAGTGGTATGAACATAGAGACAGGCCTAGGGCCTGTAGAACCGCTGGGGCAACTAGGAACCACCCAAGCTAGGGACGCAGGAGACCCACGAGGGACGTGTGCAGTGTCTAGACTCAGCCGCCAATCACCATTGACTTCTATGGAGAAAGTTAATGTTAGAATTTTAAAGAATAAGGACACTTAGGAGTGGACTACGGTAAAACCGCTTCAGTACTGGACACTTCGAGAGTCAAGACCCAAGGGAGCACCAAAGTACTCGTGTTACCTCACCCAGGGAAGTCGGTGCATAGGTGTCTTTTCGTGTCGGGTTTCGTCGTTGTTTCCTATGGAAAGCTGCAAAGAAGTGCTGCAGGCGACCAGAGGAAGAGTGTCCGGATGGATCCAAGGGTGGATCGGAGATCTGAAGAACCTGAAAGCAGAGGGGACAGAGTCTTTGTCACTAGAAAGTGACCAGGAATGCAACAAGAAGATGCCAGCTGATGTCGGTTGATTTCAGGTGATGTAGGTGAAGCTGGACTCTTCAGCCACGAGGTCCAGGAAGCGTCAACGACAACTAGGAGCTGGATTTGAGCTGTCCCACGTCGGATGTCGAGTACTGCAGCGTCGGTATCCGGATTGGACCCAACAAGCCTTGGCAACAGCAACCCACGCAAAATGGAAAGATTGGCTTCGGAGCAGACCAGCAAGTTCTGAGGGACTCACCCTTTGGAGGGGAGTCATGGCACATCTGGAGCAACCAGGGAAGCCCAAGAAACAAAGAAGATTCCTTAGATGGACCAGGGATCGCGAAGGGGCAGGGTTACTATACTTATACTAAGTTTAGGGGATGGACTAACTTTAAGGTCCCACCTATGGGAGGACCTGGGGAGGGGGTGTTTACACCCCTTCCCCTTTGTCCAGTTTCACACCAGAGCTGGGGCTGAGTACCCCAGCAACCAGTTTTAACTGGGAAATGCACGGGGACACCTTGTGTACCCCAGGCACTGTCTGAAAAGCAGTCACTGAATCCACCCATCCTGCCCCAATACACTAAAACCTGTCTGGGGAGGTGGTTACACCTCCCTGGGCAGGAAACCGAGTGTCCAAGCTTCCCCTGCCGGAGTTTCGTCCAGCAGCAGGAGGTCAGACTCGTGTCTGTGGCAGCAGCATCCATCTTGTGATGCTGGGGCTCTGTTTAACTTTTACCTTTAGAAGGGTGGTATGCTACCCCCACCGCCAGAACTGGCAGGGTGTAGTATTTCAAAGTGTTTGACACCAAACATAACATGTTTTGATGCAACCATTCCAAAGTTAGTATTAACCGCGAGGTTATAATGCACGTAAGAGTATATGGTATGGCTGTATCACAGAACAGTTATAAGGAAGGGATTCCGAAAGCTGCAGAGGGGCTCAGCTCATGCTTGAGCACCCTCTCACACAAAACCAAATACTCTGACTTCAGGATTGCCATAGGAGTGACTTATAGGTTTATATGTGTCTGTATATATAGGTAGATATAGGTATCTATACTAATATAATAAAGAGAGAGCCCAAACCTTTGAGGCAGGTAATCTCAGGAACCACAGCACCAATCACAACACCCAATACAGCATTGGAAAGGACAGTTGCAGCAGATTGACATAGGCTATACAAGTGGCCACCATATACATTACAAAGGTAAAACAACCTTAGGGGTAAAGTAGTCCCTTGTGGGCGTGAGTGTTGTGCTGTCAGCGATGGGCACGGCAAACAAACCTTCACAGGACTCCCTTAAGGGCGTGGCCGTTGTGAGAGGGGTGTGGACAAACAGCAAACACCAATAGGCGCGGCATTCACGGGCGCGGGGCGCGCCATTCCCCGTCATTACTGGTAAAAGCGAAAACGCCATTGTAAATAAAAACCTTCACATTACTCCGTTTTGGGCCTGGCCGTTGTCAGAGGTGCGTGGCAAAACTTGAATGTGCGCCGCATTAACGGGGCGCGCCTCCTGGACGTTGTCAGAGGGGAGTGGCATAACACCAATGGGCAAGGCTTCACGGGCCGCGGCATTGCTACGGTGCTCAGGCAGGGGCTCAAGCCACTCAGCCTAACAGCGGGGATCACAAAGCTTTGCATACTGCTCCGGTGCTCAGGCGGCGGCTCAAGCACCAACTTCAATAAACAGGTACATAACAACGTGTAAGCTCAATGATAAATAACGCTCCCAAATAATCTTACATTTTGTGATACTTACCTAATGCTGCTAACCTCACGGTTTACTTTTTTCCAATTACTACAATGAAAAGGCTTTCAGAGGCACAGTTGCTCACACTTTCATTATAAATCACGTATGTCACAGGAAGCGGATTGTAAATGATGTGCCACAGATTCTATTTCTGCCCCGGACAACGTCGGGACGGGCTGCTAGTACAATATAAGGGGTAAGGGGTACAAGTACCACCTTACCCAGGCTGCAGTAGCATACCTGTGGTGCCATTTTGGAAGGCTTCCCAGGGGTGGCATAATACAAGTGTCATCCCCTGGTAGGCCTCTGGGGTACTTATGCCCTTGGTACCTAAGGTACCATATACTAGGGACTCACATGGGTAACCCAGTAACCAATCTGGAGTGTACCTAATGTACATGAAATCAATTTAGAGAGGGAACAGCTAGTAATGTACATGCACTCAATTTAGAGAGGGAACAGCTAGTCTGGGATCCTGAATAGCAAGGCCCCAGCCAGACTAAAGTTGATAAATCAGTGAAACACAGCAAAAAGTGGGGGTAACCATAGTAAGCAGATCCTACTCTCCCACACAACCCCCCCCAAACGCAGGGACATAAAACTAACCTTGACCAGTTGAGTCTTCATGTTCTAAGTGGAAATATCTGGAGAGTCCATCTGCATTGGCATGGTTACTCCCAGGTCTATGTTCCACTGTATAGTCCATTCCCTGTAGGGAAATGGACCAACTCAAAAGTTTGGGGTTTTCACCCTTCATCTGTTTTATCCACAAGAGGGGCTTATGTTCTGTCTGGACAGTGAAGTGAGTGCCAAACAACTATGGCCGCAGCTTCTTCAGAGCTCAAACCACAGCATAGGCCTCCCTCTCAATAGCTGACCAAAGTTTCTCTCTAGGGGTCAGCCTTCTGCTAATAAAAGCTACTGGCTGGTCCTGACCTTCATCATTCAATTGTGACAGCACAGCCCCTACCCCCAACCCAGATGCATCTGTTTGGACAATGAATTCTTTGGAGTAGTTAGGACTTTGCAGAATTGGTGCAGTGCACACGGCCTGCTTCAGGTCATCAAATGCCTTTTGACAGCTGACTGTCCACTGAACTTTCTAAGGCATTCTTTTAGAAGTTACGTCATTCAGGGGTGTCACAATGCATCCATACCCCTAGACAAACCTTCTATAGTACCCAGTCAGGCCCAAGAAAGCTCTGACCTGAGTCTGGGTAGTGGGAGCAACCCAGTCCATGACGATCTGGATTTTGCTCTGCAATGGTTGAACCTGGCCTCCACCTACAAGGTGGCACAGGTACACAACCTGACTCTGCCCTATCTGGCACTTGGTAGGCTTGATAGTTAGGCGTGCCTTTTGCAGTGCCTCTAAAATATTTTTCAGGTGGATCAGGTGATCTTCCCAGGTGGAGCTAAAGACAGCAATATCATCTAGATAAGCTGCACTACAGTCTTCCAGGCCTGTTAAGACTGTGTTCACCAACCTTTGAAATGTGGCAGGTGCATTCTTCAGACCAAAGGGCAATATCACACATTGATAATGTCCACTAGGGGTTGAGAATGCTGTTTTTGGCTTTGCATCATCAGCTAGTTTGATCTGCCAGTAGCCAGCTGTTAGAACAAATGTGCTCAGAAATTTGGCAGAGGCCAACATATCTATAAGCTCATCTGCTCTGGGAATTGGATGGGCATCAGTCCTAGTGACTGCATTGAGACCTCTCTAGTCAACAATAAATCTCACCTCTCTCTTACCACCCTGTGTGTGAGTTTTGGGTACCAAGACTACTGGACTAGCCCAAGGGCTATCTGAGGGTTCAATCACTCCCAAATCCAACATTTTCTGGACTTCAGTCCTGATACAGTCCCTGACATGATCAGGCTGCCTGTAAATCTTATTTTTAACAGGCAGCCTATCCCCAGTGCCCACTTCATGAGTGCACCAGGTTGTCTGACTTGGAGTCAGTAAAAACATATGTCTAAACTGATTTAGAACGTGTCTGCAATCAGTTTGCTGCGGATCAGTGAGGCTGCCTGCCAAGCCTACTCCATCAACTGATCCATCTTCAGGGTTCTGAGAGAACAGGTCTGGGAGAGGGTCACTCTCTTCCTCCAGTACTTCATCAGTAGCCATGAGCAAGCCCATGTGTGCTCTGTCAACCTATGGTTTCAATCTGTTGACATGAAGCACCCTATGGGGGCTCCTGGGAGTTCCAAAATCTACCAAATAGGTGACCTCTTACTTTTGCTCAACAATAGTATGGGGTCCACTCCACTTGTCTTGGAGAGCTGCTGGGGCCACAGGCTCCAACACCCACACTTTCTGTCCTGGCTGGTAAACAGTCTGTACAACCCTTTGGTCATGCCAGGCTTTCTGTAATTCCTGGCTAGCCTCAAGGTTTTTAGTTGCCTTTTTCATGTACTCATCCATCCTGGAGCGAAGACCAAGTACATAGTCCACAATATCCTGTTTAGGGGGTTTGAGAGGTAACTCCCATCCCTCCTTCACCAGACAAAGTGGTCCTCTAATAGGGTGTCCAAACAGAAGTTCAAATGGGCTGTAGCCAACCCTCTTCTGAGGAACCTTCCTGAATGCAAACAAAAGGCAGGGTAGCAGGATATCCCATCTCCGCCTGAGCTTTTCTGGGAGACCCTTAATCATACCCTTTAAGGTTTTGTTGAACCTTTCAACTAAACCATTGAACTGTGGATGATAGGGTGTGGTGAATTTATAGTTCACTCCACATTCCTTCCACATTGCAGTCAAGTAGCTGGACATACAGTTTGCACCTCTGTCAGATACTACCTCCTTAGGAAACCCCACTCTTGAGAACACTCCCAAGAGGGCACTTGCCACAACAGGTGCTGTAGTGGTCCTAAGGGGAATAGCTTCTAGGTACCTAGTGGAATGATCCACTACCACTAGGATACACCTGTGCCAAGATGCTGCCTGAGGATCCATTGGTCCAAAAATGTCAATCCACACTCTTTCCAAGGGAACCCCCACCAAAGGTAGTGATATCAGGGGGGCCTTTGTAGTGCCACCTGCCTTACCACTGGCTTGACAGGTTACACAGAAGCGACAAACCCCTTCGTGTCTTCAGACATGTGGGGCCAGTGAAAGTGAGGGACAATTCTGTCTCAAGTCTTGTTCTGGCCTAGGTGTCTTGCTAGGGGAATATCATGGGCTAGTGTCAATAACAAGCCCCTGAACTTCAAAGGTATAACTAACCTCCTGTCTGTACCAGGCTTGGGGTCTCTACTCTCCGAGTACAGGAGTCCATCATCCCAATAAATCGTATGGGTGCCACTAGCATTCCCAGCAGCCTCAGCAGCAGCTTGCTGTCTGAGGGGTTCAAGAGAAGGGCAGCTCAGCTGCTCCTGACTCAGGTCTGCCCTGGAAGGGCCCCCTGTCCCCAACAACTCAACCTGATCTGGCTCAAGCTCCTCTGGGACAGTTCCTTCTTCAGGCTCCCAATCATCTCCCTCAAGAGACTGATCATCACTGAGTCAGGGGGGAAGGCACTGCCTTAGCCCTACTGCTCCTTTTCTTGTAAGGCACCTGGTTCATTATTCCAGAATCCAGGGCCTGTCCAGTGTTAGACCTTTTGACCTGTGACCTAGTCACTGCAAGGACATGTGCTGTGATACCTTACATGTCTGCATGTGTCGGCAAGCATTCAACAGGGAGATATGCACTTACAACAACCTTCTTGAGGCTAGTTACCCCTCCCCAGGAGAAATTAACAACTACCATGGCATGGATGGTCCTGACATTGCTAGCATTGATCACTTGGTAAGTCTCACCAAGTATAACTTGTCCAGGGTCCACAAAGTCTGGTGTCAACATTGTGACACTTGCCCCTGTGTCCCTGTAGGCCAACGCCTCTTTCTCATTTATCAAAGGTGTTTGTCTGTACTTGCCCAGGTTACTGGGACTCACAGTGGAGGACATACCCATGCCTCCATTACAGACTAAAACAGCTCGAGGTGGAACTCTGACTAGGCCAGAGCCCATCTCAGATCCCAGGGTTAACTCTACTACACCTTTCTGCTGAGAACCACAATTTGTAGTTGAACTAGGGGGAACAGTTGCCTTAGGGGCAATGGTGGCTGGAGCTGTCTCCTTCTTGGTGCAGTCACTGGTCCAGTGACTATTCTGCTTACAGACTTTGCACCATGGCTTTCTTGGGCCTTCTTTCTTTTTGGAGGATTGTGAATTCCCACCATTAGAAGCTTTTTGGGGACATTGTGAAGACTTCTGATCTTTACCCTTCTCCCCACCTTTTTGATCTTGCTTTTTTTGGTCACCACCTTAGTTCTGTACCTTCAGCTTCATCCTAGTTCTGACCCATTTGTCTGACTTCTTTCACAGTTCTTGGGGAGAGGTCAGATCAGAGTCTACCAGGTGCTGATGCAACAGCTGATTTTGACAGTTATTAAGGATCTGCTCCCTCATGATCAGATAATACAATCCCGTATAGTCACACGCTTTACTGCCCAATAACCAGCCCTCCAGAGCCTTAGTTGCGCAATCTACATAGTCAACCCAGTCCTGAGTCTGTGTCTTCTAGGTATCTCTTAACTGTATTCTATTCTGCTCAGTGGTTAAGCCAAACCCATCTATTAGAGCACTCTTCAGGACTTTGTAATCATCAGCATCCTCTTCTCTGACAGTGAGGAGCTTGTCTCTACCTTTGTCTACAAAGGAGAGACACAAGATTGCTGCCCACAGCTCCTAGGGTACCTTCTGTACTTTGCAGGCCCTCTCCAGTGCAGCTATCCATTTGTGGATGTCATCCCAATTCTGATAGGGAGGGACAATCGTGAATTTAAAATTGACGCAAACATAACCTGTGACACTAGATACACAGTGTACATTATTGAATGCCTCTGCCACAGCCAATACATAGGCAGCTCAATCAGACCTCTGAGGGAACCAATCAGAGAACATGCACGTGCCATTCTTACACAAGATGCATGGTATCCTATGGCCATCCACATGGCCATGTGCCCCTCACAAGGCCCCAACAAAAAGTTCATCTTCTATGGCATAGATATGATCGAGCCTCATGCAAGAGGTGGTAATCGTGAATTAAGACTAAGACGTCATGAAGCAATCTGGATCATGCGAGCACAAAGTCTTAAGCACGGCCAGAACACTGATGATGAACTTCATTATTTTCTGTGAATTTGAACTACCGGTGTTTGAGAACTGCCTGCAAAATTGGGAATCGAATAATTACTGTGTTTATGCCGATAATGTTGAATTATGCTTGATGGAACTATACCACACTACTTAATGACACTTCTAAATTCAGTTTCCAGGTTTTCATTCTTTACATATGTTCTGCTAACATTTACCACAACACACATATGCTCTGCACACTGGGCCCTCAATTTTTCTTCACTTAGCCCCATTCTAACTGTTTTCGGCCTTAGATGTACAAATGACTCCGCTCATTCAACTCTTGCCATATGAGGGCTACGAACGTACCTGACTGTATTCTGATTTTGCCTCGTATCACAACTACACTCATCTCAAGGGTTAATAAAACTCTCGTTCTAATAATTTTTGCTATCCTACTAACCGCAGGTGGTAAGAGTTTTTTTTGATCAGTATCTAAACTTATGAACTATACTGCATTGTAATCTTCCTTTAATTACAACAATGGCCTATTCAAACGGCAAGAAAAATTCTCAAATTTATGTTTGTGGCACTATTTTTACTTCAAGAAACTAACTATTCCTAACCTCCTTTCACAGCTCCCCCATACTATCTTGACACTAAGTTAACACGCGAATAACGCTCTCGAGAGGACGATCTTATCTGCACAGACCTTGGTGCACAATAACGTCTTGTCCGCAACACTTTTTCATGCCTTAGCTACCCCGGACAAATTTTCGACTCCTTTTATACTGCTAATCGATTTTCTCGAACTGGTCAAGATTCACATACTTTTCCAGTCTTTCTTCTAGTAGTGCCGCTCCACTGCGAACCACAGAGGGACGTTCTAGTCATTATGGGCGGGTCGCTTGCGCCAGATAACTACGTCATCAGACAATCGGCTCTTTTAGCCGTGTTTGTACTGCATTCGGTTCTCACGAACCCGGAGAACCCAGGGACTACTCCTCCTTTTTTCTCGCAACGGCAATAAGGTATGACAGATATCCACAGTGTCCCTGATACATACAATGCTTAATTCCTCTTTTGGTCAACCTCCCGGGTCGGATTCCATAACATTGCCCAAATTGTACTTAATTTTATTCTTCACCACAGCCGACGAATTGAGGCAAGCGGATTGGCTTGCCTGTGTTGACCGCCGCATACCCGGCGGCGGATTCCTCGACCCCGAACATCTCCTGGACGCATTGGAAGTACTCCCTTTCGCGTCCGTTACTATTTACACCCGATTAGGACTGGGTTGGAATTATCACCGGTCCGACGGTGAGTCCAGCCTTCCACAAAAAGCACCTCTTGATAGGATTATAATCATTTTAAGACATTTTCCTTTCAAATACTCATTATA
Source organism: Lissotriton helveticus (assembly GCF_964261635.1). Lineage (NCBI taxonomy): Eukaryota > Metazoa > Chordata > Amphibia > Caudata > Salamandridae > Lissotriton > Lissotriton helveticus. The sequence continues at coordinate 285,769,569 of NC_136062.1, forward strand.
CAAATTATCATATGTGCCCTTTCCCTGTTTCTCGACCTTCTATAGATACTGCCTTCATCGTAACTCCGACAGGTATGCCTGCACTCCATAGTTTCTCTTATTGTTATCGTTACTGTACACTCCAATACTATGTTTCACTTACGCATGTGTGATACTACTTATCTCCATTGTTAAACCATAACACTATTTGAGTACCTGGCATCCCCCTTGTTAAACACATATTAAAAGGGTTTCCTTATTTGTTGCTGCTGTTCTAACGCAAATCATATATAAGCCTACCGCTTGCTAAATGAATTTTGTTTTTTAACTCGAGCCCACCCTCAAAGGGATTAGAACTGGGTTTGGCATCCCTCGGCACCCTTCCTCCATACAGATATGGCTTCTTTAGGTTTGATAAATACCTCTATTACAAAAATCTAGGTATGTTTATTAGACTTCATATTACCTGACAAAATCACGGGGAGTGCAATGACCATACACAATGGAATTCTTTCTATGACTGACCTGCCTTTTACTAACCGTCAAATGATAGAACATTGTTCTTTTATTTCTGGATACCTTCCCTCCTCGCATGCTCTAGGTTACTAGATTATACTTTGTAACATAGACACATATACGTATGCTATGAATGTTATTGGTACATACCGCACAGACATCATTCAAAACTGAAAAAATGATAAAATCAAATAATTATGGAAACGTGGATCTTTGTGAGTGTACGTAGGGATACTTTTCAATATCTCCTTGTCCTCCCAGGCACATCTTCCTTTGCCGTTTGCCTAGAATGGATATTATGCTTTTTGCTTATTTACTTGACATTTCCTATTAACATATGGATGATATTTAAGAAAAATTGCATGACAATGTAAGGACACTGCACCCCACGCACCACGACACTAAAATCGAGCGACTAATAGATAAATCTTCTGCCTTGTTTATTCCTTCTACCCTTTTTTCTACAGGATATATGATATTGCATTTAGTATGTTGAAGTTTTTGTGATTTTTCAGCTTGTCACTTTGTTCCCACATGACACACACCATGTGGTATTCTCTCGCGTCGCTGCATTTTTGAATTTGTAACAGTATGAATGCCAGCTCACCACCACACTGATCACACTCACCTTATATTGAAGTCTCACTCGGGTGCCTTCTGAACCTCAGGCTCACACCCTGTCCATCCCTTTTCACCATCTATTGGTTTCCACGTCTCTACGATTGGCCATTAAGCCAATTACTCCTTTCACTCACATCCTCTCACACTGGCCCTCACATACCCTCCCCTCCATATACCCACCCCCATTCACCATCACCCCGCATAAGTATTGTTTCATACTCTACTTTATCTCCCCAGCCCTGAAGAGTCACGGGTCCACCCCGTTATTGACGAAACACATGTCAGCTGGTTTTTTGTGAAACAAATACTCTCACTGGATTAAATAAATTACGAACAAGACAACAACATTGGAGTTTGATCTTATCCTTTCATTTAATGAGATACAACGTACCATGGAACTAACTTAGGTTGTGTGCGCTTGACTTTGCCTACAATAGTGTTAAGGTTTCTATGGTCATAAGACCTATCCCTACCACTAGGGAAATTGCGGACACGATGGGGCTCTAGCCCCATCTTTTTTCTTGCTCTTTCAAGCTTTAGGGTCTGCTTCTCTAAGGCTACTTGTTGTCTCCTTATTCTCAGCTGGGCTCCTTCCATCCTCACCTGATGCTCTCTCTGCTTCTGGGAGGTACCCTTGCTATGAGCAGAGACAGAGAACCCTACAAATGTGTCAGAATGATTGGATTCCTGTGAAGTAGATCTGTCTCTTCTGGGCACACCACCAACTCTTCCTGGGGGGACAAAAATAGGGCCACTTTGGCCATCCTCATCTCCAGTAGGAGCTGGGTTCCCCTGGTCTAGGTCATAGTCACCTGCCTGGAGTCAGAGTCCTCGTGGGGTAACCCACTAGGATTCTCCTCCTCAGATGTATCCACCCCATTGCCTACCCTTACAGGCTCTGTAGCCTGCCTAAAGTCATCAAGCAATAATGAGGCATTGGGTATTTGGATTCTGTCCTGTCTTTAATTTCCTCATGGCACACAGAGCCCTTAACTCTTGGAAAGGGAATGTGTCATACTTAGATTTCTGTAATTGACTGATATCTGGCAGAGACCCACTAGGTCCTGCTCTAAAAGACATGACTAGTGAGATGTGGTGTATGCACTACCTACACTATTTGTTTACCTACTAAACCTCTCTTGAGTTGTAGAAAGGGTGTGCTAAGCCATTGACACACAACTCTGAGTTCAGTAGAACTTATTGTATTATAAGCTTGTATTATATGTATCTATGGTACCTTTAGTGGTTTTTCAAATGATCAACACTTGAGATTATCTGGTAAAACAATGCAAGCTGGATCCCACAAGCTGCACACCAATGTGGGACGTTGGCCTGGCATATGATGTCCACTATTCTAGTGGGCACCTTGCACCAGTCCAAACGACCCTTACTGATGGAAGGTTTAGGCAACCTTTATAGAAAGCTATCCTAGTGTTAGCTGTGGAGAGCAGCCTTCAGGCGAAGTCTTGAAGGAATATAAAGCAGCTTGTTTTACCAGTCTATAATCTCAATGATCAAATGAAAGGAGAACCACACCAGGTATATATAACAATATATGTATTTATCCTAAACACACCCCTCTAGTCTCTTTATGAGGCTAGAGGCAAAAGTACAATACAGGAACTTAATTAGCACACAGTAAATTAGCACAGTATACGTTTTGCCCTAGGGGCCTCACAAAACATATACTGAGAAAGTGGTATAAGTACCGCTGTGAACATAGTGACAAGGCCTAGGGCCTGTAGAACCACTTGGGCAACCAGGAACCACTCAAGGCAGGGAAGCAGGAGACCCACGGGGGACATGTGCAACGTCTAAACACAGCCGCGAATCACCATTGACTTCTAAGGAGAAAGTTAATGTTAGAATTTTAAAGAATAAGGATACTTAGGAGTGGACTACGGTAAAACCCCTTCAGTACTGGACACTTCGAGAGTCAAGACCCACGGGAGCACCGAAGTACACGTGTTACCTCACCCAGGGAAGCCGGGTGCATAGGTGTCTTTTCGTGTCAGGATTCGTCGCCGTTTCCTTTGGAGAGCTGCAAAGAAGTGCTGCAGGCGACCAGAGGAAGAGTGTCCGGATGGATCCAAGGGTGGATCGGAGATCTGAAGAACCTGAAAGCAGAGGGGACAGAGTCTGGGTCACTAGCCAGTGACCAGGAAGACGACAAGAAGATGCCAGCTGATGTCGGGTTATTTCAGGTGATGTAGGTGAAGCTGGACTCTTCAGCCACGAGGTCCAGGAGGCGTCCACGACAAACAGGAGCTGGATTCGAGCTGTACCACGCCGGATGTCGAGTGCAGCAGCGTCGGCATCCGGATTGGACCCAACAAGCCTTGGCAACAGCAACCCACGCAGAATGGAAAGATTGGTTTCAGAGAAGACCAGCAAGGTCTGAGGGACTCACCCTTTGGAGGGGAGTTAGGGCACGTCTGGAGCAACCAGGGAAGCCCAAGAAAAGAAGATTCCGTTGTGGGGACCCACCAGTCGCCAGACCAGGAATCGCGAAGGGGCCTCGAGCAGAAATACAGGAAGCGGGCCCACTGAACACTCGTGGAGTGTAGGCCCACATACTTCGGTGCAAAAGGTGCTCAGAGCTTGGACCACAAGTAGCCCAATGCACAACTACAGGAAAGCTTGGGAAGTCGATGCACTAGCAAATGTGCTGGATGTCCAGGAGTTCCGGTCCCACGTCTCTCGTGATGGCTACAGGTCTCAGCTTCGCTGGGGACTCGTGTCGGCCTCGTCTGGAAGTCAGTGTCCTGTGTCGCAGATTTTTCGGGCGGGAGCCTCGAAAATGCCGACCGGCAAGATGCTTCTTTGGTGCCTGTTTGAACAGGGGGGGGGGGGGGGCACACCTTGACCACATGGGAGATTTCTTCAGTTTTCCAGTCGAAATGGAATGTCGAAGGTCCAAGATATATGTTACAGAGTTTCATCCAGGGTAATCTAAAGTCCTAGGGACTGGGTTAATATACTTATACTAAGTTTAGGGGATGGACTAACTCTAAGGTCCCACCTATGGGAGGACCTGGGAAGGGGGTGGTTACACCCCTTCCCCTTTGTCCAGTTTTGCGCCAGAGCTCGGGCTGAGTGTCCCAGCAACCGGTTTGAACTGGGAACTGCACGGGGACACCTTGTGTGCCCCAGGCACTGTCTGAAAAGCATTCACTGAATGCACCCACCCTGACCCAATACACTAAAGCCTGTCTGGGGAGGTGGTTACACCTCCCTGGGCAGGAAACCTATTGTCCAAGCCTCCCCTGCCGGAGTTTCATCCAGCAGCAGGAGGTCAGACTCGTGTCTGTGGCAGCAGCACCCATTTTGTGATGCTGGGGCTCTCTTTAACTTTTACCGGTTAGACCAGTGTGTACATGTCTTCTCCCTCTAAAAGGGTGGAATGCTACCCCCGCCACCAGAACTGGCGTGGGGGGGTAGTATTCCATAGTGTTTAACACCAAACACGACATGTTTTGATGCAGCCATTCCAAAGTTGGCATTAAACGCGAGGTTGGTATGGCTGTATCATAGAACAGCTATAAGGAAGGGATTCCAAAAGCTGCAGAGGGGCTCAGCTCATGCATGGACACCCTCTCATACAAAACCAAGCACTCTGTGTTCAGGATTGTCAAGGCCTGCCATAGGAGTGACTTATAGGTTTATATGTGTCTGTATATATAGGTAGATATAGGTATACTATATCTAAGTAAGGGGCACAAGTATCACCTTACCCAGGCTGCAGTAGCAGACTTGTGGTGCCATTTTGGAATGCTTCCCAGGGGTGGCATAATACATGCTTCAGTCCCTGGTAGGCCTCTGGGGTACCTATGCCCTTAGTACCTAAGGTACCATATACTAGGGACTCACAAGGGTAACCCAGTAACCAATCTGGAGTGTACCTAATGTACATGCAATCAATTTAGAGAGGGAACAGCTAGGCTGGGGTCCTGGTTAGTAGGGCACCAGCCAGACTAAAGTCAATAAATCAGTGAAACACAGCAAAAAGTGGGGGTAACCATAGTAAGCAGATCCTACTCTCCTACACAGGGGATTAGGGTTGTCATGGTTTAACACTGCCAGAAACTATTCTCTCCCCGATAAGAGGAGATTATAGTAGCACTGTGAGCTAGCTAATGCAAACAGGCTAACATATGCAGTGGGGGTGCTCAGAGTTAGTCTGCCACCAATCCTACAGTTTATGTTCTCCAAACGTGCAGGTCCTGCATGGGTACTATAGGAACTACACGACAACCTCAATGGCATCTCACAGGTTGCCTTGGAGCTGGGCCCACTGGGACTGCAGATTTCACTGAAGAGCAACATTCGCCACCAGGCTTAGTGGACTACCATAATCCAGGAGGCTAACAAGCCAAGAAGCTTAAGAGCTGCTCTCGCCGAGATCCAGGCCCTATGCTGAAACATCAGGAACATAGCTTGAATGTCCTGACTTCTTGATCTGGACTCGTTGCAACGGAGGGAAGGCCTTGAAATGTACTGTGTCCAAGAAAGATGCTACAAAAGGAAGCCGTGAATATTTTGTATTTGTCATTCCGTAATAAGATGTTCAGAGGGTGAAAACCTAAGACAGGCCGAACCCCTCCATTTTCTGTGGTATGAGGAAATAAAGAGACTAATAACATGTCCCTATTTCTGAGTCTCAAACCTCCTTGATGACTCAGTTGGAGAGTAAAGCACTCACCTCCTGCTTTAGAATGGACAGGTGCGCCTACCTCCAATAGCCAGTCTGATGTGGGAGAGAGTTGTGGTGGGGCAGAGAGAAATAATAGCGCATAACCATACCGAACGAGCTGGAGGATTCATATGTTGATATGGTGGATCGCAACCCTGGGAGAAAGTACTGCTTTCTGCCTTCCACAGGGTGGTTGTGCATCACTAAAGCACAAGTTACTACTTGCGTAATGATATATATGTAAGAGACATTAGTTAGTGATAGAATCCTTACCTTAGAATATCCCCAGGCGTCAGACTGGATCCGGAAAGTTTTGCTAGCAGTACCCCTGCGCGCCAGTAGGTGGCGTCCTGCGGCTCCGCGTCCGTCGCTGGCATTGTATGCGCCGAGATGACGTCACCGAGACTACTTAGACGCCACCCATACGTGCTGACATCAGTTCTGTATGTGACTTTCCCCGCCAGGAACGCAGAGCCATGCAAGAAACTGACCACTGGTGCCATGAAACTAGGGCCCTGAAAGGGATGTCCTTAACCCTAGTAATTAGTTCGCAGAACGGGGAGGATGGGTGGGGCGGTAAGGAATCTATCACTAACTAATGTCTCTTACAGATATATCATTACACAAGTAGGTACTTGTGCATCTAAAAGAGTGACGCACAAGTTACTACTTGTGTAACGATATATCTGTAAGAGACATTAGTTAGTATTAGATTCCTTACCTTAGAATATCCCCAGGCGTCAGACTGGATCCGGAAAATTTTGCGTAGCAGTACCCTTGCGCGTCGGTAGGCGTCGTCTGCGGCTCCGCGTCCGTCGTCGGCGTCGTGGGCGCCGTGATGACGTCGTCGGAGTACTTAGACGCCGCCTCCGCATGCTGACGTCAGTTCTTAGACACAGCTTTTCCGCGCCAGAAACGCAGAGCTATGCCAAAAACCAACACTGGTGCCAGTGAAACTAGGGTCCTGAAGGGGACAACCCTAACCCTAGGTATTGGTTCGCAGAACGGGGTGGATGGGTGGGTCGGTAAGGAATCTAATACTAACTAATGTCTCTTACAGATATATCGTTACACAAGTAGTAACTTGTGCATCTGAAAGAGACACGTTAGTATTAGATTCCTTACCTTAGAATAGATACCCCAGCAATACCAACCCCGGTGGTGGGTCTGCGAACCAATACTCACACCAGAAAGTCCTGGAGGACGGAACGGCCAAAAAAGCCATCCCTCCTGACTTGGCTGTCCAGGCAGTAGTGTCTTGCAAACGTGTGCAGCGATGCCCACGTAGCTGCCTGACAGATGTCTTGTAAGGGCACACCCCTGCCCAGGGCAGTGGTAGTAGCCGTGGCTCGGGTGGAATGAGCCCGCAATCCAGCAGGGAGCTCCTTCCTAGCCAAGGAGTAGCATGCCTGGATACACAAGATGATCCACCGGGAGATGGTGCTCTTGTGTACCGCTTTCCCCTTCTTAGCGCCCACGTAACCAACAAAGAGTTGGTCATCCACCCGGAACTGGCGTGTGCGATCCAAATAGAATGAGAGCGCACGTTTTGGGTCCAGACGATGGAGCCGCTCTTCCTCTTTAGAAGGATGCGGTGGCGGAAAGAAGGTTGGCAAAGTGATAGACTGCCCGATGTGAAAGGCCGTGACAACCTTGGGCAGGAAAGAAGGACGAGTCCTCAGAACAACCTTGTCCGGATGGACAGAGAGGAAAGGAGGTTTAGAAGATAGAGCCTGGAGCTCACTCACTCTCCTGGCAGAGGTGATGGCAACCAGGAAAGCAGTCTTCAAAGTCAGAAGGCGAAGAGGACAGTTGTGAAGTGGCTCAAAGGGAGCGCACATCAGGAATGTTAAAACCAGGTTCAAGTCCCACTGAGGCATCACAAACGGAACAGGAGGAAACGTGTGAGTGATGCCCTTAAGAAATCTATTTACAATAGGGGACTTGAACAAAGAAGGCTGATCAGGTAGCCTGAGAAAGGCTGAAAGGGCAGAAAGGTAGCCCTTGAGAGTGCCCAGAGCAGAGCCCTGCTGGGCAAGAGAAAGAAGGAAGAGAAGAACCTCAGAAAGAGGGGCAGAAAGAGGATCCACAGCCTTTGCTGTGCACCATGCCACAAACCTGTTCCACCTGCAGGCGTATACCGACTTTGTGGAGGGACGCCTGGCTGCCAGAATGATGTTACCGACTTCAGGAGGCAAGTCAAATGGCCTCAACTGTCGCCGCTCAATCTCCAAGCATGGAGGTGGAGACTGGACAGGTTCGGGTGGAGGACCGTCCCCTGCTGCTGCGACAGAAGGTCCTCCTGAAGTGGCAGACGAACCGGGGGATCGACTGACAGACTGAGTAGCTCTGGATACCAGTACCTTCGAGCCCAGTCCGGAGCCACAAGGATGACTTGGGCCCGGTCGCGCTTGATCTTCTTCAGCACTCTGGGCAGAAGTGGTATAGGCGGAAAGGCGTACAACAGACCGCAACTCCACTCGCGACAAAAAGCGTCTCCGAGCGAGTGCCGCCTTGGAAATTCCAACGCGCAGAACTGATGACATTGCGCGTTCTCTTCGGTGGCCAATAGATCTAACCAAGGCTCTCCCCATCGCTGAAAGAGGCCTTGCGCCACGTCCGAGTTCAGACGCCATTCGTGATCCATCATGCACCGACGGCTGAGCTCGTCCACCCTGGCGTTCAGAGAACCTGCCAGGTGTTGAGCCACCAGGGTCACGCCCTGGCGTTCCAGCCATTGCCAAAGGCGAAGAGCCTCTTGACAAAGGATCCACGACCCCACACCGCCCTGTTTGTTGCAGTACCACATGGCGGTGGTGTTGTCCGTGAACACCTGCACTACACTCCCCCGGACAGAGGGGAGGAATGCCTTCAGTGCCAGACGAATCGCCCTGAGCTCCAACAGGTTGATGTGGAGCCGGGCCTCCGCTGGAGACCAGAGGCCTCTGATCTCCGCCTCTCCCATGTGGCCTCCCCAGCCCTGGAGGGACGCGTCCGTCACAACTACGTGCTCCGGTTGGGGTAGGGAGAGGGATCTGCCGCTGACCGAATCGCGGTCCGTAAGCCACCACTGCAGCTGTCTCGCAGTGCCCTCCGAGATCAGGACGTGGTCGGATAGGTTGCCCTGATGCTGGACCCACTGAAACTTCAGGTCCCACTGCAGAGCCCGCATCCGCCACCTTGCGTGATGCACCAGTAGGATGCAGGAGGCCATCAGCCCCAGAAGCCGCAGCGTCAACCTGACCGAGACCCGGGATAACGGCTGAAAGATGGGAATCAGAGCCTGAATATCCCGGACCCGCTGTTCGGGTGGATAAACCCGAAACCGCGCCGAGTTCAGAACCGCTCCGATGAAGAGGAGCTTCTGAGAGGGACACAGGTGCGACTTCGGCACATTGATGGAAAACCCCAGCTGGTGCAGGAGGTCTGCCATCGTCTGGAGGTGGCTGACGACTGTCTGGGGCGAGCCCGCCTTCAACAACCAGTCGTCGAGGTAGGGGAAGACTGAAACCCCTAACCGACGCAGATGAGCTGCGACCACCGCCATCACTTTCGTGAACACTCGTGGGGCGCTGGTAAGGCCGAAGGGGAGCACGGTAAACTGAAAGTGCTCGTGGCCCACCATGAACCGCAGGTAGCGCCAGTGGGCAGGCAGGACGGGGATATGAATATAAGCGTCCTGCAAGTCCAACGCTACCATCCAGTCTCCTGGGTCCAGGGCAGCAAGGACCTGAGCCAGTGTCAGCATCTTGAACTTCTCCTTCCGGAGGAAGCCGGTGACATTCCGTAGGTCCAAGATAGGGTGTAGGCCCCCTTTGCCCTTCTTGGGTACCAGGAAGTAGTGGGAGCAGCAACCACACCCTACTTCTGGCCCAGGAACGCGCTCGATGGCCCCCTTGGCCAAGAGGGCCGTAACTTCCTCCTGCAGAAGTCGCAAGTGATCCCCTGATACACGGTGGTTCTGCGGTGGCATGGCTGGAGGAGTCGCCTCGAAGGGGAGGGAGTAGCCCCTTCGGACGATTTGCAGCACCCACCTGTCCGAAGTGACGGTGCGCCAGTGGAGGTGGTGATGGCGAACCCTGCCCCCCACTGGCGTCACTTGGGCCTGGAAGCACGGACTAGGAGGGTTTCGAGGCGGATGCTGCGGGGGAAGGTGTGGACTGACCTCACCGTTGCCCCCGACCGCCCGGACGGCGGTTCCCACGGCCGCCACCGCGTTGGGTATTGCCCTGCGGTGCGTGGCTGGCGGCGCGTGTGGGCGCACCCCTTCCGTGGCCACGAAAGGAGTGATAGGCAGCCGGTTGCTGGCGCTGGCCCGAAAGGTCTAAGGACTTGGCCGTAGCCCTGGAGTCCTTAAAACGCTCAAGCGCATGGTCTGCCTTGTCGCCAAAGAGGCGACGGCCATCGAACGGCATGTCCATAAGTGTGTTCTGGACATCTGCCGAGAAGTTGGCGGACCTCAGCCAGGCGTGGCGTCTGACCGCCACCGTCGTAGCCATCGCTTTGCCTAGCGAGTCGGTGGTATCCAGCCCACACCTAATAGAGTATTTTGCTGCATCCCGGCCCTCCACAAGGGCTTGGCCGAGTTTGGCCCGTACCTCCAACGGACACTCTGGCAGCACTTACGCGACCTTATCCCACACAGAGTGGGTGTAACGCCCCAAGAGGCAGGCGGTGTTAGAAGACCGCAGGCTGAGGCTAAGTGATGAGAAGATCTTCTTCCCATACTGGTCATACCTCTTGGATTCCCGGTCCGGGGGGGCGGACGGGAATGCGGTCTGGGAATTGGAGGCCTGGATGACCAGGCTCTCGGGGGTAGGGTGGGAGGACAGGAAACATGGGTCGCCCGGGGCTGGGCGGTGGCGTCTGGCCACGTTCCTATCTACGGGCGAACCCGTAGCGGGCTTGGACCAAGTGCCCAGCAGAACGTCGGTCAAGGCCTCATTAAAAGGCAGCAGAGGCTCCGCCGAGCTTGACTGCGGTTTAAGGACCTCAGTGAGGAGGTTAGTCCTCACGGCCGCGACGGGGAGCTCAAGGCCCAAGGCCATGGCAGCCCTCATCAGCACCACACTATAAGTTGCCCCCTCCTCCGATGCCACGGAAGGAGGGGAGACAAAACCAGTGTCTGGAGAGGTGTCCAGGCCACTGGCCTCCCCAAGGTCTCCTGTCCAGTCCTCATGAGACTGACACTCCCTGGTCAGAGGGTCCTCAGACCCCTCCCAGTCCTCTTCATCACCCATCTCCTGAAATTCAGGGTTCTCATCCAATGGGGCCTGCTCGTAGAGAGAGAACTCTCCAACCGGCGTCTGGAGCGGCGCCCATCGGGGCCGTCCCGACGCCGGAACAGGAACGAAGGTGGAACCGGGGACGGCGCCGCCCGAGGCCGGCGCCGGAGGCGACACCTGAGGGTCCGACGCCGGGGAGGTCGTCAGATCCACCGGCGACGAACCAGATCCCGAAGGAGGACCAGCGGCATCTTGCGGCGCCGGGCCCGAAGGCGCCGGCGTCGTCGGAACAACTGGACCCCTCGGCGCCGGGCCCGAAGGCACTGGCGGCGTCGGGATAACGGGGACCTGCGGCGCCGGGCCCGAAGGCGTCGGCGGCGTCGGGGCCAAAGCACCCGAAGGCATCTGGGCCGGAGCCGCCGACCCGCTAGGGCCCCCAGACGAGTCCGCTGGGCCCGAAGGAGCCGCGGAGCCCGTCGGAGGAGAGAGTTTCCTCATGGCCATGAGGAAGCGCTCGATCTCCTCCGGCGTCGCGTTGAGCCCAGGGACCGTAGGGTATGGGGCTGCACGCGGCGCCCGTGACTCCGACGGAGCCGCGTGGGCGGTGTCACCCGAACCCCCGGCCGCATCGTGCGAGCGTCGGGGGGAGTCCGAGGAGCGATGACGCCGCTTGGACTTCTTGTGCCTCTTACCTGACGACGACTTCGACCCGGAGGAGTGCGGCCTACTCCCGGAGCTGTGATGGCTCCGAGCCCGCGACCTGTCCCTCGACCTCCCATGGGATCGGGACCTCTCACGGCGCGGGACCGACTGCCGGAGTTCGAGGCGCCTACGGGACCGCTCCCGTCTGGCTTTCGAAGAGAGGGCCCGGCAGTCGGAGCAGGCCTTGTCGTCGTGGTCAACGCCCAAACACGACAAACAGGCGCGGTGAGGATCCGTGACCGACATCAGCCGGTCGCAATCGTCACAAGGTTTGAAGCCGGGCATCCCTAAAGGCACCGTGTCGGAGTCGAGAGACTCGAAATAGGATCAAAAAGGATCAAAAAGGTTAGTCAAAAAGTGACTAGGGTTACTGCTTTTTCCAGATCTGCGCTTGCTGGCGCGGAAAAAAGAAGAACTGACGTCAGCACGCGGAGGCGGCGTCTAAGTACTCCGACGACGTCATCACGACGCCGACGACGGACGCGGAGCCGCAGACGACGCCTACCGACGCGCAAGGGTACTGCTACGCAAAATTTTCCGGATCCAGTCTGACGCCTGGGGATATTCTAAGGTAAGCAATCTAATACTAACGTGTCTCTTTCAGATGCTAGTGATAGATTCCTTACCTTAGAATAGATACCCCAGCAATACCAACCCCGTTGGAGGGTCTGCGAATAAGATTACACCAGAAAGTCACGGAGAACAGAACGGCCAAAGGAGCCGTCTCTCCGGAATTTACTGTCAAGGCAGTAATGCTTGATAAACGTGTGAAGCGAGGCCCACGTAGCTGCCTGACAAATGTCCTGCAAGGGAACACCGCGTCCCAAGGCAGTAGTTGCTGCAGTTGCCCTAGTGGAATGAGCACGCAGCCCAACATGAGGCTCTTTCTTAGCCAACGAGTAACAGGCCTTGATGCAGAGAACGAACCACTGAGAGATAGTCGGTTTGTGCACGGCCCGACCTTTTATGGCGCCCACGTAGCCAACAAAGAGCTGGATATCCACCCGGAACTGTTGTGTGCGGAAGGAGGAGAGCGCATGTTTTGGGTCCAGGCGGTGACGCCTCTCTTCCTCTTTGGAAGGATGCGGAGGCGGAAAGAAGGTGGACAAAGTGATGGTCTGCCCAATGTGAAAGGGAGTGACAACCTTTGGCAAGAAAGAAGGACGGGTCTTCAGAACCACCTTGTCCGGATGAACAGAAAGGAAAGGAGGTTTAGAAGAAAGAGCCTGGAGCTCACACACCCTTCTGGCAGAGGTGATAGCTACCAGGAAAGCCGTCTTGAGAGTAAGAAGACGCAAAGGACAGTGATGAAGAGGCTCGAAGGGAGCGCACATCCAATATGTCAAGACAATGTTTAAGTCCCATTGAGGCATGATAAACAGCACAGGAGGAAACATGTGCGTAATGTCTTTTAGAAAACGGTTAACAACCGGGGACTTAAAAAGAGAAGACGGATCTGGAAGCCATAGAAAGGCGGAGATGGCTGAAAGATAACCTTTGATAGTGCCCAAAGCAGAGCCCTGCTGGGCCAAAGAAGGAAGGAACAGAAGGACTTCGGAAAGAGGGGCAGAAAGGGGATCCACAGACTTTGCTGTGCACCATGCCACAAACTTGTTCCACATGCAGGTGTACACCGTTTTTGTGGAGGGATGCCTGGCTGCCAGAATGACATCACAGACTTCGGAAGATCAAAAGCGGTCAACTGTCGCCGCTCAATCTCCATCATGGAGACTGGACAGGACGGGTGGAGGACTGTTCCCTGGTGCTGCGACAGAAGATCCTCCGAAGAGGGCGTCGGATCGTGGGATCGATCGCCATGTTGAGTAGCTCGGGATACCAGTACCTTCGTGCCCAGTCCGGAGCCACCAGAATGACTTGGGCACGATCGCGCCAAATCTTCTTCAGCACTCTGGGCAGAAGTGGTATAGGCAGAAAGGAGTACAACAGACCGCAACTCCACTAGCGACGAAAAGCGTCGCTGAGCGAGTGCCGCCTTGGAAATTCCAACGTGCAGAACTGATTACATTGCGCATTCTCTTTGGTGACGAATAGATCTAACCTAGGCTCTCCCCACTGCTGAAAGAGACCTTGTGCCACGTCCGAGTTCAGATGCCATTCGTTATCCATCATGCACTGGCGGCTGAGTTCATCCGCCCTGGCGTACAAAGAACCCGCCAGGTGTTGACCCAACAAGGTAATGCCTTGATGTTCCAGCCATGTCCAGAGGCGCAGAGCCTCCAGATATAGGATCCAGGACCCCACCCGCCCTGTTTGTTGCTATACCACATGGTGGTAGTGTTATCTGTGAACACCTGCACCACACTTCCCCAGACAGAGGGAAGGAATGCCTTCAGTTCAAGTCGGATCGCCCGAAGCTCCAAAAGATTGATATGGAGCCGGGACTCCGCCGGAGACCAGAGGCCTCCGCCTCTCCCATGGCCTCCCCATCCCAGGAAGAAAGCATCCGTCACCACTGTGTGCTCCGGTTGAGGAAGGGATTTGCCATTGACCCAATCGCGATTCGTGAGCCACCACTGCAATGGACGTGTAGTGCCCTCCGAGATCTGGACATGATCGGACAGGTTTCCCTGATGCTGTGCCCACTGGAACTTCAGGTCTCACTGCAGAGGCTGCATATGCCATCTGGCATGTTGCATTAGCAGGATGCAGGAGGCCATCAAGCCCAGGAGCCGGAGGGTCATCCTGACTGGAACCCGGGATAGAGGCTGAAAGATCGGAATCATAGCCTGAATATCCTGCTCGGGAGGAAAAACTCAAAACTGCGTCGAATCCAGAACCGCTCCGATAAAGGGGAACTTCTGAGAAGGACTTCGGGAAGATGATGGAAAACCTCAACAAATGCAGGAGGTCGGCTGTAGTCTGGAGTTGGGTGACAACTGCCTGGGGCGAGCCCGCCTTCAACAATCAATCATCGAGGTAGGGAAAGACTGACACCCCTGACCTGCGCAGGTGAGCTGCGACCACCACCATCACTTTTGTGAACACCCTAGGGGCGCTGGAAAGGCAGAAAATGCTCCTGGCCTACCGTGAACTGCAGGTAACTCCGGTGGGCCTGCAGGACAGGGATGTGAAAATATGCGTCCTGCAAGTCCAACGCTACCTTCCAATATCCATGGTCGAGGGCATCCAGCACCTGAGCCAGAGTCAACATCTTGAACTTCTCCTTCCAGAGGAAGCGATTGACATTCCTGTGGTCCAAGATTGGGCGCAAGCACCCCTTGTCCTTCTTGGGAACCAGAAAGTAGTGGGAATAACAACCACGTTCTTCTTCTGGCCAAGGAACGCTCTCAATGGGCCCCTTGGCCAAGAGGGCCAAAACTTCCTGCTGGAGAAGCGCAAAGTGAATCCCCGACATGTGGTGGAACTGAGGTGGCATTGCGGGGAGTAGCCTCGAAGGGGAGGGAGTAACCCCTCTGGACGAGTTGCAGCACCCACTTGTCGGAAGTAACAGAACGCCAATGGGGAAGGCGATGTCGAATCCTGCCACCCACTGGCGTGGGGTGCATTCCGAAGCTCATGCTAGGTTGGATTTGAGACGGTTGTCGCGGGGGCGGAGGTGGACTGACCCTCACGCCGGCCCCCGGAGCCGCCACGCCAGCCTCCACACCCACGATGAGTTTGGTTCTGCGTAGGCTTTTGACTGAATGAGCGGGCAGGGGCGCCCCTCTCATGGCCACGAAAGGAGCAAAAAGTAGACGTGGCCGGGCCTGTGGCTGAGAGGCCCAAGTACTTGGCTGTAGCTCGAGAATCCTTAAAACGCTACAGCGCACTGTCTGCCTTATCACCAAACAGGCAAGTACCATCGAAGGGCATGTCCATGAGTGAGCTCTGGACATCCGGGGGAACCCGGTAGATCTCAACCAGGCGTGGCGACGAAGCACCACAGTTGTGGAAATCCCCCTACTGAGGGAGTCCGCGGTCTCTAAGCCACAACAAATGGTGAATTTAGCCGCGTCCTTACCCTCGGCCACATCCTGGGACAGCACAGCCTGGACCTCTTCAGGGCACTGAGGCAACACCTGAGCAAAGGTATCCCACACCGCGTGTGAATAGCGGCCCAAAAGACATGTGGTGTTCACCGATGGCAGCCCCAGGCTGGCCGAGGAGAACAACCGCTTGCCGAACTGCTTCAGCTTCTTAGAGTCCTTATCCGGCGGAGCCGTGGGCAAGGCACTCTGGGACGTCGATGCTTGAATGACCAGACTCTCGGGCGTAGGATGAGTGGTCAGAAAGGCAGGATCACCCGGCGCTGGGCGATGACGCCTGGCAAAGTTCTTATTCACAGGCCACCTGTGGCCCGGCCGCGACCAAGTTCCCAACAAGACATCAGTGAGGGCGTCAAATGGCAGCAGTGGCTCCGATGAAGTGGACGCCGACTGGAGCACTTCAGTGAGGAGATTAGTCTTTAGGGCCACAGTAGGTAGATCAAGGTTAAGGACCTCTGGTGCCCGATGGAGCACCTCCGTATACAAGGCACTTTCCTCCATAGTGGACGGGGGAGAGGCAAACCCCGGGACAGAGGCGACGTCGAGGCCGCCGGCCTCTTCCAAGTGGTCCGCCCTATCCTGCTCAGAGTCGCACTGACGCGCAAGAGGGTCAGAGGACACCCTCCCAGTCGTCTTCAACCTCCGCCGTGTGCAGCACAGACCGCAGCGGTGGGGCAGGGACCGGGGGAGGAACACACGACATCGGAAACTGTGCCGGGTACGCCGCCCGCCGGCTGAACCAGCACCATGTCCCAATTCGGATCCCAGGCGGGGACAAAACCGTCCAGGAACCGGGGTAGAGGCGGAACCAACGGCATCCACTGAGGCGTCGAGGGTGGCGATGGGGCAGAAGCCGGCAGCGTAGGACCTCTTGGCGCCGGAGCAAATGGCGCATGATTCTGCAGCGTCGGGGCCAGAGCCACCGGTGAAGTTGATGGCCCAGCAGGATCCTTACACTGGACCGCGGGGCCCAAAAGCGCACCGGCGGGAGCCCGAGGCCTAAACAGGAGGTCCATGGCAGCAAGAAACTCTTGGCCCTGTGCGGGAGTCGCCGACGAACCGGGGTAAGGCGGGTAGGCCGCTGGACTCCCAGGCTCCAAAGGAGCCGCAGGGCAGAACCCCTGTCCCCCTCGTTCGCATCCGAGGACCGACGGGGGGGATGTCGGAGGGCGACAACGCTTCTTCGACTTCTTTTTGTTTCGTCTCTTACCCGAATCCGAGGGTGAAGACTTGGAGCCCGAGGAGCGGTGATGGGGGCCCAGCGAGCGTTCTCGAGAATGGCCCTTGGACCGCAAAAGGCGCTGGGACGAGTACCGAACTTCAAGCAACTTCGCGCCGCTCCCTCAAGGCCTTCGGGCCATGGCCCGACAGTCCAGATAGGACCAGAAGTCGTGGTCGTGCTCCTGGCAGTAGGGACAGACGTCATGGGGGTCCGCCACCGACATATTGCGACGGCAGGCCCCACAGGACTTAAAACCAGGCATCCCTATGCACCAGAGAAGACCAACGAGAGACAAAAGTCCCCAAAAAATAGTCAAAAAGTGACCAAGGTACATATTCTAACCGGATCTGCGCTTACTGACACGGAAAAAGAAAGAAGTGACGGCAGCGCGCATGTGTGGCGCCTAAGTAGTCTAAGCCAGTGACGGACCCGCAGCCGCACGACGCCACCAACTGACTGCTAGCAAAACTTTCCGGATCCAGTCTGACGCCTGGGGATATTCTAAGGTAAGAAATCTATCACTAACGTCTCTCTTTCAGATAGGCAGGTTATAGCAACTTAGAGGCTGTTGCTGTAGCGAAGGGGGACTGGGAAGACTGATAGACTGGATGACCTACACGCTGCTTGCCAGGTTCTTCAAGTTTTAGATCTATTTCCTCGACTATGAAAGGACTGGGTTGACTGCAGAGAGGGCTTGGGTGACTGGTGTTGTTTATACACCGAAATCCTGGAGTAGCCTTGGAATTTCTGGAAGTGGTGAGGAAACTTTCGGGCAGGGGTTAAAATACCCAGATGGTGTGCCTTTGCCGTACTCTCCTTAAAGTGTTCTAAGGCACAATCCGCTTTCTTGCCATACAGATGTGAGCCAGTATGTCTCCTGAGAATCCTATGGGCTGCATCCATGCATGGCAATTGAGCACCGTTCTGGGACCAACTACCCATCCCAGACAATCTGTAATAGCAAGGTCAGCATAAATCACGTGTATTTGTCTATATCCTAGCTTGAATGGTTTGAGCCAAGGAGGTCTTAAGTTCTTTAGCGGCTACCAGCAAATTCGCACTGGCCATGTCCCAAAGGGCAAAATAAACAAACAGCACTGACTGAGATCAATGCTAGGTTAGCCAAGAAGAATGTTCATTTTCCGAACACCACAATCCTCTTTGACTTCCTGTGTAGGACCAGGGGGACAAGGGGTAATCATAGAGAATTTACTCGGGTTCACCTTGGTGGTGAAAGCCTGGACCACCAGACACTCTAGAGAAGGTTTCTGTGTAAGGCAATCAGGGTCACCATGAGCCTGTCTATGGGGTTCGGCCAGCTGCCTATTCACTAGCAAGCCCGAACAGGGCTTGGACCAAGAGCCCATTAAAGTGTCAGGAAGGGCATCATTTATATAAATCAAAGGCTTAGATGTAAAACGTCTGTAAGGACATTTGTCCTGATATTCAGGACCTCAGCTGCTCATCGAGTTATCACAAACAAGGAAGCACTCTCTTTCATTGGGGCTCAAGAGCCAAATACAATCTTGTATAGAGTGAAGTATCAATCCCACTGTCCCTCTGAATGTCCCTGTAAATATCATAATGAGGGGGGGCAAATCATCCCAATCCCTACCATTATCATCCCTGAGTGGAGGTGCCTCTGCGGTAGAGGAAGCATAAGATCAGACTCAGATTGTTTGGATGACTGGGTGGGCTGCAGCACATTCAGAGCAGGAGTCGAGCTAATACTGGTTTGAGATTGGATATCGGAGTCCGTAACAGATTCTCCAACTGCACCGGTGGCACCAGCACCGCATCAAAAGAGGAAGGACGAACACAAGTCTGGAAGCAGGTCTAGAAATCAGCACCAAAGTCGTGCTTAACCAATGACGGGTCCAAGGGAGGTTAGACGGCACTGAGAACAGCTCTAATCCAACGTGGAGCTCCTTTTGTTTAACATTGGGGCCTGAAGGCATGCCAGAGGGAGCCAGAAGAGTGCCAAAGATACACAGCACGGCCTTCCTATAGGGCTCGACATGCTATGGTGTCACCGATGGCTCAGAGAACTGAGGGTGAATGGGATCAACTGCGGGATCGGCTCTTCAATCAAAGATTAGGAGCGGGATCGATTGGCATGTTTACCCCTTTGCAAATTCTCTTTTGATGGAGAGTGGCAAGGTAGGATCAAGTCCCGCTTTGCTTTCTTTTTTTAAAAATATTTCTCTTTATTAGAAACAAATCGACATTACATTTCATTGTACGAAATGAGCAAGGGATGATAAATACTCCAGTTCTCTGCTATAGGTTACAGTGAATCAAACACAGATATACAAATCATGACAGTTAGGGGGTTTCGAGATTTTAATCCTCAACCTCATCCTCATTCAGTGACACTGGTGGGATACAAATATTTCCTCTATACAAGTTCCAAGGCCCCCATACTTTGTTCCACTTTCCGGGACACCCTCTGGCCACATGCACCAGTCCAGATTTTCCTCCCATTTATCTAGCTTTGGCGGTTGGTGGGCCCCCCAATGCTGTGCTTCATTTCTTTTGGCCACCATTAGTGCCAGGATCACCCATTGCTTAGTGTGAAAGGTGAGGTCCGTAGGTTCCCAAATGCTTAGGAGGCACCTACGGGCCTCAGGTTGCAGGTCAACTGCGATTACATCTCGGAGAGTGTGGTGGATGAGTTGCCAATATGATTGTATATTCAAACATTCCCATCTTATGTGGATAAATGTACCCACCTCCCCACATACACGTCTGCACTCTCCATTCTACCCATTCGTACTAAATCTGGCCCAGTGATATATATTCTGTGCAGAATCTTTAGCTGCACCAACCGCAGCCTAGCCTGAACCGCCACTTCCCTCCTCGGGGAGGAGACCGCTGTTTGCCAGTCTTCATCATCCAGTTCAATTCCATCTTTAATCCATTTGTCCTTAAGGGACTGGAGGGGGTCCTCCATAATGTTTAGAATTTTTTTATAAATCAACAAGATAGACCTCTCGGGAAGATGGCCGTCCAGTATCCTATACACGAGAGGGGATGCTTCGGGAAGGGGGGGGTCTACTAGCAAGATGAGTCTGGAGTGCGTGTCGGACCTGCAGGTATCTATAATATTCAGTACCAGCCAGTTTATATTGCTGTTGGAGAGAGGCAAACAAGAGGGTAGTGCCCTTGACCCAGAGGTCCTTAATCTGGGAAATACCAATGAGATCCCACCTATCAAACCCTTTAGTTTACCAGAGGTTCTCCAGCTGTTCGGCATTCTAGAGGGGAGTAGCCAGTGTGAACCTACAATCCCACCTCAGATGCTTGTTCACTTCATGCCAAACTTGCATGGAGTGTGCAGTCGGACCTGTAAGGGGGTATCTACAGGGTTTGGAGTAGAGTGCTCTACTGTAGTCCCCACCTGGGAGGAGCCACTTATCTATGGCGTATCCTGGGTCATCAGCGCGACCATACATCCCCTGGTTGATCGCAGCCAAATGGGCTTCCCAATAATATTTCCTAATGTCAGAAACCGCTTTGCTTTCTTATGCTTCTGCTTGGACTTCAACTTAAGGACAGACTTCAACCACAAACATGACTTCTTGTGGGAGCAGGAATTATGCAAGGCCTGCGACTACTTCCTGTGTTTGGATTGCCTTTTGTGCATGAGTGTGCACTCATCGTAGGGTTTGGAGTTCTGCCTCCAACCCAAGCACCAAAGACACACCTCATGCCAGTCCATAACCAGCATCTTTTTTTTTGCAGACATGGCATCGTATCAAGCCGGTCGTTTTAGGAATGTACACTGTTCGTTGAACACTGGATTTTATTTTGAGATCAGTTGAGAGGCCGATGAGAGTGGGAGCGGAATTCCAGATGTTTTCAAATGTATAGAAAGGTATAGAAAGAAAGGAAGGGGTAACACTTATAAGCGTCTCCATTTATCACTTTCTGGGTGGAACAAAACCTATTCAGAGCTGCACAGCGCAACCAAGCAGTGCACTGGGACACTACTATGAAAAGTTTCTGAATCTAATCTAGCGCAAGGGAATACTCTAAAGTAAGGAATCTGTGGTTAGAAGGATCATTCAGAAAATAAATATTTTAAGTTTAGATGCGGGTTTACAGATGTCATGCATTTGTTCATGACAGATAAGCCTGTCAAATGCCCTTATATAATGAGCAACACTTTCATGAACTCCTAGCATTTTAGCTACACTCAGTTTATAGTCACAGTTTCTCTTTATAATAATGGGCCAAAATACAAGAACACAAAGTGTGTTTGCTGTAAACCTGGAACTGTCACATAATTCACTTGGAAAGACAAGCATTTGTAACACATTAGGCCTTGCATTTGGAAGAGTTTAAGCTATTGGCATTGTAAATGACAATGCATTTATTTATCTGTTTTGATAATTAACACGTTAGAAATGGGGGGTCTCTAGTTGGCAGAGTACGTACCTGTGTCCAAGTAGGGATCCTTCTTCCTAGTCAGGGTAAAGGGGATACACTTCTAAAATAACCTTGCTCACCGCATTGGTAGCTTGGCATGAGCAGACAAGCTTATCTCAGAGGCAGAGGTAAAGCATTTGTGAACACATACAGTGAAAACACTACAAATGGACACCATGCCAGTTTAGATGAACAAGTTACTTACCTTCGATAACGATATATCTGTAAGAAACATTAGTTAGTGATAGATACCTTACCTTAGAAGTACCCCCAGGCGTCAGACTGGATCCGGAAAGTTTTCATCAGCAATACCCCTGCGCGTCGGAAGGTGGCGTTGTGCGGTTCTGTATCTGTCGTTGGCGCCGTGGTCGCCAAGATGACGTCGCAGCAGCTACTTAGACATCAGTTCTGTACACGACTTTCCGCACCAGGAACGCAGAGCCATGGTAGACACTGACCACTGGTGCATTGAAACTAGGTCCCTGAAAGGGATGACCTTAACACTAGAAATCAGTTCGCAGAACGGGGAGGATGGGTGGGGCGGTAATGAATCTATCACTATTTATTTATTTATTTATAAAGTTTTATATAGAGCAAACAAACTAATGTTTCTTACGGATACATAGTTACCGTAGGTAAGTAACTTGTTCATCTGAAAGAAACACGTAGTGATAAATTCCTTATCTTAGAATAGATACCCCAGCAATACCAACTCCAGTGGTGGGTCTGCGAACCAAGATCACACCAGAAAGTCTCTAAGAACAGAACGGCCAAAGAAGCTGTCTCTCCACACTTGGCTGTCCAGGCAATAGTGCTTAGAAAAAGTGTGCAACGAGGCTGCCTGACAGATGTCTTCTATGGGAACACCACGTCCCAATGCCGTAGAGGCAGCCGTCGCCCTGGTGGAATG
The DNA here is from genome assembly GCF_964261635.1 of Lissotriton helveticus. Taxonomy (NCBI): domain Eukaryota; kingdom Metazoa; phylum Chordata; class Amphibia; order Caudata; family Salamandridae; genus Lissotriton; species Lissotriton helveticus. The sequence continues at coordinate 285,791,875 of NC_136062.1, forward strand.
GGTGCGCAGCCCCACCGGAGGCTCCTTCTTCGCCAGAAAATAGCAGACTTTTGTACACAAGACGACCCATCGGGAGATAGTCCACTTGTGTATGGTCCGACCTTTCTTGTCGCCTACGTAGCCAACAAAGAGCTGGTCATCCACCCGGAACTGCTGTGTGTAATTGAGATAAAATGAGAGCGCACGTTTTGGGTCTAGACGGTGGAGCCTCTCTTCCTCTCTGGAAGGGTGTGGAGGCAGAATGAAGGTGGGCAAATTGATGGTCTGCCCACTGTGAAAGGCAGTGACAACCTTTGGCAGAAAGGATAGACGTGTTCTGAGCACAACCTTGTCCAGATGGACAGACAGAAAAGGAGGTTTACAAAAAAGAGCCTGGAGCTCACTCACTCTCCTAGCAGAGGTGATGGCAACCAGGAAAGCAGTCTTTAGAGTTAACAAAGAGGACAGTTGTGAAGCAGCTCAAAGGGAGCAAACATAAAGTATGTAAGAACCAGGTTCAAGACCCACTGTGGCATTACAGAGGGAATAGGAGGGAAAAGATGAGTAATGCCATTGAGGAATCTATTTACAACAGGGGACTTGAAAACAGAGGGCTGATCAGGGAGCCTGAGAAAGGCTGAAATAGCAGTAAGGTACCTCTTGATAGTGCCCAGAGCAGAGCCCTGCTGGGCCAAAGAAAGAAGGAACAGTAGGACTTCTGAAAGGGGATCCACAGCCTTTGCTGTGCACATGAAGCACAAGTTACTTACCTTTGGTAACGATATATCTGTAAGAAACAGTAGTTCGTGTTAGATTCCTTACCTTAGAATATCCCCAGGCGTTAGACTGGATACGGAAAGTTTTGCGTAGCAGTACCCATGCGCGTCGGTAGGCGTCGGTAGGCGTCGTCTGCGGCTCTGCGTCCGTCGTCAGCGTTGCCGGGATGACGTCGGAGTAATTAGACGCTGCCCTCATGCGCTTACGTCAGTTATTTGTAGATAGCTTTCCGCGCCAGGAACACAGAGCCATGCCAGAGACTGACACTGGTGCCATGAAACTAGGGTCCTCAAAGGGAGATAACTTAACCCTAGATATTGGTTCGCAGAACGGGGAGGATGGGTGGGGCGGTAAGGAATCTAACAAGAACTACTGTTTCTTACAGATATATTGTTACCGAAGGTAAGTAACTTACGCATCTGAAAGAAACATGTTAGTGTTAGATTCCTTACTTTAGAATAGATACCCGAGCAATACCAACCCCGGTGGTGGGTCTGCGAACCAAGATCACACCAGAAAGTCCTGGAGAACGGAACGACCAAAAAAGCCCTCTCTCTGGACTTGGCTGTCCAGGCAGTAGTGTCTAGCAAACATGTGCAGCGAAGCCCACGTAGCTGCCTGACAGAGGTCCTGCAAGGGGACTCCCTGACCCAGGGAAGTAGTAGCTGCTGTGACCAGAGTGGAATGAGCCCTCAGCCCAACAGGAGGCTCCTTCCTCGCTAAGGAGTAACAGACCTTGATGCACAACACGACCCACCGAGAGATGGTCCTTTGTTCACCGCCCGTCCCTTCTTTTCGCCCACGTAACCAACAAAGAGCTGGTCGTCCACCCGGAACTGGCGTGTGTGGTCTAGATAAAAGGAGAGCGCACGTTTTGGGTCCAGACAGTGGAGCCTCTCTTCCTCCTTCGAGGGATGCGGAAAGAAGGTGGGCAAGGGGATAGACTGACCGATATGAAAGGCTGTGACCACCTTGGGCAGGAAAGAAGGACGAGTTCTCAAGACAACTTTGTCCGGATGGACAGAAAGGAAAGGAGGCTTAGAAGAAAGAGCCTGGAGCTCACTCACTCTCCTGGCAGAGGTGATGGCAACCAGGAATGCAGTTATGTTATGTTATGTTATGTTAAACTAGCTTATATAGCGCATGGCTACCCCAGCAACGGGGCGTCCCAGTGCTTACAGACATGCCAGGTCCTAGTATGGTAAAGGAGGTGCTAGATGGATGCAAATAACCAGGTTTTTATGAGTTTCCGGAATTGCAGGTGATTAGTGGTAGCCCGGGCTTTAGGGGGGATAGAGTTCCAGAGCTTAGGGGCCAGATACCTGAAGGACCGACCACCAGCTCTGCTCCTCCGAATTCTGACAGTACAGGCCAGTGAGAGGTCCGCTGAGCGGAGTGCGCGCGCAGGCGTATAGAAGGAACACAGTCCATGCAGAGTTAGGGGGCCAATGTTATACAGGATTTTGTGAGTGAGGCAAAGAATTTTGAAGTGAATGCGCTGTTGTATAGGAAGCAAGTGTAGTTGACGGAGAAGGGGGGACATGTGGCAGGTTTTGGGTAGAGCAAATAGAACGCGGGCGGCAGCGTTCTGTGCTCTTTGCAGCCTATTTATTGCCGTCAAGTTGGATCCCAGCATGAGGGCGTTACAATAGTCCAGGTGAGATAAAACTGAGGCCTGGACTATGATCTGACGAGTAGCAGGCTCAAAAAAACCAAGAATGGGTTTAAGAGAGCGAAGACGCCCAAAGCAGGTGCCTGCCACTTTTTGGGCATGAGACTCCAGGTTGAGAGTATTGTCCAGTAGCACCCCCAGATTTTTCACCGACTCCTTGGGCAAAGGGGCAGGTCCCAGCGCCTGAGGCCACCAGTGCTCTTCCCAGGTCTGCGTGCCATTACCAACAAGAAGTACCTCTGTTTTAGAGGCATTAAGCTGAAGGCAGTTATTGGATAGCCACCTAGAGATCGCCAAAATGTCTTCCTGGAATTTGATTTGGTCCTCCACATTGTTGTTGGAAAAGTTGAAAATAAGTTGCGTGTCGTCCGCATAAGATGTTAATGAGATCTTACATTCCCGAGCCAACAAGGCCAGGGGGCGGACGTACACATTAAACAATGTGGGACTGAGCGCAGACCCCTGAGGCACTCCACATTCAAGAGGGAGCTTGCTGGATGAGTACGGCGGGGCGTGCACCTGGAAGGAACGGTCAGATAGAAAAGACGCGAACCAGTCCAGGGCCGTTTCCCTGACTCCGATCTCCCACAGTCTCTCAAGTAGTATCTTATGGGAGACCGTGTCAAAGGCCGCACTCAAATCCAGCAAAACCAAGATAGAGGTTGTGCCCATATCCAGGGAGGCCTTCAGATGCTCTGTCACTGTTAACAGGGCAGACTCCGTACTAAAATTAGCACGGAAGCCATTCTGGGAGTCATCAAGGATCCCATTAGACTCCAAATAGGCAGTCAGAGTGGAATTGACATGTGCTTCCATCACTTTCGCAAGATAGGGAAGCAACGATATAGGTCGAAAACTATCAGGCCTAAGTGGATCCAAAGTTGGTTTTTTCAAAAGGGGTAATACTTTGGCGTGTTTCCAGGATTTAGGGACCTCGGCTTGCTGTAAAGATCGTCTTAGTCAGACAGTCAGACAGTCTTAAGAGTCAGAAGACGGAGACGGCAATTGTGAAGTGGCTCGAAAGGAGCACACATCAAATAGGTTAGAACAAGATTCAAGTCCCACTGAGGCATCACGAAAGGAACAGGAGGAAACAACATGTGCATGATGACTTTCAAGAATCTTTTTACAACAAGGGACTTGAAAAGAGAAGGCTGATCAGGAAGCCTCAAGAAGGCAGAAATGGCAGAGTGCCCAGAGCAGAGCCCTGCTCGGCAAGAGAAAGAAGGAAGAGGAGAACCTCTGAAAGGGGGGCAGATAGAGGATCCACAGCCTTTGCTGTGCACCATGCCACAAATTTGCTCCACCTGCAGGCGTAGACCGATTTTGTGGAGGGACGCCTGGCTGCCAGAATCACATTACAGACTTCAGGAGGCAAGTCTAATGGCCTCAACTCCCGCCGCTCAATCTCCACGCATGGAGGTGGAGGCTGGACATGTTCGGGCGGAGGACCGCCCCCTGCTGCTGTGACAGAAGGTCCTCCAGAAGAGGCAGATGAATCGGGGATCGACTGACATGCTGAGTAGCTCGGGATTCCAGTACCTTCGTGCCCAGTCCGGAGCTACAAGGATGACTTGGGCCCGGTCGCGCCTGATCTTCTTCAGCACTCTGGGCAGAAGTGGTATAGGTAGAAAAGCGGGCAACAGACCGCAGCTCCACTCGCGACGAAAAGCGTCTCTGATCGAGTGCCACCTTGGAAATTCCAACGCGCAGAACTGATGACATTGCGTGTTCTCTCTGGTGACTAATAGATCTAACCAAAGCTCTCCCCACTATTGAAAGAGGCCTTCCGCCACGTCCGAGTTCAGACGCCATACGTGATCCATCATGCACCAGCGGCTGAGTTCGTCCGCCCTGGATTTCAGGGAACCTGCCTGGTGTTGAACCACCAGGGTGAAGCCCTGGTGTTCCAGCCATGTCTAGAAGTGCAAAGCCTCCTGACAAAGGGTCCCGACCCCACCACCGCCTTGTTTGTTGCAGTACCACACGGCGGTGGTGTTGTCCGTGAACACCTGCAATACACTTCCCTGGACAGAGGGAAGGAATGCCTTCAGTGCAAGCCTGATCGCCTGCAGCTCCAGAAGTTTGATGTGGAGCCGGGACTCCGCCAGACACCAGAGGCCTCTGATCTCCCTCTCTACCATGTGGCCCCCCATCCCAGGAGGGACGCATCCGTCACCACTACGTGCTGAGGTTGGGGTAGGGAGAGAGATCTGCCGCTGACCCAATTGCGATTCGTGAGCCACCACTGCAGCTGTCTTGCAGCGCCCTCCGAGATCCGGACGTGGTCGGACAGGTTGCCCTGATGCTGTGCCCACTGAAACTTCAGGTCCCACTGCCACCTGGCGTGATGCACCTGAAGGATGCAGGAGGCCATCAGCCCCAGGAGCTGCAGCGTCAACCTGACCGACACTCGGGATAAAGGCTGAAATATCTGAATCAGAGCCTGAATATCCTGAACCCGCTGTTTGGGGAATAAACCCGAAACTGCGCAGAGTCCAGAACCACTCTGATGAAAAGGAGCTTCTGAGAGGGTCCTAGGTGTGACTTCGGTACGTTGATGGAGAACGCCAGCGAGTGCAGGAGGTCGGCCGTAGTCTGGCCGTGGGAGACGACTGTCTGGGGCGAGCCCGCCTTCAACAACCAATCGTCGAGATAGGGGAAGACTGAAACCCCTAATATGTGCAGATGAGCTGCGACCACCGCCATCACTTTCGTTAACACCCGTGGGGCTCTGGTAAGGCCGAAGGGGAGCAGGGTAAACTGAGTGCTCGTTGCCTACCGTGAACAGCAGGTAACGCCGGTGGGCCGGCAGGACGGGGATATGGAAATATGCGGCCTGCAAGTCCAACGCTACTATCCAGTCTTCTGGGTCCAGGGCAGCTAAGACCTGAGCCAAAGTCAGCATCTTGAACTTCTCCTTCCGGAGGAAGCCATTGACGCTCCGAAGGTCCAACATAGGGCGTAGGCCTCCTTTGCCTTTCTTGGGTACCATAAAGTAGTGGGAATAGCAAACACGTCCTACTTCTGGCCCAGGAACGCGCTCGACGGCCCCCTTGGCGAAGAGGGCCGCAACTTCCTCCTGTAAAAGTCGCAAGTGATCCCCCGAAATGCGGTGGTACCGAGTGTAGGAGAGTAGGGTCTGCAATCCTATGATCACCCAGATTTTTGCTTTTTGCTTCACTGGTTTACGACTTTCCCTGGCTGTGGGCCTGCTAATCAGACCCACAGCCTAGCTGTTCTCTCTAATCCAAATTGTACCCAGGTACTGAATTGGCACTGGGCCCTCTCAAGTCCCTGTACCCAGGGCTGAGGTGCACCGAGAAGTCTCCCAGGGGCTGCAGCATGTATTATGCCACCCCTGGGCTGGCTAACTAAATCAGACACAACTGGCTGCTTGACAGCTGGGGCAGAGTGGTGTACTCACCCTCTGCTGTAGATATAGTATTCCTATATCTAAACCTAAATGGACACACAGATCTCCTATCAGTCACTCCTATGGCAGGCCTTAACAATCCTGAAGGCAGAGTGCTTGGAATCGTGTGAGATGGTGCTCTGGCATGAGCTGAGCCTGTCTGCGGCTTTCGGGATCCATCCCTTAGCCGTTTCCATGATATCGCATACCATATACTCTTAAGTGCATTATAATCCTCGCGGTTATATGCCAACTCTTGTATCGCTTTATCAAAACATGTCGAGTAAGGTGTCATACGAATTGGAATACTAACCCCTCGCCAATTCTGGCGACGGGGTTAGCATTCCACCCTTCTAGAGGGACACGACATGTATGTAGCCTGTAACCCCGGTTAAAGTCAAACAGAGCCTTAGCTCCACAAAATGGATGCTGCCACCGAGACACAAGTCTGCCCTCCTGCTGCTGGGAGTCCTCCCAGCCCAGGAGGCAAGGACAAAGGGTTTCCTGCCAGGGGCGGTGCCAGCACCGTCCCAGACAGGATTTTGTGTATTCTAGGTAGGCAGGGCTTTAGAGGAAGGTGACTGCAAGTGGCACCCCAGTGCTCACTGTGCATAGGCCGGCTGGAACCAGTTCCAGGGGCACTCCAGCCCCTGGCCTGGGGAAAGCCCGCCAAAGGAGAGGGGTGTAACCACCCCCCTCCTAGTCCCACCCATAGGGCAGGACTTAGTCGCGTGCCAGCCCCTTTTTGCAGGATAAAGGTAGGACCTGGCCCCCTTCCAAATCAGATCATCTTTGAATCCTGAAACTACTTTCCACGAAAGGAACTCAAGACTTCTTCCCAAGATTCTCCCTTGTGACTAAGGAGTAGTCACCCTGCAGCAGCAGGCACCAACCAAGCTTCGCGGTTTGTTGCCAGTCTCTCCTTCGGATCAAGACTGCTCCAGCACGACGAGAACCGGCTTCCCTGGCACCTCTGACCTCAACCTGCATCATCAGCCCAGCTGTGATCCGTGGGTGTGACGAGACCTCGAGGGACCGGCCATCTTCAGAACTGCACGACGCTTGTCCAGCACGACGCCTGAGTGACCCTCAACTGAGTGCCCTGGGGTAAGAGAAGCCCCGACCCTGAGCAGCTCCAGCACCGAAGTTCAGCCCCCCTGCATCCACGAGATCTGCGTGGGGCCCTTCTGCTCTTTGCTGCTCACCGCGTTGTCCAGGTCGCTTGCCCGTTGGCTAGTGGCCCCTTCACGACGCTCCACGACGACAAACACTGCTGGTCTGGTTGCTCCAGACTGGCCCTTGCTTCCCTCCATCAGAGGAGCACCCTGGACCCTCCTGGTCCACTCAAGACGCCATTTTAGGTCCACCGCGTGGGCCTTGCATTTGCCAAGACTTGTTGCCCAATCCTGGGTCCAGCGACGTCGACAGCAAGAACCTTCGTGGGACAGCTCGCACCTCCATCCTGGTCGCCGACAACGCCTCCTGGTCCGAGAGACTGCAGAGCCCAGCAGCGCCCACTCACCTGACTGCGGTGACTTCGTCCGGTGCCATCCTGGTTCCCACTTAATCACTGGCTAGTGATTCAGAACTTGGTCCCCTCTGCTTTCAGGTCTTCTTCTTCCCTGATCCAGGCTTGGATCTCTTCGAACTTTTCTTCACTGGCCGCCTGCCAGCAACTTCTTCTTTAGGCTCCTGGTCCGTCAACGTGGGTTTCCGACGCAACTTGAACCCTATGCAGCCGCATCCCCTGGGCTAGGTAAATCCAGCACTCCGGTGCCCCAGCATAGTCCAACACTCCAAGTGTTCGGATCCACTCCCGTTTTCGTCCCAGCTAGTCGGGTTCGCCCGAGAACAGTAACTTTGTGAATTCTAGCTTCCATAGACTTTTTCCCGCCTTACGCGTGAGAGTTCCCACTCTGCACGTGGCGTCCCTAGGCCTCCTGCTCCTAACCTGAGTGTTCAGTATTGTAGGCCTAGCGTTCCTAAAGCCTCTGAGAATCGTTACTTACCTGCTAGTAATTCGCATTCCACTTTTGTAGTATATGGTTTTTCGTGCCCCTCGGGCATTTGTGTAAATTGTGCGACTTAAAGTATTTTTCTTAAGAGTTTTGTTGTGTGCTTAGCTCCCTGACTCATAAAGAGTTCAGGGTAGTCTTGTTATAAATAAATATACAGTTTATTTTCATAACAACTTGTGTGGTGTCCTTTCACTTGGTGTTCAAGGGGTAATGTGATGGTAAAACAGCTGGCTGAACACGCCCTCTAGAGTCTTAGCCTTAGACTGCTCGTATCCATGCTACTAGGATGGCTGGTCTATAAGGTTGACTTACAACCAATCATCAATAAGGGTTGTTTGGACTGATACATAGTGATTACTAGAATAGTGAGCACTGCATATCAGGCCAACTTCTCACACCGAGGTGGCATGGCTGGAGGGGTAGCCTCGAAGGGGAGGGAGTAGCCCCTTCTGACGATTTGCAGCACACACCTGTCTGATGTGAAAGAGCACCAGTGAAGGAGGTGATGGCGAACCCTGCCCCCCCCACTGGTGTCGAATGGCATACAAATTCATACTAGGAGGATTTTGAGGCAGATGCTGCGGGGGCGGGTGTCCCCCGGCACTGCCACAGCGGTTACCACGTCTGCGAGCGCGTAGAGGTTGGTTCTGCGGCCTGTGGCTATCTGGTCGTGTGGGGGCGCCCCTTCCTTGGTCACGAAAGAGAGGAAAGGCAGAAGTTTGCTGGCATTGGCCAAGGCCCAAGGACTTGGCCGTAGCCCTGGAGTCCTTGAAACGCTCCAGCGCACTGTCCGCCTTGTCGCCAAAGAGGGGACAGCCATCAAAGGGAATGTCCTTAGGGAAGCTTGGACATCCCCCAAAAGGTTGGCGGACCTCAGCCAGGCGTGGCGGCGAACCGCCACCGTCGTCGCAATCGCCCTGCGAGTCCGTGGTATCCAGTCCATACCGAATCGAATAGCGTGCTGCATCCCGTCCCTCTGCTAGGGCTTGGGTAAGCTTTGCCTGAACCTCCACCGGGCACTGCGGCAGCACTTCCGCAACCGTATCCCACAGAGAGTGGGCGCAACGGCCCAAAAGGCAGGCGGTGTTGACAGACCGCAACCCCAAACTCAGTGAGGAGAACAGTTTCTTCCCAAACTGATCGTACCTTTTGGATTCCCGATCCGGAGGAGCGGTCGGGAATGCGTTCTGGAGGTAGAGGCCTGGATCACCAGGCTCTCAGGGGTGGGGTGAACGGACAGGAAGCTGGGGTTGCCCGGAGCCGGGAGGTGGCGTCTGGCCACGTTCCCATCTACAGGGAGGCCTGTAGAGGGCTTGGACCAGGTGCCCAGCAGCACGTCAGTGAAGGCTTCGTTAAACGGCAGGAGAGGCTCCGAGGAGCTTGCCTGCGGTTTGAGCAACTCAGTGAGGAGGTTAGTCCTCACGGCCGCGACCGGGAGCTCAAGAGCCAAGGCCTTGGCTGCCCTAGTCAACACCACGCTGTAAGCAGCCCCCTCCTCCGTAGCCAGGGTAGGAGGGGAGACAAATCCAGAGTCGGGCGAAGTGTCCAGACCACTGGCCTCCCCCAGCTCGTCTGCCCAGTCCTGGCTCAACTGGCACTGCAGTGCAAGAGGGTCCTCAGACCCCTCACAGTCCCCCTCGTCATCATAAATGATGGAGCCGGGTCATCGGTGAAAGGCTCACCAATCGGCGTCGAAGACGGCGCCGGTCCGACGCCGGATCCTGACCGGGGTCGGGACCGGGGGCGACACCCTTGGTGATGGCGCCAGCTGAGGGGTCGTAAGGTCGACCGGCGTCATCACGGATCCAGGCCTGGATCCTGAGGGGCCCTGCGGCATTGGGACCAGAGTCGTCGACGGCGTCGGGCCGAAGCACCAGACGGCGCCGGAGCCGCCGGACCGCTTGGCCTCCCCGACGGACCCGCGGGGCCCAAAGGAGCATCAGCGGGTTCCGACGGAGGGAAGCATGACCTCATGGCCGCGAGGAAGGCGCTGATCTCCTCCGGCTTCGCGTGCAGCCGCGTGGCCGGTGTCGCCTGAACCCCCGGCCGCATCGCGTGAGAGTCAGTGGGAGTCGGAAGAGCGATGCCGCTTCTTCGCCTTCTTGTGCCTCGATTTACCTGAGGACCTGGAGCCCGACGAGTGGTGTCGACTCGCCGAGCTGTGATGACTGCGGCCCCGCGATCGGTCCCTCGACCTCCTCCTGGACCGGGACCTCGAGCGGCGCGGGGCTGACTGCCGGAGCTCGATTTGCTTACGGGACAGCTCCCGCCTAGCCTTCGAGGTGAAGGCCCGGCAGTCGGGGCACGACTTGTCATCGTGGTCGGCCCGAGACAGTAAAGGCACCGACAGTGGCGGTCGGTAACCGACATAAGCGGTTACAATCGTCGCAGGGTTTGAACCCGGGCATCCCTATCGGCACCGAGAGTCGAGGGAATGAATGTAGAGGGAATGTCCCTAGCACACTGGGAGCAACAGCTCAAAAATCATCCACAAAAAGGTCTAAAGAAATGGTCTAAAAATGACCTGGGAAGCTATCCAGATCCGAACTGTTGGCACAGAAAGAAAACTACTTTCAGAGCACCGCGATGTCAATTATGACATGGACGACACCAACGCGGAGCTGATTGATGCCACTTTGCAGCACGAAGACGTACTGCTCAAGGTTTTATGGATCACTCTGATACTTGGAGAATACTAGAAGGTGAGGAATTTGCTGTTAGAAGTCTCTATCAGAAATTCAGAATTTTGCCGAAAATTACCACAATGCACCATAGATGGTCACTGTAATGTCTGGGACAGCTAGAATGGTGCCAATAAAGTCTACATTAAGTCTATCATAGGCCAAAATTATTGATGGATAAGCCAACGTACTCAAGAATGCCCACAATAGGTCAAGAAAAAGGAGTCCGTATTAAGTAAAGGATAGTGTGTATCTTCCTGTGAATTGCTACAATGTCATTGGATGAGGAAATATTATTGAAGGGATGGCCGGAATGTTGCCAAGAATGCCTAAAAATATGTTAAAGATGGGCTAATAATGAGCCAGAAAGCTGCCAAAAATGGGTACAATATGTAAAAGATGACAATATTATGGGCAGACTATCACCAAGAATGCCTGCAAGGATGGGCAGCATACCCCTTCGCGGGTAAAAAGAGACACAGGCAGAGGACTCCTCTCATACACTCATCCTCAGATCAATCGCTCAGGCAGACACACGCACACACACATTTCAGACTCATAGCACAAAAAGATACCGTTTAGCACAATCACACTTTATCTCAGGACTCCTCTTCTTAATGGTAGGGGCTGCTTGAGCAGATGCCTCCCTCTCCATGTTTGAAACCCGTTGACATCCCTATCAGAAGTTAATATAAAGTTCGGGGCTAACCCTTCTCTTACAAGTCAAACTCCGCACCATCGCCGTCCGACTGATGCAGCAGGGTGCGAATTTGTGAAATGACGCCAACTTCCGCGCAGGAGTCTGTCCATACTTGACGTGCTGCACTGCTCGCAACAAGCACCGCATATGACCTATGGATTGTGTAAAACAGATATGTTATCCACCCTCCTCTGGCTTCCAATCGAGGCTAGAGCTATCTACAAGACTGCTTGTATCACCCACAATGCCTTGCACTCCTCCTCTCCTCGCTACCTGGTGAATAAACTGAAACTCTCTGGAGGCTCTAGACCATCACGTAATGCGGAAAATTTTCTGCTTGAACCTCCCACTTTCAAGAAGGAAAGAACGATGGCACAATCCTTTTCAGGCAACGCGGTGAGAATCTGGAACTCCCTTCCGCCGCAGCTCCGGACCACCACCTCCTCCCAGGCCTTCAAAACTAACCTCAAAGTTCTCCTCCTTCAAAGACACTTCCAAATGTAATCCATGCCCTCTCTATTATCTGAAGGAAGCCCTTCCATTAAAGAAAAATCTACTTTACATGACTATGGAAGTGTCTTCCCAGTGTGTTCTTGTGGTCTGAGAGTCTGCCATTTAGTGCAGTATTATCTTTCTACCTGTGTTTGGTACTCTTGTGTAACATGCACCCGTCACTTTATCTTGTAACACACTGTTTTCTACCTCTTACATTTGTTTATTTTCAATACCTGCACCAGTGCCACCATTGCCTACGTAACGTTTGTTCTTGTGCTTGAGTGCCCTCCAGATATTGCAGTATTATACCTCTATGTTTACTTTGTACACTTTTGTAACCTGCACACGTCACTTTTTCCTCCTGTAATGCACCGTTTGCTACCTCTTTTATTTTGTTGGTTCACGATTGTCACTTTTGTAATGCACCGTTTGCTACCTCTTGTATTTTGTTGGCTCACGATTGTCATTTTTGCTTCATTTAATGTAACGTTTGCTTTTGTATTTTGTTTACTTGTAATGTTCTCATGTATCAGTTCTGTTCATATTGTGAAGCGCTCTGACACCTTCGGGTAAAGTCCGCGCTATATAAAAACGCACAAACAAATAAATAAATAAATAAATAAATATGCACCCCTCACAAGACGTGCCTTACCGTCAGGAGCTCAGCGTAGCCCTCCAGCCCCCATTCTACTGGGCTTCTGGCATGTGTATGTTAGCTCTATCAGTCCAGGCCACAGAATGAGAACAAACTAACTGACTATTTGAAAGTATCGTTTGATTTACTTTCTGAAGCTTGAAGAGGGGAAAGCACCTTTTTGTGTGCGTGCTCGAGGGCAGGCTGAGTTGAGTGCACACAATACACCAACTGCTGCCGAAATCGTTTACCAAAAACCTCCAACTACAACTTTTAGGGGAGTTCAAAATACAAATAACGTTTGAACAATAATAAAGAAGCAACCTGTGCCACTCTGTCAGCCAGCAGTGGATCATAAATGTCGTTTCAAATCAACTCTGTGACGGCAAAACCATAGCTGACCCTAGTTCTCATAAACTAACTTGTAATTAGAAGAGCAGCTTACCTGATAAGGTCCTGAACCCTGCTGTTAAAGGCTTCCGCTTCTGTGGGCTTATTTTTGGTCTCCTGTGTTTGAATTTTGGGGGTGGCACACTTGTTTCTTTCTTCGGGGAGATTGGAGAGCACACCCCCGAACACTAATGAACTCAGGCGGAGAAGCCCTGTTGTAAACCCCTCAAACACCTGCTTGTTCACACTCCTTCCTAAGATGCTGTTTTCTTCTCCAGGGACATGAATCTGCAGGACAGTAAAAGCGAAATCTGAAGTTAAGCAGCAACTGGAACAAAAACACAGCAGCACTACCTTGTTGCACAACTAGGTGGCACATAAAAGCCACCAGCAGCCTTCATTATACATTTCCATTACCTACTGGAAACGTTTACCCGACTTACTAGAAATGTTAAAGCGTCCAAAAAGCACAACAGACATGCTAGAAAATAGAAAAAGAAAGAAACAGCTTGCCACAAGACTTGCAAGAGCGGTATTAGGTCCATTCTATGGGTAAAATAGGGTAGAAAAGAAATATATGCATGATTATCTACGAATCATGCAACCTGTCTGCAACTTCTAATGGAAACAAGACAGACAATAGTTGTGGGAACGCAAATACTCACTGGGGATGGGCACTTATCCATAGTGACACTGATTAAGAAAAGAAACCTCTACAAATGTCCCTAGAAACCGGCTTTAATTATTATGCAACGTACAAGACGCAGCTAATTTACAAACCTTTCAATCTGCACAGAATGAGGACCAGTAGAATGGTACTATTCAACAAAGCTGGCTTTTGCCTATTCCTGTTAATCCAAAGTTACATCATTAGCCACACTGCATAAACTGCACAAGCAAGGGTAATAGTGAACATGATTTCTTATTTATCACTTTACTTACCACATCTACAAGGCCCTCCACAATGCCGGCCCCTCCCACATCAACCACTCCCTGACCTTCCACCAGTGGACCAGACAACTGTGATCCGCTTCCCTCACCCTTGCACACATGCCCCGCATCTGGAGGAGCCGCAGCCGAGGTAGTTCTTTCTACTACCTCTCCGTCAAGTCCTGGAACAACTGCCCACTCCACCTCCGAACCTTCCCTTCACTTTCTGACTTCAGGAAGGGATTCAAGACATGGCTCTTTGCCTAAGGCTCTCCATTCCTCAGCGCCTGGATACACCCTGGGGTGATAAGCCCTCCTATGTAAATACGGATTGATTGATTGATAACATATCGGAGGTACAAAGCACCAACTTGTACATCCCATCTGATTTTGGATTTATAGGTTAAATCTATTGCACTTTCCACTCAACCAATGGCAAGAACGTATATGTTTGTGTTAGATAGTTCCTTAAATGTGGCAGGTGCTTCTCAAATCTTTTAAAGTGCAGTGCTTCGTGCACAAGAAAATTGCATCACAAGTGCTTGATCATCACTGTCACAGTCTCTCTTTCCAAAGGTAACACCTATAAAAATATCCACCACTTTGTATTTATTTGCAAACTAGTGGTGAATAAATTGCACGATTACTGCATAAACAGTCCACGTATATATAGTAGTAGTAGGCTTCGTACATTATTGACTTTGAAATGTCTGGCATTAAGAATTGCACTAGATTTACATTTGCATAAACTAGGCCATCTATATTAAGTCTCACAACGTATTGAAAAAGCTTTGTGAAAGGGGCCCTATATTTTGAATTTTTTTAATCGTTTTATAATTCAGAGGATCCTGTAATATCTATACAGAAGGCTGTCTCTAAATTCCTTACTGCACGCATCTTTTGACGGCTCTAGTTCACCTATAATAAAGAAATGGGGTTGCTGCTTAACTGTAATGAGTTATTACTCTGCACGTTGCTACTCATTTAGAGTTCCAGCTTTTTTCTTTTAAACAGGCTAACATTAAATTGATTTTAATATCTTTTTGCAACACATTACTGCTATTGGTGTGTTTAATTTCACACTATAGATACTAATGTTATGCTTCATGCCTGCAAACATACTAACTTTTTCATATGAAACAACATAACACCAAGGATTTAAAGGGGTTGTAGGAAGGGTGATGGTGTGACCATGTATTATAAGGAAAAGGTTACTCCCTGCCGTACATAAAAAAGATACTGCAAATAACTTATGAGTTCCATGGACTTGTAAAGAAACTCAGACTTTGGTCATGATCCTCTATATGGTCCCGGAACTCCTCGGTGACTGGTAATATCCTTACAAAGTACTGCAGAAGGTAATTTTCCCATATATAATAAATGAGATACTGATACTATGTATGTATATGGTATTACTATAAAGCACTACTGATGAACAAGTTACTTACCTTCAGTAACGATATAGGTTTAAGAAACATAGGTTAGTTATAGATTCCTTACTTGGAATTACCCCCAGCCGTTAGATTGGATCCGGAAAGTTTTTCGTCTGCAGGAGCCCTGCGCGTCGAAAAGTGGCGTTAGTCAGCTCCGCGTTTGTCGTTGCGGTCGCCGGGATGACGTTGCGGCAGCTACATAGACACCGCCTTCGCGCGCTGACATCAGTTCTGTATACGACTTTCCACGCCAGAAGCGCAGAGCCATGCAAGACACTGACAACTGGTGCACAAAACTAGGGCGCTGAAAGGAAATCCTTAACACTAGAAATTAGTTCGCAAAATGGGGAGAATGGGTGGAGCGGGAAGGAATCTATAACTAACCTATGTTTCCTACAGATATATTGTAACCGAAGGTAAGTAACTTGTTCATCTGAAAGAAACAGTTAGTTATAGATTCCTTACCTTAGAAAAGATACCCCAGCAATACCAACCCCGGAGGTGGGTCTGCGAACCAAGTTCACACCAGAAAGTCCTGGAGAACAGAACGGCCAAAGAAGCCGTCTCTCCTGACTCGACTGTCCAGGCAATAGTGTTTGAAGAACGTGTGCAGCGATGCCCATGTAGCTGCCTGACAGATGTCGTTCAAGGGGACTCCTCGTCCCAAAGCAGTAGTATCTGCTGTCGCCCTGGTGGAATGGGCGCGCAGCCCCACTGGAGGCTCCTTCTTTGCCAAAGAATAGCAGGCTTTGATGCACAGAACAACCCACCTGGAGATGGTCTTTTTGTGCACAGCCCAACCTTTCTTAGCGCCCACTTAACCAACAAAAAGCTGGTCGTCCACCTGGAATTGTTTGGTGCGATCCAAGTAGAAGGAAAGCACACGTTTTGGATCCACATGGTGGAGCCTCTCTTCCTCCTTCGAAGGATGTGGAGGCAGGAAGAAGGTGGGCAAAGTGATGGTTTGGCAAATGTAGATAAAGTATGGATCACTGACATAATATTGAATACACAAATATAGAATTACCAAAATATCGAAGAAAAAATATAGAATGCAAAAATATCGAATTCCTATCTACAAACAGGTAAGTACAAAAATATCAAATCAAAAGTTAGTTTAAAAAACAGTCAAAATATCGAATTTTGGGGGGCGTGGCTACGCGAGCGGAGATGGCGGTCGCAGCTTGCTAGAGCTCCCGCCGGCCCGCCGATTATCCGACGAATTATCCTGTCCCCAAACCCACAAACCCACTACCGGATAGCGACGGATGTTCCTACAGGCGCCGGGTGTCATCCGGTGGGCTCAGGGGTGATCTCGTGCCCCCGGACAGAACCGAGCAGAGAGGGGCGAGGTGCGGCCTGGTGGTCACGGAGCAGCCGGGGCCTCGATTTTGGCGACGCGACAGGGTGCGCTGCCTGGCCCGGGAGCGGCCGCGGTGTTGGCTGTCCCTGAGGCCGCGATACTACAGGCGATCCTTCACCTGGGGCCAGGCTGGGCCGGAGAGTGGCACAGGCGCCACGAGCGGACTGTGGCAGCGGTGGCGGCCTGGTGACCTGGCGCAGCCGGGACCTCAATTTTCGCGGCCTCGTGTCGGGCCGGGGCCGGCGGCCTAGAGGAGTGACTGGTATCCCCTGGAGACCCTGGCGGGAGGCGGCCAGACGTAGGGCGACCGGCCCGGCGAGCAGCAACTGTGAGTAGTGGCCCTCCCCGGCCCCCCCCCCCCCCCACCCCCCGGGCCCACTGTTCCGTGATATTCTTGGCATAGCAGTGCAGGACGCTGGGAGTCCTCGCACCTCCTGACAGGCAACGTGGGCCACGGGGGGCCCTGGTCAGCGGCGGCTGGGGGGGCTGTTCCTGGGGGAAGTGGCTGAAGCCTGCCTCCCCCCCCTAATTCTCAACTGCCACTAGACCTTGCCGGAGAGGCTTCTTTCGGGTCTCCCTGACTGTGGACCGGCGACCCTAGTGGCCCTCACCCACCCGGGCGAACATGACCAGGGGAGGTGGTGGATCCACCAAGCAGGTGACCATCGACAAATTTACTGGCCCCGGTGGGGGCCCTGGATCATCGGGGGGTGGTCCATCAGGAGGAGGACCGGACAATACAGCCCTTATGGCGGCTATAACTCAGTCGCGAGACATGCTGGACGCAAAGATAGGGGCAGTTGGCGCAGACGTAACCCTGTTGCGCCAGGATCTTAGGAACGCTGTGGCACGAATCACGGAGGCCGAGTCCAGGGTGTCAGTGGTGGAAGAGGATGTAGGTGCCCTGAAGAAGAGAATGGCGGCGATGGAAGACGCGCAGCGGACCACAGCGCTCCGGGTGGAGGATGCTGAAGGGCGGGCACGGCGTAACAACCTCCGTTTTCTCGGCTTTCCGGAGAACTGTGCCAACGGCAATATGGAGCAGTTTCTCACACAGTGGCTGGAATCATGGATGCCCCCGGGGTCGCTGTCTGCCTGTTTTGTTATCGAAAGAGCACACCGCGCCCTGACACAAAGGCCGCCTGAGGGCGAGCGGCCTAGGGCAGTGATCGCTAGGCTGTTAAATTATCACGACAGGGACGCTATACTGAGGGAAGCCAGATCCAAGGAAACCCTCCTGTTTGAAAGTCAAAAGATCATGATTTTCCCTGATTACACTAGACTTGTGCAGCAACGGCGCCAGTCTTTTGTGGCGGCTAAGGCTAAGCTGAGAGGTCTTAAGCTACAATACTCCCTGCTGTACCCGGCGCGCCTGCGGGTGATATTCCAGTCACGGACATTGTTTTTTGATACCCCGGAAGACCTTTTCAAGTGGACGGATGAAACAGTGCGGGTCAGACCGAATCCTCAGCCAGGACTTCATCCAGGCACCCCTGAGGGTTCACCGCGGGCGCACAGAGACCGAACGACACAGAATGGGCGGTCCAAACGCTCTAAATCACGCAGGCGTGCGGCCTCGGTGGATGGCTCACTGGACGCTGGCAGACCAGAGGACTCGGAGCAGTCGGGAACAGATCACTGAAGTCTCCGGAGCCTCGGCTCCCATTTATTGCTGGAAATGCTGAGACTCCGGGCTGGGTGCGCTGAGTCGCTTGTGACCTGTGCACTACTGATCACTGTGCAGCTCTGAGATAGTACTGTTTTGCTCTCCTGATTGGGGGGAGAGTTCTTGGGTGGGTTTGGGACTTGGGGACTGCGATATAAGGGCTACCACTCCCCTAGTTGTGAGTGGGATGTCAAGGGGAGGGGGGAGTGTTTATGGTTTTTCTGCTTGGGATGTTGGGATCCATTGGTATGGGTGGGCCCGGGCCCTCGGTTTTGGGCTCGAGACTACCCATGCCGCGACAGGTACTTCATGGTTCATTGAGGTATAGGGTGGGGGGAGGCGGGATGCAGGCGGTCGGAGTTGCGACTGCTGAGTTGGGGGAGGGAACTGTTGCAGATCATGGGACGAAGGGGTTGATAGTTTTTCTTGGGGTAGTTAGCGTAATGCATGTGTGTACCAAAATGATGCTTTGTGTGGTGTGTGGCGGGTGGTGCGGGCCTGAGGGGCTTTTATGGTGGACTCCGATTGACTATGGCTGAATCGATCGACCGACTCCCTGTAGACTTTATGCGGGTGGTTACGTGGAATGTCAGAGGATTGTTGGACAAGATTAAACGGGGGGCGGTGTTGCGATGGGGGAAAAGGGAAGCGGCAGATGTATTACTACTTCAAGAGACTCACATGATGGGCACTAAGGCACTGGGCCTACAGAGATTTGGATATCAGCAGGTCTTCCACGCGGGGTTCTCCAGAGGATCCAGGGGGGTGGCTATACTGATACACCGCAGGGTGGCGTATGTGCACGAGAAGCAGTGGGTGGATCCTCAGGGCCGCTACCTGTTTGTTAAGGGCATGGTGGGCACGGAGCCGGTGGTGTTTGGAAGTGTATACGCCCCCCCTCCCCTGCAGTGGGCCCTGGCAGAGCGGCTGTTTGCGGTATGGGAGGATATCTCTGGATCACTGGCAGTGGTTGGGGGTGATTGGAATGACGTGATGGACGTGAGTGTGGATCGCCGGAGACGTCAGGAGGTGACTGGCACCACCCCCCCCTCCCTTCCGCCCACCAGATTGCATGCCATGAGTGAGGGGCTAGGTTGGGTGGATGCTTGGCGCCATATGCACCCTGTAACCAAAGACTATACGTATGTCTCGGCGGTGCATGGCTCGTTCTCACGGTTGGACTATATGTTTTTGCCTGGAGAATATTTGTGTAGGGTGAAGGGCGCTGACATCTTGCCAAGGGGCCTGTCCGACCACTCCCCGGTTTCGATTACAATAGATCTCCATCGGAAACGGCAGCCGTTTAGATGGAGGATGTCCTCGTGGCATCTCCTTAAACCGGCATACGCTAAGCACTTACGAGAGACTATTGACCATTATTGGCGGGAGAACCTAGTGGAGGGTGCCGATGTAGGTGTGGTGTGGGAAGCTATGAAACCTACTATACGGGGAGTCGATATTGCATGGTGCTCGGCGGCCCGTCGACAGCGACGGGAACAAACTGCGGAGGCCGCTGCCCGAGTAGCGACCCTCGAACATGAACACAGTACCGGTGGTGATGGGGTGGATCTGCGGCTGCTCCTGCAGGCACAGCAATCATATGCGTCCCTATTGCTAGACGAAGCCAAACAGGCGTGGCTCGCCACCAGAAGTAGGGTGTATCAATGGGGGGACAAGTCGTGTTCCATGCTCCATAGATTGTGCCAACACAATTTCCAGCCCCTCGCACTACCGGGTCTCACGAGCGACAACGGAGACGTTCTAACCGACCCAAACGAATTGGCGGCAAGCTTCGCCACGTACTTTACAGACCAGTATGCCCCACGTGACCAATTGCCTGAGGGCGACTTAGCCCGCTTCTTCGAGGAGTTCCCACCGGTGCCGGTGTCGGATGAGACCAGGGAGGCCCTGGATGCACCCCTCACGGCGGAAGAACTGGGAGACGCGTTGGGGCAACTCAACGCCGGTAAGGCCCCTGGACCAAACGGCTACCCATGTGAGTTTTTTAAAAGATTCCATGTGCAACTGGGATCGCACTACCGCCGAGCGCTGGAAGCGGCCCGTACCCGGGGTCTACTGCCACCGGACTGGCGCCATGCAGAAATAGTAGTCTTTCAGAAGCCTGGCAGGCCCCCAGATAGCCATGACTCCTATAGGCCCATCTCCTTAATCAATACTGAGGCTAAGATACTGGCCAAGGCCCTAGCGAACCGTTTGGCTCCACACATTACTGCCTTAGTCCATTCTGACCAGGCAGGCTTTATGCCCCGCAGGGCGACGCGACACAATATCAGGCGTGCGCAGGCGGCGATCGACGCTGTTGGAGCCCTGGGGGACCAGGCGGCGTTGTTGCTGGCCGATATCAACAAGGCCTTCGACTCGGTTGGCTGGTCATACCTATTTACTTTGCTATCTTGGCTCAACTTAGGCCCGGTCTTCCTCTCCTATATAAAGCTCCTCTACACTGATGTTACAGCCTCGGTGCGGGTCGCCGGGGCAGTGTCAGAGACATTCCGCATAGGCCGTGGGACCAGGCAGGGCTGCCCGCTCTCCCCCTATCTTTTTGCACTGGCCATGGAGCCCTTGGCGGCGAGAGTGCGCCAGGATGCGCAGATACGGGGCTTTGTATGGAACACTACCCTGTCGGACAAGATCGCGCTATATGCGGATGATGTCCTCTTTTTCCTCACTGATTTGCAACGCTCGGGCCCACGTGTCTTGGAGATCATGCACCAGTTTGGAGAGGCCTCGGGCTTGTATCTCAATCTCCACAAGTCCACCCTGTGGGTGCTATCAGGTGACCCGGTGACAGACCCTTGGGCCTCGGGATTGCGAATGGCCACGACTGGGCTGAAATACCTCGGAGTGTTTCTCTCGGACTCGGTTGACACTGCCTGGGACCGTAACCTGCAGCCCGTCTGGGAACGAGTTCAGTCGGACGTCAAAACTTGGTCTCGAATGCCCCTGTCAATCTTTGGCCGATCTGCCATTTTCAAGATGGTTGCGCTCCCGCGCCTACTCTACCAGTTGCAAAACCATCCGTATCCTATTCCACCTCGGTGGTTCAAACAGGTTAACTCAGTGCTGGGCCGCTTTCTCTGGGCGGGAGGCCCTGCCCGGGTGGCATTGCGCACATGCTTTCTGTCCACCTACTGTGGAGGCCTGGCCACCTCGGATCTGCAGTCGTACTACCAGGCCGCTCACCTCCTTGTTCTGAACGAATGGTGGTACTGTGACGGTGGGGACCCGGCCTATGCCCTAGAGCGTGCTTTGATGGGCGATAACTCGCTCCATACCATCCTATACTCACCCCGACTGCGTGCCTCGCTGCCAAGGGTTACCAGACTCGTGTTTGCTATATGGCGACAGGCCTTGCGTCGCGTGGGCTGGTGGGGCCGACTGACCGCTGAAACACCTTTATGGCGGAACGGCATGCTACCTGAACTCTCTAAATTGCCAGGCTTCGATGGCTGGGATGCGATAGGTATCTCGCAGTTAGGTCAAGTGATGTCTGGTACGTCGCTCAAATCCTTTCAGGCCCTCAGTGCCGAATTTGATATGCCCCAATCTCAATTTTTCCGGTACCTTCAGTTCCGACATGCACTGACGCCCAGCATTGCCAACCTTGACTCACTCCCTGACTTTAGCCCGATCGAGGCGAAGGTCTTCATGGGTGATCTTGGGGACAAAAAAGTATCGCGCATTTATCAAACCATGGTCACCCACTGCTCCCCTACTCTTCTCTCACTGAAGGCGACTTGGGAAGTTGACCTCGGCCCCTTGGACGAAGACGACTGGCGAGAGGCCTTGGAATCCCCGAGGGGGGCGGCTATCGCAATGCGATTCCGACTCATCCAATTCAAGATTCTCCATAGGGCATACTATACCCGAGAGCGTCTGTGGAAGGCGGGCCTGATTGGGTCCCCGGAATGTCTGCGGTGTGGGGCTGAGGTGGGTACGCTACTTCATACACTGTGGTCGTGCTCTAGGCTGGTTGGCTTCTGGAGGGGTGTTTGGGGCTGTCTGTCTGAGGTGTTGGGCTGGACCCTCCCCCGTACTCACCGTCTGGGACTGTTGCACGTCCTGGAAGGGGTTGGTGGCAATATTTATAAGCGGCACCTGCTCCTACTGGGGCTGGTGGTGGCTAAAAGGGACCTGGCCCGAGCGTGGAAGAATGTGCGCCCCCCCCCCCTGACTGCATGGAAGGCTGGTATGGACTTCTGTATGGGCCTGGAGAGACCTATATTTGAGGCGCGAGGATGCCCCCGCAAACACTTTAAGATTTGGAAGAGGTGGGCAGACTATAGAGATCTGACACTAGACCCTCCGGTGGAGCCAGAGGAGGACCTCTAGCCCCGTACTGGCTGGCAGGGCCCATGTCCACGCACATTACCCACGTCATAATCTTACATCGTTACGGTTAGTACACACATGCATGGGGTTCGGGTGGGTTCCGGGTGGGATCGGGGAGTTGGGTGGGTAGGTAGCAGTATAAGGTGAAGGTGGGATAACTGTTTTCTGGTATCCTTAATTGCATCATCTTCTTGCTTGGACACTTGGTTAAGTGCTGTGATTGTATCGTAATGTTTGGTGGTGTAGTCCTGACTGTGGGCTGCCACTATATTTCATATGCTCATCTTCACCAATAAACTAGTTGTGAAAAAAAAAAATATCGAATTTTTTTAAATGTCTTAAAAGTAATTTAAAATTAATGAAATAATAAATATAACATTTACTATAACCATTCCAGTGAGTGCAACAGTAGGGAAAGCGTTGGATAGCGTAGGGGTAAAAATTACTATTCCCACTCCAGAGAGTGCAACAGTAGGGAAAGCATTGGATAGCGTAGGGGTAAAAATTACTATTCGATATTAAATTACTTACCTTCAATTCGATATTTTTCCCCACTATATTCTGTCCATTCGATATTTTGTCCATTCTATATTTTGACTTCGATATTTTGGTAATTCTATATTTTGAATTCTATATTTTGTCTTGTTATCGGAAAGAAGTAACCACCTAGGGAAGAAAGGAAGGTCTAGTTCTAAGAAAGACCTTGTCCGGATGGACAGCCAGAAAGGGAGGCTTGGAAGAAAGAGCTTGTAGCTCACTCACACTACGCGTGCCCAGAGGGGAGCCCTGCTGGGCCAAAGAAAGGTGGAACAAGAGAACCTCAGAAAGAGGGGCAGAAAGGGGTTCCACAGCCTTTGCTGTGCACCATGCCACACATTTGTTCCATCTGCAGGTGTATACCGTCTTAGTGGAGGGATGCCTGGCTGCCAAGATAACATCACAGACTTCGGGAGGCAGGTAAAATGACGTCAACTACCGCCGCTCAATCTCCACGCACGGAGGTGGAGGTTGGACAGGTTCGGGTGGAGGGCCGTCCCCTGCTGCTGCAACAGAAGATCCTCCCGAGAGACAGTCGGATCGGAGGATCGACGGCCATGTTGAGCAGCTCTGGATACCAGACTCTTTGTGCCCAATCTGGAGCCACAAGAATGATATGGGCCCGGTCGCGCTTGATCTTCTTCAGCACTCTGGGCAGAAGTGGTATAGGTGGGAAGGCGTATAGAAGACCGCAACTCCACTCGTGCCGAAAAGCGTTGCCTAGCCAGTGCCATCTTGGAAATTCCAATACGCAGAATTGCTGACATTGCGCGTTCGCTTCGGTGGCGAATAGATCCAATCAAGGCTTTCCCCACTGTTGAAAGAGTCCTTGCACCACCTTCGAGTGAAGATGCAATTTGTGATCCATCATGCACCTGCGGCTGAGTTCGTCCGCCCAGGCGTTCAGAGAATCTGCCATGTGTTGAACCACCAAGGATATGCCCTGATGTTCCAGCCATGTCCAGAGACGGAGAGCCTCTTGACATAGGGCCCACGACTCCACCATGCCCTGGTTGTTGCAGTACCACATGGCGGTGGTGTTGACTGTGAACACCTGCACTTCTCTTCCCCGGACAGAGGGAAGGAATGCTTTTAGTGCAAGACAAATCTCCCGAAGCTCCGGAAGGTTGATGTGGAACCCGGACTCCGCTGGAGACAAGTATCCTCTGATCTCCGCCTCCCCATGTGGCCGCACTATCCCAGCAGTGATGCTTCGGTCACCACTGTGAACTCTGGCTGGGGAAGAGAGAGGGATCTGCCGTCGACCCAATCCTGGTTTGTGAGCCACCACTGCAGTTGGCGTGCAGTGCCCTCCAAGATCTGGACTGCCCACTGGAACTTCAGGTCCCACTGCAGAGCCCGCATATGCCATCTGGCATGATCCACCAGCAGGATGTGGTAGGGCATCAGGCCCGGTAGCGGTGGGGTGGGGGGGCATCATGACTGAAAACCAGGATAAAGGCCGAAAGATCGGAATCATAGCTTAAATATCTCGTACTTGCTGTTCGGGAGGAAAGACCCGAAACTGCGTCGTGTCCAGAACCGCTCTGATGAAGAAGAGCTTCTGAGAGGGAGTGAGGTGTGACTTCGGCACATTGATGGAGAACCGCATACTAATGAGGTTGGCCGTAGTCTGGAGGTGGGAGACGACTGCCAGTTGTTGAGATAGGGGAAGACTGGAACCCCTGATCTGCGCAGATGAGCTACGACCACAGCCATCACTTTTGTGAACACCCGAGGGGCGCTGGTAAGGCCAAAAAGGAGCATGGTAAACTGAAAATGCTTGTGGCCTACCGTGAACCGTAGGTAACACCGGTGGGCCGGCACAAAGGGGATGTGAAAATAAGCGCCCTGCAAGTCCAACGCAACCATCCAGTCTCCAGGGTCAAGGGCAGACGGGACCTGGACCAGGGTCAACATTTTGAACGTCTCTTTCCGGAGAAAGCAATTGACGTTCCTGAGATCCAAGATAGGACGCAGGCCCTTGTCCTTCTTGGAGATTTACAGGTGTTAGCGAGGTCCAGGAATCCTAGAACTGGACGAGATTGCCTTCATTGATTGATCATTTTTTTGATACTTACTTTAGAGGAACTTTAGAGAAAGGCCAATGCCATGTGTCATCTGCAATCTTTATTAGTTACAGCCTTGTTTTTTCATGCACAGTATTTACATCTCCTTCTTGGGCACCAGAAAGTAGTGGGAATAGCAACCACAACCTACTTCTGGGGCAGGAACTCGTTAGATGGCGCCCTCGGCCAAGAGAGCTGTAACTTCCTGTTAGAGAGGGGCCAGATGATTCCCCGACATTCGATGGTACTGAGGTGGCATGGCTGGGGGAGGGTAGTCTCGAAGGGGAGGGAGTAGCCCCTTCGGACTATCTGCAAAACTTACATGTGCGACATGATGGTATGCCAGTGGGAGAGATGATGGTGAATCCTGCCACCCACTGACGAGTGATGGGCCTGAAAGGTCGGACTAGGAGGGTTTGGATGCTACTGCAGAGGGGGTGACGGAGGACTGGCCCACCCGCTGGCCTCCAGTACCACGACGGTGGTTCCCACGTCCCCGGCCGTGCTGGGGCTGAACAGTTTGCGCCCGCCTGTGGCCCTGGAAAGAACGTGGTGGGGCACCCCTTCGGTAGCCACAAAAGGGGCAAAAAGCTGACAGCGCAGGGCGTTTGCTTGAGAGACCGAAGGACTTGGCCATAGCCCAAGAGTCCTTGAAGCCCTCTAGCGCACTGTCTGCTTTGTCGATCAAAGGGCATGTCCATCAGGATGTTCTGGACATCCCCAAAAAAGCCAGTCGACCTCAGCCAGGCGTAGCATTGAAGGGCTACTGTCGTCGAAATCTTCCTACCCAGCGAGCCGGCGGTGTCCAGTCCACAGCAGATGGTAAACTTCGCTGCGTCTCTCCCCTCGAGAACTGCACAGGAGAGCCCTGTCCGGGCCTCCTCTGGACACTGGGGCAGCACCTGCGCTACCATATCCCACACAGAGTGGGAATAACGGCCCAACAGACATGCAGTGTTTACCAACCGCAGTCCCAAGCTGGAGGAAGAAAACAATTGCTTCCCACGTTGGTCCAGCTTTCTGGATTCCCTAATAGGTGGAGTGTTAGGGAATTTGCCGTTGGACGTGGAGGCTTGGACCACCAAGCTCTCAGGGTTGGGGTGTTGGGAGAGGAAAGCTGGGGGGCCTGGAGTCGGTCGGTGGCGTTGGGCAATCATCCTATCCACAGGAGCCCCTGTGTTGGGCCTGAACCAGGTGCCCAAAAGGATGTCTGTTAGGGCTTCATTGCACAGCAGCAGGGGCTCCAGAGAGCTCGCTGCCGGCTGAAGCACCTGTGTCAGGAGGTTAGTCCTGACCGCCACCATAGGTAGCTCGAGGTGGAGAGCCTTGTCCGCCTTACGCAACACCACTGCGTATGACGCTCCCTCCTCCGTAGCCACAGTAGGAGGAGACAACATGCTTAGGTCTGGGAGGTATTCAGACCACTGGCATCCCCCAGTTCCTCTCTCCAGTCTCCAGTCTGTCAGTTAAAGGGTCTCCAGACCCCTCCCAGTCTTCCTCACCCTCCTCTGGCTGCCAATCTGGCTGAAAATGGCCAGGGTGGCACACAGGCACAAAAGTACCCATCGGCGCCGAATCCGGCTCCATGTCCACATGGGGCCGGAAGCCAGGGTCGACACAGGCTGGAGATCCAGAATGAAGAGCTGCAGGAAGGGCACCACCTGCACCCTTCGTCGCGTCGTCCGACGGACGAGGGGAAGTCGAAGCGCCGCAATGCTTCTTCGACTTCTTATGCTACGACTTACCAGACCCAGAGTGCGAAGACTTGGAAAAGGAGTGATGATGACTCCGCGATTGGTCCCTCGACCTCCCACCCGACCGGGACCTCGAGCGACGCAGAGCAGATGGCCGGGCCTCTAGTAGCTTTCGGGACCGCTCTAGCAAAGACTTCGGGGTCATGGTTCGGTAGTCGGAGCACGACTTGGGGTCATGGTTGCGCTCCAGGCAGTAGAGGCACACGCAGTGCGGATCAGTCACCGACATCAGTCGGTTACGGGAACCGCATGCCTTGAAGCCGGGCATCCGTCGTGCACCAGGAGTCGATAGACCGCTCCCTCCGGATCTGCGCTTCCTGGCGCAGAAAAAGAACAAACTTACGTAAGCGTGTGAAGGCGGCGTCTATGTAGCTGCCGCAACTTAAAACTAGTTTATCCTGGCACTGCTTACAACATAACCATAGAGTGGGCAGAATCAATATTCATGTAGTGGGATGGTGCTTAGATGGTGAGGCACTACAACGTTTAATAGAACTGTTCTGATTTGCTAAAATTTTAATTCTTTTGCTCACACCATGATGAGTTTACAGACATTAATACTTTCCTATGCAAGAAATTTGTATTTAAACCCTAGATTTTGGGGGTGAGCCAGAGCTTTAATAAATAATTTTCTGTGCTACTAGGGATGCTGTCTGATTCCTTATTTATTTCTTATTAATTTTGCTGCTTACAATTTATGGCTTTCCCCGCCCACAAAGCCATCACCACAGTTGAAAAGAGGACCCAGCCAGAATAGGAGCAGAAGTGGGAATCCACCTTCGATCACCAGAGCAGGAACAGGGAGCATGCCAGCACAGGAAACTGATGTAAAGATCCCAGCAATTTTGTTACTGCATAGGAACTAGGTCGGAACTGCCTCATGCTTGGGTTTGTGATGTATGCATTATTCCAGCAGACTGTAATGATGGAAGGCAAAGTCATTTTTACGGCGAGACAAGGTCATGTTTTCATTTTGCAAAATGTCGCCTCGTCGTCATTCCCAATGCTAACGTTGGTGCAGTCAAATGGCTTGCCTACCATCTGACATGAGAAAAGAAAATACCTCAAATTGTACATGAAAAGTACACTGTAAGCGACCCCAAAGTTCTCACACATTAGGTTGCTTTGCAGCTTCGAGTCACTATATGGGTAAGAAATTCCCTAGTTACTTGTACTATAATTAGACATATGTTTGTGTCTTCTTTGTCGCTGGTTTGAAAAAAAACAATAAAAAAACAAGTCTGTATGTAAAGCCATGATGCCGAGATTAACAGTATTAGTTGTTAAATTAATTGAGTCGCAGACAGTATAAACTTCTCAAACTTGCCCATATACATTACTTGAAAGGAAACGTAACACCTGAATTAGCTCATAAGGCCGGACCTGAAAAGTCAACAGCTATTATTAAATCTGGTTTCCTGCTTCAATTCTTCTCTTACTTTCGCAATCTTTTTTTCCTATCCTCAAAACACTCTTTTAGTGTGTACTTGCCATCCAGTCATATAACTTGTATCCTTTGTATCTAATAAGCCTGTCTTCAGAATGAGAATACTCAGGAGGTGGGGTAATGCAGAAGTATGGGAGAGTCATGTAGATTAATGGGGTAGCAGGTACAAATCAATACAGGGTTTTGGGTGATCTACTGGTTTGGACACTGGTCTGTCCAATTGTTTGCAATTTCAAAGATTCTATAGTTGCATACCCTTGTCACGGCATTTTCCAAGAATCACTGTGCTTCTTCTACAGCTAGACTAGTGGCAGGAAATTCTTTAGTGTGGTCACAGTATCAGTAAACAATCTGGGGCAAAAGCAACAGGCATGGACAATGCCTTGTGCCTGAGAGGCCCTGCCATAAATGGCACTGACCTCAGCCACTGGTGCAGGCACATTGCCCACTGAACACAGCCATGCACAATGGTTACCCCAGGCGGTGGTATAGGGGACACTGCTCATTGCTATGAGTATTTGACATTCATGAGCAAGGACTTCGGGGGGATTTATGGTGACACTGCAAACTGCGCCTATCAAAAATCAATGTATTTTTAGGTTCTGCATCAAAATCTTACCATTCCTTCAGCAGTGGTTTCAAAATTCACATTTTGCAGAACTTTTGTCATACTAATGAATAATTTATTTCGCATCATTTGCTGGAATTGTATTACCCCAATGAATTGAGGATTTCAACTGACAAGCCTGGAAAGTAGCAAACTATCTACTGGGCCATATCAAACTACGGTGGGCTTGATGTGCAAAAAGGATATTCAGATATTCTTAAATTGAGACAATATAAATCCCAAAGAGGGATTTGCTATGTAGGATTTACGTATCTCTCCTGCAGGCAAATGTCAATTCATAAGCAATTGGTAATGATTGGTAATGATGAATACCAAATCGAAATTCGCGAGTGATGGCCTCTACCTCTACCATTTCAGGAAGTGCATTTACTTTCAACTGCACAGCAGAAATAGAACTTCTCACCTAGCACAGGAATATTTATAAGCACCATGTCCAGCCAGGAGACACAAGAGGGCAGGAAGAGGAACACCAATTTAGTGACCAACAACTGAAAGTACTTGCAGGAGAGTGTGTCTCGCTAAAAGTACTTGTGGGAGAGTGTGTCTCTGAACATGATAAGTTTTTTGGAAAACCATACACACTGTTCCGGAGGCAACAAAAAAAAAACAGGATACAGCAAATGATTTACGACAAAGAGGTCGGTGGAAGAAATGGGGAAGCACTGGCACAATCCGAGTTATCCCACCAAGGAGGAGAAGATAGCAGCACAAAGACAGTAGCCTGCAGCTACAGGTAGGGGAAAATAGAACTTCCACGCACCCCTACAGAAGAATGAATTGAGAGCACCTTCCAGCCTGAAGCCATCTCCAGAGTTTCTAATATTGACACATCAGCCCAGGCGGCATCTGATGCTCCAGATAAGTTAATCACAAAGTATTTATATAAATATATCTACATTAAAAATAAGTATAAAACTGTGTATGAATAAAAAAGTTGACATGATGTGGTAATAACATGTTCTTTATTTAGGAAGTGATCAAAGTAGCATTTCATAAAAATACAATAAAGTTGTTAGCTTAATAATTTTTGGTGTTCACGGTGTTCAAAACAATGCATTAAGGGTAATACAGGCATTGTGCACAACACTAAGAGTTGCATTAAAAATACACTTTTGGGCATTTTTACTTTGATGGTCTATATAAAACATCTTAAAACAATAAATATGTTTGAAATATAACTCACACTTAACAAAAAAGATTCGATCCACAGTGCTTAGGATGGTGTTTGTGGCGCATGCCACTTCAACTGCTCAGGTCTCAATGGGGTACGCTCAGTTTGTCTCTATGTTGCCATCAGGCAATACTTTCATTTTTCATACAAGATGTCTACTAACTGCGCCCTAGTAACTTGGAATGTGCGAGATCTCAACTCCCCTAAGAAGGGACGCCAGGTGGCGGCCTATTTGACCAGGCATAACATACAGGTGGCTCTCTTGCAGGAGACGCATTTGGCCTCGAGCACGATCTGTGGGGCACTGGGCAGATGGGCGGGCTTCCAATTTGCTGCGTCTTATTCCTCGTACGCGCGAGGGGTGCTGTTTCTGGTCAGAAGGGGGACTGATTTTCAGATGCTGCACACGTATGCGGATGATGAGGGCAGATGTGCGATGGTATGTGGGAAGCTCTGTGGCACGCTTCTGGTGTTTGTGAACATGTATGGCCCTATAGTGGATGACCCGACGTGTGTGACCCGGATATGTGCACAGCTGCGCAAATGGCCCAAGGCACCTATAGTCTGGGGTGGCGACTTAAACACATACCTAAATGCGCATCTGGACAAATCTAATCCGGAAACGCATCGCACCCCCAGGGTTGCCTCGTCATGATGGAGTTTGGGTTGCAGGATGTGTGGAGAGTGAGGAATCCAGACAGACAAGAGGGCACACATGCAACGCCCATGCACGGCAGCTGGTCGAGACTGGACTATTGGTTAGTTGGGGAGGAGCTACTAGAGCGGGTGAGCGGTGTGGCGCCACTGGCCCGCACGCTGTCGGATCATAATCCGGTGCGGCTGATCTTGAGGAACCCGGCTGAAGTGCGGCGCCCTTTTACTTGGAGGCTGCGAGCTGAGGCACTTCTAGACCCACTCTATGATAAATAAAACAGTGCATGACGCCATTGTACAATATTTTGCGCTTAAGAAAGGCACGGTGGAACATGCAGCGACGTTATGGGAGGCCTTTAAGGTCACCATCAGGGGGACCTGTATAGGCACGACGGCGGGTATCCTTTGTGATATACGGTGGCGCCTACAGAGCCTGGAGTTGGACCTAGGCGCCCTGGAGCGAGATTACGCTCAACGGTCAAACCTAGCCACACTGGCCAAAATCACGGAATTGATCGCGGAATATAATGAGCAGGCGGAGGCAGAGATCAAGTATATATCGCGCAGGCATGTCGCTAGACATTATGGCGAGGCGGGTCGGCCGGGCAGAACGCTTGCGTTCAAGATCAGAGCGCGGTTGGAGCAGCACCGGGTTGATCGGATAGTGGATGACATAGGCGGGGCGCATTACACTCCGGAGGCCATAACAGAACAATTCCGTAGCTATTATTCGGATCTTTATGGCGAGCGCACCATGCCGTCTACTGAGGATTTAGATGAGTATCTCGATGGCATAGCGTGTGCCTGGCTGTCGGACGCGCAACGCCAGTACTTATGTCTCCCTATCGACGAGCAGGATTTAAAACTGGCGATAGCGGCGCTAGCTAATGGGAAGGCGCTGGGCCCGGACGGGCTCCCGGTCGAGTTTTATAAGAAGTACGCTGATCTACTTGCGCCGCACCTCCTGGAAGTTTACGCAGAGGCGCATGAGGTAGGGAGGCTCCCTCCGTCCCTTCGAGTGGCGCTCATCGTCACATTGCTCAAAAAGGACAAACCTCCGGAGCGGTGTGAATCCTATCGTCCGTTGTCCCTAATCAACATTGATGCAAAGATCCTGGCGAAAATTATAGCTACCAAATTACAGCCCCTAATGCATGGTTTAGTTCTACCGGATCAATCGGGCTTTATACCTGAGTGGTCCACATCGCACAATTTGCGTACACTCTTTTCCATGTACCATGTGCTAGAGCCCTCGCTGGAGGCCGCGGCTGTGTTACTCGACACTGCTAAGGCGTTCGATTCGGTGGGGTGGCAATACATGTACTATGTTCTGAATCGGATGGGATTCCCCCATTTGTTC
Source organism: Lissotriton helveticus (assembly GCF_964261635.1). Taxonomy (NCBI): domain Eukaryota; kingdom Metazoa; phylum Chordata; class Amphibia; order Caudata; family Salamandridae; genus Lissotriton; species Lissotriton helveticus. The sequence continues at coordinate 285,824,001 of NC_136062.1, forward strand.
CTCCAATGGATAACAGTGCTGTACACAGCGCCATTGGCCAGGGTGAGAGTTGGTGGCTTGACGTCTGAGCCGCTGAATATAGGGCGGGGTACCCGGCAGGGCTGCCCGCTCTCGCGTATGCTGTTTGCGATTGTCCTGGAACCGCTTGCGTGCGTGATCCGACAGAGACATAGGGAGACGGCGCTGAATTTCAATCATCGTCCGGTCTCGATCTCCCTGTATGCAGACGATATGGTGCTGTTTGTGCGTGAGCCGTCTCGATTTCTGATGCAACTGTTGCGAGAGCTTGTGAGGTTTGGATTTCTCTCTGGACTCCAGATAAATTGGGATAAGTCGTTCATAATCCCGCTCACGGCGGGGACGAGTTGCCCTGCTCTTGAGTACCAACTAGTGTGGTCAGACGATCCAGTCAAGTACCTAGGAGTGTGGGTACACCGCGATCCGACGGATGTCGTGCGGGACAACTACGGCCAGGCCTGCGCAAACCTTGAGAGCATGATTGAGATTTGGTTATTGTTGCCGCTGTCGCTAGCAGATCGTATAGCCCTCATCAAAATGGTGGTTTTGCCCCGATTTTTGTATTTGTTTGTGAACGTGCCTATAGTATTAAATCTGTCGTTCTTTAAGATGCTTCTTGGACATCTGCTCCGTCTAGTCTGGGGGGCAAGAGCGTGAGAGTTAAGTGGTCCACACTCACTCAGGGATATGAAAACGGCGGTTTTGTGGTCCCGGATTTTTATGTATATTATCTGAGCGCGCAGGCTCAGTACCTATACTACTGGTATAGGCCGCATGCTTTCACGCCACACGTCGCGGTGGAGGAGGGTGATGCGGCTCCGGTCCCGCTGCACAGCGTAGTCACATACAGTTCGCGAGGCACCCCTAAAATGGAGATTAACTCACTTGATGCAACAATTTCAGTATGGCAACGCATAGGGCGATTGGCGCGGAAGTTACCACTTTATGCGCCAGACTTGAGATTGGAATGGCTTGGGCGATTGTCGGTCACCACTGAGGGCCCGTCAATGAGAGTGCTTAGAGAGGCGGGAATCACTCACCTCAAGGATATTTACCCGGGCGGCACCTTCCTAGATTAAGGAGACCTTGGACACGTCGTGAATCAGACACTCATGTTCCGCTTCGCGGTCCATCGACTGAGAAGAGCGGCTAGGGAGCACTATGCCACCTTTCCGGACGAGCCTCCGGTTCTGAAGTCGCTGCAGGCGGTTTTCACCGTGCCTAATAACAAACACCTATTGTCAAAATTGTATGCGCTGATTAAAGATGAATCAGAAGTGGGTGCCAATGACAGTTGGGCTAAGTGGAATGCATGTCTGGACGCTGATATTTCGGAATACAATTGGAGGCATGTGTGTGGGCTGACTGGGACGTTAAGTATGAATGGTAACCTCAGAATTATTCATTTCAAGTATTTGCATCAAGTATATCACACACCGGCACGACTGTATAAATATGGCCTGCGAGACACGGCGAAATGTGACAGGTGTGGTCAAGACGATGCGGATTTTATGCACCTGGCGTGGAACTGCCGACCGGTGGCTGCCTTTTGGGGGGCAGTAGTGAGTAGCATGTGTGAAATGGTTGAAGTCGATATCCCCTGTATGCCACTGGTGTGCCTCCTCTGCTGTGTCCCACACATTAAAGGCGCGAATGGCAGGCTGGTGAGGTTGGCGCTGCTTATGGCGGCTAGAAGGGAGGCGATGGCGTGGGGGAGGGGTAGGCGTCCGGGTTTGAAAGATTGGTTGGCTGACTTGGTGTACTGTAGGGATAGCCTCAGTGTTTATGCGGAGGAACTGCCCCTTAGGTCCAGACCAAGGGACATCTGGGAACCACTGCGCTTAAATCTGTTAGCACATTCTGAAGAGAGCACAGAATGACCCCGCTAGGGGGGAACTGGCGACTGTGGGGGAGAGGTCAGGGATGGGCCCCCTTATGAGACACTTGAGCAATTCCTGTTTTATGTTCAGACACTTGGGGAGTACTTGGATCAATATGTCTATTATTATTGCGCTAGGATTGGACCGCGGTTTGCTTTATGCTTTTCTTTTCTTATTATTTCTCTTCTCATTGTTCCATGAAGGTTTATTTCTATTGCCTCAGGTATGGTCAGCACTTGCTGAGTTCACTCGGTAGCCGTGATGTACTTTCCTTGCATAGTCTAGACTGTGAACATCTACCGGGCTCATGGATTGCAATTGGGAGCTTCACGTGCGACTTATCACATGTTTTATATTGTGTTGCATATGTGGATGTGTAACGTTTCTGCTCCTATGTATGGCAATTAATGCTGAAAACGTAATAAAGAAATTAAAAAAAAACAACAACAAAAAAACTAACACTTAACAAAAAAGAACATATTAAAGTACTATGACAAAATAAAAAAAGTCGCGTATCACTAATATTAAAAAATATGTTTCACTGTATTTCTACCAACAACAGGTCAACCTGTTCATACACCACCATCAGAAACAGAGGATGTTGGTTGATTTCTCCTGTCACACAGAAGCACAAACTGCTATATTACACATTACATTAGAGCCTCCTCCTTCCTGTTTGAAATCAGCAAGAAGCTGGCTATTTGAGTAAGTCCCGAGGCCTGCCTCACACACCTGCAGAAGCACCAGGATACCCTTACGGGTTATAATGTGTTATAAAAATACACATAACATAACAATACTCCTACTACGTTACAAAGGATGGATAAATTAGAACATATGGGTATATACCCATTCAATTGAATCAAAGGCATTGGCTGCATCCAGTATCACCTCCAGCTCTGCATCCTTCTATGTGTATGCCATGCAGCTCGAGAAGCCTCTCAACTTTTGTTTTGCACTCACCTTGGCCATGAACGCTGCCTGGTCCGGATGGATGAGAGCCTCTAAAGACTTGCTCAGACGACTGAATTAGATTTTTGCTAGTATTTAATTGCAATATTTAGGAGCTATATAGGCCCACAATATGAGGAATCAGTCTTGGGATTCAGACCTTTAGGAAGAACACCCACCAAGGCCATACATTAAGTCGTAAGGTTAAATGCCCCTCCTTCTTTTTAGCGATGTATACCATTAGATGGTGTGCAGTCAATTTAGTAGTCTAATTAAATTAAATCTTTTGAGAAGCTCCGAGGCTTACCCCCACTGCATTTGAACTAGGATACTAGTGACCCAATGTAATCTCAGCTTTGAATAGATCCCTATCCTCTGTTGAAAATAAAGACAGGTCGTCCCCTACAATTGTTTTCATGTTTGAGGCACTTTGCATTGTGAGCTTTACGCATGGGGACTGAAAGAATTCAGCAAAAAATGTGTAATCTACGCAATGGCCCATATCACTGAGTCTGCAGCAGCCATCAGTTCACCCACCCATCTCCTGTCTTCGTTTGTATTTTCCAACCATGCTAGCCAAGATTTAACTTTGAGCGGCCAGGGAGTAATGTGACATTTTGAGTTAGTGCCTGATAGTTTGAGATCTAACCAGCATCTTTACAACATTATTTTAAACTGCAGTTCAGTTGTTCTTTCCTTCTTCAGCGCCGAGGCACAGGAGATTTCCAGCCCCCTAATCATGGCTTTATATGATCCAACTGAGCCTCCTTTTCCAGAAAGTAGTATTTGTAGGCAGATCACAATGTCTACCACTGTTTTGTCTTGCAGTAACATGTGTCAGGCTCTATTTGAGAAACTGGCAAACCCAGTGGGGGCCAGTGCCACCCATTGGCGGGAGTAATCAGATATCCCTCTCAGTAGAAAGGCGCAGATCAGGAAATCGTATCCAGTATGAAAAACTAATCTTACTGAAAGATTGCATTGTGCACTTCGGAGTAAAACGAGTATTGCCTATCGTTAGGATCCTGGTTTTCAAACGTTTTAATGCCTCCTTCCCACCTTTCTGGGTACAATAAATTCATCATGGTCTTTCAAAATTAAAACCTATTTTGCCAACCTCTAAATCGCTAAAAGTATTTAACAATTCAAGCATTGCAGTTATGTTCAATTATTCTTTTTTTAAATGCAGTAAAACACATCATTCTCAATGTGCTCTGGGCAACCTGGTATTCCTAAAATGTAAAAGTATCCACAGCGTGATGCACATCTAAAAGACTGGGGAGTGAACTGTGAGGATTATTTGGTGTCCGCCCACCCAGATACTCCTAGTGAGGATATGAGTGGCCTATTACAAAGTGGCTCACTAAATCGCAGGTTTTCTTCACTAAGAACAAAGCACTGGTTTCATAATGATGTTCTTTTTGGCCAGGGCCCAATGCGGTCTCCCCCATGAGATCAATTCAGGTCCCAAGTTTGAAGAACTTTGCTCAAGGATGAGTTCCCAATAGTCTCAATAGCAGTCTTGCACAGCTATGCGATTCCATTGCCCACCTTTCCCTACAATACGCCAACCTCACTGTTTTGGGAGATTTTAATTTGCAAGTATATGCCCCTAATTGCCCCAAAGTCTTTCAGTTAATCCAGACCATGTCTGGCCTCAATCTGACTCAACATGTCAAATTTCCAACCCATAAGGCAGGCCATACACTGGACATCTGTCTCCAGACCAGCCCTCCCCCACAAGCCTAGTGTGGAAGGATAATTTTCTTGTTCCATTTCCTTCTATGCTCCAAGTAACCAGCTTGAAGCCACGAGTGCTGCCGAAATGAAGTGAAATTGGGAGAATGTCACACAGGATTCTATTGAGCCTTCAATCTACTCTCCCCACATTCACAGGAAATCCAGATCGTGAAGCAATCCTATTTAATAAATGGATCTCCTGAACACTGAATCCTATTCCCCCTCTGAAATTGTATTCAGCTAAAAGAGCCGAGCCGTCACCACCTTGTTTTTCTCCTGCTCTAAGACCAGAAAAAAGCCACTGCAAAAAGCTTGAGCGTAGTTGGAGAAAGTCCTATGACACAGAGGCTAAACAGGCATACAAGGGAGCTCTCAGAACCTTGTGTCAGCTTACCATAAACTCAATGACCGAGCACTTGGCAGCGTGGATTGCATCTGCCTCCAACTCATCTAGAGACGTTTTTAAAATTGTCAAGTCCTTCACCTCCCCTGATGCGATATAAAGTACCATTCTTCCTTCACACCATCTCTGCACTAGGCTATCTAACTTTTTTGATGAAAAGATCCCCAAACTCTACTCCACCTTCAAGGGATCTGCTGGCACCAGTGAAACAGTAGCACTGCCGTCTAGCCACTCACCCGTTTTCTCCGAATTCAATACTATTAAGGTAGAGGATTCTGGAGGAACTGTTAAAATGCAAATCAGGTTCCCCAGAGGCCCCATGCCCCCCTCATATTCTCAGTCTGGGTGCACAATCAATCAACCCTTATTTCAATATGATCTAGAATGCCTCGTTGGCATCTGGCATTCTCCCCTCCATATGGAAACAGGCGTTTCTGCTACCCCACCTAAAAACAAGTCCAATGCGGACCAGAATTTGCTCAGCAACTTTAGGCCCATTTCCTTATTACCTGCCCTCGCTAAGATCCTGGAAAAGATGGTAAATAAACAACTATCCTCCTTCATCAAGGCAAATGGTCTGCTACATGATGCTTAGTCGGGCTTCCGTGCTGGATACAGCATGGAGACTGCCTTACTGGAAGTGTCGGAGTTTGTCAGAGAAACTGTAGACTGGCTCCTCAGCTATGGTGGTTTTGTTAGACCTCTCAACAGCATTCGACATGGTGGCATACCCCACCTTGTTGAATACGCTAAGTCTGCCTGGTGTTCGGGCCCAACACTATCATGGGTCAGATCTTTTTTGGCAGAGCGTTCCCAGTGGGCTCTTCTTTCCTCATTTTCCAAACCTGTTGTCTGTGGGGTACCATGTGCTTTATTTGTGCAAGTGGTTTCCGGTGCTGGACACCAGCCCTTAATTTCCAGCACTGGGGCTTATGACAGCCTGTCACATGGTGGCGCTGATGGAGCAAGGATTCAAGAAAAACGAAACTTGCTCTGATCAAAACCTTCATTAACTTTTACTAACCGTCAAAAGTTGTAGATGAGACAAAACTAATATACCAACATGTGGGAAGAAAGCTTTACGCATGCTTAATTAATGTGGAATATAGTGCAACGCGACTAAAACCGCTTTAATTTGTAAAAACGATTTGCGCATGTGCAAGCTAGAATTATGTACATAAAACATGACTAACTCGCTTTTGGAGGGAAATCTTTGTGCATGCGCAAGTAGGACTAACATGTGGTCTTGCGGAACCGCATGCCTAGCATCTGTTTGCCTTAACTAAAAAGAAAGCTGCTTACGTTAATGCTTTTGCCCAGGAAAATAATAATAATATGGTATAGAGTAGAAGTGGGTGATGAACAGTGAGAATTATACATTTGAGAAAATAACATCAGTTTATGATTCTTTTATCAATAGTGTGCATTTGGGCCTGTTTCACATATGACAGGGAGAAAAAATGGAGTCAAATGACGATGAGATTACCTATGCTCAGTAGACTCCGAATATGACCCAATGACCGGAGAAGTGAACTGCTGCCAAATATCAAGGACAGAAGACGTGGGAAAGTGAAGACGCGTATGCCTCGTCTATGGAGACTGCATTGAAATTTTTATTAAAAGTTGCAACATTATATGAATGTGAAAGGAAGCATGAATGAGCTGAAGGGGAAGGGCTTGAGAAACAATGGTACCCTAATAAAAATGAATATGTCAGCATAGTGTGATGAAAACTCCCCTAGCCCTGTCCAATCATATTCCAAATTTTATTAATATTTGCAACTATTGAGGGTGGGACATGCAGAACTGAAGACTATAACTGGAGTTACTTTAGAATGTTAATGAGAGGTTGGTGATGCGATTGCCAAGCCAAGAGAAGCCAAGTTAAGCTTGCTGCTGCTGGGTCGAGAGCGGGAAGCTGGGTCGAGCAAGATCAACAAAAATAAGAACAGAAAGCAGTCTGGGAAGAATCAGATCCGAATGACAGCCTGATTAGATTCAAAGATTCCGGAAGAACACCAAGGAGGCCGAGAGTGTAAGAGAGGGATGCCACGTGGTACGTCAGGTTTGTAGAGAAGTCTAGTAAGTATCTGTCCTGTCCAGATCCTGTCCTATAGTCTTTGTCTCCTGATTCTAACTCAGGGGACCCCCACCATTCGTTTGGCCAGAGGGGTGGTTTTTAGTATTTCAAATAGGTAAGTATTATTTTGACTCATAATTTGAATTTTTCTTTGCAAATGTATTTTTGCCTCTGAACTCTTTTTGTCTCTACATCTATCCACTCATTTTGAATTGATTTGTTGGATGAGTTTGTGTCATTTGCTGTATCTGCTAAATGATTTATCTCTCCCATGTGAAAATGATGGCATTTGCACTGTGAATTTGTTCACCTTTATGTCCGAAATTTAGATAAAACTTATGAATCTTAGCCAGAGTCTGTGGGTATTTCACTAAGATATATGAATTAGTTAGAAAGCTGTTAATATCACCATCAACTAACTCAACTAATGGTCCATTGACCACCGGAAAGAGTGTTGATCCGTGAAAGATTAGTTAGGCAATACATTTGGTTTCAAACATTTCAAGACTACATGAAATTAATTAATCGACATCTGGGTAAATTGTAAAACTTGACCCCCAGCGGGTACCGGGGAAAAGTGATGAAACGTTGGGTAAATGTGTAGGAGCCTTGTTGAATTGTGTGGAATGTTTATCCCTGGCGCACACGCTGGATCAGCGCTGTCTGGTTAATTTAGGCATGAGCAAAACAACAGCCGTTTATTAGTTCAATTTACATTTACAGTGACTAATACCAGCTTCCCAAGCCATTCTTATAGCTGTGGGGGACAGAAATAGTATTAATTGTCACACGTGTAATAGTGTGAGGGTTAGTAGCTGTGTTTGTACGGTCACTGCCAGCGCTGGCAGGGGCAATGTGGTGCAAGCTGCAGTGGCCTGCTGACGAGAGCCCCGGCACTTATTCTTTTACAAATTAAGCACTGGGGTACCCCAGGGCTCTGCACTTAGCCCGCTGCTCTTTAATCTCTACCTAGCTCCCTTGGCCACTCTAGATGAATCCTGGAAATTAAAGATGGTTTCCTGTGCAGATGATATGCAACTACTGTTCTCGTTCAGACAGCATTCAGTAGCGACTTTTTTAAATTCAAAGATTGCCTAAAAGATATTGTCAAATAGATGTATTTTAATTTTCTTAAACTGAATATAGATAAAACTGTGGTCATTTTCTTCAACCAATGATCCCCCCCCTGCTATCGTCTGGTGGCCGACCAAATTGAATCCACCCTCAGTTTCAGTCGCATAGGCCAGAAACCTGGGGCTCCTGTTTGACTCTGATCTTTTTTTCACCTCCCAGATTAGGCAACTCTTGTCAATCTGCTTCCTGAAGCTCTGATCAGTCATGAAGCTGATACCTCTACTTTCACTTGAGACCCGAAAAATAGTAATTCACGCTCTTGTGACATCTTGTTTGGATTATGCAAACAGCTTGTTTATGAGTCTACCTGCCTCGAGCCGCCGCTGCAGACCTGGGCCCGATAAGCTTGGATCTGGCGCGGGCGGCGAAAATCTACTGAACCAGTGAGCTGCGCTGGACCCTTACAGGGCACATCAAGGTGGCTCGAGGGAGCGCATCAAAGGTTGTGGGTGCAGTGACCTTCCCAGCAATCCGGCAAGAAGGGAGGTCGGGAGCAGCATTGGAGTAGGACGTGTAGTCCGTGTGCTCCGTGCAGCCGGGGTCCACCGCACAGCTTTACGCCGCCAGGGGTTATCTGCAGTTATCCCCTGCTGGGAAACTGCAGCAAACAGAGCGGATGGGACCCTAGAGGTGAGTGCAACAAGCAGTGGCTGCCATCTTGCTGTGGAGGGCCGCCGAGTCCTTGGTGCTCGCAGCGGCGCTGTGATCCCTGCCGAGGCCTGCCGCACCTTCGCTGTCGGCACCTGGGATGTGCCTGGGGCTGCGACGGCGCATACTGCTGAGAGCGGAGTTACCGGAACTTTGATCCGGTAACTGCAAACAGAGCCTGCCATTTGGACGCAAGGGGCTGACTAGCTTGAGCAACCTGGAGCGCTGCATCTGCAGGAGTGTCACCTAGTGCTGGGAGGGAGTACACGGAGCCCCTCTGGGTCTAGAGGACCGTTTGGGAACCATCGGCCAGGTGCTGTGAGGCAGCAGAAGCTGGGTGCCTGACTTTAGGATGGCGCCCAGCCGAGATGCTCCATAGATAAAGGAGCAAGCAACAATTCCCAGTGTGACTCCGGTGTATCAATAGGGGCAACATAAATACCAAACATCCTTTTGGACACCTACTCAACCACCCCCACCAGGGAAATAGCGGCGACCCCCGACAGCACAGCAGGTTGACCCCAGGACTTATGGCAGACCCATCGTGAAGAGGTGAGGGGCAACAGAGCACTGTGGCAACAAGGGAGAAGAGCCATACTGCACAGCAGGAGGATGGATGCAAAGACAGGTCCCAGAACGACTCCACCCCACTAAAAGAATCACCCGGTAGGTGGAAAAGAGGTGAGGCTGCTAGGTCCCTACACCACTGAATTCGGGGAGACGCTGGACACCAGAGAGACTGGTACTAATATAGGGCTCATCTATGCTGCCAAAAAATCAGCAAAATAGAGTTTCCACCTACTTTGCCATCACAGCCGCCAAAGACTCAAAGGTGCCCACAACAGGGGAACACAACATGGTGAACTGCGCATCATCCTCTGTACCCAAGAACTTACCATGATAACATCTGGATTGCTGATGTGCAGCGTACTATAAACTTCTGTGAATCGTAAAAAAATAATTTGAATTACTAACTGTGTGCTTCATGTCCTGGAATGGCCTTTGTTAGGCTTTTACCTTAGAGATGGGGCAAACTCATGGCCTCAGAGAAAAACAGTTCTCTCTGCTGTTTGTTCCCATTTAGTACTCTCTCTTTCTTTGTCTACTTCATTTGCTCCCGTCCTCTCTCCCCTTGCCTGCTACACCACCTAGCCCACTGCCTTTTTGTGCCCTGTTACTAAGCACTCCTTCTCCCCTTATTGGGGAAAGAGCCAACATTTATGCTTTGGAGTCTCAGCGAACCCGCTGAGAGAGTCCACAGCGCCAAGGGAGCCACTCACAGTTGAGGTATGGTATGGCACCCCTTGCCAAAGCACTCCCTCTCCCCTTTTTGGGGAAGGATCCAGCATGTAGGCCTTGGAGTCTCAGAGACCCCTGTGAGAGAGGAGTCCAGTGTGTATAGGGAGCCTTTCGCAACAGAGATGGGGAAATGATACCACTTCAACTGGGACCACAGTTTACTGGACTTTGGACGCAGCTTTGACTTATCTTCTGGTTTGTGTCCCGTCACCGTTCCCTCCCCCACCCCTCCTCTTTCCATGCTGTGTCTCTCACCCTCCCCTCCTCTTTCCCTCCTCCATTCTCTGTATACCTCCCCTGCTCCTGCCCCCCCTCCCATGAATCTCTCCCCTTGCCTGCTTTTTCCCTTACTTATATGTCCTTCTTGTTTGTCTTGACCTTACATATAACTATGTTGCCATGCTCTAATAACTGTGTAACCTTTGTAACGATGTAACCTGCAACTATGGTCTGATACTCATCTAAAGCGCTCTGTTACCTCCGGGTCTAGCCAGTGCTATATAAAACCTTTAAAATAAATAAATAAATAAAATATCTGATCCACGGGCTTCAGATCATACAGAATGCAGCTGCTAAGCTGTTTCGATGAGTCCCTTTCCAATATAGGTAAGTCGCCCCTACAGCAGGCCTTATAGCTTTATGGCAAGGTGCATTATATTACATGTGAGGATTTACATGCATGAACAGATATGCCCCTGTGCTGTATATTTCAACTACTAGATAGTACAAGCGAACAGGGAAGCCATCTTAAGTATGTGTACTGAATATTGGTCATTACGAGTTTCCCAACTACTTGATATCTTCACTGAAACCTATGTCGATTGGTATGAAACACCATGTCTTAATAAATCCATAATGATGCCAGTAGTGTATTTAAAGAAAACAAGTAGAGGTGAATGTGTGGTGGTTAATTTTGGGTCTCCCTGCTTAGTAAAGACAATTCTAGATAGGGCTGGCTCACTGTATTTGAGTGAGGAAAATATAAACATCCTACCTCTGGGGTATTTTTATCAAGACACACGGTCCATGCAAATGCCGAGGGTTGTTAGCAATCGTGTGCCACCAGCTCAGGGGATATATGACTATTCTGTCCCAACTTTTAACCACATCAATGCTACAGCAATTCTCCCTCATGACGAGCTCAGCTCGTCATGAGCACACGAGCAGTGTACTGCATGACGAGCTGATCTCGTCATGAGCATGGAAGGGGTTAATAGATTCGAATCGTTTAACAACCTGGAGGATATTGATTGACTGGGTCTAGCGTCCCAGCCAACCAACGCCTCCTCACGATGGGTTCAGGAAAGTAGTAGCAATGGAGTGTATAACTCCCGTGATAGGGGACAGCGAGTGTCCCACTGCAGCAGCCTGGGCAGTCCGGTCACACTGGGGCCCAGCGCCATCGACATGGCCCCACCCTGTATTATCAGTGATAATGCTCTACCCTTTTCCACGCCAGTTTCCGATTTAGGCCTTCCATTAAGTACACCTTTGGAGCCTCCCGCAGTTCTCAAAATAGCATCCTGGAACGTTGCGGGGCTTATAAGAAAATTAGTCTCTACAGAATGGACCACATTTATTGAGGAACAGGATATCATATTTTTTCAAGAAACCTGGGCAGTGGACAAGGTGTTCTTTAAGGGATATATTAATTTTTCTAAACCAGCAGTTCAGGGAGAAAGGGGTAGACCGAAGGGTGGCTTGTCAATCTGGATTAGGCAGTCCCTCTTCTACAATCTAGAGGAGATTGCTATTGATTCACGGGACATTCTTATTCTCAAGCTATCCTATGGCAGTACCCAGGACATTGTATTTATTAATGTTTATTCTAGGGGTCTGCAAGGCGGGAAGTCGTCTGATACAGTAGACCTCTTAGGGTCTAGCAACATTATAATCGCAGGGGATTTTAATTGCACTTACGAACCACTTGATTGTGAGGATATGAATCGTAGCTTTGAGGTGAACGACCAGTGGTTAATTCCACCGCTGGATCTTTCTCCCATAAAAAAGTGGACCAGAGCAGCTCTCCAGCTAAAAGCTCTGTACCTAGAACATGGGTTAAGAGCAGCCAATGGCCGCACGAAGTCCGACAAGTTTGGGGCCCCAACATTTAGCAACGGCCATCGTTCTAGTTGTATAGACTATTTTATTATCAATATGGAACTTTGTTATGTTATATGGGGGATTTCTATAGCGCTCAGCTACTCCGAGGAGTGTCCCGGCACTTAAGATCCTTAACTGTACAGATGGGCGGGAGAGCGGAAATACTTTACTGAGTGAAAAGCAGGGTTTTAAGACTCTTCCTGAAGGTAAGCAAATTGCCAGTGGTTCTTAGGGACAAAGGAAGGGCGTTCCAAAGCTGAGGTGCGAGGAGTTTGAACGATCGTCCACCGCACCTAGCTCGCCGCGTAGCAGGAACCACGGCCAAGGGCAGGGTGGCAGATCTAAGTGATCTGGAAGGCAGATAGAACTTTATCCGTTTCCGGAGATACATGGCACCCAGGCCATGCAATGCTTTAAAGGCCATCGTTAATGTTTTAAAGACAATCCGCTTTTTAATCGGGAGCCAGTGAAGAGTTGTAAGAAGAGCACTGGCTCTGGCCCTCCTAGTGAGACCAAATATGGCGCGCGCTGCCGAATTCTGGACAACTTGCAGGCGAGAGAGGAGAATTTCAGGGAGGCCCAGGTACAGTACATTAGCATAATCTAGGTGGGAGCCAATCAGTGCCTGTACCGTAATTCTTCTATGGTCAAATGACAATAGGGGCAGAAATTTCCGAATCATCTTTAAGATGGCAAAACATTTGCCCACCAGGGCCGATATCTGGGGTTTGAGCGTGAGGCCATTATCAATTTGTATCCCGAGATTTTTAGCGACCGTTGAGTCACTAGCAAGGGGAAACATAGCGGCAGGCCGGCCTTCCACCTGGGATCAGGGGGCAGCCAAAAAAAAGTACTTCCGACTTATCGGAGTTGCACTTGAGGCTGTTCCGCTGAAACCAGATAAAGACAGCCCAATGCAATCCCTGATGCTCTCACCATCAAAGTCGGAGCCCTTGTCGCACGTGAAAAGAAGCTGGGTGTCATCAGAGTACGACACGATCTGAGCTCCATGAGCCTCCGCCAAAGCCGCCAGTGGGGACATATAGATGTTAAAAAGAGAGGGGCTCAATATAGAGCCCTGGGGCATTCCCATCTCCAATGGCGGCATCCTGGCAGAGAAAGGGGGAGCCCAGACCGTTTGATGGCGATTGGCAAGGAAAGATTTAAACCAGCTGAACACCGACCCCCTAAGACCGATCTCCCAGAGTCTAGAAAGGAGACGGTCATGGGGGACGGTGTCGAAGGCCGCCGAAAGATCAAGCATCACCAACATGGCTTTTCCCCCGGCGTCTAGAGTTTCCCTTATGGCCTCAGTGACTTCGAGCAGCGCTGTCTCGGTGCTCATGTTAGATCGAAACCCTGACTGCGACACGTGTAGGATATTATGTAACTCAAGAAAGTTGGCAAGAGTATGATGGACATGCTTCTCGACCACTTTCGCTAAGGCGGGCAAGAGGGAGATGGAGATGTAATTTGCGTGGACTTTGGGGTCAAGATTGGGTTTCTTTAAAAGAGGCAAAATCAGGGCTTGTTTCCACTCCAAAGGGACCACTCCTGTGCTCAAAGAGAGATTAAGCACAGGGTTGATAAGGGGATTAAGCATGTGCGCCACTTGTGCGATACATTTTGCAGGGGAGGGATCTAAGGGGGAGCCTGATTTTAATTTAGTCAAAAGGTCCAGAGAGGCTAGAGAAGTAAGAGGCGGAAAGTCCCAAATAGAGGGGCTCATCTGGTTGGAAGGAGAGGGAGACAAATGTACTTCGTGAATTGCAGGTGCACTGGCTGCCGCAAAAGAGGCCTGAATAGACTGGATTTTGTTAGCGAAAAAATTGGCCAGCTCGGTGATCCAAGGCTCGGAGTGGGCGTACCTAGGGGTGCACCAGGGGGGAGAGGTGAAATTCTTTACTACTCTAAAGATCCCTTTGCAAGAGTTGGAGGCTGCATCTATTCTTATAGCAAAATAGGACTTCTTTCCTACATTGATGTCATGGTGGCCAGAATTGCTTGATATGATAGTGGTTGCCCGGCCCGAGAGTGATCACAACCCACTCTTAGTTTCCATGCGGGCTATTGCCCTTAAAAATCTGGTAGGACAGCAAAATAGTTTGGATTTCGTAGAAGGCCACCTGACTAATGACACCAGGCGTCTTAAATGGTGGAAGGTAGCACTTGACCCAGAGAAGTTGCAAGCTATGAGTAACCTTGTAGCTAATTCCATTGTTACCCTCCAGGCAGAGGCTGAATTGGGGGTCGCTAGGGATGGAGTAACACAAACACATGAGCATCTTTTTAATCAATTGAAAGTTTTTTTTATCACACACAACTCAAAGGCCCAGTATCATCTGTGTGCAAAGCAGCATTGTGGTATAACTCCAAATGTCGGGCTGCTTACAAATTATTGGCAGCCGCAATTAGGAGTAAGAACAAGGCCTCTATAAGAGAGAAGCGGCAGGGTTACAAGTTAGCAAACTTCAAGGCGAAACGGGAATGGGATGAGGCCCATTGGGCGAAACTTCTCCTCGCATGCTCTGGAAGGGATATGTCACGATTTTGGCACTTGGTGAAATGGGGACCATGGTAAAGCTCCCACCAACCATGTGGAACCGGATCAATGGGTTTGTCACTTCAAAGGTCAATTTGCTATTAACTCGGGCACTCAGGACACCTTTGTTATGCCATCATCCTCTCCTCCACTTAGCATCTCCAGTAAGGAGGTAGAAGTAGCCCTCCGTAAAGTTCCCAAAGGAAGGGCTCCGGGTCTAGACTGCATTCCTGCAGACCTTTTTGTACAAGATCTGGCATCCTGGGCAAAATATATCCAACTTTTAATGAATGCCATCGATCAAGGTGGAGCAATTCCAAGTTCCTGGGCTGGTGCTGTCATCCTTCCCATTTTTAAAAAGGGGGACCGCTCACTGCCAGGAAATTATAGACCTATTAGCCTGTTCGATTGCATTCAGAAAGTTGTGGCTAGAGTGATACTAGGGAGAATAGAAGCATGGATGGACGATTGCCACATCCTATCAGACCTACAAGCTGGCTTCCAACGATGTATCAGTACAGTGGATCAGGTGTTAAGGTTCATTCTCATCTATTGGCGTACTGTTTCTCTGGGGAGAGGTTCCATTTACACAGCGTTTGTGGACCTTAGGTCTGCATTTGACCTAGTCCCGCACTCCAAACTGTGGCATAGCCTTTTAAAGTTGGGTATGCCATTGGAGATATTGTCTTTTGTTGTTAAATTGCATACAGACACCTATGCCCAGGTTAGGTGGGATAGAGCAGGTCACACCACCGACAAGTTCCCGGTCGAGAAGGGTGTTAGGCAGGGGTGCGTCCTTGCACCCACTCTATTTTCCATCTATATAAATGGGGTATTGAAATATTTTGAAAACTGCCCAACTGATGCCCCCAGCTTAGGTGGAGAAAAGATCCCACTCCTAATGTTTGCCGATGACACCCTTATCGTATCCAAAGCAAGACAGGGTCTCCAACGTGCCCTGACAAGATTCGAAGAGTTCTG
Source organism: Lissotriton helveticus (assembly GCF_964261635.1). NCBI lineage: Eukaryota > Metazoa > Chordata > Amphibia > Caudata > Salamandridae > Lissotriton > Lissotriton helveticus. Next base: position 285,839,780 of record NC_136062.1, read on the forward strand.
TGACGATCATGACCTCGTTGTCAATGTTGACAAAACAAAGTTTATGGTCCTCCAGAACTCCTTTCAACAAATCAGTGAAGTTAGGATGAGGGAAGGTGCTCTGGAGCAAACAGAGACTTTTTCATATCTTGGGGTAACCCTTAACAAAAAGATGAGTTGGAAGACCCAAATCGATTGTCTCATGGTCAGACATGCCCAACTCACGGGTGTGTTGCTTAGGGAGCATATTCGCTCCTATACCAAACCTGTGGCCCCAGTACTGCAGATTTACAATTCTAAAATCAGTGCCGCAATTTTGTATGGTTCGGAGTTGTGGGCGCATGCGAATCTGGAAGCGCTGGTGGTAGCACAAAACAAATTTTTGAGATCTTTAACGGGTTTGCCGCAATCAACCCCCCTAATTCCTCTATATATAGACCTGGGGTGCCACTCCATAAGAGATGTTGCCCGTTATAGATCAGTATTATACTAGAGAAGACTCTGGGTGACTCCCGAATTAGCCAACTATGCGTTGGCCGTGCGGGAAATTCGGGATATGGATGTGAACAATAAAATAGAGTGGTTCAGGGGTGTCAAAAAAATTCTGAGTGAGTTGGGATTGAACCGGTTGTGGACCTCTCCAGAGGGAAGTGTCTTTCCTTCTAAAACAGAGCTAAAGACAGCCTATTGGCACTGGATCTATTCCCGACAGTATACATCTTCCAGTAGTCCTAAATTGTCAAGCACCTTCCTATATATTAAATCCGAACCTAACTATGAACAGTACTGGGATTTAATCTCCTCAACTCGTGATCGTAAATTATTCCATCAGTTTAGAGCCGGAACTTTACCCACCAAGGTTTTCACTTCCAAGTGGTCTAACTTGTATGCCAGCAATAGTAAATGCCCTTTTTGCCCAGATAGGGATGAAACGGTGGGCCATATGTTATTTGCATGTCCAGTGTATCACAACCCGAGGAGATACTGGTTAAAACCCCTGTGTACTTTTATGGGGACCAGGGTCTACCGTGAGGCATTCAGATTATTTAAATCCGCAGTGGATGGCCCTTATGTGATTGCCCTAGCTAAGTTTTTGGGCTGGGTGTGGGTGATTCGCTGGTCTGCAGGGAGGCGTACGTAATTTTCCTCCCCCTTTCTTCCCGTTTTAATATGTGTCACTTGCTTGTATATGAATTTTAATGTATTGTTCGATGCTCTTTTTAAGGTGAACTGTTCTTGGTCCACTATATAGGTGGGTTTTAGTGTTGTATTAAATAATTTATAGTTTTATCAAAGTGTATTATAGGATTCAGCCACAGTCAGGTGTATCGGAATAGTGTAACGTAATGTCTATTGATGATTTTTGGACCTTGTGTTTGTACTGTGTTGACTTTTTGAAAATCGAAATAAAGTTTATAAATGAAAATGAAATGAAATGTATTTATTAAAACATGCGCCCAGAGGTCACTTTAGAGGTGCCCCCTAAAAACCTACCAGCCTCTTAATTTTCTGGCCGACTGGTAACATCCAGCCTGCCACCACAGACATGATTCTAACCCTCTGCAAGTAAGAGCCTGTGCTCTCTGAAGCCAGACACTATGCCTGCTCCAGAGGAAGATGTTCACACCTCCTCCAGTAGAACGGCAAGTGAATCTGCATACGAAGGCCACAGACTTCAAAGCTCCTGCCGCCTTTGATATGCGATCTCTGCTTCCCCCAGACCTAGGAGATGCCACCCCCTGACCTGGGGCCCTTTTGGCACAAGGACAGGTGGGAAATTAGCTGAGCTAGGAGGCGTGGCGCACTACCAGGCACACGTCTAAGGTGGGCTGCCTGACGCGTCCAACGAAAGAAGGGTTCCACCATTTTTATTTTGGTGGAAATAGGAACTCTGGGGCTGGGTTATGCCCACTCCCCACAGGAAGTGGCCATATAGGGGGTGTAGTGACCTCAAGGGTGAGTAGTCAATTGGCTACTACCCTTCACTCCCCTTAACACTCCTAAAATGAGTTTTTAGGTGGCCCCCTGACACCAGGATTTTATTCAGTCTGACTGAAGAAAAGAAGAGGAAAAAGAAGAGCCGGAGAAGCAAGAACTGCGGACTGCTAGTAGATGTTGGCACCAAACCCTGCCAGCCTACCTACCTACTCCTGTCCTGACAATTACCACACTGTGACTCATCCTGCAGCTGTACATTCTCCAAAAGCCTGGGAGGGCCTCCAGCACTTCGTCAAGCTGTCGGCATCTCCCTTCAAGTTATGGAGCCAGAGTGGTCCTTCCCTGGTTTTGGAATGACCACGAATTGGTGCATCCTCCACTGAGACAGTGACTTTGCCAGAGCCAAGGAAGGACTGGAAAATGTATTTGAGTATTGCCGCCCATTTTGCCAGGTACAGATTGTAACATTTCCTAACAAAACCATCAGGACATGGGACCTTATTCAACCCGAAGGTTTTATTGGCTGCTCTTAATTCGCCTACTAGATAAACAAAAGAGGGACCCTGAGAAAACCAATTCTAAGGGAGCATTCAACCAGGGAGAAAGACAAGCTAAAGAACATCAGGAGATGGCCCCAACTATAAATAAGGGTAGGACAATAGCACCAAAATATAGAAAAATTCACCCACAGAACAGCTAAACTGATTTTTTTTATGTCATAATTAAATATTTTATCATTTTCTTTAAAAGTAGTCAGACAGAACAAATACAGAAATTCATCCATGGAAATACATCAAATATGTCATATGACCTATGTAAACTTTGAACAAATGTTCATAAAACACAAAAGAGCAGCCCACAATTAACAATATCGGAAAAATATATATATGTACACACTATATATCCAACAACCAGGGAACACATACATCAAACACATAAAATGAATCAAAAACACATTCAATTACAAAAATATATAGAACATCAAACATTACAAAAAACAAAATATACAATTCACAGTTATAACATACAGAACACATACAAAAAAGAAGAAGCGCCGACGCGCGTTTCGGAAAGTACCAAACACAATATAGAGATTCCTTCGTCAGGGTGCACTTTTCATGCATTGATCATTATTTGTGACCCAGGAGCGGTCATCAAAAAAATAGAAACGTAATACAGAGTGCACAGCCGGGCTGAAGAGACTGTCTTAGCACTCTAAGGGTACAGACTCTTTTACAGAACCTGGAGTCCGAGTGGAACAGGATAAAACTCCTAGAAGACTGGAATTCCTGAATTATAGATAGAGAGATACACGGATACACTGTGTGAGAGGCTTCCCAGGAGGCAAATGCAGGAAAATCACGAAGGTAGGCGTAAAGGTCCCCCAGTCAGCCAAAGCCAAAAGATGAAATGCTTGATGCCTAAATCTCAACTCCTCAAGTTGTGAGCCATCGGTTTTATAGTAGCGGAGGCCACTGCCGGGGTCTTTGGATTTGAGAAAATATGGCCGCAAAATACGTGTAGTAAAGGGTAATTACGTTTGGGACCTTGCTCGAATTATTCTTCCCGGTAAAAAGAGACCATCAACGCCGCCGTCAGGAGTGCTCTTAATTAGCCTTCTTCAACTGGTGTCTCTAGCTCTGTCGCTGCTGTGGTGATGTTAGGAGAAACTCCAAGTCTCCCAGAGACAAGTTCATCACCCCTTCCCCAGACTGGTCAGGAGTGCATAATTTGTTGTAGCAGGTTTCAAATAAATCTGCATTTTGTTGGGCATCGTAAGTAATTGCGCCTCTGGAGTTCGTGAGCTCTATTCTGTTGGACCTAATTTTAAGTTTTTTGGCTAGTACATGGTAGGATTTAAGTCCAGTCTCATACATTTTACTTTTTTAGGGGAGAAGGCACCTCTCTTATTACTGACCTGCAGGCCCGTAATTGGCCTAAACATTTATTTTGGCATTCAAATATGCCCTAGCCCGACCTTTTGTGTTTCTCTTCTTCTTCCTTTAATTCCTTTTCCAGTTTAGTCTGTTCAAGTGCCCACTCCCTTTTGACCGTGGCCCTTAAAGCTGATTGCTTACGTCTTAGCATTGGTTTAGGGGCATCCCAGTACATACCTGGAGAGGTATGCTACTTTATTTGTGGCAGCCTATTTTTCAATGGCGGACAGAATTTCTGCCCTGTTTGCGGCATCTTGAAGGGTATATCTCACTAACCTGCATGCTCTGTCTCTGCACCTTTGCACCGAAGGGCCCACTGTCATCCAAATGTGAGTGTGATCAGAGACAGCTTTTATGCCTACACCAGAATCTGGCATCAAGCACATTGCTACGCTGGAGACCAACATTATATCAATCTTATAGTAGGACGGATGGATAATAGCATAAAAAGTGAATTTCCTTTCCACTGAATGCATTGCTCTCCAAGTACCCACCAGTCCTAAGTCATAGAGGTGTTCTTAAATCTAGCTGGACATCTCTCTACTACCAAATAAGTTTGGAACTGCTTAATGTGTTCTGTGTTAAAATCTCCCATGAGAACTGTCAATCCCGCATTGAAGTCCAACTTTGGCTAGGAATACGTCTTGCTCCTTATCTGCTGCATACAGACTACTGTGGTTCTGAAAATCTGGACCCTGTTGTTATCCCAATATCGAGGTCCAATACCCGTGTCACAAAATATCAACGTACCATGACGAATTTGGTGTCAGCGAACCGATAATGATTAGGGCATCATTCCCATGCATTTGCGTCATAATCGAGGGTCGCCAATCCCCAAATCGTAGTTTCCGTCCCTACCCCTTAGACTCCATTTTGTGAACGGCATCCATCTTACGTCTTGCCCTCATGATAAGTCAATTAAAGGTCGAGCTTGATCTAAAAGGACACGTCCTCCTTCCCTGACTTCCCCCTGACCTGTCCCAACTGACTCCATTGCCTTTAGCCAAACCTGTTTGGGCAGCCCCTCGCCCAGTGGCCAAATGCGATAGCATCGATACATAACATTCCTCAAACCATTCACTACATACAAACCATGCTTTCTACAAACACACACCTGTCCTGTTCCCCGTTTATGGCCAGTTTTATGACTAGGAGGTGCCTTCCTTTATTGGGGTTTCATCGATATCTGATGGGAGTTCCGGGCTGGGCTGAGTAATCTATCACGCATTGGACATCTAAAATACGGGCTTGCCTACATGACTTCGCTCTTTCGTATTATTGTAGAAATATGTGTATAGCCATATCATAAACTCAAGAATTCTTGCTTGCAGCTATTATTTCTGTATATAAGGAGAAGGCTGGTTCTGTAAAGACGAACAGTCTCCTGAGAACACATGACCCGTGTTTGTCGTGCTTCTAGGACTTCTGTTACTTGGTAGCTATCAATAAAACTCGATCTCTGACTCGACTAGAAGACTCCGTGTTTCTGTGGTCCGGAACAGGGAGAACTCAGAGGTCTTCGGGTGTTATCCCCTGGCACCAAACGGGTTCCTAAAAACCCGTTACCTCAGTTGGCGCCCAACTCGGGGCGGTATCAAGCGGCGACGGTCCAAGCCAGATGTTCGTGAGGAGCTTCGTGTGAAAATTCCGGAGGACGGCCAGCCACTTCAGCGACCCCTGTATGTCGACGTGGTTCCGAAGGTCTTTGCTGCGAGGTTCCCCGCGTCCCGACGGCTACGAAGGACTGCTGCCCTGACTATCACCTTGTTTTGGACCCAGTGATCCTTGGTAGAGCGAAACGATAGACGAGTCTTCTAGCGACGTCACCGATCTTCAAATACTTCAGTTAAGTATAAGTGGAGCGTCTCCCAGTCCTTAGTTTGTCCTTAGTTTTTGGTATCCTTGAGATACGCCTTGATTTGGTACTTGCAAGCCCCAAAGCCGAAGGACTTGTGTTTTCACAAGAAGTATCGTAATCGATAATCCTTTGAAGTTTGAAGCTAGACTAGTGTGCAAAGATGCCTGGTTTTAGCAGACTTGGAAACTTGTTTTGTCTTGGTTATAGTAAGGACTCCCGATTAGAGGATTCCTGTCCGGTTCCTCCGATTGGAACTCCAACATATGAGCTCTACGTAAAGCATGGCGTAGGCCCTATCACGTATAATGAAGTGTGGATAAAATACACCCGCAAGGATGGTGTTTTAAAATGGCCCCAATATGGTAGTTTCGATTCAGAAATATTAGATAACTTAGAGGTCAAATTATTTAAGAGAAAAGCCCGGCCGGCGATGTTCGACTCTTTTCGCTTATGGCGCAAAGAAGCCAAACAGAAAGAAATAAAGTTAGCGAAAAAGAATAAAAGAGGTATGTCGATGGTGCAAGCTGCCGTTGCATACAGGGATAACGAGGAAGAGCAAGAAAGCGAACAAATACTTAGGAGCAAGAAACTAGCAGTAGATAAATGCTACCCGATGTTACCAAATAAGGGACAAGGTGAAGAGGAAAGATCCGAGAAAGATCCATTAATGTCTCACTTATTAAGCTCACCTCCACCGTATGGGTTAGACGCTACTACAACGCCAAAGCGTTTTTCTATACCACGCCCCGGCGCACGAAACACAGCTTTTGCACACACGCCAGCTACTGTTCAGCTTGTTCCTACTTCTCCGGCGCAGCCTTCTCAAGGGCCGCCATCTTTACTACTTACCCCATCTACTTCTACGACTTTGCCTACAGCTCCAGCTATTGTCTATGATACCACGTCTGCTACTACTTCAACTTCCTCTACTATTGCCTCTACTTCTTCTTTGCCTCAGCCTGTTTTTTCTGATTCACTTACTCCTCCGCAAGCTTCTCCTTCTATTAGACAAAGAGTGACAGGTACCGTCACTGGTCTGTTTTCACCTTTCTTCGGGTCGCCTAAGACGACCCCTAAAGAACAAGTTACTTACCTTCGGTAACGATATATCTGTAAGAAACAGTAGTTAGTATTAGATTCCTTACCTTAGAATATCGCCAGGCGTCAGTCTGGATCCGGAAACTTTTGCGTAGCAGTACCCCTGCGCGTCGGTAGGCGTCGTCTGCAGGCGTCCCCTGCGGCTCCGCGTCGTCGGCGTCGTGCGCCGTGATGACGTCGCTGGAGTATATAGACGCCGCCTCCGCGCGCTGACGTCAGTTCTTTGCACACAGCTTTTCCGCGCCAGAACACGCAGAGCCATGTGAGAACTAACACTGGTGCCATGTGAAACTAGGGCCCTGAAAGGGATGTCCTTAACCCTAGGTATCAGTTCGCAGAACGGGGAGGATGGGTGGGGCGGTAAGGAATCTAATACTAACTACTGTTTCTTACAGATATATCGTTACCGAAGGTAAGTAACTTGTTCATCTGAAAGAAACAGGTTAGTATTAGATTCCTTACCTTAGAATAGATACCCCAGCAATACCAACCCCGGTGGTGGGTCTGCGAACCAAGACAATCCTACACCAGAAAATCCTGGAGGACCGAACGGCCAAAGAAGCCGTCCCTCCGGACTTGACTGTCCAGGCAGTAATGCCTCGCAAAGGTGTGCAGCGAGGCCCACGTAGCCGCCTGGCAAATGTCCCGCAAAGGGACTCCCCGGCCCAGGGCAGTAGTAGCCGCCGTGGCCCGAGTGGACTGGGCCCTCAGCCCAACAGGAGGCTCCTTCCGAGCCAAAGAGTAGCATGCTTTGATGCACAGGACGACCCACCGAGAGATGGTTCGTTTCTGTACCGCCCTTCCCTTCTTCTCACCCACGTAGCCAACAAACAGTTGGTCATCCACCCGGAACTGGCGTGTGCGATCCATATAAAATGAAAGCGCACGTTTTGGGTCCAGACGATGGAGCCGCTCTTCATCTTTTGAAGGATGCGGAGGCGGGAAGAAGGAGGGTAAGGTGATGGACTGACCGATGTGAAAAGCAGAAACTACTTTGGGCAGGAAAGAAGGTCTAGTTCTAAGAACCACCTTGTCAGGATGAACGGACAAGAAAGGAGGTTTAACAGAAAGAGCCTGGAGCTCACTCACTCTCCTGGCAGAGGTGATGGCAACCAGGAAGGCCGTCTTTAAAGTGAGAAGACGGAGAGGACAGGAATGAAGCGGCTCAAAGGGAGCACACATCAAGAATGTCAGAACCAGGTTCAAGTCCCACTGAGGCATCACGAACGGAACAGGTGGATACATGTGCGTGATGCCTTTCAAGAATCTCAGTACAATAGGGGACTTGAACAAAGATGGCTGATCAGGTAGCCTTAAGAAGGCGGAAAGGGCAGAAAGGTAGCCCTTGATAGTGCCCAGAGCAGAGCCCTGCTGGGCAAGAGAAAGAAGGAAGAGGAGAACCTCGGAAAGAGGGGCAGAAAGGGGATCCACAGCCTTTGCTGTGCACCATGCCACAAATCTGTTCCACCGGCAGGCGTATACCGACTTTGTGGAGGGACGCCTGGCTGCCAGAATCACATCACAGACTTCAGGAGGCAAGTCAAATGGCCTCAACTGTCGCCGCTCAATCTCCAAGCATGGAGGTGGAGACTGGACAGGTTCGGGTGGAGGACCGTCCCCTGCTGCTGCGACAGAAGGTCCTCCTGAAGGGGCAGGCGGATCGAGGGACCGACTGACATGCTGAGTAGCTCGGGATACCAGTACCTTCGAGCCCAGTCCGGAGCCACAAGGATAACTTGGGCCCGGTCGTGCCTGATCTTCTTCAGCACTCTGGGCAGAAGTGGTATAGGCGGAAAGGCGTACAACAGACCGCAACTCCACTCGCGCCGAAAGGCGTCGCCGAGCGAGTGCCATCTCGGAAACTCCAACGCGCAGAACTGATGACATTGCGCGTTCTCTTCTGTGGCGAATAGATCTAACCAAGGCTCTCCCCATTGCAGAAAGAGGCCTTTCGCCACGTCCGAGTTCAGACGCCATTCGTGATCCACCGAGCACCGACGGCCGAGTTCGTCCGCCCTGGCGTTCAGAGAACCTAGCAGGTGTTGAACCGTCAGAGTCACGCCCTGACGTTCCAGCCATTGCCAGAGACGCAGGGCCTCCTGCAAAGGGTCCACGACCCCACACCGCCCTGTTTGTTGCAGTACCACATGGCGGTGGTGTTGTCCGTGAACACCTGCACTACACTCCCGTTGACAAAGGGGAGGAATGCCTTCAGTGCTAGGCGAATCGCCCGCAGCTCCAACATGTTGATATGGAGCCGGGACTCCGCCGGAGACCAGATGCCTCTGATCTCCGCCTCTCCCAAGTGGCCTCCCCAGCCCTGGAGGGACGCGTCCGTCACAACCACGTGCTCCGGTTGGGGAAGGGAGAGGGATCTGCCTCTGACCCAATAGCGGTCCTGGAGCCACCACTGCAACTGTCTCGCAGTGCCCTCCGAGATCAGGACATGGTCGGAAAGGTTGCCCTGATGCTGGGCCCACTGAAACTTCAGGTCCCACTGCAGAGCCCGCATCCGCCACCTGGCGTGATGCACCAGAAGGATGCAGGAGGCCATCAGCCCCAGAAGCCGCAGCGTCAACCTGACCGAGACCCGGGATAACGGCTGAAAGATGGGAATCAAGGCCTGAATATCCCGGACCCGCCGTTCCGGAGGATAAACCCGAAACTGCGCAGAGTCGAGAACCGCTCCGATGAAAAGGAGCTTTTGAGAGGGACACAGGTGTGATTTCGGCACATTGATGGAAAACCCCAGCTCGTACAGGAGGTCTGCCGTCACCTGAAGGTGGTGGACGACTGTCTGGGGCGAGCCCGCCTTCAACAACCAGTCGTCGAGGTAGGGGAAGACTGAAACCCCTAACCGGCGCAGTTGAGCTGCGACCACCGCCATCACTTTCGTGAACACCCGTGGGGCGCTGGTAAGGCCGAATGGGAGCACGATAAACTGAAAGTGCTCGTGGCCTACCGTGAACCGCAGGTAACGCCGGTGGGCCGGCAGGACGGGGATGTGAAAATACGCATCCTGCAAGTCCAACGCTAGCATCCAGTCTTGTGGGTCTAGAGCAGCCAAGACCTGAGCCAAAGTCAACATCTTGAACTTCTCCTTCCGGAGGAAGCCGTTGACGTTCCGTAGGTCCAAGATAGGACGGAGGCCCCCTTTGTCCTTCTTGGGTACCAGAAAGTAGTGGGAGTAGCAACCACACCCTACTTCTGGTCCAGGAACGTGCTCGATGGCCCCCTTGGCCAAGAGGGCCGTAACTTCCTCCCGCAGAAGTGTCAAGTGGTCCCCCGACACACGGTGGTTCTGCGGTGGCATGGCTGGAGGAGTGGTCTCGAAGGGGAGGGAGTAGCCCCTTCGGACGAGCTGCAGCACCCACCTGTCCGATGTGATAGTGCGCCAGCGGGAGTGGTGATGGCGAACCCTGCCACCCACTGGCGTCACGTGGGCCTGAAAGCTCGGACTAGGAGGATTTGGAGGCTGCTGCGGGGGGAGGTGTGGACTGACCTCGCCGCTGTCCCCGACCGCCACCACGGCGGAATCCACGGCCGCTACCGCGCTGAGGAGCGCTCTGCGGTGCGTGGCTGGCAGCCCGTGTGGGACCGCCCCTTCCGTGGCCACGAAAGGAGCGAAACGAACCCGTTTGCTGGCGCTGGGTCGAGAGACCCAAGGACTTGGCCGTGACCCTGGAGTCCATGAAGCGCTCAAGCGCGCTGTCCGCTTTGTCGCCGAACAGGCGACTGCCATCGAATGGCATGTCCATCAGGGCATTCTGGACATCCGGCGAGAAGTTGGCGGATCTCAGCCAAGCATGGCGACGAATCGCCACCGTCGTGGACATCGCTCTGCCCAGCGAGTCGGTCGTGTCAAGACCACACCGTATGGAATACCTCGCCGCGTCCCGGCCTTCAACCATAGCCTGGCCGAGCTTGTCCCGTACCTCCTGCGGGCATTGCGGCAGGCACTCTGCGACCGTATCCCACAGAGAGTGGGTGTAGCGGCCCAAGAGGCATGCGGTGTTGCAAGACCGCAGTCCGGCACTCAGGGACGAGAAGACCTTCTTGCCATACTGGTCATACCGCTTAGATTCCCGATCGGGCGGAGCCGACGGAAATGCGGACTGGGAAGTGGAGGCCTGGATCACCAGACTCTCAGGGGAGGGATGGGTGGACAGGAAGGCCGGGTCGTCCGAACACGGACGGTGGCGCCTGGCAACGTTCCGATCAACAGGCGCACCGGAAGCGGGCCTGGACCACGTGCCCAAAAAGAAAATCCGTCAAGGCGTCATTAAACGGCAGCAGAGGCTCCTGTGGGCATGACTGCGGTTTGAATACCTCGGTGAGGATGTTAGGCTTCACCTTAGCGACGGGGAGCTCAAGGTTCAAGGCCTTGGCAGCCCTCATCAGTACCACCGAATAGGCAGCCCCAGCCTCCGACGCCACAGTGGGAGGCGAGACAAACCCAGGGTTAGGCGATTCGTCCAGACCACTGGCATCACCCAAGTCACCTGCCCAGTCCACGTCGTACTGGCATTCTCGTGACAGAGGGTCCTCAGACCCCTCCCAACCCTCTCCATAATCGTCCTCATCGATAGTTCGTGTCAACGATATAGACCGGCTCCTCGGAGCCAAGGGGCCCCAACGGCGCCGGACTCGGCGTCGGTCGACGCCGGTCCGACTCCGCGTCCGGAGTCGGAGAGGGAATGGGGGTGGCGCCGCGAGGCGCCGGCGCCGGAGCCCCGACGCCGGCCGGAACCCGCGTCGGAGTCACGGCACCGTGCGGAGGCGGCACCACGGGTTGCCCCGATGGAATCGGCGCTGGAGAGGCCGGGTGACCAGCCGGCGACGACCCTGAAGGGCCCAGCGGCGCCGGGGCCGGAACCGCCGGCGGCGTCGGGGCAGGAGCACGCGAACCGCTCGGGCCCCCAGACGGGACCGACGGGCCCGCAGGCGCCGTAGGCCCCGCCGGAGGAGACAGCGCCCTCATAGCCATGAGGAACTCCTCAATCTCCTCGCGCGACGCGCCTTCCCCAGGGACCGACGGGTATGGGGCAGACGGCGTCGGCGACCCACGCGGGGGTGGGGCCACCCGAACCCCCGGCCGCATCACGCGGGCGTCGGGGGGAGTCGGGGGTACGATGACGACGCCCCGACTTCTTGTGTCGCTTACCTGAGGAACCGGAGGAATGGTGACGACTTCCGGAGCGCTCGTGGCGGCTCCGCGACCGTTCTCTCGACCGCTCCCGCGACCTCCGTCCGGACCGGGACCGCTCTCGACGCGGGGCCGACACCCGGAGCTCGAGTAGCTTGCGGGACCGCTCCCGCCTAGCCTTACTCGTCAAGGCCCGGCAGTCGACGCAGGACTCCACGTCGTGGTCCGCGCCCAGACACCGGAGGCAGAGTCGATGGTGGTCGGTGACCGACATCATGCGGTCGCACCCGTCACAACTTTTAAAACCGGGCATCCTACCGGCACCTGAAAGAGTTAGAGTTAACAAAACTTGGGTCAAAAGACCGGAGTACTGCTCTTCGGATCTGCGCTAACTGGCGCGGAAAAAAGAAGAACTGACGTCAGCGCGCGGAGGCGGCGTCTATATACTCCAGCGACGTCATCACGGCGCACGACGCCGACGACGCGGAGCCACAGGGGACGCCTGCAGACGACGCCTACCGACGCGCAGGGGTACTGCTACGCAAAAGTTTCCGGATCCAGACTGACGCCTGGGGATATTCTAAGGTAAGGAATCTAATACTAACCTGTTTCTTTCAGATACAGAAGATAGACAGTTACGTAGTCAACTGCCTGATTACGAGGAAAGAAAAGTGTTAAATGAACTAGCCCGTAAATGGATTACGGATACTGTTAGATATGATGTTCATTCTGTTATGGAAGTTTTCCGTCAATGGAATGCACCCACTCAGAGATACGTATTCGAAGAAATGTGTGTATATCTGGGCGAAGATTTGGAGACAAATGATCCCACATACACAATGAACGAACTATGGCGTACACGCTTCAAGTTCCACAAAGGTATGATTACAGGCAGAGATGTTGAGAAAGCGATAGAGTTATTACTCTCTTATAGGAGTAAAGGAAACGTCTCTAGATCATTGTACGAAGACGACGTATCAGATAGGAAAAGAGCGAGACAGTACCCCATGAGAGAGGTTCCTCCGGTTTGGAGGGAAGGCGATGCAAATGTAGTACCGCCAATTCTGCCTCATTTCCAGCGTGTATGGGTACATGTCCCCTGGAAACGATCAGAAGTCTTAGCGCTCAAGCAGACATTGCCTGATCCTCGTAAAAACCCGACTGGGTATCTCAAACTGCAAGCTCATGTATAATGAATTTAGCGGACATAGACATGCTGTTTGGGAGCGTTGTTCCACATCCTCTATGGAGCAAAATACGTCATACGAACCATGCCCAAGAACTAGGTGACTCATGGGCGAACATTGCCGCTATAGATGCTAGACAAATTGGTGGTTCTAAACCTGAGCCGTTAATAGCTGAACTTCCCGGTAGAATTATTGCATACATGAAAACGATAATGCCCGAGGTACGCGTGAACTGTGACAAGCTATCTGCATGCAAGCAGAAGAAAGATGAGAATGTGTCTGACTTTTTCACAAGATTTGAGGAGACTTTCACCGATCATAGTGGTCAGGATATGGCTACCGAGGGTGGTCAAAGATTGTTTGTGGACAAGTTCGTACATAATTTAATGCCTGAACTGTGTAATAAATTGAAAGATTCAGAGAGTGCTTGGGCTGTCTCTACGTCAGCTCAAATTTTAGCTACAGCCCAGTACTATGAAAATAGGCGCAAAGACGAGCTAGATAAAGTAGACAAAAAGACAAAAGATTTAAAAACTAAAGTTCTTCTCCAGCAAGCTTATCCGCCTCGTACGGCTAGTCAGCCCAGTTATCAACCGCAACATCAGTATTCGAGAAACGCGCAAGGAAACGAGTTTTCCCACCAGCATATTGCTTATGGCCCGAATCAATGTGCATATTGCAAGGAAGAGGGTCACTTTAAAAGTAATTGTCCGGCTCTTGCGCGACGTTTGAGCGGGGCTTCAGGTGTAAGGGGAAGAGGTGTTCAACATGCCCCTAGAGGTAGGGGCCGTGGAAATTTCACGCAGAATGCAACTTCTTTTACGCCTCAGAATTCAATGAACAGCTTCGACCAACAGAATAATGCGTCGACCAGGTCAGCTCAGTACTATGCTGACGACTATTACACAGAACATGAATATGAGGGTAACGATTGCTAGGACAGCCATGGACAAAGAGAGGGAGTTGTTTCAGTTCCAGTAGATCATAATGGACCTTATGTCGAGGTAATAGCCTCAGGAGTGTCAAAGCCATTTCTGCTGGATACTGGTGCTACAAAAAGTTCTATTATGCACTCGAAACTTCCTGGCGCACCTTTGTCTGGCGAAATGAATGTCTCAGTAGGTTTCTCTGGCGCCCCTGTTAGAAACCCGATCTCCAGTCCTGTTCTCTTTCTATTGGCCCATACGAATTAGAGGCACCCCTCATTCTTACAACTGGTTGCGGTGAAAATTTGTTAGGATTGGATTTACTAAAAAGGTTATATGCGACTTTGTACTGTTCACCATTCGGAGTACAACTTACTTTCGGTAAGAAAGTCATTTCTCCAATGTATGTGTCAAAAGAAAATATTGCAACAGAATTATCGAATCTTCCTGATGTACTCTGGGCTAATGGTTCTAATGATGTAGGTCGTTTGGAGATAGCACCATATGTCATAACGTTGAAAGCCAACATTAGGTTGCCACGTATACCCCAATACAAAATATCTAGCGAATGTGAAAAGGCGTTATTGACGATTGTTTATGACCTGATTGATAAAGACGTCATCGAAGAAACAACAGGAAATGTTTGTAACAGTCCAGTTTTGCCCGTCTTAAAGCGTACTGATCCTTCACAACCCCCTGTGTATAGGTTCGTGATCGACCTCAGAGAAGTGAACAAGATAGTTATACCACAGTTTCCAGTTGTCCCCGACATTACTGCTTTATTGACGATGGTTCCAGCTTCAGCAAATTGGTTCTCGGTGATTGACCTGAAGAACGCTTTCTTCAGTATCCCGATTGCTGAGGAGAGTAGAGATATTTTCGGATTTAATTTAGGAGGACAAAGTTTCCGCTTCAAGTGCGCTCCTCAAGGCTACTGCGAAAGCCCATCAATATTCAGTCAGGCCCTGAAAACACAACAAGACACGATTGTTCTACCGAATGGTTCAACACTGATTCAGTATGTAGACGATCTACTGATCGCTGCAGACACTGAAGAGATTTGCAAGAAAGCTACGTTATTATTATTGCATCACTTATGTGACATGAAGCACAAAGTCTCTCTTTCCAAACTACAATTTTGCCGACAAGAAGTAACCTACTTAGGTCACAACTTGTCGAAGGAGGGAAGGAGACTGACACCAGAAAGAATACAGGCAATCACAGAATTAAGTGCCCCAAGGACACAGAGAGAGGTTCGAGCCTTCTTGGGCATTACATCATACTGTAGACAATGGATACCGAATTTCTCACTACTAGCTAAACCCTTGCTGGCACTACTCTGTAAAGACACGCCAAATCCTATGCCTTGGTCTGAAGATTGCCAGACGAGTTTTCACAAGTTGCGTGATGCATTATGTTCGGCTCCTGTGTTGGGAAACCCCAACTACAGTAAGCCTTTTACATTATATTTCCACGACAAGGAAGGTTGTGCATTATCAGTTTTAACACAACATTTTGGGGACAGACAGCGCCCATGCGCGTATTTTTCGGCAACTCTAGACCCTGTGGCTAAAGCCCTACCAAGTTGTCTGAGGGCTACCGCCGCAGCAGCTGTCTGCATTCGACAGTCCGCTGGATTAGTCATGAGTAATACTCTGATCGTTATGGTTCCGCATGCAGTAGACATTTTACTAAACAGGACGAAGACACAACACCTTACTAGCGCTCGACTATCCAGTTACGAACTTACGTTGCTAGCAAGTCACATCCACATAAAGAGGTGCGATACACTGAATCCCGCAACGTTATTACCCATTCCGACAGGAACAGACGAGATTGATAAACATGACTGCTGCTTTAGGACAGAAGAAGAGACAAAAGGGAGAGTAGACTTACAGGACACTCCCCTTCCTGAATGCAATGATACTTTATGGGTTGATGGTTCATGTTTCAAACTGCCGAATGGTGATACGACTGCAGCATATGCCGTAACGACATTACACACCATTATAGAGACTGCGCGCATTTCCCATAATTCTGCACAAGCTGCAGAGCTAATTGCGCTTACCAGAGCATGTGTGTTAGCGAAAGGAAAGCGAGTGAATGTGTACACTGACAGCCAATACGCCTTTGGTGTGGCTCACAGTTTTGGGAGATTGTGGCGTGAACGTGGGTTTCTTACGTCACATGGTGCAAAGATACAACATGGTCAGCTAGTTAATGAGCTCCTCCAGTCACTGACCTTGCCACTACAAGTTGCCATTATAAAATGTAGTGCACACAAAAAGATTCAGGATGATGTTGGCCGCGGGAATGCATTTGCAGACGAGGTTGCGAAAGAGACTGCAAGGAACACAATGAGTCGGATGTATGTTGTAGGTCCCGCTAGATGGATTACTGATGTAGGAATGTGTGAGAACACCATTGAAAGCGTGAAATCTATACAAGCCGAGGCAACTGAGAAAGAGGTGAATGAATGGAGAGAAAGTAAGGGTAGATTAGACACGAATGGTTGTTGGGTCGAATTGTCAGAACACCAGCGATGGTTATTGCCTAACGCCTATGTACTTGCAGTAGTAACAATGGCTCACGGATTTGCACACATCAGTTCGAGAGGAATCTGTAAAATATTGGCCCCAGTATGGCAAAATAGCAATATCCCGAAATATGCAGAGAATGTGGTCAGAAACTGTATGGTGTGTTTGAAGTACAATCCCGGTAGGGGAACACCAACTCCAGCTGGTCATTTTGCGCCTCCAACGTATCCGTTCGAGGTTTTGCAGCTCGATTTCATTCACATGGAGAGATGCAACAATCTGAAGTGTGTGCTGGTTGTTGTTTGCGCTTTCTCCAGGTGGGTGGAAGCGTACCCCCTTAAAGACAACACTGCCTTGTCAACCGCCAAAGCCCTGGTCAAAGAGTTCTTCCCGAGATTTGGCATGCCTAGAATTGTCTGGAGTGATAATGGAAGTGAATTCGTAGGACGCGTGATGAAGAGAGTGTGTGAATGTTTAGGCATACAGCAAAAATTCCACTCTGCGAATCACCCCCAATCAGCTGGATTGGTAGAGTGCTACAACGGCACTTTAAAGCTCAAATTAGCCAAAATCCAAGCCAGTACAGGTCTTAAATGGCCTGACGCCTTGCCCCTAGCACTCTTGTCAACGCGAATGACAGTCCATTCCAGATTAGGACTTAGCCCCTATGAAATAGTGTTTGGCCGCCCAGCCAACGTCTGGGGCGTGCCAAGACCAAAGAAACTTAGCGAAATAGAGCACCCCGTACTGCTTGACTATTTGTGCGAATTGACAACTAAATTGCGTGTTTTACACCAACAGGTTCACAGTTCCTCTCCACCAGCCTCTGACGATCCAGGTCACTCCATCACACCCGGAACGTGGGTTTTGGTGCGGAACTTCCAGCGCACCAACAA
Organism: Lissotriton helveticus; assembly: GCF_964261635.1. NCBI lineage: Eukaryota > Metazoa > Chordata > Amphibia > Caudata > Salamandridae > Lissotriton > Lissotriton helveticus. The sequence goes on from NC_136062.1 coordinate 285,857,282, forward strand.
CGGACAGCCGAGGTGGACCGGACCTTACTTGGTACTTCTTTCCACGAGGTCAGCGGTTCGGGTGGACGGCAAAAAGAACTGGGTGCACGGGACCCATTGTAAACGGGTCCCTCTGCCCCTTCCATACGACCGGTGGGTCAACGAAGGAATTGCCGACTCCAAGACAGAATCCATACCTCGCTTCATCCCTTTCAGCGATGCACGTTTAAAAGAAACTGGTACCGAAAAGGAGAGTGATCATATTCTACAAGGATTTGTGCCACAGTCTATGCAGTTGGACACTACCGAACCTGAGACATTGTTTGAAGACCACACCGTACCTGGGAAAGAACAGTATAATCTAAGGTCAAGACAAAGAGACTAATAAAAGGACACACAAACGAATGTGATTTTCCCTTCCCCCAAGAACTATTTTTGATTTTTCAGCTCTCTCGCTCTCAGGAAACTTGCTCATTTTTGATTTTCGAACCGCCATCCGGTTCTGCTGCTAGGGTCGCGGTTGAAGTCTGGGGAGTGCAACTGGGAAGTTTTAGGTCCACGGTTCTGGTTGGTCCACGGGAGTTACCCCGGACTGAGCAGAGCGCGCTCCCTGGCAGAATCAATCTACCGCCGCGGGCAGCAACTAGAGGATGGAGTTTCCTAGGGTAAAGAGACCTACCAGACTCCCGAACTTTGAAAGACAATTGTGCACTGTACTGGCCAAAAGAAAGTTTCTGATAACATGTATCTTAATGTTGTGTAGCATAACGATGTTTTTAACTGGTTATACTCTATTCGTGTTTAAAGTTACGTTTTCGAATGTCACCCAGCCACAGCCTCCTCCTACTATCTCTCCACACTCCTTTCACCCTCTACCTGAACACGAGTCTGCCAGAAGACTCGAATTTGTAAATAACTCATTTATTCAACTCCTACACCAACACCAGTCCATAATGAACACTTCAAACTGTTGGATATGCGGACTCATGCCACACACGACTGATAAGGGTATCCCATACTTCATCCTGCCATTCAGCTATTATGGTTCTCTGTGGGCTTTCCAGACGATGTTCCTATTCGCCCTAGAACCATACCCGACACGTTCTACCGAAAGTGATTCCAGTAACAAGGCACTAATAGCAGGGATAAGAAACATGAGTAGAGAGTTCGACACATATCTAACGATCCCCAAAGATGAATTCACCCTGTACACACGTTGGAACGTAACTAAATATGGGGTTTACCTAAGTAAAAGCCAGACAGCAAAGAAATCCCGCCCAGTTTGGATAGTACCCAACCGAGGTCACTTATGTTTACAGGGTATCGGCAGGGATCCCAAAGCTCAATTAGGAAAGAGTATATGCGCAGAAACATATGTGTTCGCTTCCCGAACTTCCCCTATATTATTAGCAGCCAAAGGCACGTACTTCGTCTGCCATGACCAAGCTTACACGTGGTTGCCCCCTGACTACTCAGGTACATGCTTTATCGCATTTCTGCTGCCTCCCACCTACACGGCCCGAGCAGATTACCATCGGACAAGGACAGCTAGAGGTGTCGTGAGTAGAGACGACACCGCGGGTCAGGAATTCGCTGACTTCGCAAAGGGTTTTCTGCCATTTTGGGGGCCTATGGTAAACAGCAGGAATATCCGCCAGTTATCAAGGATAGTTGAATCCGCCGTGACTACAACGGCCGGAGCCCTTGGAAATTTGACGACCGAACTCCAGTCGGATCGACTTATGACCCTTCAGAACCGAATTGCCCTAGATATCATACTCGCCGATCGTGGTGGTGTGTGTAGAGTGATCCAATCCAGTTGTTGCATTTTCATCCCTGATAACGCACCGACAGTGTACCAGGCCATCTCTAAACTACACGAAATATCTGGTTCCCTTCACGTGGAAAAAGGAGATTGGTCCTTGCTAGGGTGGTTCTGGGGACTGATCACTGCCTGGGGATGGAAAACACTGATCTTCATTGGGATGATCTTAACACTTCTGTTTATGTTCTGCTTGTGTGTACAGTGCGCTCCTGCACTCAGTGGCCTCTGTGCTACTTCATGTGTACGGAAGCCTGTGTCAAGAGACGAACTAAGCAACAGAATGATGTTACAGCAGCATCTCCACGAATTCCTTCATACGGATTTGGACTCAGATTAAAATGATTTATTGCCTTACATAAGGGCAAAAGGAGGGTCTGTGGTTCTGATAATCTGGACCCTGTTGTTATCCCGATATCGAGGTCCAATACCCGTGTCACAAAATATCAACGTACCATGACGAATTTAGTGTCAGCGAACCGATAATGATTAGGGCATCATTCCCATGCATTTGCGTCATAATCGAGGGTCGCCAATACCCCCAAATCGTAGTTTCCGTCCCTACCCCTTAGACTCCATTTTGTGAACGGCATCCATCTTACGTCTTGCCCTCATGATAAGTCAATTAAAGGTCGAGCTTGATCTAAAAGGACACGTCCTCCTTCCCTGACTTCCCCCTGACCTGTCCCAACTGACTCCATTGCCTTTAGCCAAACCTGTTTGGGCAGCCCCTCGCCCAGTAGCCAAATGCGATAGCATCGATACATAACATTCCTCAAACCATTCACTACATACAAACCATGCTTTCTACAAACACACACCTGTCCTGTTCCCCGTTTATGGCCAGTTTTATGACTAGGAGGTGCCTTCCTTTATTGGGGTTTCATCGATATCTGATGGGAGTTCCGGGCTGGGCTGAGTAATCTATCACGCATTGGACATCCTAAATACGGGCTTGCCTACATGACTTCGCTCTTTCGTATTATTGTAGAAATATGTGTATAGCCATATCATAAACTCAAGAATTCTTTCTTGCAGCTATTATTTCTGTATATAAGGAGAAGGCTGGTTCTGTAAAGACGAACAGTCTCCTGAGAACACATGACCCGTGTTTGTCGTGCTTCTAGGACTTCTGTTACTTGGTAGCTATCAATAAAACTCGATCTCTGACTCGACTAGAAGACTCCGTGTTTCTGTGGTCCGGAACAGGGAGAACTCAGAGGTCTTCGGGTGTTATCCCCTGGCACCAAACGGGTTCCTAAAAACCCGTTACCTCACTACCAATCAGGATCATTCCCCCCTTCTCCACCTTTTGCTCCTTTTTTCATCACATACCTCCATTCCTTGCCTATTAGGGCTTCCTCCAATATTGTGTCAGCGATTAATGTAGTTCCCTTGCTCTCTGTATAGTTTTCAAGTACTCACCCCTGCCTATCCCTGTTCATGGGCAGGGCATTGTTTGTGTTTCAGAAAGGCGGAACCCACATTTCGGGGAGTCAGTAGTGTGCTGATTCACTTCCTTTTATCCTCGATGCGGACGGTTGGTGGCGGAGCTCAGCACTCACATGTGCCATAATGGCTTGATAAACGACGCCGCAGCATACTGATATTTGTACAGTTCCACCAGCATACCCTATTTTCAGGGTGTTTAAATGTTCTAAATCAAGTTTTACAAAACTGTTCCAGGATCCAGCGTCGAGCAGCAATATTCAATACTTATAATTATTTAAGGAGATCCTCTAAATGAGTAATAAGATTATGCATTTTATGTAGCACTTACTAATAAAGCATTTGAAGTTTGTAGTACAGTAAATGACAGATGCTTTATTAGCTCATTCAGTTACACCCATTTTAGAAGACTTAAAGGTTGAGGTGGCACTGCTGTGATTTAAACACAAGTCTTGCAGGTTACACACAGATCTTTCAGAAGAAACAACACTAGCACATTTTCCCAACTTGGGTGTACATATTGTGCATTAGGTAAAATTATCTGTACGAAATTATTTATTTAACCCGATATTAGTATATCATCATTTTGAAAAATGCATATTCAAATTAGTTCCAAAAATTTCAATTTGTTCCACCGGAAACCAGCATTTATTTCCCAATTTCTTTTTCATCCGAATGTTGCTTCTAATCATTGGCGCCTCTTTGTTTTACATTGTATTGTTCTACATTTTATTGTTGTTTCAGTTTTTGTCTCTTGTACTTGGTGCTTTAGGAAAAGTTATCTTTCATTTCAATGTAATGATATTAAACCAGTCCGAGCTAAGCATTGAGCATGTTGGCAGCACTCCCTGCATATTTTGGTTGCATGTTCTTTTTTGCGCATCTGATGGGAAATGGCACAGCGAGAGTTGAAGTCATATACAAACATAATTTGAATCTCCTAGAATGGATTCTGTCAAAATATAATCAACGGTGTGCGTGAGGCCTGAATGCTAATTGCTAATATCCTGGGCAAGAATCAGATGCAGGCTGCAGCGGTCATTTATGCAATTTGAAATGCACACTTGTAAAGGTCGGCAGTATCTGCCATTCTAATCAGTGCCAGTGCAGCAAAGAAGGGATGCTACCCAGCAGATAGCAGCATGTTGGCAGCTGAAGGTGATGCCTTGCTTCAGGGATGTAGAGTCCTCAATGATGAGGTACAATGGTGGGCAGACGGCCACCAGGAATACTCACTCTGAGCCGCAGTAACTGCCATTATATCCCTACTTGGTGCATGTACACACACTCTTCCTGGCCTGAGCACAGGGGCTTAGTGGGGCAGAAAATAAACCCGGGCAACAAAAAAAGTTGACCCCATTGTGAATTGGAAAGTAAAAAAAAAAAAGAAAAAGAGGCCTACATTTGTTAATGCAGATCGCCTAATATTTTTAAGACACAAGGTGTGGGTGGTTTGTATGAGCGAGGGGATCCCACACATTTTTTTTTGCTGTAGGTAATGTTTGTGGCAATATAAGGGAAATGCAACATGGAATCACTACGTTCCTTCCCGTTCCAAAATGTGAAACCATTGAAACAAGCCAGCTCTTCTACCCACAAAGAGCCATGGTCCATCGACACTGCATTTAATGAGATTGACACACAAAAAGCAAAGGGAAGACTGCTTGAATTAATCTCAGCCGCTGGAAATTACTCTGAGTCACAATCTAGTGCAGCATTTGTTTTTTACACTATGCTAACTCATACAATAATGAGCCATATGGAAATCAGTTTTGGTCCTGCTCCAATAGGAATAGTCCAGCTTGAACTCCCAGGTCAGTCCATCCGAAAAGGAATAAAAGCAGCCCTGACTAGTATTGGCCTATTTGAGCCTCAGCAGCAGGGTGAAATTTGAGTTCCATGGCACAGAGAGCTTGGGACCCACATATGGGCATATATCTAGCACTTAGGGCATCACACTTAAGAAAATATGCACTAAGTGCCATCTCAGAAAGGAACAAGCCTTATGCAGATCAGCCTTAACCTTGCTTCTACTGCCTTAGTCTAGCCCGAACTGCCAGGCCAAGTCCCTTCAAAATAGGAACACAAGCAACCTCGGACCAGTTTCAGCCTATTTTTGTTGCATCAGTATGGTGCAGCTTGAGTCCTCTGGAACAATGAGTATAAGACCCACATCTAGTGTACATATCACACTTATAGGTTTGAACAAAATAAAACAAAAACGTAAAGGGTGGACTACTTAACCACAGCCCCTGGTAATTACGTCAGGTCATGTTTTTTCCCCACCTTTCTACTTCAGACAGAAACAAACCATATGAAATCAGGATTGGTCCTACTCCAACCATAAAGGCCCAGTCCAAACTGCCAAGCTAGGTACCTATGAAAAGGATCACAATCTAAAATAGTTAAAAAACGGTTTAGGACTGCTTTTGTTACCGTTTGGAGGGAAGTAGGGGCTAGAATGGTCTGCATACAAAGGATTTCTGACCAGAATGGCATAGTGGAAGAAAAACGGAGGACTGGTTGGTAGCCCGAGTGATCACCAATTGCTTAGATTTATTCAAGCATTCCTTGCATCACTTTACGGTTTGTTGGAGTAGATGCCCTAAATGGGACGGGAATCCACAGACGGGGATGCTATGCTTATGTGCCAAAGGATTCAAGCTACACCTCACTGACAAGGTCTAGGTAGGCCACAACCTGTCTGGGCTGCTTGTGTTCCCATCTGGCTTAGATCTGGCCTGGCAGTTTGGCCTTGAATGCTCCTATTAGGGTATGTATGTATGTATGTGTCTTGTAAAGCGCACTGCTGCCCTGAGGCGTCGTGGCGCTGTAGACCGCTGAGGAACCCGTCCTGGCTATCCCTGTGAGATGGTCCCTACTGGGTATCTCCAAGGTGAAACCAGGCATCCCCGGCGAATGTGGTGGGCCGTTGTAGAGATGAGGCAAGCTAATGCCCAGAGTTGCCGAGTGTGATCCCTGGTTAGAGTAGGCACCGAGGCGAGAATTATCGAGTCCGCTGACCCTGGTCCACGACCCTGCCGCGTCGGGAATTGAACCCTGGTCCCGGGCCGTTCTCTGCTTCCGGGTCTGCCGCCTCTAACCAGTGAGCCACACCACTCCACAGGTAGGGCCAAGACTGATCAGTATATACTGAGTCCCTGTCATGAGTGGTACAGTGGATGAAAAACAATGGTCTAGAATGTGCCTCAGAGCAACTGCCACTCGATGAGCATTCCAGTTACGAGCCGTGGACTAGTGGAGACACCATTGGTGATGGAGAGACCAGTGTCACCCGATTATGGAAGAAATTCCACTATGTTACAGGACAATAACCTCAGTAGTAAATAAGATGTACCACGTATTATAAGTTGTGCTAGTTACACTATGCATTGCATCTTATGCTTAAGGGCATCAGCAATCACGGTTTTCTTACACCAGGATTGCCCCAGACACTTATTGGAGATAGTGTTATGTTATGTTAAGCCGATTTGTAGATCGCACTGTCATTTGGGAGGGTATTCTGGTACTGAGCAGGTGTGAGTCTATGCACACCTAGGGCCTTCTGGGACCATTCGAACAACCAGGTCTTCTGCATCTTGTGAAATTCAGAAAGTGAGGAGGGTCTTACATGCAGCGGCTGGTCATTCCACACTTTAGAGGCGACGCAGGAGAAGCATCAACCACCTGATCAAGATTCCGTAGTATGCAAGGGATTTGTGTAAGTAGGAGTCTGGATGAGCTTCTGGAAGGTTTGTGAAAGGAGGTGCGATTGTTAAGGTATGCTGGGCCAGTGTTATGTAGTGCCTTGAAAGTGAGTGACGATTTTGAATTGTGCTCCTTTGTGAATGGGGAGCATCTGGAGCTGAAACTTGATTGGCAGGATACATGCAGTGCTTTGCAAAAGCAATGCCAACCCGTCCAGATGTTTTTTGATCATTCACTATTGTGAGCAGTTGATTACACACAAATCTCGTTAAAATGTGCATAAAACCTTTAACATATATTAGAATCCTTAAACAAAGAGGTACTAGATGCACACAGATCATCACTGAAGTAGGCAGATTAGCCACATAAGCCAACATACAATACACATACAATTACCAGACACATGGAGTTGCTAAAATACTGCAGTTATCGATTGTGGTTAACTGAGGGCAACCAGAAGATGACAGACAGGCCTTAGCAAAATTCTAATTCTGCCAATCTAAATGTTCAAATTAGAAATTTTGCTCTGAGTGAAATTAACAAAATGTCTTCAAATATCTCATTACACAGTTTTGCATTGTTAAAATCCTAATACTGCAAACGTATTGATTGAATGAATAAAGCACCACCGAAAAGAGTACCATCAACTCCTATTTCATTATTGCTACTAAAATGTGGTAAAAAATGGTAAATACAATCACAAGTAAAGGTAGGCATATGTCTGTGTGTCTATATGCTCAAAAATGTTGCTGTAAAATCGCACGAAATTTTCAGGTAGGTGGAGCTTAAACTTTGGATTTCACTCGCAACTAAAAAGTAGAAAATTTGACAACACTATGGAAATATTTCCAAGGGTGAGAGTTCTGCCACATCGCCCTGCTTAGCTCTGGTTCATTCTCAATGATGGAAAATGAGGTTGATGGCTGCAAATTTGGAAGATATAAAACTGAGGAAGGGTACATGGGTAGATGCATAGCCCATGCCTTCTTTCTTCTATGTCTAGTAGAACTAGACCCGTAGCCCTCTCTTAACTAAGTTAATGAAAAAAATGACAGCTCAGTAAGAGGAGTGGGCGATTAACAGTAGCAATAGAGTCTGACAACTCCCCTACCTGACGCCGGCCGATACAGCCTTACATCAACTCACTGGAAGACACAACAGAGAGAAAGCCAACAGCACAAGGTGGGCAGTAACAGGAGGTTAGAGGAACAGAAGAGAGATCCACAGCCACGAAAAGAAAGACACTTCCTGGAGTCCGAGCCGACGATCGGTGAGCTAAAGAGTATCCAGGGAGGAGAGGACATTTACCCTGCTGGGGTGGGGAATACTTACCTTGGGGAAACTTGCGCAGGAGCGGGGGTTCGGCGAGGCAGGACGGGTGGGATAGCACACATGGAAGGGGCAGAAGCAAAGTAATCCTGGAAGGTGGAAATCGCAGGCTCGCGTAATACCCGGGGCTGGGAGAGCAGATCCATACCCCTGCCCACGAACCTGACACACGCAAAGCAGGGGAGATTGGAGGCACCCACTGCAACGCAGGGATACAAGAGCCCATGGCAACCGCAATATAGCCCGACATCCACGCCCAAAAACAACGAGCCATACTTACACAGGCTTTTCTACGGCAGCAAAATAGAGTGTAATATCACAAGCAGGCGAAGAGTGCAAAAAGGAGACATTACAAATAACAGGGACTCTGACCTAGGAATCACTGTGTAACGTTGAAGCAAGACATACACAAGAGTGTACTTATTATACAGCCCCCATGCAGCTCACAAACAATAATTACTGCACTGAAAGTTGGCCTCTGCTCGTAATAAGAAGGATCGCACGACCAAAGACATTCTCACCGGGCCCACAATCACAGCATCAGGGGACCGTACTACGCTCCCAGAAATATCTCAGAACCTGGACATGTCATCACCACGTGAACCAGTTAAGAGACTCTTCTTGGAATCCCTGTTCTCCTCCTTGAGAAAAGATCTTCAGGACCTCCCTTCCCTTCCAGAAGTGAAGGAAGCAGTTAGTTGACAGAGTCCAACAAAGTAAAGGAAGCCTTTCCTAAGGCACAAGATGTGTTTAACCACCTCAAGGCCAAACTAGTTGATGCAAAGATATTCCGGCCACACATCTCTAACCACCTAGACCCTCTACCTGGCGGAAGCAAAGGAGAAACCTCCAAACTTGGCAAAGCTGTAGCAGTTTGCACAACAAATCCTTTAGCAGTAGGGTGTTGAGGAAGACTAGCAGGGTCATCCGGAGCAGGACGATGATGATGGGAAATGGCACAATCAACAGAGATACCAGACATCACCCTTGCCCAAGTACCCAGGAGAATGTCATTAAGAGACTCACCATAAGGTAATAAAGGTTCAACATCACTGAGGGAAGCTGCAATTTTAGTATTCCAGCATTTCTGTGAATAGCCTCAGCAAAAGCTGCACTAGTCTCCGTCGCCATTTGTGGCGGAGACAGCAGATCATAATTAGGAGACGGATGCAGACTACTATCTCCCCCAAATGTCGTCAAAGAACCTCCTACTTGAGGCTGACCAAGACCAACCAAGCGTTCAACAGTGTCTGCAGAGTCTTCTTGTAATACTGCAGAAATAGAAAAATAACCAGCCTCATCATCCACTTGTAAAGAAACTGCAGTGGCTATAAGCAGCGTCTCCAACGCCAGGGCAGAGTAGTATTGACCTGCACCACGAAAGGTGTCTCCGGCGTCGTGACCACCTCATCCAACACCACAATGGGAAGCCTCAGCGGGCTGTGCCCCTACGTCATAATGACTCCAGTTGCGGAGTCAAGGTCCTCGACCAGCGCAGAGGGTGAACCCACCAGAGTGCTCCTGATCAGAGTCTCTTCAACTTCTTTGGGGCTCAAAGGCGCTCCAGGGGGAGGTGTAGACCCAAAGAAGGATTGCAGAGCATGAAAATATTCCTGCATCTGGGTCATAGTCACCCCAGCTCCAAGATAAGGAGGGAGAGTCGGGGTTGACTCCTGCACTATATCCTCCATTAAGTAACGGGAGAAACCAGCAACGACGTCACAAGTTTGTGAGGCAGATGATCTGTGTGACCACGATCCCTTCCAATGGGATTTCCGCGACTTGGACGAGCGACACCCACGGGAAAGGTTCCTTAAACGGCCCCTTAAATGGCCCTGTGCAGGAACTTCAGAACAAGAAGGAGATCAACATCGCCTAGACTCCAATTGGGAGAGCCGCACTGTCAGCAACTTCATACACATTTCTTGCAAGGACTTAGGCTTCAGCCTCTTACAGGCATCGCACTCCTAGGAGTCGTGGTGCTCTCCTAAGCACCACATACAGATGAAATGCAGATCTGTAGCTGACATCTGTCGTTTACAGTTCGTGCACGTCTTAACACCCGAAGGCATACGCGCACTGTTCCCAGAAGCAAAAAGGTGTCAAAGTAGGCCAAAAACAGAAGGCCATAGGAACCGCTTCTCCGGATCTGTGTTGTAGCACGGAAAAGAAGTAACTGATGTCCGCTGCCGGAGGGGACTTCTATGGCTCCACTGACGTCATATCCGGAGACAACGTCACCGCAGAGCCATACAATGCCGTCCACCCGGCGTTCAGAGGTACTGCTGAAACATTTACGGATCCAGTCTGGCGCCTGGGGAGAATTCAAAGTTAAGGAATCAGTGGCTATATGCCCCTATCATTTATATATATATATATATATATATATATATATATATATATATATATATATATATATATATATATATATATATGTATGTATGTATGTATATATGTATGTATGTATGTATATATATATATATATATATATATATATAAAACATTTTTTTTGACGAAGCCTAAGAGGTTTTACGCGTTTGTCGACGGGCAGGGGGGTCTGCCAAATAAACCATCTTGGTGAAAACGCTGACTTGGAGTGCTGCCTTTTTACTCATCCGAGTGATTTGGAAGTGTGTGCCGATATATATATATATATATATATATATATATATATTCACTGAAAAAACCATAGGTTATAGACCATATATAGTTAGGAATTTGCATTTACAAAACCTTGAAAATTCACTGAAAAAACCATAGGTTAGAGACCATATATAGTTAGCTGGACATTTTATTGACATAAAACCAATGAAATTCCATATATAGTTAGTTGCACTAACTATATATCGCGCACCCGCAATCCACTGCTGATGATGTCACATATTACATCATTCATGACATGGTCAGTGACATCACTGATGACATCACTGATGACATCTCAAATGACATCACTGATGACATCACTGATGACATCTCAAATGACATCACTGATGACATCATCTAGTGTCTGTGTGTTTTTGTAAAGTTTAAATATGTTTTACATATTGAAGAATGAGTGGATGTATGGAAGACTGAGTGTGTGTGTGGCTGGGAGGTGTGTGACTGTGCATATCAATGTGTACTTGTATCAGTGATTGTATAAGAGAGTAAGTATGTGTTAGTATATGTGTGAAAAGTATGGTGTTCTGTGTTTAACTGTATAGATGAGGAAATCGAAGTGTGATTGATTCTTCACAGGACTGACTAGGTGTATGAGTGCATATGATAGTGTTGTAATAATGAGTGACTGTATGTATGAGTGATTGTATGGGTGAATGAGTGAATGTGTGTGTAGACGTAGGAATCAGTGAGTGCGTATGTAGTAACTGGTATTGGTGTGTCATGATGTCATCAGTGATGTCATTTGAGATGTCATCAGTGATGTCATTTGAGATGTCATCAGTGAGGTCATCAGTGATGTCACTGAAGTATGGTGTTCTGTGTTTAACTGTATAGATGAGGAAATGGAAGTGTGATTGATTCTTTACAGGACTGACTAGGTGTGTGAGTAACTCCATGGATGAGTGGCAGTGTGTGAGTGTCTGCATAGGTGTATGAGTGCATATGATAGTGTTGTAATAATGAGTGACTGTATGTATGAGTGATTGTATGGGTGAATAAGTGAATGTGTGTGTAGACGTTGGAATCAGTGAGTGCGTATGTAGTAACTGGTATTGGTGTGTCATGATGTCATCAGTGATGTCATTTGAGATGTCATCAGTGATATCAGTGATGTCATTTGAGATGTCATCAGTGATGTCATCAGTGATGTCACTGACCATGTCATGAATGATGTAATATGTGACATCATCAGCAGTGGATTGCGGGTGCGCGATATATAGTTAGTGCAACTAACTATATATGGAATTTCATTGGTTTTATGTCAATAAAATGTCCAGCTAACTATATATGGTCTCTAACCTATGGTTTTTTCAGTGAATTTTCAAGGTTTTGTAAATGCAAATTCCTAACTATATATGGTCTATAACCTATGGTTTTTTCAGTGAATTTCATTGGTTTTTTAAAAGCTAATATCTATAGCTGTAAAATATATTCTTTATTACGTGACGTATCACGTAGCCACGTGAGACGCCTCATGACGCGTCGCATAACCGTGACGTATCGGCTCTGCAGCGCAAACAAAACCCGTAACGTAAGCGTGCCGGAGCACGCTTACAGATATATATTTTTTTTAACCTTAATTAGACAAAATCCACACGTGCACATATCTTGAGGCCTTGCAAAGGCACATCAAACAAACAGTCCCTACAATTTTGCCAAGTTTGCTGGAAATCTATTCCCTTAATTTTTTTTTTACTGTTTCTCTTGGTTTTCCCCTTGTTACGCTTACCGGGACGCTACCCGGTACGCGAACCGGACGCTCCAAAAACACAAGATGGCGGACTCCCGTTACGCTGCCGGTTAGCTGCCCGGTTCGCGTACCGGGAAGCGCCTCTACCGCGAAAAATCGTGGGGGACTTTAATATCCCCCTCATCAATCCTAGGGGTTCAGGAGGGGTTTACCTTGCCCCCTTTCCTTCATTTCCCCCTTCTTTTTTCACCACATCTTGTCTCTCGAACCTACCGAGAGACAAGATGGCGGCCGCTCCGGACTGTTTAGAATGTTGACAGACACCGGAGAGCCAATCAGCTTCGCTTCGCGAAGTTCCGTTACGCGTCAGGTACGCGAACCGGGGCGCTAACCGGAGCGCTGTCACAGATATATATATTTTTTTAAACGTTAATTTCTCAAAATCCACTGGAGCACATATATTGAGACATAGCAAAGGCACGTCGGGCAAACCATATCTACAATTTTGCCAAGTTTCATGTAAATCTATTCAGCCGTTCGAGCTAAAAGTGAGTCCAACCGCCCTATGGAAAAATGAATGGGAAAAACGCGTTTTGGGACCCCCCTTTTTTTCGGCCCCCCCTTGACGAAACCCCCCCAAATTTTCAGGGGCTGCTCAGAAACAAAATGTGCCATTTTCCTGAAAATTTCAGCCAATTCCGTCCACAAACGCCAAAGTTATTAGACATAGAATTTTCAGAAATCCCATAGAGAAAAAATCCTAACTATATATACCCACTGGCTATCGCCAGTAGGTAATATACATATATAAACATATATAATCTGCATATCTATATAAATATAAATGCATGCATACATATACATATATGCATACATATGCATGTTATTTACATGAAAGTTTTAAAAACACTAATAAAAGCAAAGCTAAAAATCCACCTCATTACAAACAGAATGGCTTTAACTTAAACGAGGGCGAGATCTATTGCATTTTCAATGCTTGTTTACTTTGGTTCTATCAAGAAGGCATTCAGATATGTCACACATTTGCCATAAATTCTGAATGTTAGCACTCTAGTTTCTCATTAGATCACTGTAGTAAAGCTAGTGCTCACCAGGGAAGTCTGCTGCTAATCATGGTTTGCAGCCATTTTCCCGCATTTTTTATCCCGCAGACTTTCAGTCCGCATACCATTATCCCGCATTTTTTCAAAACGCATGTGCATTTATCGCGCATGCCTTTACAAAGAATTACGTTTTAAAGGCATGTATGGTAAATGCATTTGCGTTGTGAAAACCACGATGACGAGAGAGGTAAGTGGGTTTGTGTTAATTTTTTCGTGGGTTAGTGATTGTGTAGTGTAGTGTAGTGTTGTGTTAGTGTAGTGTAGAGTTGTGGTGGTTGTTTAGTGTAGGGTCATGCTGGGGGTAGTGTTTTAGGGTTTAGGGTTGTGTTGTAGTGTTTGCGTAGTGTAGGGTCATGCTGGGGGTAGTGTTTTAGGGTTTAGGGTTGTGTTGTAGTGTTTGCGTAGTGTAGGGTCATGCTGGGGCTAGTGTTTTAGGGTTTAGGGTAGTGTTGTAGTGTTTGCGTAGTGTAGGGTCATGCTGGGCGTAGTGTTTTAGGGTTTAGGATAGTGTTGTAGTTTTTGCGTAGTGTAAGGTCATGCTGGGGGTAGTGTTTTAGGGTTTTGGGTAGTGTTGTAGTGTTTGCGTAGTGTAGGGTCATGCTGGGGTGTAGTATTTTAGGGTAGTTTGCGTAGTGTAGGGTCATGCTGGGGGTAGTGTTTTAGGGTTTTGGGTAGTGTTGTAGTGTTTGCGTAGTGTAGGGTCATGCTGGGGGTAGTGTTTTAGGGTTTTGGGTAGTGTTGTAGTGTTTGCGTAGTGTAGGGTCATGCTGGGGTGTAGTGTTTTAGGGTTTTGGGTAGTGTTGTAGTGTTTGCGTAGTGTAGGGTCATGCTGGGGTGTAGTGTTTTAGGGTTTTGGGTAGTGTTATAGTGTTTGCGTAGTGTAGGGTCATGCTGGGGGTAGTGTTTTAGGGTTTTGGGTAGTGTTGTAGTGTTTGCGTAGTGTAGGGTCATGCTGGGGGTAGTGTTTTAGGGTTTTGGGTAGTGTTGTAGTGTTTGCGTAGTGTAGGGTCATGCTGGGGGGTAGTGTTTTAGGGTTTTGGGTAGTGTTGTAGTGTTTGCGTAGTGTAGGGTCATGCTGGGGGTAGTGTTTTAGGGTTTTGGGTAGTGTTGTAGTGTTTGCGTAGTGTAGGGTCATGCTGGGGGTAGTGTTTTAGGGTAGTGTTGTAGTGTTTGCGTAGTGTAGGGTCATGCTGGGGGTAGTGTTTTAGGGTTTAGGGTAGTGTTGTAGTGTTTGCGTAGTGTAGGGTCATGCTGGGGGTAGTGTTTTAGGGTTTAGGGTAGTGTTGTAGTGTTTGCGTAGTGTAGGGTCATGCTGGGGGTAGTGTTTTAGGGCTTAGGGTAGTGTTGTAGTGTTTGCGTAGTGTAGGGTCATGCTGGGGGTAGTGTTTTAGGGTTTAGGGTAGTGTTGTAGTGTTTGCGTAGTGTAGGGTCATGCTGGGGTGTAGTGTTTTAGGGTTTTGGGTAGTATTGTAGTGTTTGCGTAGTGTAGGGTCATGCTGGGGGTAGTGTTTTAGGGTTTAGGGTAGTGTTGTAGTGTTTGCGTAGTGTAGGGTCATGCTGGGGTGTAGTGTTTTAGGGTTTTGGGTAGTTTTGTAGTGTTTGCGTAGTGTAGGGTCATGCTGGGGGTAGTGTTTTAGGGTTTAGGGTAGTGTTATAGTGTTTGCGTAGTGTAGGGTCATGCTGGGGGTAGTGTTTTAGGGGTTAGGGTTGTGTTGTAGTGTTTGCGTAGTGTAGGGTCATGCTGGGGGTAGTGTTTTAGGGTTTAGGGTTGTGTTGTAGTGTTTGTGTAGTGTAGGGTCATGCTGGGGGTAGTGTTTTAGGGTTTAGGGTAGTGTTGTAGTGTTTGCGTAGTGTAGGGTCATGCTGGGGTGTAGTGTTTTAGGGTTTTGGGTAGTGTTGTAGTGTTTGCGTAGTGTAGGGTCATGCTGGGGGTAGTGTTTTAGGGTTTAGGGTAGTGTTGTAGTGTTTGTGTAGTGTAGGGTCATGCTGGGGGTAGTGTTTTAGGGTTTAGGGTAGTGTTGTACTGTTTGTGTAGTGTAGGGTCATGCTGGGGGTAGTGTTTTAGGGTTTAGGGTTGTTTAGTGTATGCTAAAGGCATATTCGTTCTAAAAGTTTTCGTTATTTTAATTTGCGGCCTAATAGTACATGCGGGATTTTTTTTGCGGACTGATGGTATGCGGGATTTCGTCATATATTCGCTAATCATACTTTCTATGGCAAAATGAACCCCCTCATTTTGTTCCTTTTTAAATTAAATGTTTTAAGAGTTACCACTTTATTCCAATCAAGATGGCTTCAGGTGTGCCATACCTTTGTAATAAGTAGGACTGTTAGCACACTAGTTGTTCTTTAGAACACTCTGGGGCATTCTGTCATTGGGCTATAGTTGGGCGACATCTGGCTGATATTTGGGCTACATTTGTTTTTTTTGTCTCTGGTGGCCATCTTTGGGCTACATTGGGCTACATTTGGGCTCCAACATATATATAGCCCAATGTAGCCCAATATATATTTTTCAAAGTTAATTTTCGTAAAAACCACTGGAGCCTATATCTTGAGACATAGCAAAGGCACATCGGGCTACCAGTCCCTACAATTTTGCCAAGTTTGGTGTAAATCCATTCAGCCGTTCAGGCTAAAAGTGAGGCCAACCGCCCTATGGAAAATTGCATGGGAAAAACACGTTTTGGGACCCCCCTTTTTTCTCGGCCCCCCCCTTGACGAAACCCCCCCAAATTTTCAGGGGCTGCTCAGAAACAAAATGTTCCATTTTCCTGAAAATTTCAGCCAATTCTGTCCTCAAACGCCAAAGTTATTCGACATAGAATTTTCAAAAATCCCATAGGAAAAAAATCCTAACTATATATACCTACTGGCTATCGCCAGTAGGTAATATATATAGATATATATATATATATAATATATATATATATATATATATAACGCTCAAACACTCCTCCGTGTCAGGAAAAGAAAGAGCAGCACTCCGGGGGTTACTAATACAGCGTGCGGTTTATTTACAGCAAAACAAATGTTTCGGCAAAAGCCTTCGTCAGTGTCACGACCCATTTCCCAGCATACTCGTTTAAATAAAGTCATGTGATTATTGATAAACATCAACAAGGGACCAGCCCTTCCAGCGTTACATTACACGCCATCTTGGAATGGTTTCTTAACCTCAAAACCAATGCAAAATTAATCCATGGATTGGATAAACAAACATTAACAATGGGCAAGAATAAACACTCTATAACTTCTAGTTATAGAGGAAATGAAGCCGTGGAATATATATATTGCCTTTAATGTACATGGCTGTCTCTCCACATGTTTAAAAAATGAATTGTGTGGAAACATCCTTGCCTTTTCCAAAAACATTGCTGCTGTAATAGAGAGCATATTCTCGACCACCCCTAGGTATGATGACCCTAACCTACCAGTATCTACTTTCTCTACCCCACTTTGTGAATTCTTGCTAATCACTGAGGAGGAACCTAAAAATCTTGATTTCCATCGAAAATCATTCCTGTCAAGGGATGTTTGTTATGCAAAGGGATTATACTGGTTTTCACTAGCACCGTTACATTCATCATCATAATAATCAATACTGCCTTCTCTTCAGAATCAAGACTACAAATATGCCTTCATCGCCGAATTGCAAACAATGGACCTAAGCAACTTTTCAAGCCATCAAACTATTTCAAGCTTACCCTGTTTTGAAACTAACTTAAAATATTTGTCATCTGCCTCACACCTGGCTCAGCTTCACACCCTTCAGGGTCAGAGTCAACACCATGATCCACAATTACCATCATCTTTATTTTATTAGATCTGTGGGACACCACCATCCACAAGGTATTCCTCGGAAGCCTGTCTCTGTTGGTTGACATCAGTATTTTAGGACTATTTTAGTTTGCCTCCTACATCGTTTTCCCAAAAACCTGTGGTAGTCTCAGAGTGCCCTGGATAAGATACATAGATTCAAAATGGATTAGGTTCTGATTAATAACTGTTAATTTCTTATATCGATATAAGTAACTAAAGGAGATCAGATGGGCCATGGATAAAGGTGGTTAAGCTGTTCTGATTTTACTCGAACTCTCAGCAGCGTTTGACATGGTAAATAACACTATCTTCATTAACTGTTTAAGGGAGCTGGGAATAAGAGGCACAGCCTTGACTTTACGTAAAGACTTTCTTACAAATAGTAGAAATCATGTTGCATGGGGGAACTTTACATCACAACAATTCAGTTTGCCATGTGCGGTGCCACAGGGTTCTTTACTAAGCCCTACCCTTTTCAATTTGCACGTCGCTCCCCTGGTCAAACTGATAAGGTCCTTAGGGTTTGCAGTTGTGTCTTACGCCAACGAGACACAAGTTGTGGTGTCAATCTCCAAAGATCATGAAGAAGTGGGCCACAGATTTAGCTCCTATAAGGCTCAAATCGAACGTTGGATGAAAACAAACTGCCTAAAATAAAATTCTGGCAAAACAGAGGTGCTACTGTTTAGAAACAATCGCTCTGTTTAGTCACCAACTTGGTGGCCTCAGAACATGGGACCCTTACTGACACCTGTTCAGAAAGGTAGAAATCTGGGAGTTATCTTTGACGATAAGCTTCACTTTGATCATCAAGTAACAGCACTATCTTCTTCTGTTTTTTTCACACTAAAATTAATAAAGAAAATCAGTCCTTTCATTCCGTATGAACTCCAAAAAATAGTTGTCACCTCCCTCATCCTGACTAAGCTGGACAAAGGAAATGCTCTCTTTATCGGTATCATGAAAATGTCATTACAAAAACTACAGAAACTACATACAGAATGTGGCAGCCCGACTTCTTGCCGGAATTCCTTAACAGAAGTCAGCAGTCCAATCACTGGTCAATCTGCACTGACTACCTATAGCAAAATGTCCATAGTTTAAGACATTACGCATAACATTTAAAGCTTTGCAGAACATTGGACCAACCTACTTTCGCCAAAAGTTGGTTTGGTACTCCCCGGCAGAAAGCTCAGATTGTCTGACGCAAAGTTACTTCCACCATGAGAGCGAAGCGGACGACTGGGGAGGGGTGAGGGTTAGGGTTGTGGGGGAAGGGGTGGAGTTTTTCACTTAAGGCAGCCACGCTCTGGAATGCCCTACCCCTGAATATTAAGAAGTGTCCCCATCTTCTGATTTTTCGGAAGCAAGTCAAAACTTGGCTGTTCACGCGCCGTTAATTAGTTTAACTATCTTTTATACAGCACCACACTAGTCTGCACCAGCGCCAAGATGCCTCCGAGCGCTATATAAATTCAAAATAAACCAACTATGTATGCAGATAGAAAGGCGATAAAGGTGTAATAAACAACTGGCAATCGGTTTTAAATAACTGATCTACAGGCCAGGGTAAATAGAGGCAGGCAAAAAGTTAAAGACAGTCAAAACTTTTATTAAAGAGATGGGTTTTTAGCTATCTGTAAAAGTCAGTTTTGATAGGTAGACAGTGAGGTAGAGAGTACCACAGGTATGATCCATGGATATTTAAGGCCACTCCTCAAAAACTTTTTAAAACATGTTGGAGGGATAGACAGTAAGTTAAGAATGAAATACAGTAGACATCTCCTTAGATGATAATGGGCAAACAACTTTGAAAGGCAATTTGGAGCTCGGCTATGTCAAACTTTGTAGGAGGGAGATGTTATGTTATGTTATGTTATGTTATGTTATGCGTTTTTATTTGGCGCACAGATGCTCCAGCGAAGGAGCGTCCTGGCGCCCGACAAGGTAGCTGCACAACACAACTAAACAATAAGCAACCAATATAGAAAAACTAAGGGAATAAAAAGGTTTTCACCGCACGGCGAAAAGAAAACAGATCCCTCATAGCGCGAATCGCCGGGGGCAGGGAGTTCCACAGGACCGCCGCACGCACTCGAAACGAGCGTCCTCCAGCTCGACTCCGCTTGAAGCGCGGCACGACAGCTAGTTCTAGGTCTGCAGATCTTAAGAGTCGAGCTGGGGTGTAGTGGGCGAGAAGGGCCATAAGGATCGTTGCTGGGGACCCCTTCAGAATTTTATAGGCGACACAGAGGACCTTAAACTGGATCCGCTGGGCCACCGGGAGCCAATGCAATGACCGCAGGGTATTGGAGGTAGGACAGAATCTTGGGAGGCCTACCACCGCTCTTGCAGCGGCGTTCTGAATCCGTTGTAGGCGCCCAATCTCCGCCTGATTCAGACCAACCAGTAAGGAGCTCGCATAATCCAGCCTTGAGATGACTGTGGCTTGGATCATGAGTTGCCTGGTAGGGGCATCGAAGAATTTAAGCACTGGGCGGAGCCCGCGCAGGATGCCAAAGCAGCAGGCCGCCGTGCGTTTGGTGTGACACACAAACGTAAGGGAAGGGTCCAGCCAGACCCCGAGGTTCTTAAGCTCGGCGACTGGGATAGGAGCAGGACCCAAATCCCCCGGCCACCATCTCTCTCCCCAAAGATCCGGCTGTCTGCCAAAAACCATGACCTCGGTCTTACTAGCGTTCAGCTGGAGACAGTTGGACGTCATCCAGCTGGCGACCGCCCGCAGTCCTTGTTGAAACCTGGGGGCATCAACTTCGGCATCCCCGCTGATCATAACCGCTAGCTGGGTGTCATCGGCATATGACACCATCGTCATACCCCATTGCCTGACAACCTCAGCTAGCGGCCTTACGTACAGATTGAACAACGTAGGACTCAGCGAGGAGCCTTGGGGGACCCCCAGGTTCAACGGATGGAGTTTGGACTGATAAGGTGGGACGGTCACGCTAAAGGCCCGGTTGGCTAAAAACGACCGGAACCACTGGAGAGCGATGCCGGTCACACCAGCCTCCTCTAGGCGCAGCAGAAGGATCGGGTGCGAGACGGTGTCAAAGGCAGCGCTCAGATCTAATAGCACAAGCGCTGCCGTTTGTCCCGCGTCAAGCACGGAGCGAAGGTGCTCCACCATATAAAGCAGAGCCGTCTCCGTGCTATGACCAGCCCTAAACCCATTCTGCGTCGCGTCGAGGATATCTGCATGGCGGAGATGTTCCGAGAGGACAGCATTTACGTGTGCCTCCATAACCTTAGCTGGCCACGGCAAGAGTGAAATCGGCCGGTAGCTCTCCGGCTTGCTGCCGTCCAGGCTGGGTTTTTTAAGGATAGGCCGAACCATGGCTTGCTTCCACTTCAGTGGGACCTCGCCCGATGTTAAAGACGAATTGATCAAGGAGCATAGCGGCGAGATATCATGTACCGCTAGGTCCTTGAACACATCTGGGCAAAGTGGATCCTCTGGGGACCCAGACTTCACTTTGCGAGCCAGTGTATCTAGGCTATCAGATGTTAAAATAGGAAAGGAATGCAATCCCTCAGATGATAAAGGCTTAACAGATGGATTAGCCGAGGGCGTGGCCAAAGGAAAGGCCCGATAGATAGCATTCACCTTTTCCAAAAAAAACTCTGGCAATTTTTCACAGTGCTCGACGGAGCTCTGGTGCGTTGTTGTTACCTTTTTGGCAGTAAGGTCTTGTAGTGCCTTAAAAATAGCCTTAGATGGGTTCGAACTAGTCCTGAATTGTGCAGCATAAAATGCGGCACAAGTTCTACATACCGCCCGATGATACACTTTGACAGTAGACAGGTAGAGAACTTTCTTCGTGCTGTTATAGGCTTTACGCCATGCCCGCTGTGCGCGCCTACAGGACACCTTCAGAGCACGCAGTGAGTCGTCATACCAGGGGCTGGCTTTACCGGTCCCAGTTTTGCAGCTGACCAAGGGAATAAGAGTGTCCAACGCCCTAGATACCCAATTACAGAACCTGTCATAAGCCTGATCAGGCGACCCCGTGATGACAAATGGGTCAGCCGATAGGAGATGGAAAAAGTCATCCAGCTTAAGTTTATTCCAGCGTCGTCTTGGAATCGAACACACCACTGGCTTAGGTTGAATAGCCAGAGAAGGGCACTGGATCTGTATCAGATAGTGGTCAGTCCATGCTAGCGGTGTGTAGCTGGTAATGCAGGCTTCCGTAAGATTGGTAAAAAACGGATCAAGGGTGTGACCCCCTGAGTGGGTGGGCTGTGCCACCAGCTGAATCAGCTGGAGCGCCTCAAGATCTGCCACAAAACTGGACACCGAAGGGCTGGTCAAGTTGTCAAAGTGCAAGTTTAAGTCTCCAATGATGGAGAAATTGGAGCACCCTGTCGCCAGTTCACTAATGGCGTCAGGTAGCGCTGCTCTAAAGGCTACTTCACTCCCCGGTGGCCGATAAATCAATGAACTTGAAATTTGCTCTTTCCTTCCAGGGTGCCGGTGGATGGCTTTCGGCTCAGTGTGATGCGATTCATGTTGTAATAACACCAAAAGGATAAAAGCAAGATGGTTCTGTGCTCTTTGGAATTTAGCTATAGACCCTGGTCACAGGCCAGGTCGCTCCCCCACCGTGCCAGCACCACCCTTGCTGCCTCTACTTTCCCGCCGTTTTTCTCCCGCCTCCCGCCGCTGCCTCCCCTGTGGCCCTGCCCCCCGCGCCTGATTGGACCCCGCTCCCCCTCCCACCTGCTCCTCCCTCCCTCGCCCCCTCTTAATGGAGGCCACTGTGCGGCCGCGCAGCAGGCACGCCGCTGGCGCGCCAAAGGCTGCGCCTGGACCGTGCCCAGCACCAGAACCCCTGGCCCCCGCCGAAGCCAAGCTGCCCGACTGAGATACGACTCCGCCGCCCTCAACACCGGACGACCACCCGCCTGCTACCAAGCCACCCCGAAGCACACCCATGGACCCTTCACCTGCCAAGCCTGCAAATTCACCTGCCTCCGTACCTGCACCCCATTCACCAAACACAGCAACGACAACAACCACCTCAAGTGCATCCTGCGCAACACCCGCTCTGTCAACAAACATGCCGTCGAACTCTGGGAACTCCTCGACACAACAGCTCCAGACGTCGCCTTCCTCACGGAAACCTGGATGAACGCCTCCTCTGCCCCAGACACCGCCATAGCCATCCCGGACGGCTACAAAATCACCCGGAAGGACCGCGTCAACAAAACCGGAGGAGGAGTCGCCATCATCTACCATCAGCGTCACAACCAATGCCGAAGACACACTCACTGCCGCCGAACACCTACACTTCCAGATCCACACCGACCCCCAGACCACCCTCAGAGGAACCCTCATCTACCGACCCCCGGGCCTACGAACACAATTCAGCGAGACCATCGCCGACATCATCAGCGCGCACGCCCAAGCCTCTCCAGAGTACATCCTCCTAGGGGACCTGAACTTCCACCTGGAGAAAAACAACGACAGCAACACCACCACCCTGCTCGCCAACCTCGGACTCAAGCAACTGGTGGACACGCCCACCCACCTCGCCAGCCACACACTCTACCCCATCTTTTCCGCCAGCAACCACGTCTCCTTCAGCCACTCCTCCGGACTACACTGGACCGACCACAGCTGCATCCACTTCACCTTCAAAAAGACCACCTCCCACCACCAGACACCACAGATCCCCCGCAGATGCTGGAGCAAAGTCACCACAGACCAACTGACCGCATCGCTGAGCCAGAACCCACCTGCCGACACCCCCGGCACCAACGACGCAGCGCACAACCTCGCACAGTGGATCACCAACTGCGCCGACGACCTCACCCCTCTGAAGAAACCCCCAGGCAAGACTAGCAACAGAAAAACCCCATGGTTCACAGACGCCCTCAAAATCGCAAAGAAATCGAGCAGAACCCTCGAAAAAGCCTGGCGCCACAAGCGGACACAAGAAAACATGACAGCCCTCAAGAGCTCCACCCGCGAACACCACCAGATGATCCGCACCACCAAAAGGACATCATTCAAAGAGCGGCTGGACAACAACGCCCACAACAGCAAGGAACTCTTCAGCATCGTCAAAGAGCTCTCCAATCCCAGCGCCAGCAACAACGACATCTCACCGTCACAAGACCTCTGCAACTCCCTCGCCACATTCTTCCACCGCAAGATCACAGACGCACAAGTTACTACTTGTGTAACGATATATCTGTAAGAGACATTAGTTAGTATTAGATTCCTTACCTTAGAATATCCCCAGGCGTCAGACTGGATCCGGAAACTTTTGCGTAGCAGTACCCTTGTGCGTCGGTAGGCGTCGTCTGCGGCTCCGCGTCTGTCGTCGGCGATGTGATGACGTCGTCGGAGTACTTAGACGCCACCTCCGCGTGCTGACGTCACGGGCCGGTCCTCGGATGCTTGTTTCCGTTCTGGGAAGGACATGGCTTTTGTAGTTCGGACTGGACTGTTCCCATGGGGCACAGGGTCAGCGCTGATTTGCATATCGCCATTGTCTAACCCAGGGTGGTGTGGAGTGGAAAAACGATGGATTTGGGCCCAGATCTTTGGACTGGGGTGAATGTGTGACATTGATCCACATTCTGTCCATCATTGTTGTGTTTGCAATTACCGCTCTAAGTGTACTGGGGATGCTCAGACGTGAGTCCCAGGCACTCCACACCACTAGAATCAAGCTAGCCGGGCTGATGAGGTGTTACCTCGAAACCGGGCCGGTCCTCGGATGCTTGTTTCCGTTCTGGGAAGGACATGGCTTTTGTAGTTCGGACTGGACTGTTCCCATGGGGCACAGGGTCAGCGCTGATTTGCATATCGCCATTGTCTAACCCAGGGTGGTGTGGAGTGGAAAAACGATGGATTTGGGCCCAGATCTTTGGACTGGGGTGAATGTGTGACATTGATCCACATTCTGTCCATCATTGTTGTGTTTGCAATTACCGCTCTAAGTGTACTGGGGATGCTCAGACGTGAGTCCCAGGCACTCCACACCACTGGAATCAAGCTAGCCGGGCTGATGAGAGGTGTTACCTCGAAACCGGGCCGGTCCTCGGATGCTTGTTTCCGTTCTGGGAAGGACATGGCTTTTGTAGTTCGGACTGGACTGTTCCCATGGGGCACAGGGTCAGCGCTGATTTGCATATCGCCATTGTCTAACCCAGGGTGGTGTGGAGTGGAAAAACGATGGATTTGGGCCCAGATCTTTGGACTGGGGTGAATGTGTGACATTGATCCACATTCTGTCCATCATTGTTGTGTTTGCAATTACCGCTCTAAGTGTACTGGGGATGCTCAGACGTGAGTCCCAGGCACTCCACACCACTGGAATCAAGCTAGCCGGGCTGATGAGGGGTGTTACCTCGAAACCGGGCCGGTCCTCGGATGCTTGTTTCCGTTCTGGGAAGGACATGGCTTTTGTAGTTCGGACTGGACTGTTCCCATGGGGCACAGGGTCAGCGCTGATTTGCATATCGCCATTGTCTAACCCAGGGTGGTGTGGAGTGGAAAAACGATGGATTTGGGCCCAGATCTTTGGACTGGGGTGAATGTGTGACATTGATCCACATTCTGTCCATCATTGTTGTGTTTGCAATTACCGCTCTAAGTGTACTGGGGATGCTCAGACGTGAGTCCCAGGCACTCCACACCACTGGAATCAAGCTAGCCGGGCTGATGAGAGGTGTTACCTCGAAACCGGTCCGGTCCTCGGATGCTTGTTTCCGTTCTGGGAAGGACATGGCTTTTGTAGTTCGGACTGGACTGTTCCCATGGGGCACAGGGTCAGCGCTGATTTGCATATCGCCATTGTCTAACCCAGGGTGGTGTGGAGTGGAAAAACGATGGATTTGGGCCCAGATCTTTGGACTGGGGTGAATGTGTGACATTGATCCACATTCTGTCCATCATTGTTGTGTTTGCAATTAGACGTCAGTTCTTAGACACAGCTTTTCCGCGCCAGAAACGCAGAGCCATGTTAAAAACCAACACTGGTGCCATTGAAACTAGGGCCCTGAAAGGGGGTAACCCTAACCCTAGATATCGGTTCGCAGAACGGGGAGGATGGGTGGGTCGGTAAGGAATCTAATACTAACTAATGTCTCTTACAGATATATTGTTACACAAGTAGTAACTTGAGCATCTGAAAGAGACACGTTAGTATTAGATTCCTTACCTTAGAATAGATACCCCAGCAATACCAACCCCGGTGGTGGGTCTGCAAACCAATAATCACACCAGAAAGTTCTGGAGGACAGTACGGCCAAAGAAGCCATCCCTCCGGACTTGGCTGTCCAGGCAGTAGTGTCTTGCAAACATGTGCAGTGATGCCCACGTAGCCGCCTGACAGATGTCCTGTAAGGGCACCCCCCGGCCCAGGGCAGTTGTAGTCGCCGTGCCTCGGGTGGAATGAGCCCGTAATCCAACAGGGGGCTCCTTTCTAGCCAAGGAGTAGCATGTCTGGATACACAAGATGATCCACTGGGAGATGGTCCTATTGTGCACCGCTTTCCCCTTCTTAGCGCCCACGTAACCAACAAAGAGTTGGTCATCCACCCGGAACTGGCGTGTGCAATCCAAGTAAAATGAGAGCGCACGTTTTGGGTCCAGACGGTGGAGCCGCTCTTCCTCTTTAGAGGGATGCGGTGGCGGGAAGAAGGTTGGCAAGGTGATAGACTGCCCGATGTGGAAGGCTGTGACAACCTTGGGCAGGAAAGATGGCTTAGTACGCAACACCACTTTATCCGGATGGACAGAAAGGAAAGGTGGAGTACAAAAAAGGGCCTGGAGCTCACTCACTCTCCTGGCAGAGGTGATGGTAACCAGGAAAGCAGTCTTCAGAGTTAGAAGGCGGAGAGGACAGTTGTGAAGTGGCTCAAAGGGAGCGCACATCAGAAATGTAAGAACTAGGTTCAAGTCCCACTGAGGCATCACAAACGGAACAGGAGGAAACGTATGTGTGATGCCTTAAAGAAATCTATTTACAATAGGAGACTTGAACAAAGAAGGTTGATCAGGCAGCCTCAGAAAGACTGAAAGGGCAGAAAGGTAGCCCTTGATAGTGCCCAGAGCAGAGCCCTGCTGGGCAAGAGAAAGAAGGAAGAGAAGAACCTCAGAGAGAGGGGCAGCAAGAGGATCCACAGCCTTTGCTGTGCACCATGCCACAAATCTGTTCCACCTGCAGGTGTATACCGACTTTGTGGAGGGACGCCTGGCTGCCAGAATGACGTTACAGACTTCAGGAGGCAAGTCAAATGGTCTCAACTGTCGCCGCTCAATCTCCAAGCATGGAGGGGGAGACTGGACAGGTTCGGGTGGAGGACCGTCCCCTGTTGCTGCGACAGAAGGTCCTCCTGAAGTGGCAGACGAACCGGGGGATCGACTGATACTGAGTAGCTCTGGATACCAGTACCTTTGTGCCCAGTCCGGAGCCACAAGGATGACTTGGGCTCGGTCGCGCTTGATCTTCTTCAGCACTCTGGGCAGAAGTGGTATAGGCGGAAAGGCGTACAACAGACCGCAACTCCACACGTGATGAAAAGCGTCGCCGAGCGAGTGCCGCCTTGGAAATTCCAACGCGCAGAACTGATGACATTGCGTGTTCTCTTCGGTGGCGAATAGATCTAACCAAGGTTCTCCCCATCGCTGAAAGAGGCCTTGCGCCACGTCTGAGTTCAGACGCCATTCGTGATCCATCATGCACCGACGGCTGAGCTCGTCCGCCCTGGCGTTCAGAGAACCTGCCAGGTGTTGAGCCACCAGGGTCACGCCCTGGCGTTCCAGCCATTGCCAGAGGCGCAGAGCCTTCTGGCAAAGGGTCCACGACCCCACCCCGCCCTGTTTGTTGCAGTACCACATGGCGGTGGTGTTGTCCGTGAACACCTGCACTACACTCCCCCGGACAGAGGGGAGGAATGCCTTCAGTGCTAGACGAATCCCCAGTAACTCCAACAGGTTGATGTGAAGCTGGGCCTTCGCCGGAGACCAGAGGCCTCTGATCTCCGCCTCTCCCATGTGGCCACCCCAGCCCTGGAGGGACGCGTCCGTCACAACTACGTGCTCCGGTTGGGGAAGGGAGAGGGATCTGCCGCTTACCCAATCGCGGTCCGTGAGCCACCACTGCAGCTGTCTCGCAGTGCCCTCCGAGATTAGGACGTGGTCGGACAGGTTGCCCTGATGCTGGGCCCACTGAAACTTCAGGTCCCACTGCAGAGCCCGCATCCGCCACCTGGCGTGATGCACCAGTAGGATGCAGGAGGCCATCAGCCCCCCAGAAGCCGCAGCGTCAACCTGACCGAGACCCGGGATAACGGCTGAAAGATTGGAATCAGAGCCTGAATATCCCGGACCCGCTGTTCGGGTGGATAAACCCGAAACCGCGCCGAGTCGAGAACCGCTCCGATGAAAAGGAGCTTCTGAGAGGGGCACAGGTGTGACTTCGGCACATTGATGGAGAACCCCAGCCGGTGCAGGAGATCTGCCGTAGTCTGGAGGTGGCTGACGACTGTCTGGGGCGAGCCAGCCTTCAACAACCAGTCGTCGAGGTAGGGGAAGACTGAAACCCCTAACCTGCGCAGATGAGCTGCGACCACCGCCATCACCTTGGTGAACACCCGTGGGGCGCTGGTAAGGCCGAAGGGGAGCACGGTAAACTGAAAGTGCTCGTGGCCAACCGTGAACCGCAGGTAGCGCCGGTGGGCCGGCAGGACGGGGATGTGGAAATAAGCGTCCTGCAAGTCCAACGCTACCATCCAGTCTCCTGGGTCCAGGGCAGCTAGGACCTGAGCCAGTGTCAGCATTTTTAGCTTCTCCTTCCGGAGGAAGCTGTTGACGTTCCTTAGGTCCAAGATAGGGCGTACGCCCCCTTTGCCCTTCTTGGGTACCAGAAAGTAGTGGGAGTAGCAACCACACCCTACTTCTGGCCCAGGAACGCGCTCGATGGCCCCCTTGGCCAAGAGGGACGTAACTTCCTCCTGCAGAAGTCGCCAATGATCCCCCGATACACGGTGGTTCTGCGGTGGCATGGCTGGAGGAGTCGCCTCGAAGGGGAGGGAGTAGCCCCTTCGGACGATTTGCAGCACCCACCTGTCCGAAGGGACAGTGCGCCAGTGGAGGTGGTGATGGCGAACCCTGCCCCCCATTGGCGTCACATGGGCCTGAAAGCACGGACTAGGAGGGTTTAGAGGCGGATGCTGTGGGGGAAGGTGAGAAAGGCAGGACGCGATGTAGGTTTTGCAGTTGACGCTGCGCAGATTCCCCGTGCCAGCAAGAACCCCTATTGTGGACTTGCGAGCTGTATTACCAGACCCGGATACCGAGAGCAACTTACTTCGGATCCTATTCTACCCTGGGCATTTTCAAAGATCAATTACGGTTTTTGCCCTGGAGCAAAATAAATAGAACACGTTTTCTCAAATTGAGTGCTACACAATTGTGATATCTTTACAAATGTGTATTCTTAAGGCAATTACCCTCTGTCCTGAGGATGAACCTTTATTAATTGTGGTTCGAAACGCCGTCGACACCATTACACTAAATGCATAAATTGATTTACACTTTTTCTTGCATATGTGTATGTTACAGATTGTCTGGTTTATGATTTACCCTAATCAGATGTCCTGCTATTGCCTGCCATTTCCTTCATGTTGTATGTTTTCTTAGTGTGTTAGTCGGACACCGACTGGTGTCCCGCTTCTATCACACTCAGTGTTTTATTGTTGTATGATTATTCTTGTATCAGGGTAATAAATTGTCCGGCTGGACATTCCCCCCAAAAATATAGCTCCATTTGGTCTATATTTATCTCTTTCCATAGTTTCTTTCTCTAAGGACCCTTGTTCTTTATAATATAGTACCTACCCATGGTCCTTAGCCTATTGCGCCTTGGGTTCCCTTGTCTTGGTCAAATAATGCGGGGGAAGGTGTGGACTGACCTCGCCGTTGTCCCCGACCGCCGGGACGGCGGTTCCCACGGCCGCCACCACGTTGGGTATTACCCTGCGGAGCCTGGCTGGCAGCACTTGTTGGTATACCCCTTCCATGGCCACGAAAGGAGTGAAAGGCAGCCGATTGCTGGCGCCGGGCCGAGAGGCCCAAGGACTTGGCCGTAGCCCTGGAGTCCTTAAAGCGCTCAAGCGCATGGTCTGCCTTGTCACCAAAGAGGCGACGGCCATCAAACGGCATGTCCATCAGTGTGTTTTGGACATCGGTCGAAAAGTTGGCGGACCTCAACCAGGCGTGGCGTCTCACCGCCACCGTCGTTGCCATCGCTCTACCTAGTGAGTCGGTGGTATCCAGCCCACACCGGATAGAATATTTGGCTGTATCCAGGCCCTCCACAAGGGCTTAGCCGAGTTTGGCCCGTACCTCCAACAGACACTCTGGCAGCACTTCCGCAACCGTATACCACAGAGAGTGGGTGTAGCGGCCCAAGAGGCATGCAGTATTGGAAGACCGCAGTGCCAGACTAAGGGACGAGAAGATCTTTTTACCGTACTGCTCGTACCTCTTGGATTCCCTGTCCGGCGGCGCCGACGGGAATGCGGTCTGGGAATTGGAGGCCTGGATGACCAGACTCTCGGGGTGGGATGGGTGGACAGGAAACATGGGTCGCCCGGGGCTGGACGGTGGCGTCTGGCCACGCTCCTATCTACGGGCGAACCCGTAGCGGGCTTGGACCAGGTGCCCAGAAGAACATCGGTCAAGGCCTCATTAAAGGGCAGCAGAGGCTCGGCCGAGCTTGACTGCGGTTTAAGGACCTCAGTGAGGAGATTAGTCCTCACGGCCGCGATGGGGAGCTCAAGGCCCAAGGCCTTGGCAGCCCTCATCAACACCACACTGTAGGTTGCCCCCTCCTCCGAAGCCACGGTAGGAGGGGAGACAAAACCAGTGTCTGGAGAGGTGTCCAGGCCACTGGCCTCCCTAAGGTCTCCTGCCCAGTCCTCATGAGACTGACACTCTCGGGTCAGAGGGTCCTCAGACCCCTCCCAATCCCCTTCATCACCCATCTCCTGATACTCAGGGTTCTCAATCAATGGGGCCTGTTCATAGAAGTGAAACTCCCCAAATGACGTCTGGAGCGGCGCCCATCGGGGCCGTCCCGATGTCGGAACAGGAACGAAGGGGGTATCGGGGACGGCGCCGCCCGACACCTGATGGTCCGACACCGGGGAGGTCGTAAGGTCCACCGGCGACGACCCAGATCCCGAAGAAGGTCTAGCGGGGTCCCGCGGCGCCGGGCCCGAAGGCACCGGCGGCGTCTGGATTGTGGAGCCCTGCGGCGCCGGGCCCGAAGGAGTCGGCGGCGTCGGGGCCGAAGCACCCGACGGCGTCGAGACCGAAGCCCCCGACCCGCTAGAGGCCCCAGACGGGTCCGCTGGGCCAGAGGGCGCCGCGGAGCCCGTCGGAGGAGAGAGTTTCCTCATGGCCATGAGGAAGCGCTCAATCTCCTCCGGCGTCGCGTCTTGCCCAGGGACCGGAGGGTGTGGAGCTGGACGCGGCGCCCGCGACTCCGACGGAGCCGCGTGGGTGGTGTCACCCGAACCCCCGGCCGCATCGCGCGAGCGTCGGGGGGAATCCGAAGAGCGATAACGCCTCTTGGACTTCTTGTGCTTCTTACCTGACGACGACTTCGACCTGGAGGAGTGCGGCCTACTCTCGGAACTGTGGTGGCTCCGAGCCCGCGACCTGTCCCTCGACCTCCCGTGGGACCGAGACCTCTCGTGGCGCGGGACCGACTGCCGGAGTACGAGTCGCCTGCGGGACCGCTCCCGCCTGGCTTTCGAAGAGAGGGCCCGGCAGTCGGAGCAGGCCTGGTCGACGCCTAGACAAGTTAGTCACAGGTGGTGAGGATCCGTGACCGACATCGTGCTGTCGCAATCCTCGCAGTGCTTAAAGCCAGGCATCCCTATGGCACCGATCGGAGTCGTAAGACTTCGAGAAATGATCAAAAATTATCCAAAAAGTTAGTCAAAAATTGACTAAGGGTTACTGCTTTTTCCAGATCTGCGCTTGCTGGCGCGGAAAAAAGAAGAACTGACGTCAGCACGCAGAGGCGGCGTCTAAGTACTCCGACGACGTCATCACTGCGCCAATGACGGACGCGCAGACGACGCCTACCGACGCGCAAGGGTACTGCTACGCAAAAGTTTCCAAATCCAGTCTGACGCCTGGGAATATTCTAAGGTAAGGAATCTAATACTAACGTGTCTCTTTCAGATATACACAACAGCTTCGGACCCCAGACCTCGCCCCCAACCACCAAACCAACGACCCCCACCTCCAGCCTCAACGCATGGACCCCCATCAGCACCAAAGACACCACCCGCGTCATGAACAGCATCCACTCTGGCTCCCCCTCCGACCCATGCCCTCATCATATCTTCAACAAAGCCGACACCATCATCGCACCCCACCTCCGGAACGTCATTAACAACTCCCTCACGTCAGCCACATTCCCTGAAAGCTGGAAACACGCAGAAATCAACGCCCTACTGAAGAAACCAACAGCGGACCCCAAAGACCTCAAGAACTTCTGCCCCATCTCTCTCCTCCCCTTCCCGGCTAAAGTAATCGAGAAGATCGTCAACAAACAGCTGACAGCATTCCTCGTAGAAAACAACTCGCTCATCCCATACCAGTCCGGATTCTGAGCCAACCACAGCGCCGAGACCGCCCTCATCGCAGCCACCGATGACATCAGGACCCTGATGGACAACGGAGAGACAGCCGCCCCCATCCTCCTCGACCTCTCGGCAGCCTTTGACACCGTCTGCCACCGCACCCTAATAACCCGCCTCTACAACACTGGGATCCAAGGAAAGGCCCTAGACTGGATCACATCGTTCCTCTCCGACAGAACCCAGAAAGTCCGCCTCCCACACTTCCGCTCAGAGGCCTCCAAGATCATCTGCGGCGTACCCCAGGGCTCCTCACTCAGCCCTACCCTCTTCAACATCTACATGAGCCCCCTGGCCGCCATTGCACGCAAACACAACATCAACATCATCTCTTACGCCGACGACACCCAACTGATACTCTCCCTCACCAAAGACCCCCTCACCGCCAAAGCCAACTTCCAGGACGGAATGAAAGATGTTGCAGAATGGATGAAGCTTAGCCGTCTGAAGCTCAACTCGGACAAGACGGAAGTCCTCATCCTCGGACAATCCCCATCCGCCTGGGACGACTCCTGGTGGCCCATGACGCTGGGCAACGCACCGATACCCACGGACCACGCACGCAACCTGGGATTTATCCTGGACTCCTCCCTCACGATGACCAAGCAAGTCAACGCAGTCTCGTCCTCATGTTTCAAAACCCTGCGCATGCTCCGAAAGATCTTCCCGTGGATTCCCACCGAAACCAAAAAGACGGTCACCCAGGCCCTCGTCACCAGCCGACTGGACTACGGAAACGCCCTGTACCCAGGAACCACAGCCAAACTTCAGAAACGCCTTCAGCGCATACAGAGCGCCTCCGCACGACTCATCCTCGACATCCCTCGCCACTGCCACATATCTGCCCACCTGAGAAACCTGCACTGGCTCCCCGTCAGCAAGAGGATCACGTTCAGGCTGCTCACCCACGCACACAAAGCGATCCACGACACGGGCCCCGAATACCTCAACAACCGCCTGTCGTTCTACACTTCCACCCGCCAGCTCCGCTCCACCATCCTCGCCCTCGCCACCGTCCCTCGGATTCGCAGAACCACCACCGGAGGAAGATCATTCTCCTACCTGGCAGCCAAGACATGGAACTCCCTCCCCGCACACCAAGGACTGACCCAGGACCATCTCACCTTCAGGAAACACCTCAAGACCTGGCTATTCGAGCAGTAGCGGCACCTCCGATTCCCTTCAGCGCCTTGAGACCCTCACGGGTGAGTAGCACGCTTTACAGATTAATTGATTAGAGTACAGTGTAGAGGCTATTGTAATATTTTTTATTTATTGCATTTCACAGTATATTCCTTCATTTCACATTAAAGGGACATAGTAGTTATTGTACACAGTGAAAGTGAAAAACAAACCTTATACATGCACATTGAACATAACCAACAGGGCGAGACAATCGCTGCGCCGTGTTAGGTGTGATGCTACATTATCGACAATACCAACTGTTGAGGTGCCAAGTTTGGGTCGACGCAAAATAAATCATGTAAGTACAAACCTCGAGGATGCCCTCAGAGCATGCAATTCTTAGATGAAATACATCCCATTAAGCATAGTTACTAATCACCTCAGAATCATGTGCACTTAGGGCTGATTAGCTCCTTCCTCAGCACCCTCCTTCTCTCCCGTTTCCTTACCAATCAGATATCTCAGGTATAGCCCCAGTATACTTTAGGACAACTCTGCGGTGGGAGGAGTTTGTTATACATGTCTGATTTTGTGTTGCAGTAAAGCATATCAGCATTCCACTCACTTATTAATGGTATGGGGCCCCTAGCCCAACGCATAGCAACA
This sequence comes from Lissotriton helveticus, assembly GCF_964261635.1. Classification (NCBI taxonomy): domain Eukaryota; kingdom Metazoa; phylum Chordata; class Amphibia; order Caudata; family Salamandridae; genus Lissotriton; species Lissotriton helveticus. The sequence continues at coordinate 285,891,354 of NC_136062.1, forward strand.
CTGCGCTTGGCAAGCAGCAATCCCATTACTACCAGCTTCCTACTGCTAGCTGCTATCTCCATGTCATAGCCCAGCAGTGCCAGCAAGGGGGTAGGTTCAATCTGATCTTCCACAATATTGCTCAGTGTCGAGAATACCTTCCCCCAGAAAACTGATATACTGGGGCACAGACATGCCACGCGTAAGAATCCAGCCTCTTGCTCTCCACACCTATCACATTTTGGGGAGTCTCGCAGGCCATAATGAAACAGCTTGGTAGGAGTGTAGTACACCCTGTTGATGTATTTGAAGTGTATAAGTTGGTGCCTACCATTCAGTGGCACCCGTCTCGTAACTTTGCTGCAATAAACCCAACATTTATCATCAATTGTCATGTTTAATTCTCCCTGTCATTCCTGTCTGGCTTTGTGTAGCTGTGTTTTCCGGGGTTCCTGTGCCAGGGCGTACAGCATTGTGATCAATTTCGCTGCGGAGTCTGTTTGATAATAAGGGAAAGCACCGGAATGTTGCAAGGCTCCTGCCTATCCTCTCCCAGTATAACCTTCCACGCATGCCTGACCCTATAGAATTGGAACGTATCCAGTAGCGTGAGCCCTTGAGTGTCCCAGTGTAGTCTTCTCAGTCTCGCACCTCCCCTACCTGAAAGAAGTCTCCCAGTGTGTGTATCCCTATGCGCTTCACTGAGTGGGCCACTCCCCGCTCTCTGCCTATTGGAAACTAGGTGCACCAATCCGGCAGAATTGGTGAAGAGTACATAACGGTCCCATCTGAGCATCCAGCAATCTATGCCATGCATGAGCAGTGGAGTTGAGAAAATCCAGAACTCCATGATGCGGAACTGGGGGTTTAAGTAGGATCTGCAGTAGCGAGAGGGATCTGCAGCCTGTTGCTCAATAAACAAGTGAGGCAGTTCAGCTGGACCATGTAACCAGGTATAAGCGTGAGAGGCCTGAGCTACCCTGTAATTTAGCTCTAGGTCGGGCGCACCCAGTCCTCCAACCACATATGAGAGAGTCAATGTGTCCCACCCAACTCTGGGTTGTTAATCGGCCCAAACGAGTCTAACCATGTTTGCGAAGACTGGAGAACAATGTGCGTGGGAGTAGGATGGGAATATTAACAAACAGAAATAAGAAACGGGGCAGGATCATCATCTTCCCCAAAGAGATGCGCCCTGTCAGCGTTAGCAACAGCCTCATCCATCTATTGATGTCTTCTAATTTTGAGACGCCCTCCTGTAATTCTCTGCAACTACCACAGCCGGGTCAGTATGAATCTGTATCCCCAAATATAGTATTGGATTTGAGGTCCGCTTCATTGGGAAATTAACGGAGTAGGAGTTGGCACCGGGGTGAGCGGGAATATAAATGATTTCACCCAGTTAATCCTAAGGCTGGATAGCTTCCCAAACTGAACCACTTCTGGCAGGACTGGGTGAAGATTAGTCTCCAGGTCGTGAACATACAGCAGTGAATCGTCCGCTGAAAGTATTAATCGATAGTCCGGGAACCGCAGTCCTCTGTGACTATGATACTCGTGCAGCGCACATGCTAGTGGCTCTGCACCTATGGCATAGAAGAGAAGGGACAGCGGGCAGCCCTGGCGAGTCCCTCTAGAAATAGCTATAGGGGCTGTAACCTCTCTACAGAGTCGAACCCTAGCCATTGGGCGAGTGTAGAGCGTTGTGACTAGCTGGCTGAAAATGTCCCCCACGCCTATTCTCCTCAGAACCCCCTTCATAAAGGCCCATTCTACAGAATAAAATGCCTTCTCAGTGTCCAAAAAGACTGCCACTGCCTTGATTTCTGGATCTAATCTTTGAATTGTGCTAAATATAGTTTGGAGGTTTAAAGTCAGATTGCGCACAGGTACAGACCCTGCCTGCTCTGTTCTCACTACCAGCAGCACCAGGGGAGCTAACCGTTTGGCCAACGTTTTCGCGTTTATCTTGGTGTCAACGTTTAACAAAGGGAGGGGTCTGTAGGATGAGCAAGCCTCCGGTGCCTTCCCTGGTTTAAGTATCATAATTATCAGCGCCTCTTTCTTAGTGGGGGGCATCATTTCAGCCTGCGCCATATGCACAATCAGTGTCATGAGGTGGGGGGACCAGCTGGTCCTGAAATGTCCTATAAAAAGCTAAAGTGAGCCTGTCAATCCCTAGGGCACTGCCAGCTCGCATCGACTGAATAGCAGCTCTGACATCACCAGCAGAAAGTAGGGCCATGAGATATTCTCGGTAAACGTTTGCTAGCCATGTCATCTGAATGTGTTCTAGGTAATCAAATATAGCTTCATCATCACGGTTGGGAAGTATATAGCTGCAAGTAGTATCCGTGGAATCTGTTCGCTATATCTGCTCGCTCGTGCAAGAGGTTACCATCCTTATCTAGGATTTCGGTAATGGCAACCTCCTTGCATCGCCGGCGCAGCAGAGATGCCAAAGTAGCCCCAGAGCGATCACCCTCACCGTACACCCTAGCCGCAGCATATTTACAGAGGTGCTTGACCTACCTATTTGCTGTGTCCTGGAACTCATCCAGCACAGTTCTGATGTCTACTAGAACGCTGTTGTCCCCTGTTCTTTAGAAAGTCTGTTCAAGCGCCAGGATGTCTTCCTCCAAGTGTGGGAGACTATCTCAGTGATCGAAGCACCCCCGCGTGGTTAGACATGACGACACCACAAATGTAGACTTTAAAGGCCTCCCAAATGGGGCTAAAATTGCCCACAAAGCCCAGGTTCCTATCAAAGTATACATCTATCGCTGTTGCAATTTCTGCAGTAAATAATGGGACAAGGAGGGAGTATGGGGGAATCTCCAAAGAAACACCGGGGCCTGTTGGGTGGAGCACTTCAAGTCTAGCTGTATGGGGGCATGATCAGAGTGGGTGTAGGGTGCACAACTCCACCTGGGCAAATAACCTCTTGGACACCAGCCTGTAATCAATTTGCATGTGCGTGTCGTGAGGGGCAGAGTAGTGTGTATACCCAGCTATGTCAGGGTGACGGTGTCTCCACACGTCCACTAGGTCAAAGCTCTCAATTAGCTCCAGGACAGCTCCAGCTGCAACTCACAGACGGCGGACGGGCCCTTTAGATCGATCCTTGAGGGGATCTAAGATGCAATTAAAATCTCCGTCTATTATTAGAGAGATACCCAAAACCTGCCTGCAACTCCTAAAGCTAAGAAAAGGAGACCAAAGTTAAACACAACACTCCCTTGTGGTTCACACTGTGGGGCAGATGTCACCAGGCTGAATCTGCCATTGCCACCGGACACAATTATAGTTATCGTTCCTAGGATAGATTACTTAAGTTCAGCAGTCGCGACCTTTGCAGAATCAGGTGTAGATTCAGGCTCGACTGTGCTTGTTCACACCTATGCTGCTTAATTTAGTTGCTCGCCCTGGGGATGCCCTTAGAGTGGTTGGGATTCCTATGTTTTATGAATTGCATAACTTGGGAGGGATCTGTAAAAATATGTGTTTTTCCTTCAAACTAACACACAGTTTGGCTGGGTAGAACATGTTGTACTCCAGCTGCAGCTCTCATAATTTCCGCTTGGCTGGTGCAAAAAGCCGTCTGGCTTCCTAGACATGCTGGGTGATATCAGGAAATAAGGATATCGCCATACCCACAAACTCCAGCTTTTTAAGCTCTCAGGCCTTACGGAGCGCACTGTCTCGCTCCCTATAATTGCGCAACCAAGAAATCAACAGGCGCGGCGGCGCCACAGGGGCCCGCTTGGGAGCGACTGATCGGTGCGCCATTTCCACTACAAAGATGGGGGAGAAGCATTCTTTTACCAGTAGAGTTGTGAGAAGGCGCTCCACAAAGAGCTCCATGTTAGGTATATTGGTGGATATAGTTGCTGCTATACCAACCATGCAAAGGTTGTTCCGCCGAGCGCGGGCCTCCAAATCCACTGCCCAGGACCACCTGCAACTGCTTTTCAATGAAACTTTGTGCATTTGTCGTTGAGTTTAGGGTGTCCTCAGCATTCGAGACTCGCTGTTCTACTGTATCCAGTCTCTTCGCATGTTTGTCTAGTCTTTCCTACATTTGGTGCATCCTGAAGGTAAGCGCTTCTATAATGGCGTCTATTTTATTCAAACTGTGTTGCATGACCGCCAATATTTGCTTACGGTCTCAATCCTGATGTGCTTCGCCATCATCCGATTCCGTCTCAGAGGTGTTTTTCTCATGGTTCTGCTGCCCCTGGGACTTTCTAGATTCAAACTGGAGCTTGGTCTGCGCATTATCTGGCTAACCCATGCTGCGCTCATGTTAGGCTATTGTAATATTAAAGACAAGAAAATGGTTGATGAACAATTCAACACTAAAAACTTGTGAGAATGTTTTTTCAAAACATTTCAACACTTTGGCTACGAAAGGAAGAAAATTCCTATCAAATATTGTGCGTGTCCACCTCCATTAGCAAACCTTCTTCAACTGTGTCCTGTATCTCTATACAGCACTGCATGACAGAATGTAACAGGAAGTCACGCCTCTCTCCCCTCTCATCTTTTAAAATATTGAGATGTGCAGGCAAGAGATGTCAGTTGTCCACTGGACCACTGAGATACCCATCCATATATAGACAATTAATGGCTCTGGGCACTTCAGGTAGGATTGGGCAATGAATCTTCATTAGTGCATTCAGCGACTCTGCCACGAGGAGCAGGATAGAGTTGGAGAGTGATTAACTTAGTGAAGATGTGAATATAGCAGCTATCTGTATTGCCTATCACTTGATTCATATTTAAAGTAGAACTGCATCGTGAGATACAAGAAATGGCATGATGCAGTTCCTTTACTCTGTTGGATGCCTAGCCCCCACTCCTTTGTGAGCTCAGTGCAACCTGCTTCTGGCACAGTGCTCTCTGCTGCTGCATCCTAGTCATTATAAACTATGAGCCAACACTGACCCACACACAGCCACAAAACTGCGCTCCACACCACCTAGATATTCACAGGGTGGCAGGCAGAAGCCAAAAAGAGGATCCTGCCCAGCTACAGTTGCCACTGGTCAGCTGGGCAGTTGCAGGAAAAGGCTTCCTGTAGCTTATTGTGTCCCCGTAGCTTGAACAGGAGGGGGGAGTGGGGGGGGACACTGTTCCTGGTGAGTAGTGCTAATAGTCACTCACTCACTAGAGGGAAAGTAAAGAAAGACAGAAAGGGGGATCCTAGGTCTAGGACTCACTCAAAACAGAGGATAGAACAAGTCTTGTCTCTTGTAGCCCTCACACACCCCGAAGGATGTCATGCTTCATCATCGGGCAGTTGCTCCTTGTCGGGCCGGTGCTGCAATGCTCTACGGGTCTCCCGAAGGGTCACTTTGTTGGAGATCTTTTGAGAACCGCCGTTAGGTGCATGTCGGTGTGTGGGGTGAGTCCTACATAGAGGGTGACAAGGTGCAAGCAGGGAAGTAAAACTGACTAAGGGTTGCCAGAAGAAATACTTTTAATGTGGTGGTGAAGAAATACTTTTAATGTGGTGGTAGAGAAAGGAGAAGTACTCCAAGGGCTAGTGGCGTAGGCTGCCCGCACCTTACCGGGAGTTTAGCTTGGTGTAAGTGTAGAAGTGTACTATGGTAATCTTAGTGTCCTCCCACATCTAACAGCAAAATCCAGTTTGTGGCAGGCTCGGTATGCCACAACAACCTTAGAGACAGAAGTCTTCTAGAATAAAGTTATGTTTTTAGCAACCAGATATGGAATACACACAAACTGTTTTAGCATCCTGCCTTTGCTCTTTGAAGTGTACCCCAAATGTTATATGTAAACACAGCTGACCTGTCAAACAGACTGACATCGTAATGTCAAAAGAAGCCCACTGTGATTGGGGGCGGACTGTCTGGAGAAGGGTGGGGGGCTAAAGAAGGGCCCTGCTTAAGTGTCAGCTAACATTTTCCTGTGACCGGGGAGGCCTCTTTAAAGTGCTCACAAGGGTCATATGTAAGAGCCCAGCAGTCCTGTCAATCAGGATATGACACTGTAGCAGAACTTAACACTTTAATGTCAAAAAGGATCCTCCCAGGCCCCCTTTCATATGCTGTAATGTTCAGATGGGTCGTCTCTGCCCAATGAGGTCAGCCTACTGCCTGCTCCTGGGAGGAAGTTCACACCTCTTTAACCTCTATTTAAATGCTAATTACTGGCTGGCCGGAGTGGAAAAGCAAAATCCAGGTTTAGCTTCCAAGTACCTCTGGAAGGACAAAGATAACTTTTAAAAATTACTATTCCATAATATCTAGAAATAATTAGACTTCACCATTGAATCAGATTTTGAATAACTATTAAAGTTAGTTGCTTAATAATTCTTCTAGCTAGTATCATTCCAGAGACACAGTATTAGTATTAAATAGTGCATTCCAGTGTTATCCTATGGAACAGCTAGCCTTGCAAAAATGAAAATGACATTTATGGTTCTGATCTCTGTAAGGACAAAGATAACAAACCGGTGTGGTTGTGGACACTGTGCACTGTGCACGGGGCTACTCTGGAGCCCTATCAATATAACACAAATTTTTCAGAATATCACAAACAAAAAAAACACTCTTTAAATGCAAGTGTTGTATTCGGTTACATGTTATTAACCATAATTAAGCAGACACATTCAAATATAAACAAACATTCACAACTATTCTAAATCCTCAAAGATGCATCATGCTAATTTGCAACATAAAACAATATGGTCATTACATCATGAATAGCACAAACAACATAAAGAAAGCCCGATGCATTTCGGGACCGAAGCGTCCCTTCGTCAGGGACAACCTATAAACTGAGAAATTCAAATTTACTATGTCCGGGTATCCACGGGCTTGGAAACGCTGTACATATTCTTGCAATTTTTTGGGTGCGGACAGCAGGGTCAGAGCAGATTCTCCTTAGGTTGGCTTGCGAGAAGGGCCAGCTTGATTGACAAGGTTCGAGCATATCCCTGTACCTGGACTTCACTGCCAAGGTCCAAGACTCATGCAGGAAATACGCTGAGGTTAAAGCGGCCCTGCGTGAGATGGGACTACGACATGGAATGCTGTATCTGGCACGGCTGAACGTTGATATTAATGGACGGTCTCGGGTAATCGACTCCCCCCACAATGCTCAGGAGTTTTGTCAGAAGTACTCCAACGCGGTGAAGAAAAGAGGCATAACATCGCTGCAGTGGTCACAGGATATTCCGGAGTCCGGAGCAAGTGCGGACCTTTTAACCGCTAGTTAAGAGACTCAGCACCCGTTCCTAACATTGCAGGAGGATGTTGTCACGTTTATTATCCTTGAGCAGCACCAAACAGACTTGTGCCAGTGGCTCATTAGTACGCCGCCATGGACGCATAACTATGCAAGTATACAGGCATTATGTGCCAATGATAGGGGTAGCGGCCGGGTGTTGCCACCCCCCAAGTGCGCATGCACATATCTAAGTTTATGCAGGATTGCAGTGTAATCTGTTTTTGTTTGTATGATTCCTTTATCATGATAAGGGATGGTGAATTCCCCCCAGAGTTCGGTGAGGGGGTTAGGTGGTGGGAGGTGGGGGATTTGGAATTGTAGGTTTTTGTTTGAAGTTTGCCTTTATTGAAATTGTCATTTACAGTGTTGCAAGGACAAGTCAGTGGATCAGAAGCACTGGATATAGATCATGTCTAATAACGTTGTTGCAGAGGCCAGTGTGGTACTGACAATACCCGTAAGTGCAAACAGGTGACCAACTATATGCAACTCCCTCAAATGGATGTAGCCTTTTTACATGAGACCCACCTTGCCTGGAAATGTTAAGACATCATTGGCATCGGGCTGGGGTGCACATAAATATTTTGCAGGATATAGTTCCTACGCCAGAGGGGTTGCAGTGTTGATACATAAACGGGTACTCTTTCGGGAGGAGGAGGTTTATAGGGATGCAGGGTGGCTATGTGCTGGTTAGGGGTTTTATGCTTGAACAGTCTGTGCTAATTGTCAATATATATGCCCAGAATGTTGATGACCCCGAGATTTTGGAAACTATTCACAATCACATAGCTCGCATGGAGGCAGACATGGGAGGAGATTTCAATCGGTTTCTTGACCCGGAACTCAATAGTACAGCACATACAATGGCCACAAAGTCAAGGGCACGGCGGGTGGTGTTGGACACTATAGAACAGTTTGGCCTGGCGGGTGTTTGGAGGTATCACTGTGCGCACTTTGAGGGGTACACTCATTACTTGGACGCGGTTGGACTACTGGTACTTGTCCGCTGGAGTGGCGGTGTGGGTTGAAGCGGTTATTTATCTGCAGCGCACATTATCAGACCACTCTCCTGTGATGGTAAAATTGTGGATCCCTAGAGCAGGGGTGGTGAAGCGTCCTTGGCGAATCCCGGACATGGCTCTGAGGGATGCAGTCTTTGCAACCGAACTGGGAGAGGCAATATAGAATACTTTACGATCAATGTCAGATCAGTGGACTCTAAGGCCACCCTATGAGAGTCATAAAGGCCTATGCAATAGGGGTGTGCATTTCAAAAAACGCTGGGGTGCTTAGGGCTCTGCGTCGTACACTTGCGCAGATAGAGGTTCAGCACACTGAATTGGATCGTAGTGCAGCCAATACTGGCCCCACAGACATGCAAAAGTGCACTGCACTGTTGACGGAATTCCACGAGGCTGCTGAACAGGGGGCACATTTTTTGGGTAAATACACTGTTGCTTGGCGGTACAGGGAGGGTGAAAGGCCTGGGAGAACACTGGCCAGACTGATGCAACAAACCGGCAGGCCCACCTACATAGCTGAAACTCAATGGGGAAGATAGTGAGCGGATCACTGGTAAAGTGGGGGTATTGCGGTAGGTCCTTAAGTATTACCTAACGCTATATACCTCCAGAACTACTGATCTCTATGCGGATTATAGGGACTACCTCGCGTTTCCACTTACTCGGGGTATGCGGCAGGGTTGCCCTCTTTCCCCCCTCCTCTTAGTTATTGCGCTTGACCCACTGGTCTGCCAGTTGCTAGAAAGGCATAGTCATCGGGGTTGCAGTTTAACACGGGGCCCTTATTACTCATGCTGTATGTCGATGATATAATTCTCTATGTACGGCACCCCGATGACAACCTTACACCGCTACTCCGGGAAGTCACGAGGTACGGCACTAAGTCGGGACTTCATATAAATTGGGAGAAGTCGGAAGTGCTTCAACTGACTGAGGCACACTGTGCTAGAACGGGAGATTACCCTCTGACTTGGTGCGATGACTCTGTGAAGTATCTAGGAGTCCACATCCATCCGGATAAGGATCATATCCTTCAGTTGAACTATGGCCCGCTGGTCAAGATGTTGGAACGGACATTGACCGCTGGCAACAGTTGCCCTTATCAATGGCAGGAAGGATAGATATAATTAAAATGGTGGTATTCTTGTACCTCTTTTTAAATATTCCCATACCACTATACCATAGCTTTTTTTCTAATCTACGTACACTGCTAACACAACTGGTGTGGAGTCGTAAACAGGCCTGCATTAGGTGGGACACTTTAGTACTGCCATATGAGAGGGGAGGGTTTGGTGTACCGAATCTTCAGATTTGCAATCTAGTTGCGCAAACAAGCTATGCCCGACACTGGTAGTGTGCAGACATTCGGATCCCATACTATAGACTTGAGGCTGACCTGGTGCTCCCGGTCCCTCTTAACACACTGCTACCACGAGGGTACCCTCGGGATCCGCAAGACATCCAAACAGTGTCTACTACCAGCTGGGCATGGCATAAGCTACTGTGTGTGACTGGTGCACATGTATTGTATTGTATTGTATTCCCCGGAGTCACAGCTTGCGGGAAACGGTTGGATTCCCATTCTGCAGGAGGCACTAGTGAAGCGTACACAGGCAAAATTCCACTTGCTCACGTTCGGGGATTTGTTCCCTGGGGGACACATTTTTTTGCGTACTGAGGATCCCCGTTTCCGAAACACTACCACAATGGATAATTTTGTGCTCCTGAGTGTGTAGAGGGCTCTGCGTGATTGCCTGGATTGTTACCCCTTGGAACCCCCTGAATTTTCAATTCTAACCGGAGTTATCCAGGGTGGGGATGTGAGCCACTTGTTGGCATGGATGGACAAGGAGGCAGTGGCAAGGCTTCCGTGCCGTTATACGAGTGTACGGGCAGTGCGGGAGCGGGATCTACGTTATCCGCTGACAGATGTACAGTGGGGTCGGTGCTGCGCACAAACACGCTGGCTGTCTCCAAACCACCGTCACAAACTGTTGCATTTTAAATTTCTTTGGTGGGCATATGTGACCCCCAGTAAACTACATCGTATGGACCCCTCTCGTCTGGACGTGTGTCCGAGATGTCGCACTCCGGAGGCCGACTTTGCACACATGACGTGGACTTGCACTAGAATAGAGGGCTATTGGAGATTGATATTTGGGGAACTATCTAAGATGGTGGGGGCCGAGATCGCTCCGTCGCTCTTGTTGGCACTGTTGGGGTATGTTCATCATCTTCCCAAATACCAGCACCGTTTTGTTGCTATAGAGCTTCTGATCGCCAAGCGTGAAGTGGCTCTCAAATGGCCTGCGCTGAGTCTTACACACTGAATGCATGGCTTCATAGTATGACATACTGTAGTACCACGAGCAACACATATGTGCAGCTACAGCCACCGGCTTCTAGGCCTATAGACAATTGGTAACCGTTTCAAACTTACCTGTTAGCAGCACAGGATAGCAACAGCGCCCCTGCACAGGAACAACCTGCACCCACGGGATCTATAGTTAACTAAGGACCAATTGTAATAATGTACCTATATTCCAATGTCATTGTAGCAAAAGTTTGGTTATTCTGACTAACACTGGGGTACGGAGATGTATCTAGAGATTGTATGGGCCTAGATATGACCATTTCAGGCACACTATCATGTACCATATTGTTATACAATGTATGCTTGTGTCACTACACTGTATGATATGCTTCTATTATAATTTTATTTTTGGTAGTAGCAATTTTTGGAAAATTCAATAAAAAAAAAAACTTTCTGGCCCTGGGTACACTGCGGTATGAAATAGTTGGGACTTATAGGGTAGTTAAATACGCTAATCAGGGGTGTGCCAATTTCATTATGCTTGAAGCAGTAGCAAAGCACTTTACCAGAGTTGTACGGCAAACAAACAGTCAAGGCAAAACTCTTTGGGAATATCACACAAAAGACGGTCATTTCCAATAATAACCCATGGAATTGTTTCAGTGAGTGGTTCATGAACCCAAAATAACAACACACATATCCTTTAAAGATGTCATGAACCAAAACTTCCATGTGTCTGTTACACAACCATTTCGATCTAATCTTAAAACAAAATACCTTAAAAAAACTTTATTAAATCGACAAAGAAAATCAAAATCCACCGGACTCAGAAGGATGATTAAAAGAAAAAGAAAAAGAAACACTGTTTTGCTTTCATTAATTAATGATGGGTCCTGACTGTTTTGTTTGAAATTGCCTTCTTGGCAGGAGTCGGCAAACGTCCAGTTCCGTGCCAGCAGTGCCCTGGTATCAAGGGGGATTTGGTCACACTTAGTGACAAAGAACAACATGCTGGGTCCTTCATTATTCATGAGCTCTGGGCTTTGTGCTGGTACTTTAAAGTTATCGTAATAGCCTGCTTCTGGTCAGGAGACAAGTCAGCAACTTAGCAGCCGTCAGCTGCTCACTCGGTTAGAATTGAAAATAATATCATGTACGCCGCAAACTGCAGCGACCACGAACAACAAGCAAAAATTAGTGGCCTCTCATGCGGCCAACTTTTCTTCCTTCTGAGGCGGAAAGTGAGGAAAAATCAGCCAGCAGAGTAAACGCACTGGCACGGAGGGCACCACCTTGTGGAAAACTACAATGGAGCCTTGAGCATTCATACCACGCTCCGAAAAATAACATCTGAATGGCCACTGGTCTAGATCAGTTTTTTGGTCAGTGCTAGGTAACACGTTGGGGCTTGATGTGGGTGGACAGCACCCAGTCTATTATTAGAAAGGGGCATCCGTTCCCCTTGGCCCTAGCCAGGGGACGACTGTTTATGCCCCAGAACAGTGGCTGTATGCATTTGCAAAGGTGAGGTTAAATGCCATCCTACGGACTTTAAATGCGGCCTCCTGGTGTTTTTAAAAATCACTTCAAGGCCATTTTCCTGCCACCACCACCTTGGCACCCTCTGTATGTAAGGATGGTCCATCCCCTTATCAAACATGCCAAAATACCGTAGTCAGGCAGGAGATTCCAGATTTTGTAAGCCTGACCAGCGGTTTCTGGCTAAAAAACACCTCTGCTTCCATGCAACTCAATTGGGAAAATTATTTCACCCGATTTTTTTTCATAATCTCCCTTTTCGTATCTTCAAAATGACATGCCATAAACCCCTCCAGAGAGGCAGGGACAGTGGTGAAGGATCAAAGGCCTAAATGCATACTTTAAATTCTTAAAGGGCTAGTGTATTTTTAGATATCTGTGAAAGCAGTTTAAAAATGTAATTACCACGTAGTATGCACCTGTCTAAAATGGTTTTCATTTTGTGCTATGTCAAAGGCAAATTATATACTGATGTGAGGAAAATGTGTATGTACTTTACAAAAAGTAAAATTAAAATCGAAAGTGTTCTGTTTACTTTTTGAAGAAATGAATCAATCAATCAGGATTTATAAAGCGCGGCTAATCACCCGATTGGTTATTTAGGCGCTTGCAGGTCCCATAAGCTTATTTGAACAATTCCAGAAGGGAGGTGATGGTCCGGATTTGCGTGGGGAGGCTGTTCCAGGTGTTTGCTGTATTGTTGGAGAAGAAGCGTCCTCCACTTCTGCTTCGGTAGGTGATGGAGTATGGGCAAAGGAGAGAGAGGTGGAGCGTAGTCTTCATGGCGGTTGGTGGATAATGTAGGCAGGTCCTTGGTTGTGTAGAGCCTTGTGTGTATGGGTCAGCAGCCTGAATTGGCATCTCTGATCTGAGGGGAGCCAGTGGAGTTCTCTGAGGTGGGGTGTGATGTGGGTTCATCGGGGAGGTCAACATGGGGTGTGATGTGGGTTCGTCGGGGAAGGCTGGCGTTGAGTTAGGCTGCAGCATTCTGTATGGTCTGAAGTCGGGCGTTGATGTTGTCTAGTTGGCAAGTGATGTGGGCCTATGTCAAAGTGCGTCTTGTGTGTAGGGGTAGCCAATTGAAGACCTTATGTAGCATGCACAGAGTGAGGAAGCAGGCGGAGGAGACAATGCTATGTGATTTCATGGTGAGCTTGTTAACAATGATGATTCCGAGGCTTCTGGCGTGGTCGGTAGGAGTGAGTGCTGCTCCTAGGTCTGACCACCACCAGCAGTCGTTGCGAGTGTTGCAGCTGTTGCTGAAGATCAGCACTTCCATCTTGTCTGTGTTCAGCTGCAGGCGGCAGTTCTTCATCCAGTTCGCAACGCTTGTCATGCATCTGTGGAAGTTGGTTATGGATGTGGTGGGGTCGTCGGCGATTGAGAGGATGAATTGGGTTCTGTCAGCGTAGGAAATTATGTTGAGACAGTGAAATCTGACGATGTTAGACAGCGAGGTCATACATACGTTGAAGAGTGGAGCTGAGTGAGGAGCCCCAGGGGGGCACTGAAGGAGACCTCCTTGGGTTCAGAAGTGAAAGGAGGGAGGAGGATCCTCTGGGTTCTTCCAGTATGGAAGGAGGTGATCCACCTGAGCGCATCACCTAGGATGCCGATGTGGTGTCGTTTTTTGATCAGCGTGTGGTGGGATAAGATGTCAAAGGTTGCCGAGAGGTCAAGGAGGATCAGAGCTGCTGTTTCTCCTCGGTCGAAAATTACACGTTTGTTGGACTTATAAAATGCAGAAGCTACGAGGAGGCTTCATCCCAACACTAATAAAACATCACATGGCCACAAATCTCATGCAGAATGTCATCTTTCTTCATTTATATAAATGGTTGCCTTTAACTTAATGTTGTCCATGAACCCAACATTCTGACTTCAAAATATAAATTAAACTTTAAGAGCTCAACTGTTAATCAATATCTAAGTTTCTTCATTTATATTTATTTCACATTGGTTTTGTGTATTACTCCTTTATTTCATCGTATGTAAATGATTAAATGGTTTTAAATACAAAGATTATGCTTAAAAGTAGAATCCCCTAAAAAAATTGCAGACAAGTAGCAGATAAAAAAAGTTACCTACCTTCGGTAAAGCGTTTTATGGAAGAAACTAACTGCAGATTACTCACCTCGTAAATTTCGCCAGGAGTCAACTGGATCCGGACACTTTTGCAGCAATTCGTGAGTTGGTAGGTGGTGTTGTGTAGCTGTACGTTTGGAACATAGTATCTGCACCACCGCCATACGCTAATGAGAGTTTCTTTCTGATATCCGTTCACACTAATGAACGAAGAGGCACTCAAATCAGAATATGGTAGAGGGCAGACTTCTACAGTGGGATCCTATTGATGGATTGTATTAATCAATTCCACAGAATGGGGAGGAGGCTGGGCTGGTGAGGAATCTGCAGTTAGTGTCTACCAGAAAAGACTTTACCAAAGGTAGGTGACTTGTTCTTCTGATAGAGATTTCTACCCACAAATTCCTCACCTTGTGAATAGATACATAAGCAGTACACCTACCCCAGTGGTGGGTCTGTAGAAAATCCTACAAGACAGATCGGGCAAAGTGTTCATGCTGCCAAACTTATCAAGGCAGTGCTGCTGCATGAATGTATGGAGGGACAACAGTCGCTAGCACAGTTCTAGCAGCCTTCACTCTGGAGAAATAAGCGCACAAGCCTCTGCTTTGCTTTTCTTGGCTGCAAAGAAACAGACAAAAAGTCGGTCATCCAGTTGGTATTCTCTGGTCTGATCAACATAGAGGCTGAGAGGGGCCATCCTAGCGTGGAGACAATGGAGCCACTCCGCTTCTAGAAGGGCAAAGAAAGTCGGCAAGGTGATGGACTGACCTATGTGGAAGGGAGTGCATCTTGGGCAGGATGTCACTTTTGTTTGGAAAGATAGATGTGAAGTAGTGTGGCTCACTGGTTAGAGGCGGCAGACCCGAGAGCAGAGGACGGCCCGGGACCAGGGTTCGATTCCCGGCGCGGCAGGTTTCTGGACCAGGGTCAGCGGACTCGATAATTCTCTCGCCTCGGTGCCCACTCTGATCAGCGATCACACTCGGCAACTCTGGGCATTAGCTTGCCTCATCTTCACTAACGGCCCCACCAGACCGCCGGGGATGCCTGGTCTCACCCTGGAGATACCCATTAAGGGACCATCTCTCAGGGAAGCCAGGAAGGGTTTCGCAGCGGTCGAAGCGCCTTGGGACCCTACGGGTAAGTAGTGCGCTATATAAATGCCTATACACATGTGCATGCTGGAATCCAAGATAATGTCTGGAGTTCACTCAATCGGAATACTGTCCTGATGATTAGTAGGCAAAGAGGGCAACTGTGCATTATTTACAAGGAAGCGCACATTAGGCAAGTACCAAATTGAGGTCCCACTGTGGCATCATCAACGGTGTTGGCGGGAACACGTGGATCAGCCCCTTCAAAAAATGCATGTGACTTGACAAAGGATGGCTGATCAAATCAGTAAATATAAGGCCAAATGGGCTGCAACCTTTGTCCTTAGCCCATAGTACTTGCTGTGGAGACGGTTAAACAATAGAGAAGAACATCTGATATCTGTGATTTTAGATGTTGGATGTCTCGGGAGGAATACCAGGCAACAAAACTTCTACCAGCATCCTGTGTAAATAGATTGAGTAGATGGACTCCTGGCTGCTAGGATGACACTGATCACTTCAAGGGGAAGATCGAAAGCTATCAATTGTCAGCATTCAATCTCTACAAGTGTTGGTGCAGGTAGCGCAGGCTCGGGTGCAAGACTAAACCATGCTGCTTCGAATGGAGGATACTGACTCATGGCCAGAATTTTGAGGTAACACAGTCTCCTCACCAGTCTGAAGCCACTAGGACGACTTGGGCCCGGCCCCTCGATCCTTTCAGCACTGTGGGCAGAAGGGATGGTGTAAGGAAATGCCTCTTTTTGCATGACCACCCCCAAAGTTTTGGACTGATGCTGCTGGTTTTTCACTTTGAGATTACAATGAGGCATGCTAACCAGACCTCAGTGCCAGTGTTCTAATCCATCACAAAATGTATGTTGAATTGGCTAATCCCAATTGACATAAGCTCATTTACTTATAAATTCCTAATATATTGTACCCAGCGTATGTAAGTTAGTGCCTACCCAAGGCTGCAGCTCTGATTGTGCAACCTGTGTGTGACAAAGTACAAAATGGCTCCCAGCTTGCCATGGCAGTTTTAAAACTGCTAGTTCTACGTTGCTATTTAAACCAATGGCAAAGCTCCCACTTCCCTTCTCCCCCTAAGGAAGCCCCATTGAACTCCAAGGCAGGGAGCTGTATATTAAGTAGGACATAGAATTTTATATGCCCTCACTTCAAAACTTCCATATTGTCATTTTTTCTGCGGATAGGCTAGTAGCCTCATTGGCTAATACAGAGTTTCTGGCTGAGCTCTAAGTCCTGTTAACGTCTGGATGGGACTACTAAAATGGGTACTTCAAGGTATCAAATTAATCGTGGCATTAAAACCAACCTGATGCCCAGGTCGAATTTAATGTCACCTATAAGAAAAGGCAACTTTTAGAAAGTTGCCACTCTGTTGCCCAGTTTGTCCAGGCTCAGGAACAATAGAGGCCTGTCAAAGAGGGTGGTGTATTCTTCCCCTTGCAGGAAGCCAAACAGGGTGTAAGTTCAAAAGGCAAACTTCAAAGGGGAAGCCGCCTTTGGTGGGAAAACGACGATTGCACTCATGGAGGACCGCCCCTTTGTTCAAGTAGACAGGCTTGCGGAGGGGGTGGGAGGTGGAGGCGGGGGGGGCGGAGAGAGAGGGGACTGGTTTTCCTGTGGGCGTGTAGCTCCCAGGCAGCTACAACTCTAGGATGGGCTACCAAGCTAGAAATGTTCAAGAAAGGGTTCTGACATCTTGGGAATGGGCAGAATAGTGCAACCTGAGATTGCTAGATGCCACACAGTAAGAAGTCATCAAAGGGTGGTAGGAATTGCGGTAGTCCCTTGGCTAGTGACCACCTTATCTCCCAGGGCACTAGGACTAGGAAAGAGATGATTGTACCTGTAGCTCCTGGCTCGCGGAAAAGTTGTGCCGAGCCCCAGACACCCTGGGTCAGGCAACTGACCCCATGGAAACAGCACCAAGACCATCAAAGCTGAAGTAGCTGCTTCTAGCAAGTCACTATACACATTCTTCGAATCACCACTGACAGGCAACCCAAAAGAACGATCCTCAACAGCCAAAAGTTGCACTTGAATCTGCTGGACCCAGGAGTGTTGTCTGCGTACAGGTTGCTCACCAAAGATGGACACCAGCCTTCACCAACGAAAGCTGCTGAACCTTCTGTATACGGAGATCAGAGCCCAGCCACAGCTGTCCTACTAGCTGAGAGAGAACATCGAGGGACACCAACCCCTGTGGCCAAAGTTGCTCCACCTTACCCGTGGACCGAGGAATAACCACAAGGACACTTCCATAGCATCCTTCAGCATCCTGCATCCCCAGCATCAGCAACACTCCTCTGAAGTCTATGGTAGTCTTGATGTAAAGTTTGGAACAGGACTTAAGGCTGCTTTGGTGACCAGGTAACAACAGTCCAAATACTGATCATTGGCTGCTGACCTGCTCCCTGTCAGAATTAGCCAAAAAGAGCCCATTCAAACTTTAAAAAAGCTTCCAAACTTTACTGTTACCAATGTTTGTTGGCACTTTGGACTTTAATGGTGAGATTTATGTTTTACTCAAAAATCTATATCTTTCAAACCCTCCGGTGGATTTTGCTCATCCCAGTGTCTAAAAATTCATGAATATATAATCTACTTTTATGAATTAGGGTCACAATTACTTCGTTGTGCTTGACTTTATTCCGTTGTTTGGTGCTTCTAAATTCTTTACACTAGTTCTTTTGCTTAAGCCTTAGGGGTTGAATCCCAGGGTTGAGCTCGAGGTTTTACAAGCCAGCCTGACTGGACCCAAGACAGTTTTGCAAGTGTATTACATGCTAAGGCCGAACAACCATACCGTACACCACAATCTTCACAGAGGGGCAAAAAGGCATACTAGATTTTGCACCCCCAATGCTGGTGGAAGGTGTCTCCAAAGGAGAACTGCCTTGGGAACTCCAACAGACAAAAGTTTTGACACTTCACGAATAGACTGAGCCAGGTTTCTCCACATTGTTAGAAGATGCCCTGTGCCACCTCAGAGTGAAACTGCTATTTGTGATTAGCTAGGCAATGTCAGCTGAGTTTGTCCACCCTGCGCTTACAGATTCTATCAGATGCTGGGCAATCAGGGAGATGCCATAAGAGTTCATCCACTTCTGTATACGCAAAGCTTCATGGCACAGCACCCACAACCCTATATCGCATTGCTTTTTTGAAGTAGCACGTGGCAGTTGTGTTGTCTGTGAGAACCTGCACCTGCCCCCCCCTCCTTGATAGTTGAGAGAAATGCCTTCAGTGATAAGTTGACCCCTGCAGCTGCAACAAGTTGTTGTGAAGGTGTGCCTCCGCCAGAGACCAGAGTACTCTGACCTTCACCTCTCAGATGACCTCTTCAATCCAGCAACAATGCATTGTCCCACCCGCCAGCTCTGGGTGGGGTAGAGAGAAGGGTCTGTTGCCAGTCCAGCTGCTGTGGAGAAGCTGCTACTGCAGATCTATTGATGTCTCCTTCAACACCTGGATGAAATCGACAGGTTATCTTGGTGCTGAGCCCATAGAGACTTCAGATCCTACTGCTAAGCCAACATGTCACCTGACAAAGTCCACAAGCAGCAGGAGGCCAAGAGACTGAGAAGCTTCAGAGACACTCTCACTGAGACCCAGGACAAGGGTTTAAATATCAGGATCATAACCCAAATATCCTGGACTCGTTGAGAGGGAAGCAGAGCTCAGAAGAACACCATGTCCAGGCAGGCTCCAAAAAAAGGGGTGACTATGACACATTGATGGAAACCCCCAGAGACATTAACAGGTCTGCAGTTATCTCAACGCGGCTAACGACTGTCTGAAGTGAGCCCGCAGTTGTCAAGATTTGGGAAGACTGATATTCCCAGTCTCCATAGATGGGCTACTACCATCACCTTCACCTTTGTTAACACCCAAAGTGCACTGTTAAGGACACTGGAAAGCACGAAGATTTGAAAGTCCTTTTGGCCTACCTGAAACGGCAGGTAACACTGTGGGACTGCAGAACGAGAATATGAAAATATGTGCCCTGCAAGTCCATTGCTTATATCCAATGTCCTGCGTCCAGGGCAAACAAAACTTCGGCAAGGGTGAGCATCTTGAGCTTGTCCTTCCACAGAAAGAAGTTCAGATGGGGTTATGGCCTTCATCTTTTTTCAACAGCAGGAAATAGCGGGATTAATAACCAGTCCGGATCTATGAAGGCAGCACCCTCTCTATTGCTCCTTTAGCCAAGAACGTCTGAACTTCTTTAGGGAGAATGGACAATTGGTTCTCCAGAAGTTGTTGTGGTGTGGGTGCTATGTCCTGGGGTAAGAGAGGAAAGGTAGAGAGTAGCTCTAACTCACAATCTGGAGCACCCATTGATATGAAGTGATAGTTCTCTATCTAGGGAGGCGAAAGGTGATGTGACATCCTTCCAGGTGATCATGAGCCGCGATTTAAAGAGGTTTTGTGGCGGCTACAAGAGCAAATATTTGGGTAGTTCACTGTCCCTGAGGTCCGAATGCTGTCGGTGTGTTCCCCAGCCTCTACCCAAAAGGAGAGGGAGGTATATTGTTGCGGAGGTACATATTTTCTTTGCCTCGGTTGGTAGTCCCTTCTGGAGCTGTAAAAAGGGGGTTGCTGTTGGGAGAGGTCCTGAATGAGAGGGGGTGAGCCCACAGAGCGAACAGTGGCCTTACTCAATTAAAACCATTCAAGGGCTGAGTCTGCCTTCGCTCCGAACAGCCAAGAGCCTTGATAAGGCATGTACTTGAGGGACTGCAACATCCGATGAGAAGCCCGTGGACAGAATCCCAGAGTAGCAGCTAAGCACAATATTGGTGGCATCTGCACTATCCACACAGTCAGTTGTATTGATTATTTTTCTGCATCTCACCCATTTGAGATCAGCCACTGTAAGGTTACATGGATGTTGTCTAGTACATGCAAATATGTGCCCAAGAGGCATGTTGTATTTACCGATTTAAGGGCAACTCTGGCCGAGGAGAATATTCATTTAGCGAATGTCTCCATCCTCTTGGATTTCCTGTCAGCAGGAATCGTAAGGAATGCATTAGACCACATGTGACTAGAAGATGCTTGGACCACTTAGCTCTCCAGAGTGGGCTGTTGTAGCAGGAAGTCCGGGTCTCCAGGAACGATCCTGTGCTCTCTTGCTACCTGCCAATTAACTGCAGGGCAAGATCCTGGCTTTGTCCAAGTGCCCACCAGACTATCCATCAGGTCTTCATTAAACAGGAAGAGAGGTTCCTGGCTAGACTGTGCTGGTTTGAGGACCTCCATAAGAACATTAATATTTATTTATAAAGTTTTATATAGCGCAAACAAGTTCACGAAGGATATCAGAGCGCTTTACAAAAGGATGGAAGAAAGCATATAAATGTAATAGCGACATCAAGTAAGAATACAAAACAGGAATAATCGCATAATTACAAGACAAATGATTTAAGGAGAGTAATATAATAAACAGGTATATAGTGGGCTACGAAGTAGGGCACACAATGAGGTAAAGAAGAGCAGCATCAAAAGATGGTACAATGGTTGTAGGATCAATGACTTCGAGCAGATGAGTCTAGCCCAGTTAGGGTAAAAATGTGTTCATTAGGAATATTTTGGCTTCCAGTTTGAAAGCAGTCGTTGAGGAGATTCTGCATACTTCCGGTGGAAGAGAGTTCCATATCTTAGGCTTTTGCGCTACGTACGTGGGAGTTTTGAAGTGCAGGGCTTTGTGCATCAGAACAATGATGGACTATTTGGATCAGTAAGGTGAGGTCAGAAAATTCTGCCCCTCTCCGAATGACTGTAGAAAAGGATGCAGAATCATCAATGACCATAGTTGAATTTTGTGAGGAAAGGACAAGGCCTGGGGAAGTGTCCAGACCACTGGCCTCATAGAGGTCAGAAGAAACTGCGATCGTCATATTGGTCACCATCATTGTTATTCCCATCATCATCCCCACCAACATACTGAATTGAATTTGAGAAGCTCCCGATCTACCTTGGCAAGCGCGGAAAGAAAGGAACTGACATCAGAGCACAGAGGTGGCGTAGATACAGTTACCCCAGAGCAGAACAGACCAGACACTGAGCTGCACAACACAATCTATGGATGTGCAAGGGAACTGCTACAAAGGTTTCCAGATCTAATCGGACGCCTGGGGAAATTCACAAGGTGAGGAATTTTAAGTTAGAAGTTCTATAAGAAGTACATGTATGGTTGTTTTTTTATATGAAAAATACATTGTATACAAATGCCTATATTTAGGTTAAAAGTAGTAAAGCATGTATCTCAGCTTTTGATGAACAGCAGGTGTAATCCCTATTAAGTGAAGTTTATAAAAACGTTATGACCACTTCTTGGAAGGCTGTACATATAAATTAGCCCCCCCCCACACTATTTTCTTAAGGACTGGTGTACTGAGCAGGGCCTTAATACGTTATTTGATAATGAAAGCTGCAAGAGGCTTAGCATTCGTTCCCATTGAAAGTTGTGTTGCATATCAACTAGGGAGTTTGGTACTTTTTTAAAAAAAAAGTCATCAGAAGCAGCCCGCTATTTGTCATACGGAGCTGGAACAACATCACTGTACCCATGAGAATCACCCTCAACGCTGCTCCAATTTAGTATAGAGTTGACTCACCTCTTACCAGAACATTACATCACAGTACATTAACCATTCACAACCCAACATTTCTTTCAGTGCTGTTAAACAAGCTTTCACTGTGGCAGTGCTACTCTTGCACCATTAATCAGCAGACCTGACGTACGAGTTACTTACCTTCAGTAACGGTGTATCTGGAAGACGTTGTCTAGCCGCAGATTCCTTAACTTAGAATATCCCCAGGCGTCAGACTGGATCCGGATTTTTTTTTGCAGCAGCAGCACCTCTGCGCGCCAGAGGACGGCGCCACTCGACCCCGCCCTTAAGTCGTTCACGTACGTGACGTCAGCGAGGTCATATAAGTCCCTCCCGGCGCGCGGACGTCAGTTTTCGTCGGAGAAACTTTTTCACGGCACAACGTGGAACCATCAACAAAAAACGGTGAAAGTATGGGAACTGTGTGCGAGGGATGAAAAATCCATGAATAAAGAAGGAGGATCGTGGAAGACACCATCGTAAAATACAGAATTAGACACTTCCTACATATAAGTGAAAAGCTGTGAGAAAGAGCCCCGCAAGCTAAGCGTAGACCCTTCCCTGAGTGCAACAAGGGAAGAACATCTCAACAGACAGAAATAGACTGATATTGCCATGTAGAACTGTGCCGTCTAGTTAAGAATGGAGCACAAAAAGAACAGTCCACTGTAGGAAGGTATGAAATGAAAGGCCTTTTCCCTATAATAACGGAGGTTGGAAACAGAGCACAACCGACCCCTAAAGAGGATGACCAAGAGCAGACCAAGACCCTGAGTTAATAGAGAAGACGGAAGGAAGTGAAGATAACTGGAGAGAAAAATAAATCAACTCATGAATCAAAAGGCACCACAGGAAAGAAGCCCCTCAGCAGAAGTTAACTGTATATGGAAACACTCAGGGGGGTGCAACAACCTGAACTCCCTTGAGAGATAACCCAATGGCAACTGAAGAGGCCAGTGGAGAACATCACTCGGCAAGGTCCTCACAGAATGGGGAGGCTGGGTGGGCGTTAAGAAATCTGCGGCTAGACAACATCTCTACCAGATACACCGTTACTGAAGGTAAGTAACTCGTACATCTGATTGAGACATCTAGCCGCAGATTCCTTAACTTAGAATAGATAACAAAGCCATACCCCAAAGGGGAAGTGGGTCTGCGAGAGAACAACAGAAAGCGCCAAGCATCTGATCCGGCAACAGAGTGACGGATAAAGGGGGAGGCTGTGGCAAAACAGCCAGACAGCAACCCAAGCAGCTCGGAAGAGCAGAAATAATGCAATGGTAGACATCCTAAAAATGATAGAATATCGCTACACGATAGCCATATAAAAATGACAGGTAGAACGGCATGAGCCATATACCCGAACAAAGAGAGAGAGAAAGAGAGGAAAAAGGACCACTCTCCGCTAAATGTCGCATGATGAGTACACCGACTCAAAGTCGAAAAGAACCTGAAGAGATGTAACCAGAGCCTAACAGACTAGCCTATAGAAGTAAGGCTTAAGGAGCCGGTGCCAAGAGCCCAAAGGCAAGAGCTAGATCCCGAGCAATGTGTTGGGAATAGCAGGTGGGACAAGAAAACACACAAAGTGCACACCCAATCCGAAAAAGGGAAAACATGGGCGAATAGCAGCAATTTCAAACCCGCTGAAGCAGGTAGAAACGTGCAGCAGGCAAACTGTTATAGAGACCTTAAAGTGGCGTACACAAAACAACATAAGAGTGCCCAACAGGGCAATATGAAGCCAATGTGAGAAACAACCCACAAGATAGACTTGCAGGTAGTAGCCAAGGACCACTGCCAGCAAAAGAGCTGTCCCGCAGGCGTAGCTTTTACAATAGTAGGAGACAATTTGGAAAGAATCGTGGGAAGAGTCTCGGAGTCCGAGACCAAACTCTCCAGAAAAGACAAGTAGAGTGTCTAACATGAAAAAGGGAGCAGTTGTCAAATTGGGAAATCACCCCAGTAAGTGGAAGCAAGGAGGAACCTTATGGGCAACTTGCAAAAAACTCAGAAAAGCTCCCCTACACATGGAGACATAGGTCCAGACCTCGCAGCCTTGAAACGAGGTGGCGACGTAGGAAGAGGAATACCATGGCAACCGGCATGTAAACATAAATGTACAACATATAACTATGTAGAGACAGAACTAGCCAGGAGCATGAAACATGTCCATACCGGATCATACCTAGCACACTAAGGGCAGGCAGGAGCCGCTTAGAAGAGGAGATCATTAAACCTCCCAAGGAGGTGGAACAGGCAACAGGCAGGATAGCCTATGGCGTATAGTAGATGGCACCAGGGAAAAACAGATAACACTGTTGAACAGACCACCAAGGGACGCATGGAGCCCACAGGTTCTCCAGCCCAGGTGAGTTAAGCAGAGCTATATGATAGCATACAAGTACCCCACATGGAGTATGCACACCCCAAACAACGGGGAACACCTCTTAAGGCAATAAAGCCAAGCCAAATGAAAACAGTAACGAACCGAATCTGTGAACATGAGTTCTGAGCCCTATGACATTACAGAGCTGAGCCACGAGATCAATACCACAGTCAGAGGACCAGACACATCAACCTGTGGAACACTGCCACAGCAGGCCAACAGTTAGCTCAAAGCAAAACGCATCCAAGGGATGCCAATAAAAGGGTAATCATCCTTGACCACAGAAAAAGAAGACGTAAGGCTCACTGCCCATGTTAAACACAGAGCGCATCTAAAGGATGCTAAATGAAAAAGTACCACCACGAAAGACAGGCCTAAGAGGACCTAAGTGGGAGGACGAAAGCCTGCAAGGAGCAGGCAAACCGCCGATTCAGCGTGAGCATCAAACAGCAAAACCCCATCAAAGGGTAAGTCAACCAGTCGCTCCCCAGATATTTTAAGGGAAGACGCTATCTCGCAACCAAGCATGACGCCTTAAGGCAACAGAACCCGCCATAGCGCGGCCCAAAGAATCCGCAGTATCTAAGGCTGAGCGGATTGTGACTATGTCCCGGAGGAGGTGAAGGACATCAACGTGAGCACTTTCAGATGTGGCAGAAAGCAAAGACTCTGCAGAGTCCCACAGGGCAGAGGTAGCCAGAGTCAAAACACACACTGTATTTAAAGACCGTAGGGCTGCACAGGTGGATACAAGGATGTTCCTACCCCATGACTCGAGCCATCTGGACTCCCGAGATGGAGGAAGCGTTAGTGGTGGCAGAGAAGAAAAGGCAGTTTGCAAATCAAACCCCTGCGCATCAGGGTGCGCAAAAAGACAAACAGGATCATGTGGAGCTGGACGGTGGCAGTGCAAAACTGAACGAGCCACCGGGTCACCTGAAGCAGGCTGAACCTCGGTACCGCAAAAGCCGCAAAGGAGAGAAGCTGCTCCACATTCCCGGACCCACGGTGAAGGACCTTAAGCAAGGGTTCCACAGTCAAGGGGGCAGAAGGGGGTTGCATGTTTTAAATGCAAGTGGCCAATGAGACCACTCTCAGAAAAGCCGCACTAGCCTCTATAGCCCTCCGCGGAGGGTAAGACAGCTCATCAGTGGGGAAGGGTTGTAAGCTGACCCTCCCGGAGGGTGCGACCAATGCCCCACTGAATGGAGCCCCATTGAAGAATGAGGATCCTGATGGGGCTCCTGTGGAGGCATAGAGCCTGCCGGATCTGGGAGTTCCTGAAGAGGCTCTACAAATTCCAAGGGGGGCACTGGCAAGAATACCTCCGGCATCGCCGGACGTGAGGGTGACGCCGAACTCTCTCCAGAGGCCTCCAGAGAAGAGTCCACAACCAGGCGTCGAGATGGCGCCAAAACGACGCGTGCCAGCGCCGATAGTGCCTCATCAGTCGCCAACTCAGCTGCATCTGGCAAACCACAACAAGCTCCCCTTCCGGAGAAGGAGAAGGCGCCGGAGAGGCAAGCTTTCAACACCGCTCCGGCGCGGACTCTGCCTCAACCACGACAGGCTCCGACTCCGGAGAAAGAAGCGGAAGTGGAGCCGGGGAGGCGAGCCTACGGCGCCGGAACAGCGTCCACCCGGCTTCGGTCAGGCAGCCGCCTGCCCTGAAGGCCGGGGTGTGCTCAAGGCAGGGCTATGAGCACCGGCAGCCACCTGCGATGCCACAGGGAGCCCAGCGGGGCTATGCGGCGCGGCAGAGGCGCCGTGGGTCGTAGAGGAGGACCCAGCTTGGCCGCGCCCTGACGACTCCATGTGGACCACTGAGGGGGACACAACCGTTCTGCGCCATAACACCACCACATCTCCATCGTTACTGGGGGGAAAAGGCTCAATTGGCGCCGGGGACGAACCCCCCTGGAAAATCCGTCGGGGATCCCACAATAAGTGGAGGCCCGAGAACGTCCCAGGAATGGGGAGAGGACCCAAGTGAGGCCTGCAAAGCCGCAGCATATGCCTCCATTTGGGCCCGAGTCGCCCCCACACCCGGAAAGGGCAGATAGAGGGGAGGCGACTGTCGGGAGCGCACGTCCGGAATATTCCGGGAACCAGTGCCCCTGACAACAGAAGAAAGGGAGGTCGAAGACCTCGGCGACATGTGCCTGGACTTACCAAGCGGCGAACGACGGCCCCGGGCCCCAGAGGGCGATTGATGGCGGAACCGAACAGTAGAGGGACCTGCCGACGATGAAGAGGCGGGGGACGAGACGACTCTGACCGGGACAGGCATGCCGAGAGAAGCTTCATACGGCGCTCCCGTCCAGACTTCGGCTTCAGGCGTTGGCAGGCTTCGCAGTCCGTGGAGTCATGGTGCTCGCCCAGACACCACATACAAATAAGATGCTGATCCGTCGCAGACATCTGCCATGAACAGGAATGGCAAGTTTTAAAGACCAAAGGAATTGCACACTGTTCCTGGCGCAAAGCGTTGAAAAGGAGGCCTGAAAACAGGCCAGAGGAACCGCTCACTAAAGAAGAAAACTGACGTCAGCGCGCCAGGAGGAACTTCTATGACCTCGCTGACGTCACGTTCATGGACGTCAGGGCGGGTCCTGTGGTACCGTCCCCCGGCGCACATAGGTGCTGCTCAAAAAAGAAATCCGGATCCAGTCTGACGCCTGGGGATATTCTAAGTTAAGGAATATGCTGCTAGATGTCTCTATCAGATAAGCTCACCCTTGCAAGCCCAATCTTTGATGCAAGCATCTACCAAATCATTTTCCTCAGTTTACAAAAATAAATATTGTAAATACCAGATCCTGTCAGCAAAAAGTTGCACTGTCCCACATTGCACTTTAATTTTTTTATATATATATATATTTACTTAAACATTCTCTTTAGAATCGATGTACTACAGTAAAAAAGCACATTGTAGAACGTGTTTTTTTAAATTTCCTATGATGAGCTGCCTTACACTTATCTTATATTCATAATAATGCACACTGTTGCATAAAAACATTTAAAATATTATCACATTACTCCCAACTTAGACACATATTTTGCAAAGCAGTGACAGACACATCTGAAGTCTCAGACAAATAATGAATACTGAACAGATGCCACTCAAATGCTCTAAATCGTTTGAGTACTAAAATCAATTAATAAAGCAAGTAATATATAATACATAATGAGTAACTTGAAATATGGTAATATATTGCCATGTTGGGTGTTCAACATGTATAAAGCACTCGGGCTTCAGCTTCATGGTTTGTAACTGGCACCAGAACCCCTCAATGGTAATATAGGTCCATAATACACAGTTACCCGTTATGCATTCGACATATTAGTATATATGCAGATGCGGAGTGTAACATGATATTCAGTTTCATTATTGAGTGTGGGGCAGGGCCATGACTCACAGGAGGTGAAGCACTGAGTGAGTAAGGACTCTTTTCTGCCCATGAATTTTGCATAGAAAATTATTTACACAGTAATACAAGTAAAACAGATTTGCACGACATTTAGCTGAAAACAAGATGTTTACTCAGAAAGCGTGCTTTTTAGCCTCCGACTAGCACATGAGCACTTACTTATAAGAGGTATTGTATACAACAAGGGGATTGTTGCCCACTCATTGCTTATCATTTGTTAGCTTCATTCTCACTTTTGTTACCTTCTAATTGGCCTGTGTGTGACGGCTTCACTTCCTCTACGTTTGGCTGGAGCATAGACCAAGTACTGATTGCTTCAGCTTGGTTGCTTTCTTCCTGCTAAACACGCTGTGATCCAGGTACTATATTTATATTTTCCTTCTTACTCTGTCGTTCTTGTCTGTGTTGCTTTTTCCCCTCCCACCCCCTGTGTTGCCCCTTCCCCTCCCACCCATGTGTCTATATTGCTTATTTTCCATCTCACTCCCCTTGTTTGAGTTGCTTCTTCCACTAACCAACCCCCATCCTCTCCTGTTGTCCGTGTTACCTACCCTCAACCCGCCATAAGAATAAAAAGCTGACCGCATAATAGCCCTTCTTTGTCATTTTGTCCTTTCCCTCCCACCCTCTCTCTCGTTGTCAGTGTTGCCCGTTTCTTAGCACCCTCCCTCACGTGGTCTGTGTTGCCAACTCCCACCTGCCATAAGAAAAAAAAGTGCTTCTAGCACTTTATTTTTTTAAATATAAATTTTTGCCATGCTGCTGTGCAGCACGGCTGAAAGACACTGACAAAGGTAATAGCTCTTTCTAATATGGACAAGGGGTCAAATCCTTGGGTATTCTCTCATTTTGCCCAGAACCAAGCAGACTCACCCATTCTGAGCACTGTGTGGTCGGGATATGTGACAGTCTAGCAAACCCAGATGGAATGCATTGACATACTCCAATGTATCTTTCATTAACACCTCCGGAATTCTTTACTCACCCCTTGAAATTGTTGGCCAAGGACAAGGTTGTGGTCAAGGGGGAGTTCTTGAAAATATTGGGTTCCAGCAGGGAAGATCAGGAGATAAAAAAACCTGCAGTGAGAAGGCATATCCTGACCAAATAGTGCCTGGGCATTGAACCTTATTTGTATCTTATTCACAGTACCCAAGATAGGTTTCTAATGACGCGTTTTAGGTTGGATTCCTTACATCATAGCCTTGCGGTGCCAGCAGGTTTTACTAAAGCGGTGGAGCAGAAGGGTCCCTGCGGCTGCGATCAACGATCTCCGCAGGACATCCTTCATTTTGTACTGCTATGCCCGTATTACATGCACCCTAGGAAGCATTTTTTTAAAAGAATTTTTTTAAAAAGCAGGGTTTAGACAGGCTAAAGTGGCTTTATTGTATTTGAAACTCTCCTCTGAGATTTTAACCTTGTACTGTAAACTTTTTAAGAGTGGCAATGCGTCTCAGGAACACCAGAGGGAATGTGTGAATTGTACAGTCATGAATTGTTTTTAAGTTTGTATTATACTGTAAACCTTTTAGGAGTTGCAATGCGACTGAGGAACACCGGAAAGAATATGTAGAAATGTATTTATATGAACAGTTTTTAAGCTGTGCTTTTATGGTGTTGTTTTCCTTGATACCGAATAAAGTATATATTTGATTTGATTTGAATACTCCTGTCATGTTCCCTCTTCAATGAGCAGGAAGGGATACCTCAATTTGTGATGGTGGAAAAAAGTTGTCTATCTCACCACCTGCTGGATCATCCTTACTCAACTCAGCAACCCTAATGGCCCCCAAAATTGTCTATTGTCTTGAGCTTTAGACCAAGATATAGCTATCTGCATATCCCTTCAAACACATTTGACACTGAAGATTGTTAACCAAGGTTTACTGACTCACAGGTATACAGTGACTTGTCAGTACAGTAATGAAACTTGAGACCTCTGGCACTAACTTGTGACAATAGGTGGTTTCATAATTCTATATTTGTGTTTTTTCGAGCCAACCAAATCAGTTTCGATAGCACAGTGCTGTACATATTACAGATACAGTCAGACATAAGAAAATAACGCTTCAGAGCTTTTTGTCCAATATTATATCTAAATGTGTCCTATTACCTCATAATGGGGAATGGAGGAAGTGTGAGGGCAAGGCGATAATGGATGAGGGGGGGATCAACTTAGGAGGTGGAAATAAGGGCACAATTTCACACTCGGGATTCAGAAAAATCCACATTGTTAGATCAACATAATAACATTATCACTACTAAATGTATACCTATTCACGTTCATCATATATGTCAAATGTAAAACATACGTCATATTTCATTCTGTCCAGGAGCTCCAGGCCTAGATGAATGATGCTCCACAATACTGGAGGCACCAGAGTATGTTTGCGAGTGTATTTTTAGTTGCGGACTCCATTTAAATAGAATCAGGAATCCCTTCATTAACAGATGTTAAAGATGGCGGATAATTCTCTATCTTACGCTGTCCGAAGATTCCTGGCTAGGATCCTCATGAGAGAAAAGCTTAGTTACCTCAGGTCAGTAATTCGGGCTACATTTGCCGGGTCAAAGCCTGCTACTGTCTCAGGATACGGAACCAATTTTATTACATTTTCAAAACAAAAAACACCAGCGATGTTGCGCACAGCAATGTATGGCTTTCCGTGTCTGGATTTACAGTAATTCAAGGAATGCAATATCTAGACATGAGGGTGTGCAGTACCATGGCCTAACAGCAGCTAACAGGCGTCAACAAGCATAAAGAAAAGTGCGGTCTTTGTCTTGGGGACACACCCTGGAGTTTAGCTGTTCCCAGTGCCAAGGGAAGTTAAAATAAAGATGTTAAGCTCTTAAAAAGCCCATTCTGCAGAAGCACAAAAATGTAGAAAAGAAAATTGCCTTATCACTCAGCTTGGGTTCACATGGACATTAACCATTGTTAACAATCTTCGCAGTAGGTTCAGGACATCAATTCCGACTCCCATTTTGACTTAATCATTGAAGGCCGCAGATGATTAATGAGAGAAGGTTCAATCAAGTTTTATGGCTGCTTTGAATCTGTCAATAACCCAGTTTCCGTGCTATGGATTAACAGGTATTAAGGCTACCAGGAATTGTAGCCTGAAGGAGTGTTTACAGAATAATAAATGCTGGAAATCTTCAAAACAAGAAAATCTACTTCTAGTCCTCCAGGACAAATTAAACTGCTCATTTTTACAGTAAAATTTGCACTGACGCGTAACACCCAAGAGAAATCCCTTTAACATACTTTTATATTTCACATGAATCGAAATTACTTCACTGTACAAAATGCTTTTCATTTAAGAACTTAACCCTCTGGTAATAATGTTATGGTGGTATAGTTCAACTTTTCTCATTATGCCTGGCGCCTGAAGGAGATTCAAGAAATGAGGAATCTGCGGTAGCACTATCCACTGATAAAAATGACTAGTTAAGGTGCTAATCACTCAAAACTTTCTATGCAAATTGTGACTAATAAAAGAAAAACTAGTCCGCAAACCTCTGAATCCAATTGGCTGAATAATTTCAGAGTATCAGATGGCACAGCTTTTTTGTTTGGGTATGCCATCTTGCAGCAAGGGGTCCTGGCGAAGTGATCCAAACACGGAGTTACAATAATTTTAGCCATCGTTACTAGTAATAGGAACAGAAATTGACTTGCACAATTATAATCTATTGTAGAATGCAATCAACTGCCTTCCATTTAGACACGTCTATCTTCATTGTTTTAAAACCATGAAAATATTCACAGATTTCCTGATTTTATCTGGCAATCTAGTGCCTCTGTCTTGCTGCTGCCATTTCAATTTACAGATTGTTGCTTATGAAGGTGGTCTTCGTTACCAGTGGTACCCTGAGCAGGCATCTGTCTCTCGATCAAAAATCTCTTCCTGCCACATATGCAGCTCTGCTGGCTCGCCTCGTTTAGATACTTCCCTTTGCTGTGTCCTAAAGAGTGAGGTAAGAGCTCTAACCGTAAACTTTACTTCTAACTTAAGCCAGTGAACTCTCTGAAGAGTAGAGAAGACATGCACACCTCAGCCACCACCCTTGGTACAGGGTTCAATACAGGTTGCAGCAGTAGCCCATAAGTCTTTTGCAGAAAAGAAAGCATCTTTATCAATATTCAAAGTCAAAGTCAAAGTCAAAAAGTACTTTATTCGGCTAAAAAGTATAACCATAAAAGCAACAGCAGTCATATTTCATTTACAGTTCACAGTATTTACATCAATGTAGGAGGATATTAAAACAATACATAGTATTTACACTGTTACAGTTCGTTCAAGCGAAGCGACTTCCTAAATTTAAAAACCAGTTTAAAATACTCAATTAATGAAGCCACAGTAAAAACATTGTCCATTTTTTGCAGTTCTAGATATGCTAGGCGACATCTGTTCACATTCATTTCCTTTAAAATGGGGACGATCAATTTTCTACGAGGCAGCGTATAGAATTTACAAAAAAATAGAACATGTATATTTGATTGCATAGATATTTCATCACAGGGACATAAAGGGAGTTCTTTGGACCATGAATTCATTACAGGGAAGGTAAATAATCTAAAAACAATGTTAGCTCTAAAACGTGTCAAAAGTAATCTCTCAAAATTGCGCATATATAAACTTAAATATGGCTGTAATTTGTCACTTATTAAAATTAATTGATGAGAGGTGACAGTATTTTTATTCGATTCATCAAGCTGTCTTCTATTTCTGAGGAATTCCATACATAGTATCTTCAGATCTTTTCTAGAAATATTTACCATGGAAGGCGGATCATTGTAATAAAGTGAACGGTCTATTTCATTAAGAAACGTTTTGATGTAATTTAGCCATTCAACAACATTTGCTCTCCCCAATTTTAAGACATCCTGTATTATAGCTCGATTTAATACACATTCGTTCACTGTCCATACTCTATGCCATAGTAAGACGGGTTGTACTCTAATTGTGTCCGTAATATAGGGCATCCCCAACTCATCGTGGCATATAGAGTTCGCTGTACTCTCTGGAAGTGATAGGATGTTCTTTAAAAATTTATTTTCGGCTATCTGAAGTGACTTTATATTGGTATAACCCCAGAGGCCAGCTCCATACAGTGCCACAGATACACACGTCGCATTGTACACAGTTAAAATTTCCCTGATTGGTTTCATTCCCAATTTACGTGTAAAACTTTTTAATGCCATGATTGTTTTAGAGAACAAGAGCGTTCGTACCTTCACCGCACTTGACCATGTACCAGTTTCGTGAAACAAAATTCCAAGATATGGGAAGGTAGATGTTCTTTCTAAGGGGGCATTATTTATGTACATTGTTTTCATTTGTTTTTTGGTGCGCATGCCACAGTTCATTGAAAAAGTCTTACTACAGTTTATTTTTAAATTAAGATCAAGCATAAACTGGTTAAAGGATGTTAACATTTTTTGTAAGGCAATGGGGGTGCGTGCCATCAAAACAGCATCATCTGCGTACAAGAGTGTAGGAATAAATCTCTTTCCGATCTTAGGCATGTCCACACACTCTTGCAGCAGGCACTTTTCCAGACCATTTATATAGATAAGAAATAGGAAGGGCGCCAGTACGCACCCCTGGCGCACTCCACGACCTATTCCGAAAGATCTGGTACATTCCCCCTTATTGCCAAAACGTACAACAGCTGATGCTCCTGCATATAGGTCCCTTAAGAATTGGATTATCGGCTTTTCCACGCCCAATTGTGACATCACGTCCCATAATTTACTATGGGACACACAATCGAAAGCTGATGTAAGATCAACAAATGCACAATATAGGCGCTCCCTTTTTATCACAGTATGTTTCTGCTGAATCAGGAACAAATTTAATCCCTGCTCTATTGTTCCTATGCCTTTTTGAAATCCAAATTGTAAATCACTAATTACCCCCGCCTCCTCCGCCCAGTTTTGCAGTTTAACTAAAATCACTCTGCCGAGGATCTTTATTGACGAATCCAGAAGGGAAATTGGCCTATAGCAGGCACAATCTTGTCTGTTTCCCTTCTTGTAAATGGGTACAATTATTGAAGTGAACCAGGAAGGGTTCAATCCCCTTACGAGAGCTGCATTAAAAAGTTGTACAAGTATCGGGCCCCATAGTTCGATATTTGACTTGTACAAATCAGCCGGGATTCCATCTGGGCCCGCCGCTTTTCCGCCCTTGGTCGCTCCCAGGCTTTCAACAATCTCTGGTAGTGTAACTTTGAGTTCACTTTCCTCCTCAACTGATTCGCCTTCTATGTTTACCCCAGTATTTCCTAACTCATCTAGTGACGTATACAAGGTGGAAAAATGCGTGACCCAGCTATCCTCATTGATCGCAATTTCCAACCGTGCTTTGGTATTTTCATATGGTAGGGGGGCGTTTACCACCCTCCAGAAGGCGGATGCATCCCTTGTTTGTGAGGCTGTGCAAAGTTCTTCCCATACACCTTTTTTAATTGCATCTCTTCTGTTTTTTAGGGCCATATTATAATCCTTCCTTAGGGTTCTTATCTCTACAGCATCACGCGGATCCTTATGTAATGCATGTTTTAAGATCTGTTAGAGCCTTAGTACAGGTTCTATCAAACCATCTTGTACCCTTCGTTAAACCATTTTTTGATACTAAAAGTAGGTTCTCTTTGATAGTGGAAGCAATAATATTAAAATTAACTAATATACTTTCACTATCGGACTCCTCATCTAGACAGATCTCAAAATTTTCGGGGCAGCTAATTAACAATTTTTTAAGAAAGTCTTCAGGTACCACCTTACTCCACTTGAGGGTGTACCCATTCTGTCTACCTAATGTAATGTCTGGGACAACCTGTATTTGCTCATTATAGGAGGCCAAGAAAAGGTTCTCAATCTCAATTTTTTGCGGTAGGTGGTCACTGAGTGGTGCATCCATTATTTTATAACTAACCAGTTTACGACCATAGCCATTAGACCAGAGGCTAAAGTCTATCGTAGTGGATGCTCCCCTCCCAATAAAAGTTGGTTCAAATGGAATAGTAATATTTGCTGGTCTTTTTTATTAAAATGCTTCCAAATTCTACTAAAGTGCGATTTCTCTTCTTGCCACAGTGGCGTCCGGTTTAAACAGATTTGCTGATCTTCTCCTCCGCCTTTCTGATAAAGAAATCTTGTATGCACTTTGCATCAATAGGAACAACTCTGTTATTAGAGCAGCATTGCCTTTGCTGGTCTGCTACTTGAAAAACTTTAATCAATTGATATGTGCAATCCTCTGATATACCCGCTTTAAAAGCAAAATATCATTGCTTGCCCCCTCCAAAGATTTCCTATAGTCTCACATATTCACCTAATACATATAGCCTCACATTTTCTATTTTCACTGTTGTAGCCATTAGTTGCAACTTTAAATTGCTCAATTAGTGCTTATACTATTTTGGACAAGAAATCCTGTTTTATCTCCTCAAAACCTCTTAGGTGCTAAATTGTTATTGTTCTTTATAAGGGAAACTATATACCTCTTCTGTGTCCAAAAGCAAATGAAACTTGCTTGTTGGAATTAACCTATCTTTAGTAGGTATGCCTGTGGGCCGATTTAGCAGTCTGCCTATCACATCAGCACAATATATAACATACTACACAGAGAGAGGCTCTGGGTCAGCTGCTTTCAGTGATGTGCTCGTTTAGACAAACTCGCTTTGGGCATTGTATTGATGAGCTGTCAATAATTCAATCAATCAGGGATTTATAAAGCGCAGCAAAACACTCATGAGGGTTTCAAGATGCTGGCATTGCTAACTGCTTTAAACATAGTCGGCAAACTTCGAGAGTGAGATTGAGAGGGTCAGTGCTGCCCCCACACTTGCTCATACAAATGCAAGTGGCATAAGGGACAAGAATCCTGCCTCAATTTCTTATGTTTCTTACACTTACCTGAGGACTTGGAGCGTGACGAAGAATGACCTCTGTAAGAGATATTAGTTAGTGAATGTCCCAAGGTGTCAGACTGAATCCGGAAAGTATACGTCAGCAGTACCCTGTGAGAAGTTGGCCTGTAATATGATGCTCACTAGTTCTAGTGATCACCTTGTATCAGTCCAAACAACCCTTATGGTGATTAGTTGTAAGTCAACCTTATAGACCAGCTATCCTAATGGTAGCATGGACAAAGCAGTCTTAGGCTAAACTCTTTTGGCATGTGAAGCCAGCTGTTTTACCACAATATAACCCCTTGAATACCAGATGAAAGGACACCACACAGGTTGTTATGAAAATAAACAGTATATTTATTAATAACAAACACCTCTGAATTCTTTATGAGATCAGAGGGCTAAGCACATGACAATCTCTTAGGAAAAATACGATAAGTTGCACAAAATTACAATGGTGCCCTAGGGGCACGGCAAACCATATACTAAGTAAATGGTATAAGGAAATCGATAGAAGGAATGGAGCTGTCCAGAAGCTGTAGGATCGCTGGGACTACACTATCCTAACTTTAGGTAAGTAATAGGAGGCCCGCGGGACGCGTGTGCAGAGTGTGAACTCACACGTGAGATGCGTAACAACGTCTATGGACAGTACAGTTCAAGAAAAAGGGGAGTACGGACAATCCTGACTAGTTAGGACTAAAACGACTGTGAATCTGGACACTAGGAGAGTCAAGCTACCCTTGAGCACCGAAATGATCTTGTTACCTCACCCACGGGCTGCGGGTGCATAGGTGCGAAGTCGTGTCGGGTTTCTGCGTTGAAGTCTATGGAGCCTGGAAGAAAAGATGCTGCAGGCGACCAGGAGGAAGATGTCCGGTGTGATCCAAGGGTGGATCAGAGATGCTGAAGACCTGAAAGCAGAGGGGACAATGTTCAAAGTCACTATCCAGTGACTGGAGTGGAACCAGGAAGGAACCAGATGTCGTCGTCGCGATCAGGTGAAGAGTGGACGCTTGACTCTGCAACCACGTGAACCAGGAGGAGTCTTCGACGACCAGGATGGAGGCACGAGCTGTCCCACGTAGGCTCTCGCTGTCGGCGGTGTCTGTTCCGGATTCGGCGTCAACAGGCCTTGGCAAAGGCAACCCACGCGGTGAGTGGAAAAGGCGTCTGGTGCGGACTAGGAGAGTCCGGGGTGCTCCTCTTTTTGAAGGGATCAAGGGCCAGTCTGGAGCAACCAGACCAGCAGTGTAGTTTTCAAAGTTCGTCGTCTAGGAGGCCACTAGGCAGCCGGCAAGTGATCAGACAACGCGTCGAGCAGCAAACAGGCAGAAGGGCCCCACGCAGATCTCGTGGAGGCTGGAGGGCTGATCTTCGGTGCAGGAGCTGCTCGGGGCTGGGGCTTCTCAATCCCCACAGCACTTGGTCGAGTTTACCTCGGGAGTCGTGCTGGAAGCGAAGTGCAGTTTCTTTCAAGATGGCCGGTCCCACCTGTCTCGTCGCACCCACGGATCTCAGCTGTGCTGCAGATGTGAGTTGAGGTCGGAGAGGTCTGGGAATCCGGGTCTCGTCGGGCTCTGAAGTCTGGATCCTCGAGGGAAGACGACAAAGTGAAGCCGCTGGACGCTTGATGGTGCCTGCAGTTGCAGGGTGGACACTCCTTGCCCACAAGGGAGATTTCTTCAGTCTTCTGGGGAGCAGAACGTCGAAGTCCAGAGTTTCTTCTTGTAGAGTAGTTCAGGATTAATCTAATTTGGAATGGGACCAGCTCCTACCTTTATCCTGCTAAAGGGGGCTGTACTGATGACTAAGTCCCTCACCTGGGTGGGACCAGGAAGGGGGGTGGTTACACCCCCTATCCTTTGTCCGGTTTCGCGCCAGAGCTGGGGCAGGGATGCCCCAGCAACTGGTTTGAACCGGTGTATGCACAGGACACCTTGTGTGCCCCAGGCATGTCTCATTCCTTTCAGGCCTATCCTACCCAATACACAAAATCGTGTCTGGGGTGGTGCTAGCATCTCCCAAGGCAAGCCTCCCTCGCTGGAAGGACTCCCAACAGCAGGCGGTCAGACTTGTGTCTGTGGTGGCAACATCCATTTTGTGATGCCAAGGCTCGAGTTAACTTTAACCGGGGTTCACAGTTACATACATGTCGTGTCCCTCTAGAAGGGTGGAATGCTACCCCCGTCGCCAGAATTGGCGAGGGGGTAGTATTCCAATTCGTATGGCACCTTACTCGACATGTTTTGATAATGCTATACCAAAGTTAGCATTTAACCGCGAGGATTATAATGCACTTAAGAGTATATGGTATAGCGTTATCATGGAACAGCTATAAGGACTTGGTTCCGCAAGCTGCAGACAGGCTCAGCTCATGCCAGAGCACCATCTCACATAATTCCAAGCACTCTGCCTTCAGGATTGATAAGGCCTGCCATAGGAGTGACTGATAGGAATATATGTGTCCATTTTAGGGTTAGATATAGGTATACTATATCTATAGCAAAGGGTGATTACACCACCTTGCCCCAGCTGTCTTACCAGCCAGTTGTGTCTGTTTAGATGGCCAGCCAGGGGTGGCATAATATATGCTTCAGCCCCTGGTAGGCCCTGGGTACACCTATGCCTTGGGTACCTAAGGTACACTGTACAGGGACTGAAGGTGGCCCAGTACCAATTGGTAAATGCACCTAAAGTACATGGATGTCAATTTAGAGAGAGAACAGCTAGGCTGTGGGTCTGATTAGCAGGCCCACAGCCAGGGAAAGTCGTAAACCAGTGAAGCAAAAAGCAAAAATCGGGGGTGACCATAGGATTGCAGACCCCACTCTCCTACATACCCCTGCTCGTCGGAAGGTGGCGCCGAGATGACGTCACGGTGAATAGTTAGGCGCCACCCATGCGCGCTGATGTCAGTTCTGTACACGACTTTCCACGCCAGGAACGCAGAGCCATGAAAGAAACTGACCACTGGTGACATGAAACTAGGGCCCGGAAAGGGATGACCTTAACCCTATAAATCAGTTCGCAGAATGGGGAGGATGGGTGGGGCGGTAAGGAATCTATCACTAACTAATGTCTCTTACAGATACATCGTTACACAAGTAGTAACATGTGCATTTGAAAGTAACACATTAGTGACAGATACCTTACCTTAGAATAGATACCCCAGCAATACCGACCCCAGCGGAGGGTCTGCGATCACACCAGAAAGTCTGGGAAAACAGAACGGCCAAAGAAGGCGTCCCTCCGGACTTGGCTGTCCAGTCAGTAGTGCTTGGTAAAAGGGTGCAGCGAGGCCCACGTAGCTGCCTGACAGATGTTCTGCAAGGAAACACCACATCCTAAGGAAGTAGTGGCTGCCATAGCCCTGGCAGAATGGCCACGCAGACCCACATGAGGCTCCTTCTTAGCAAATAAGTAACAGGCTTTGATGCACAGAGGGACCCACCGAGAGATGGTCCGTTTGTGCACGGCCCGATCTTTCTTGGCGCCCACGTAGTGTACAAAAAGTTGGTTATCCACCAGGAACTGTTGTGTGCGCTTCAGATAGAATAAGAGCGCAAGTTTTAGATCCACACGGTGGAGCCTCCCTTCCTCTTTTGAAGGATGTGGAGGCGGAAAGAAGGTGGGCAAAGTGATGGTCTGCCCGATGTGGAAGGGCATGACAACCTTTGGCAAGAAAGAAGGACGAGTCCTTAAAGAACAAGTTACTTACCTTTGGTAACGGTATATCTGTAAGAAACATTAGTTAGATGGATTCCTTACCTTAGAATAACCCCCAGGCGTCAGTCTGGATCCGGAAACTTTTGTGTAGCAGTACCCTTGCGCGTCGGTAGGCATCGTCTGCGGCTCCGCGTCCGTCATCGGCGTCATTGGCGCCGGGATGACGTCGTCGGAGTACATAGACACCGCCCTCGCGCGCTGACGAACAAGTTACTTACCTTCGGTAACGATATATCTGTAAGAAACAGTAGTTAGTATTAGATTCCTTACCTTAGAATATCCCCAGGCGTCAGTCTGGATCCGGAAACTTTTGCGTAGCAGTACCCCTGCGCGTCGGTAGGCGTCGTCTGCAGGCGTCCCCTGCGGCTCCGCGTCGTCGGCGTCGTGCGCCGTGATGACGTCGCTGGAGTATATAGACGCCGCCTCCGCGCGCTGACGTCAGTTCTTTGCACACAGCTTTTCCGCGCCAGAACACGCAGAGCCATGTGAGAACCAACACTGGTGCCATTTGAAAACTAGGGCCCTGAAAGGGATGTCCTTAACCCTAGGTATCAGTTCGCAGAACGGGGAGGATGGGAGGGGCGGTAAGGAATCTAATACTAACTACTGTTTCTTACAGATATATCGTTACCGAAGGTAAGTAACTTGTTCATCTGAAAGAAACAGGTTAGTATTAGATTCCTTACCTTAGAATAGATACCCCAGCAATACCAACCCCGGTGGTGGGTCTGCGAACCAATACAACCTACACCAGAAAGTCCTGGAGGACCGAACGGCCAAAGAAGCCATCCCTCCGGACTTGACTGTCCAGGCAGTAGTGCCTCGCAAAGGTGTGCAGCGAGGCCCACGTGGCCGCCTGGCAAATGTCCTGCAAAGGGACTCCCCGGCCCAGGGCAGTAGTAGCCGCCGTGGCCCGAGTGGAATGGGCCCTCAGCCCAACAGGAGGCTCCTTCCGAGCCAAAGAGTAGCATGCTTTGATGCACAGGACGACCCACCGAGAGATGGTCCGTTTCTGTACCGCCCTTCCCTTCTTCTCACCCACGTAGCCAACAAACAGTTGGACATCCACCCGGAACTGGCGTGTGCGATCCATATAGAATGAAAGCGCACGTTTTGGGTCCAGACGATGGAGCCGCTCTTCATCCTTTGAAGGATGCGGAGGCGGGAAGAAAGAGGGCAAGGTGATGGACTGCCCAATGTGAAAAGCAGAGACTACCTTGGGCAGGAAAGAAGGTCTAGTCCGAAGAACCACCTTATCAGGATGAACAGACAAGAAAGGAGGTTGAATAGAAAGAGCCTGGAGCTCACTCACTCTCCTGGCAGAGGTGATGGCTACCAGGAAGGCCGTCTTTAAGGTGAGAAGACGGAGAGGACAGGAATGAAGGGGCTCAAAGGGAGCGCACATCAGGAAAGTCAAGACCAGGTTCAAGTCCCACTGAGGCATCACGAACGGAGTTGGAGGATACATGTGCGTGATGCCCTTCAAGAATCTTAACACAATAGGGGACTTGAATAAAGATGGCTGATCAGGTAGCCTCAAGAAGGCGGAAAGGGCAGAAAGATAGCCCTTGATAGTGCCCAGAGCAGAGCCCTGCTGGGCAAGGGAAAGGAGGAAGAGGAGAACCTCAGACAGAGGGGCAGAAAGGGGATCCACAGCCTTTGCTGTGCACCATGCCACAAATCTGTTCCACCGGCAGGCGTATACCGACTTCGTGGAGGGACGCCTGGCTGCCAGAATTACATCACAGACTTCAGGAGGCAAGTCAAATGGCCTCAGCTGCCGCCGCTCAATCTCCAAGCATGGAGGTGGAGACTGGACAGGTTCGCGTGGAGGACCGTCCCCTGCTGCTGCGACAGAAGGTCCTCCTGAAGGGGCAGGCGGATCGAGGGACCGACTGTCATGCTGAGTAGCTCGGGATACCAGTATCTTCGAGCCCAGTCCGGAGCCACAAGGATAACTTGGGCCCGGTCGCGCCTGATCTTCTTCAGCACTCTGGGCAGAAGTGGTATAGGCGGAAAGGCGTACAACAGACCGCAACTCCACTCGCGCCGAAAGGCGTCGCCGAGCGAGTGCCGTCTTGGAAACTCCAACGCGCAGAACTGATGACATTGCGCGTTCTCTTCTGTGGCGAATAGATCTAACCAAGGCTCTCCCCATTGCTGAAAGAGGCCTCTCGCCACATCCGAGTTCAGACGCCATTCGTGATCCACCGAGCACCGACGGCTGAGTTCGTCCGCCCTGGCGTTCAGAGAACCTGCCAGGTGTTGAACCGTCAGAGTCACGCCCTGACGTTCCAGCCATTGCCAGAGGCGCAGAGCCTCTTGGCAAAGGGTCCACGACCCCACACCGCCCTGTTTGTTGCAGTACCACATGGCGGTGGTGTTGTCCGTGAACACCTGCACTACACTCCCGTTGACAAAGGGGAGGAATGCCTTCAGTGCTAGGCGAATCGCCCGCAGCTCCAACATGTTGATATGGAGCCGGGACTCCGCCGGAGACCAGAGGCCTCTGATCTCCGCCTCTCCCA
Source organism: Lissotriton helveticus (assembly GCF_964261635.1). Lineage (NCBI taxonomy): Eukaryota > Metazoa > Chordata > Amphibia > Caudata > Salamandridae > Lissotriton > Lissotriton helveticus. The sequence goes on from NC_136062.1 coordinate 285,933,303, forward strand.
AGTGGCCACCCCAGCCTTGGAGGGACGCGTCCGTCACAACCACGTGCTCCGGTTGGGGAAGGGAGAGGGATCTGCCCCTGACCCAATCGCGGTCCGTAAGCCACCACTGCAACTGTCTCGCAGTGCCCTCCGAGATCAGGACATGGTCGGATAGGTTGCCCTGATGCTGGGCCCACTGAAACTTCAGGTCCCACTGCAGAGCCCGCATCCGCCATCTGGCGTGATGCACCAGAAGGATGCAGGAGGCCATCAGCCCCAGAAGCCGCAGCGTCAACCTGACCGAAACCCGGGATAACGGCTGAAAGATGGGAATCAGAGCCTGAATATCCCGGACCCGCCGTTCCGGAGGATAAACCCGAAACTGCGCCGAGTCGAGAACCGCTCCGATGAAAAGGAGCTTTTGAGAGGGACACAGGTGTGATTTCGGCACATTGATGGAAAACCCCAGCTCGTGCAGGAGGTCTGCCGTCATCTGAAGGTGGTGGACGACTGTCTGGGGCGAGCCCGCCTTCAACAGCCAGTCGTCGAGGTAGGGGAAGACTGAAACCCCTAACCGGCGCAGATGAGCTGCGACCACCGCCATCACTTTCGTGAACACCCGTGGGGCGCTGGTAAGGCCGAATGGGAGCACGATAAACTGAAAGTGCTCGTGGCCTACCGTGAACCGCAGGTAACGCCGGTGGGCCGGCAGGACGGGGATGTGAAAGTACGCATCCTGCAAGTCCAACGCTACCATCCAGTCTTGTGGGTCTAGAGCAGCCAAGACCTGAGCCAAAGTCAACATCTTGAACTTCTCCTTCCGGAGGAAGCCGTTGACGTTCCGTAGATCCAAGATAGGACGCAGGCCTCCCTTGTCCTTCTTGGGTACCAGAAAGTAGTGGGAGTAGCAACCACACCCTACTTCTGGCCCAGGAACGCGCTCGATGGCCCCCTTGGCCAAGAGGGCCGTAACTTCCTCCTGCAGAAGTGTCAAGTGGTCCCCCGACACACGGTGGTTCTGCGGTGGCATGGCTGGAGGAGTGGACTCGAAGGGGAGGGCATAGCCCCTTCGGACAAGCTGCAGCACCCACCTGTCCGATGTTATCGCGCGCCAGCGGGAGTGGTGATGGCGAACCCTGCCACCCACTGGCGTCACGTGAGCCCGAAAGCTCGGACTAGGAAGGCTTGGATGCCGCAGCGGAGGGAGGCGTGGACTGACCACGACGCTGGCCTCTACCGCCACCACGGCGGAAACCACGGGCGCCACCGCGCTGGGGAGCGCTCTGCGCCGCGTGGCTGGCAGCACGTGTGGGACCTCCCCTCCCTTGGCCACGAAAGGGCCGAAACGAACCCGTCTGCTGGCGCTGGGTCGAGAGACCCAAGGACTTGGCCGTGACCCTGGAGTCCTTGAAGCGCTCCAGCGCGTGGTCCGCTTTGTCACCAAATAGGCGACTGCCATCAAATGGCATGTCCATAAGTGTATTTTGGACGTCTGGTGAGAAGTTGGCAGATCTCAGCCAGGCATGGCGACGAATCGCCACCGTAGTGGACATGGCCCGTCCCAGTGAGTCCGTGGTGTCCAGACCACAACGGATCGAGTACCGCGCCGCATCCCGGCCTTCAACCAAGGCCCGGGTGAGCTTGTCCCGCACTTCCTGGGGGCATTGCGGCAAACACTCCTCGACCGTATCCCACAGGGAGTGGGTGTAGCGGCCCAAGAGGCACGCGGTGTTACAAGACCACAGTCCAGCGCTCAAAGAGGAAAACACTTTTTTTCCAAATTGGTCGTACCTCTTTGATTCCCGGTCGGGCGGAGCCGACGGAAATGCGGACTGTGAAGTGGAGGCCTGGATCACCAGACTCTCCGGGGAGGGATGGGTGGACAGGAAGGCAGGGTCGTCCGAGCAGGGACGGTGACGCCTGGCAACGTTCCGGTCAACCGGCGCACCAGAAGCGGGCCTGGACCAGGTGCCCAGAAGGACATCCGTCAGGGCCTCATTAAACGGCAGCAGAGGCTCCTGGGGGCATGACTGCGGTTTAAAAACTTCCGTCAGAATATTCGGTTTGACCTTCGCGACGGGGAGCTCAAGGTGTAAGGCCTTGGCAGCCCTCATCAGGACCACCGAATAGGCAGCACCCGCCTCGGACGCCACAGGGGACGGAGAGACAAACCCAGGGTTGGGCGACTCGTCCAGGCCACTGGCATCACCCAGATCACCTACCCAGTCCACATCGTACTGGCAGGCACGGGATAGAGGGTCCTCAGACCCCTCCCAACCCTCTCCATACTCCTCCTCGTCATACCCATATTCTGGGTCGACGATATAGACATCGGGGTCAACGGGCCCCATCGGCGTCGGGTCCGGCGTCGGCCGACGCCGGTCCGGCTCCGAGTCCGGAGTCGGGGAGGAAAGGGGGGTGGCGCCGCGCGGCGTCGGTGCCGGGGACCCGACGCCGGCCGGAGCCGACGGCGGAGTCGCTGCACCACGCGGGGGCGGTACCACGGGTTGGCCCACAGGAACCGACGCCGGAGAGGCCGGGAGACCAGCCGGCGACGAACCAGAGGGAACCAGCGGCGCCGGGGCCGGAGCCACCGGCGGCGCCGGGGCAGGAGCACCCGAACCGCTCGGGCCCCCAGACGGGACCGACGGGCCCGCAGGCGCCGAAGGCCCCGCCGGAGAAGACCTCGCCCTCATAGCAATGAGGAAGGCCTCGATCTCCTCACGCGACGCGCCTTCCCCAGGGACCGACAGGTGTGGGGTAGACGGCGTCGGCGACCCATGCGGGGCCGCGGGGGTGGGGTCACCCGAGCCCCCGGCCGCAGCACGCGGGCGTCGGGGGGAGTCGGGGGTGCGATGGCGACGCCCCGACTTCTTGTGCTTACCTGACGAGCCGGAGGAATGGTGGCGACTCCCGGAGCGCCCATGGCGGCTCCGCGACCGTTCCCTCGACCGCTCCCTCGACCTCCGACCGGACCGGGACCGTTCTCGACGCGGGGCCGACAACCGGAGCTCGAGAAGCTTGCGGGACCGCTCCCGCCTAGCTTTTCCAGTCAAGGCCCGACAGTCGACGCAGGACTCCACGTCGTGGTCCGCGCCCAGACACCGGAGGCAGAGTCGATGGTGGTCGGTGACCGACATCAGGCGGTCGCACTCGTCACAACGAACAAGTTACTTACCTTCGGTAACGATATATCTGTAAGAAACAGTAGTTAGTATTAGATTCCTTACCTTAGAATATCCCCAGGCGTCAGTCTGGATCCGGAAACTTTTGCGTAGCAGTACCCCTGCGCGTCGGTAGGCGTCGTCTGCAGGCGTCCCCTGCGGCTCCGCGTCGTCGGCGTCGTGCGCCGTGATGACGTCGCTGGAGTATATAGACGCCGCCTCCGCGCGCTGACGTCAGTTCTTTGCACACAGCTTTTCCGCGCCAGAACACGCAGAGCCATGTGAGAACCAACACTGGTGCCATTTGAAAACTAGGGCCCTGAAAGGGATGTCCTTAACCCTAGGTATCAGTTCGCAGAACGGGGAGGATGGGAGGGGCGGTAAGGAATCTAATACTAACTACTGTTTCTTACAGATATATCGTTACCGAAGGTAAGTAACTTGTTCATCTGAAAGAAACAGGTTAGTATTAGATTCCTTACCTTAGAATAGATACCCCAGCAATACCAACCCCGGTGGTGGGTCTGCGAACCAATACAACCTACACCAGAAAGTCCTGGAGGACCGAACGGCCAAAGAAGCCATCCCTCCGGACTTGACTGTCCAGGCAGTAGTGCCTCGCAAAGGTGTGCAGCGAGGCCCACGTGGCCGCCTGGCAAATGTCCTGCAAAGGGACTCCCCGGCCCAGGGCAGTAGTAGCCGCCGTGGCCCGAGTGGAATGGGCCCTCAGCCCAACAGGAGGCTCCTTCCGAGCCAAAGAGTAGCATGCTTTGATGCACAGGACGACCCACCGAGAGATGGTCCGTTTCTGTACCGCCCTTCCCTTCTTCTCACCCACGTAGCCAACAAACAGTTGGACATCCACCCGGAACTGGCGTGTGCGATCCATATAGAATGAAAGCGCACGTTTTGGGTCCAGACGATGGAGCCGCTCTTCATCCTTTGAAGGATGCGGAGGCGGGAAGAAAGAGGGCAAGGTGATGGACTGCCCAATGTGAAAAGCAGAGACTACCTTGGGCAGGAAAGAAGGTCTAGTCCGAAGAACCACCTTATCAGGATGAACAGACAAGAAAGGAGGTTGAATAGAAAGAGCCTGGAGCTCACTCACTCTCCTGGCAGAGGTGATGGCTACCAGGAAGGCCGTCTTTAAGGTGAGAAGACGGAGAGGACAGGAATGAAGGGGCTCAAAGGGAGCGCACATCAGGAAAGTCAAGACCAGGTTCAAGTCCCACTGAGGCATCACGAACGGAGTTGGAGGATACATGTGCGTGATGCCCTTCAAGAATCTTAACACAATAGGGGACTTGAATAAAGATGGCTGATCAGGTAGCCTCAAGAAGGCGGAAAGGGCAGAAAGATAGCCCTTGATAGTGCCCAGAGCAGAGCCCTGCTGGGCAAGGGAAAGGAGGAAGAGGAGAACCTCAGACAGAGGGGCAGAAAGGGGATCCACAGCCTTTGCTGTGCACCATGCCACAAATCTGTTCCACCGGCAGGCGTATACCGACTTCGTGGAGGGACGCCTGGCTGCCAGAATTACATCACCGACTTCAGGAGGCAAGTCAAATGGCCTCAGCTGCCGCCGCTCAATCTCCAAGCATGGAGGTGGAGACTGGACAGGTTCGGGTGGAGGACCGTCCCCTGCTGCTGCGACAGAAGGTCCTCCTGAAGGGGCAGGCGGATCGAGGGACCGACTGTCATGCTGAGTAGCTCGGGATACCAGTATCTTCGAGCCCAGTCCGGAGCCACAAGGATAACTTGGGCCCGGTCGCGCCTGATCTTCTTCAGCACTCTGGGCAGAAGTGGTATAGGCGGAAAGGCGTACAACAGACCGCAACTCCACTCGCGCCGAAAGGCGTCGCCGAGCGAGTGCCGTCTTGGAAACTCCAACGCGCAGAACTGATGACATTGCGCGTTCTCTTCTGTGGCGAATAGATCTAACCAAGGCTCTCCCCATTGCTGAAAGAGGCCTCTCGCCACATCCGAGTTCAGACGCCATTCGTGATCCACCGAGCACCGACGGCTGAGTTCGTCCGCCCTGGCGTTCAGAGAACCTGCCAGGTGTTGAACCGTCAGAGTCACGCCCTGACGTTCCAGCCATTGCCAGAGGCGCAGAGCCTCTTGGCAAAGGGTCCACGACCCCACACCGCCCTGTTTGTTGCAGTACCACATGGCGGTGGTGTTGTCCGTGAACACCTGCACTACACTCCCGTTGACAAAGGGGAGGAATGCCTTCAGTGCTAGGCGAATCGCCCGCAGCTCCAACATGTTGATATGGAGCCGGGACTCCGCCGGAGACCAGAGGCCTCTGATCTCCGCCTCTCCCAAGTGGCCACCCCAGCCTTGGAGGGACGCGTCCGTCACAACCACGTGCTCCGGTTGGGGAAGGGAGAGGGATCTGCCCCTGACCCAATCGCGGTCCGTAAGCCACCACTGCAACTGTCTCGCAGTGCCCTCCGAGATCAGGACATGGTCGGATAGGTTGCCCTGATGCTGGGCCCACTGAAACTTCAGGTCCCACTGCAGAGCCCGCATCCGCCATCTGGCGTGATGCACCAGAAGGATGCAGGAGGCCATCAGCCCCAGAAGCCGCAGCGTCAACCTGACCGAAACCCGGGATAACGGCTGAAAGATGGGAATCAGAGCCTGAATATCCCGGACCCGCCGTTCCGGAGGATAAACCCGAAACTGCGCCGAGTCGAGAACCGCTCCGATGAAAAGGAGCTTTTGAGAGGGACACAGGTGTGATTTCGGCACATTGATGGAAAACCCCAGCTCGTGCAGGAGGTCTGCCGTCATCTGAAGGTGGTGGACGACTGTCTGGGGCGAGCCCGCCTTCAACAGCCAGTCGTCGAGGTAGGGGAAGACTGAAACCCCTAACCGGCGCAGATGAGCTGCGACCACCGCCATCACTTTCGTGAACACCCGTGGGGCGCTGGTAAGGCCGAATGGGAGCACGATAAACTGAAAGTGCTCGTGGCCTACCGTGAACCGCAGGTAACGCCGGTGGGCCGGCAGGACGGGGATGTGAAAGTACGCATCCTGCAAGTCCAACGCTACCATCCAGTCTTGTGGGTCTAGAGCAGCCAAGACCTGAGCCAAAGTCAACATCTTGAACTTCTCCTTCCGGAGGAAGCCGTTGACGTTCCGTAGATCCAAGATAGGACGCAGGCCTCCCTTGTCCTTCTTGGGTACCAGAAAGTAGTGGGAGTAGCAACCACACCCTACTTCTGGCCCAGGAACGCGCTCGATGGCCCCCTTGGCCAAGAGGGCCGTAACTTCCTCCTGCAGAAGTGTCAAGTGGTCCCCCGACACACGGTGGTTCTGCGGTGGCATGGCTGGAGGAGTGGACTCGAAGGGGAGGGCATAGCCCCTTCGGACAAGCTGCAGCACCCACCTGTCCGATGTTATCGCGCGCCAGCGGGAGTGGTGATGGCGAACCCTGCCACCCACTGGCGTCACGTGAGCCCGAAAGCTCGGACTAGGAAGGCTTGGATGCCGCAGCGGAGGGAGGCGTGGACTGACCACGACGCTGGCCTCTACCGCCACCACGGCGGAAACCACGGGCGCCACCGCGCTGGGGAGCGCTCTGCGCCGCGTGGCTGGCAGCACGTGTGGGACCTCCCCTCCCTTGGCCACGAAAGGGCCGAAACGAACCCGTCTGCTGGCGCTGGGTCGAGAGACCCAAGGACTTGGCCGTGACCCTGGAGTCCTTGAAGCGCTCCAGCGCGTGGTCCGCTTTGTCACCAAATAGGCGACTGCCATCAAATGGCATGTCCATAAGTGTATTTTGGACGTCTGGTGAGAAGTTGGCAGATCTCAGCCAGGCATGGCGACGAATCGCCACCGTAGTGGACATGGCCCGTCCCAGTGAGTCCGTGGTGTCCAGACCACAACGGATCGAGTACCGCGCCGCATCCCGGCCTTCAACCAAGGCCCGGGTGAGCTTGTCCCGCACTTCCTGGGGGCATTGCGGCAAACACTCCTCGACCGTATCCCACAGGGAGTGGGTGTAGCGGCCCAAGAGGCACGCGGTGTTACAAGACCGCAGTCCAGCGCTCAAAGAGGAAAACACTTTTTTTCCAAATTGGTCGTACCTCTTTGATTCCCGGTCGGGCGGAGCCGACGGAAATGCGGACTGTGAAGTGGAGGCCTGGATCACCAGACTCTCCGGGGAGGGATGGGTGGACAGGAAGGCAGGGTCGTCCGAGCAGGGACGGTGACGCCTGGCAACGTTCCGGTCAACCGGCGCACCAGAAGCGGGCCTGGACCAGGTGCCCAGAAGGACATCCGTCAGGGCCTCATTAAACGGCAGCAGAGGCTCCTGGGGGCATGACTGCGGTTTAAAAACTTCCGTCAGAATATTCGGTTTGACCTTCGCGACGGGGAGCTCAAGGTGTAAGGCCTTGGCAGCCCTCATCAGGACCACCGAATAGGCAGCACCCGCCTCGGACGCCACAGGGGACGGAGAGACAAACCCAGGGTTGGGCGACTCGTCCAGGCCACTGGCATCACCCAGATCACCTACCCAGTCCACATCGTACTGGCAGGCACGGGATAGAGGGTCCTCAGACCCCTCCCAACCCTCTCCATACTCCTCCTCGTCATACCCATATTCTGGGTCGACGATATAGACATCGGGGTCAACGGGCCCCATCGGCGTCGGGTCCGGCGTCGGCCGACGCCGGTCCGGCTCCGAGTCCGGAGTCGGGGAGGAAAGGGGGGTGGCGCCGCGCGGCGTCGGTGCCGGGGACCCGACGCCGGCCGGAGCCGACGGCGGAGTCGCTGCACCACGCGGGGGCGGTACCACGGGTTGGCCCACAGGAACCGACGCCGGAGAGGCCGGGAGACCAGCCGGCGACGAACCAGAGGGAACCAGCGGCGCCGGGGCCGGAGCCACCGGCGGCGCCGGGGCAGGAGCACCCGAACCGCTCGGGCCCCCAGACGGGACCGACGGGCCCGCAGGCGCCGAAGGCCCCGCCGGAGAAGACCTCGCCCTCATAGCAATGAGGAAGGCCTCGATCTCCTCACGCGACGCGCCTTCCCCAGGGACCGACAGGTGTGGGGTAGACGGCGTCGGCGACCCATGCGGGGCCGCGGGGGTGGGGTCACCCGAGCCCCCGGCCGCAGCACGCGGGCGTCGGGGGGAGTCGGGGGTGCGATGGCGACGCCCCGACTTCTTGTGCTTACCTGACGAGCCGGAGGAATGGTGGCGACTCCCGGAGCGCCCATGGCGGCTCCGCGACCGTTCCCTCGACCGCTCCCTCGACCTCCGACCGGACCGGGACCGTTCTCGACGCGGGGCCGACAACCGGAGCTCGAGAAGCTTGCGGGACCGCTCCCGCCTAGCTTTTCCAGTCAAGGCCCGACAGTCGACGCAGGACTCCACGTCGTGGTCCGCGCCCAGACACCGGAGGCAGAGTCGATGGTGGTCGGTGACCGACATCAGGCGGTCGCACTCGTCACAACTCTTGAAACCGGGCATCCTACCGGCACCGTAAAGATCAATCAGTTAACAAAAAACTTGGTCAAAAGACCGGAGTACTGCTCTTCGGATCTGCGCTAACTGGCGCGGAAAAAAGAAGAACTGACGTCAGCGCGCGGAGGCGGCGTCTATATACTCCAGCGACGTCATCACGGCGCACGACGCCGACGACGCGGAGCCGCAGGGGACGCCTGCAGACGACGCCTACCGACGCGCAGGGGTACTGCTACGCAAAAGTTTCCGGATCCAGACTGACGCCTGGGGATATTCTAAGGTAAGGAATCTAATACTAACCTGTTTCTTTCAGATTCTTGAAACCGGGCATCCTACCGGCACCGTAAAGATCAATCAGTTAACAAAAAACTTGGTCAAAAGACCGGAGTACTGCTCTTCGGATCTGCGCTAACTGGCGCGGAAAAAAGAAGAACTGACGTCAGCGCGCGGAGGCGGCGTCTATATACTCCAGCGACGTCATCACGGCGCACGACGCCGACGACGCGGAGCCGCAGGGGACGCCTGCAGACGACGCCTACCGACGCGCAGGGGTACTGCTACGCAAAAGTTTCCGGATCCAGACTGACGCCTGGGGATATTCTAAGGTAAGGAATCTAATACTAACCTGTTTCTTTCAGATGTCAGTTCTTATACACAGCTTTTCCGCGCCAGAAACGCAGAGCCATGATAAAAACCGACACTGGCGCCATGCAACTATGGCCCTGAAAGGGATGACCTTAACCCTAGATATCGGTTCGCAGAACGGGGAGGATGGGTGGGGCGGTAAGGAATCTAACTAACTAATGTTTCTTAAAGATATATCGTTAAAGAAGGTAAGTAACTTGTTCATCTGAAAAAAACACTTTAGTTAGATTCCTTACCTTAGAATAGATACCCCAGCAATACCAACCCCGGTGGTGGGTCTGCGAACCAAGATCACACCAGAAAGTCCTGGAGAACAGAATAGCCAAAGAAGCCATCTCTCCGGAATTGGCTGTCCAGGCAGTAGTGTCTTGCGAATGTGTGCAGCGAGGCCCACGTAGCTGCATGACAGATGTCCTGCAAGGGGATTCCCCGACCTAGGGCAGTAGAAGCCGCCGTGGCCCGAGTGGAATGGGCCCTCAGCCCAACAGGAGGCTGCTTCTTCACCAAGGAGTAGCAAATCTTGATGCACAAGACAACCCACAGAGAGATGGTTTGTTTGTGCACCGCCCGTCCCTTCTTAGCGCCCACGTGACCAACAAAGAGTTGGTCATCCACCCGGAACTAGCGTGTGCGATCCAGATAGTATGAGAGCCGATGTGGAAGGCTGTGACTACCTTGGGCAGGAAAGAGGGTCGCGTCCGCAACACAACTTTGTACGGATAGACAGAAAGGAAAGGAGGTTGTGAAGAAAGGGCCTGGAGCTCACTCACTCTCCTGGCAGAGGTGATGGCAAATAGGAATGCAGTCTTAAGAGTGAGAACACGAAGACAACAGTTATGAAGCGGCTCAAAAGGAGCGCACATCAGGTAAGTCAGAACAAGGTTCAAGTCCCACTGCGGCATCACGAAAGGAACAGGGGGAAATATATGAGTGATGCCCTTCAAGAACCTATTTACAACGGGGGATTTGAACAAAGAGGGCTCAGCAGGTAGCCTTAAAAGGCGGAAATGGCAGAGAGGTAGCCCTTAAAATTGCCCAGAGCAGAGCCCTGCTGGATAAGAGAAAGAAGGAAGAGGAGAACCTCAGAGAGGGGGGTAGAGAGTGGATCCACAGCCTTTGCTGTGCACCATGCCACAAATTTGTTCCATCTGCAGGCGTATAGCGATTTTGTGGAGGGATGCCTGGCTGCCAGAATTACATTGCAGACTTCAGGAGGCAAGTCAAATGGCCTCAACTGTTGCCGCTCAATCTCCACGTATGGAGGTGGAGACTGGACAGGTTCGGGTGGAGGACCATCCCCTGCTGCTGCCACAGAAGGTCCTCCTGAAGAGGCAGACGAATCGGGGGATCGACTGACATGCTGAGTAGCTCGGGATACCAGTATCTTCGTGCCCAGTCCGGAGCCACAAGGATGACTTTGGCCCGGTCGCGCCTGATCTTCTTCAGCACTCTGGGCTATAGTGGTATAGGCGGAAAGGCGTAAAACAGACCGCAACTCCACTCGCGACGAAAAGCGTCTCCGAGCGAGTGCCGCCTTGGAAATTCCAATGCGCAGAACTGATGACATTGCGCGTTCTCTTCTGTGGCGAATAGATCTAACCAAGGCTCTCCCCACTGCTGAAAGAGACCTTGCGCCACGTCCGAGTGCAGACGCCATTCGTGATCCATCATGCACCGACGGCTGAGTTTGTCCGCCCTGGCGTTCAGGGAACCTGCCAGGAGTTGAACCACCAGGGTGACGCCCTGGTGTTCCAGCCATGTCCAGAGGCGCAGAGCCTCCTGACAGAGGGTCCCCGACCCCACCCCACCCTGTTTGTTGCAGTACCACATGGCGGTGGTGTTGTCCGAGAACACCTGCACTACACACCTGCAATAGCACTCCCTTGATGGAGGATAGAAATGCTTTCAATGCTAGTAGGATTGAACAGAGCTCAAACATGTTGATATGGAGTTCGGATTCTGCCAGAGACTAGAATTCTCTGATCTCCACCTCTCCCAGGTGGCAGCCCCATCCCAGGAGTGGCAAATCGATCTCTAGAGTGAGATCTGGTTGGGGAAGGGAGAAGGGTCTGGTCTGCCTCTGACTCAATTGCGGTTCATTAGCCACCATTGCAGATCCTCTGCAGTTTCCACCAAGATTTAGACTATTTCAGAGGGAGTCCCCTGATGCAACGTCCACTGGAACTTCAGGTCCCACTGCAGATCCCGCATATGCCATCTGGCATTTGTCACCAGCAGGATGTTAGAGGTCATGAGGCCCTGCAGCATCAGATTCAGTCTCACCGAAACCCAGAATATAGGATGAAACATCGGTATCTCGGCCTCAATATGCTGGACTCGCCGCATGGGAGGATAAGCCTGAAACTTCACTGTGTCCAGAACAGCTCTAATGAAAGGGGGCATCTGAGTGGGAGTCAGGTGTGACTTCAGCATGTTGATAATGAACCACAGCAAATGCAGGAGGTCGCTAGTAGCCTGGAGGTGGGAGACAGTAGCCTGGGATGATCCTGCCTTTATGAGCCAGTCGTTGAGATAGAGGCAGCCTGGCACCCTGACCTGGGCAAATGAGCTGCGACCACCGCCATCACCTTGGTGAAAACCCAGACCATTGGCTATCTGACCCACAAGTTCAGCAGGAACTGCACCCTTGTCGAAGATGAGAAGCTTGCATGGCTCTGTGCCTGGGAAAGGGTTGGCATGGTTAAAAGCTCCTTCCGTAGCCACAAGAGTCGAGAAAGGCAGACTGGGCATGATATGGGTAGCCAAGCGAGACAAGGACATGATATATCACGTGAGTCCTTAACGAGCTCCAGTGTGAGTCTGCCTTCTCTCCGAAGGGATGGGTGCCATTGAAGGACATGCCCATGAGGGAAGCCTGAACATTCCCAAAAAGTCAGACATTCTCAGCCAGACGTGACGGCTGAAGGCAATTGTCGACCAACCGCTCTGCCTAGCAAGTCGGTCATGTCCGATCCACAGCATATAGTGAACTTTGCTGAGTCTCTCCTTTCTGTGACTGCTTGGGAGAGAATGACCTGGGCCTCTTCCGGGACCTGTGGCAGCACTTGTGCAACTGTTTCTCACATTCTCACAGCGTGTGGAAGTAACGTCCCAGTAAGCATGCACTGTTCACTACCCATAATGCAAGGCTGGTGGAAACAAACATTTTCTTCTCCACCCAGTCCAGCTTCTGGATTCCCTGTTCGGGGGAGCAGCAGGGAACGCACCATGGGAAGTGGAAGCTTGGACCACCAAGCTTTCCAGGGTAGAGAGATGGGTGAGGAAATTTGGGTCACCTGTTGCCGGAGTTGGCAGCGAACAATCATCCTATCCACAGGAACCCATGTGCTGGGTTTGGACTAGGTCCCTAAAAGGACGTCGGTGAGGGCTTCATTAAATGGGAGTAGGGGTTCAGGGGAAGAGACTCCTGGTTGCAGCACCTCTCAAGATGTTGGTCTTGACTGCCACTGAGGGCAACTAAAGGTCAAGAATGTTAGACGCCCTCAGCACCACCATTGCATATGAATGTAGCTCCCTCCTCTGTAGCCAGCTAGGACAAACCATGCCGGTATCTCGAGACATATCCAGTCCGCTGGTATCACCCAGTTCCGCACACCAGCCCATATCCTGATCATAAGGTTGGAATTGTAAAGGGTACAGAAACCGCTCTCATTCCTCCCCAAGCCTAGCCCTTCACAAAAGGGCTTAGTCTCCGACCTAGGGCACGGGGGTCCTGTCGGTACTGGAATCGACGTCGGTCGATGCAGCTCTATGTTGGTTTTAGCCATCACAATGGGGCCGGCGGAGCCTGGAGCATCGGCATCGAAGATAGCGCTGGCGAAGATCTGGGTTGTACAACTGGCACCAATCCAGATCCATAAACGTATCAATGGGGACCAACTGGAGAAGGGGCTACAGCTGCTGGTGCGGAATCAGAGGGAGCCCCCCTGACCCTACAGGGTCCAAAGGTGCACTGGAGGGGTTGGTCCGCTCAAATAGGAGACGATTGGCCTCATTAAACACTTTAATTTGAGTTTTCCATCTCTCGGAAAACTAGTGAGATGCGGAGTCGGCACGGGTTCTGAGGAACCAGGCCTCGAATGCCGATGCTCCTTTGACACGTTATCCGTCAGCTGAGGAGAAGTCGAAGCACACTACGACTTCTTGTGCTTTTTGTGCCCCTTACCTGAATGCCCTGATGACTGAGTGAGACTAAAAAGACTTTGGACTTCTGGAATGATCTCAGGACCTTCCTCATGACAGATACTGTGACTTCCACGAATTCGCATGCCAGGCTGCTAGCAGCTTCAGGGACCGCTCCCTCAAAGGCATCGGCACCATTCCCTGGCAATCGGAGCATGACTTGGAGTTGTGGTCGCGCTCCATAAACCACAAACAAGGTGTGGATCCATCACCGACATGGCGAGGTGACCGGTACCACGCGGTTTGATACCTGTTTTCCTCAATGACTTTCTCGACACACTAGTAAAAAGCCTCAAAAAACATCAAAATAAATGTCACAAAATCTGTTCACTTGGATCAGCGCTGGCTGGCACAGAAAAGAACTGATGTCAGTGCACCGAGGTGACACCTATATAGGTGACACGGACCCCACTTCTGTCACGGACAACACCGACAATGGCAGCTGACCGACATCACCTACCGGCGCACAGGGGTACTGCTCACAAAAATAATTCCAGATCCAGTCTGACGCCTGGGGAAATTCAAAGGTAAGGAATCTGTGGCTAGAAATCTCTATCAAATAAAAACGTCTATGGATGGCAAGCCCCTTGGTTGAAGACCCCCATGCCGCCTCCACTTTTGATTAGCAAGATGACGCCTGCTGAGTTTGGCTGCCGTGATATTGAGGGATCCTGCCAGGTGACTGACGCTCCGGGAGATTCTATGAAATGCTAGTCAACACAAAAGCCTCCATGCTTCCAGATAGAGAGGTGTAACCCCACGCTGCCTTGATTGTAGCAATAACACACAACAGTTGTGAATTCCATTACCACCTGGAATGATCTGCCCTTTTTGGATGGCAGAAAGGCACTGAGAGCAAGGTGGATAGCACACAGCTCCGCATTTATGTGATGGAGCTATTACATCGTTACCATAGGCCTCTGATCTGCACATCGTCCTCTGAAAATGAAGAATCATGCATCCGCCACTATCATGCCCTTTGGAAAATTCAAGGGGAATGGTGTACGCTACTGGTATTTTGTAAGTTGAGGTGCAATTCATCAGCAACATAACATAATGGGCGAGGAGGGAACAAGGTATCTGGCTGCTGATCATCATACTGGCCTGGCCGAAAATCATGTATAGCATTAGAGTCTGATACAAAATTATCCTCCATCCTACTCCAGTAGTGCTGCAGAGGAACCAGATATGGATAAACCTAGGCTATGGCGTAACAGGCTCAAGTGCTACATCTAGCTCAGGAAAAATCTAAATCGGGGGCCTGAGGCAGTACCCCTAAAGCTGAAGTCAGCACCAATGGAAGAGTACTGGCAGGGTCTGCGGCAGAAGAGTTGAATCATGACGCAATTCCTGAGGTAGAGCCCTTCATCTGGAGTCAGTAGATTAAGGAGAGGGGCCAACCAGTGGAAATTCAACTGTTAGCCTCAACAGATCCGAAGATGCAACAGATACAACTGACATGAATTTGAAGATCTGCAGCATGGACTTCCTGAAGGCCTCAAATTGCTGCAGTTGACAATAGCCAAGGGAACTTAGGAAACATTGGCTCTAGATTCAGCATCAGGTCCAAGGAGGGTGGCGAAGCTGGAGTCGGGGTTTTCAAATATCAAAGTGGGCTAGACTCACCTGCTCGAAGTCATTGATCCTAAAACCATTGTACCATCTTTTGATGCTGCTCTTCTTTACCTCATTGTGTGCCCTCCTTCGTAGCCCGTTATATACCTGTTTATTGTATTACTCTCCTTAAATCATTTGTCTTGTAATTATGCGATTATTCCTGTTTTGTATTCCTACTGCATGTCGTTATTGCATTTATGTCCTTCCTTCCATCCTTTTGTAAAGCGCTCTGATATCCTTCGGGATCTTGTTCGCGCTTTATAAAACTTTATAAATAAATAAATAAACATTGGGACCTTTCTCTTGAATGGGAGTGCCTGAAATTAAATAATTTTGCTTACCCTTCCTGTTTTTTTCTTCTTTAAATTGCCTCTCTACTGACCTTCCACTTTTCTGACAAACGTAACCTTGACCAGGACTGGGCTTGGTACCTGGATTGGGACTGAGTCTGCCTTTTTTGTTCAGTGACCTACAGCTTGACTTCCTGTTCCCTGATGACTTTGCAGTGCATCAGGGAGCATTAGTCACAAGAACTGAAGTAATGTTTGGTGCAGAAGCAACACAGGTAAACATCTTGTGGGATTCGAGCTGAAATGTATTTCTAACACGTGGCATGGTTTTAAGCCTGCCATCTTCGGGGACAACATTCCAGCACACTGCCAAAAAAATCTGATGAAGCAAAAAGGTTTTTATGGAAGTACCAAAATCTGTAGGAGCGTTGCTCTAAAGCTGCATTTAAGGGTGGAGAAAAAGGAGAACTGGCATCAGGCACAGGGTTAACTTCAAGTGCTGGAATGCAGAAACCAATGCAGGAGTTTATAGATCTAGTCTAGTGCCTGGGGAGACACACAAAATGAGGAATCAAAAGGTGAGGAATATGCAGTTATAAGTATCCACCAGAAGCAGGATTTTCTGCGCATCAATAGGAGCTGGGGTTAGACTGTTGAGTCTTTGGCACTTTCCCATCTGCAAAACATGTCTAAACAAGATCCGAATACGTGGGATGGGATCTTGAGTGCCAAACAATGCTACTTCATTTGTAGTGACAGCCAGGTCTGGACCAAGCACCTTAAGACAAACCCTTTGTTACTTGGCCTTCACATTCAGAAGCCATCAGCAAAGCTCAACGTGATAAAAGAACGAGAGAAAAGAGCTTTGCAAGAAATGTTCTCTCTTCTCTGGAGCGAGTCCCTAGGCAAGGGCTAATTGGGGGCTAAGCATATCTTGTTTTTGAACCTTGCTCAATAACGTATTACTGTTTCCAGAACCTCATGTAAAAATGCTACAGCTCTGCTCTCGCTTTTGAAGAGAAAGGGCTTGTCAGAACAGAAACAATTGTGGAGATGAGCAATTAAAGACTGCATTCACCGCACATGTTTTAGTCACCCCATTCCACGGCCTCCTCGACGCACAAACTCAAGTAATCGCCAGGCAAGAACAGGCAAGTGCAGATCCCCACCCTGATGTGGGTGGTCAGAGTAGTTCACGTGGGGGTCACAGACACGGAGATGCAGGGAAAGATAACACTGAAGCTTCTAAGCTCTACCTGGCCAGGGAATAAATGGCGCCCTTCAGTTCCTACCACTGTCAATCATTCAGGTTTTACAGGAAATGAAATAAAAAACTGTCTGCGTCCAACTCGATTCGAGCACAATTTTCTGTGTCGTTAACATGGAAAGCAAATCTACCAAAAAAGATAAAATCCGGTCTCTGTTCCGCGCACCTCGACGCGACTGGTGACCCGTCCTCTATTCCATTCTCTTCGGGCGTGCAGTCCATGCAGATCGTACGCGCGTGAAGCTCTACATCACAGAGCAATTTATTCAGCAAAATGATCTAAAGATGCAGAATTGGAATTAACAGCGATTGTAAGAAATGGCACAGCTGAGCCCGTGATGCATTTACTAGCTAACCTGTTTCAGAAAGGGTGACAGGCACGCGCCAAGGAGAGCATAAACCAGACTGACGTGTAACGGGAGGCCGGTGGACGTAAACAAAAGTGTAGCAGCACGGGGTTTTAAAGGTAGACAGCAATGGTAGAGTAATGATCGCAGTATAACGAAACGGTATGAAGTCTAATGTGGCTACAGTGTACCAGCAAAGAGATTATATGTATAAGGGGTGCAGTGTAGCTACAAGATCATGTGGGCAGAGCAGCAAGAACTAGGGGCACAGGGTGGCAGCCCGGTCATGAAAGGTAAATGAGCTGATCGAGAGGGGCAGCAAACTTAGAGTACGACTATGAAGGTAAAACAAGCAGGGGTGCATCTCTGAAGTGGAGATATGGAGAGCAAAACAGCTAGAGAACAGGGGCTGCGGCGTAACAGGAGGGTGATGTAAGTAAAGAACAAGTTACTTACCTTCAGTAACGCACGCTCTGGTGGATCTAACTACAGAATCCTTACCTTTAGAATATCCCCAGGCACCAGACTGGATCCTGAAATTTATCAGCACTGCTCCTGCGTGTTGCTAGGTGCCATCCTCCAGCTCCAAGTTGGCTGTATAGAAGTGACACGCCAAACGCCGAGGTCAGGTTCTTGCTTAACTATTTCAGCACCTTAATTATCCGTACCAGTGTGCAATATCTAATTTTTGACCTTTTCTGATGGTAAGAAGAGACCACTCCATAGAACAGGGGGTAGAGGGCAGTAAGGAATCTGTGGTTAGATATAGTATCCACCAAAACAGAGTATTACTGAAGACAAGTATCTTATTCTTCTGATGGATACATCTAACCGCAGATCTCTCACCTTTAGAATAGATACCAAAGCAGTACTTCCCAAAGTGAAAGGTCTGTGCAGTGGGCTCAGACAACAATGTCCTGCAGGGCCGCACAAGCATGCCCTTTCTGTCGGACCTGGCTGTCAAGCAAGAAGTGCTTCATGAACATGTGCACTGAAACCTATTCTGCGGCCCCACAGGTGTCAAGAACAGGCACAGTGGTGGCAGCCTTGCCCTGGTGGAATGAGCCTGGAGTACTTTTGAAGGCTTATTCTTGGCCAGTGTGTACAGATCATATTGCAGAGGACTACACACCTTGATAAGTGTTTTTCTGTGCTGCCTTGTTTGTCCCAGAAAACCCAACAAAAAGCTGATTGTCACCTCAATGGTCTTTGGAGCGATCAATGTTAAAGTTTAAGGCTCTTTTGGGATCCAGACGATGGAGTCTTTCCTCCTCTTTTCAGAGTGAGAATGAAGAAATGATAAATTGTCCAATGTGAAAAGGAGTCTCGACTAAGCAAGAAGTCTGCCTGGATCTACAACACGAGGGAAAAAGGTGGTCTAGGACAGCTGCATCGAGAGAGCTCAATGAGGAGCGTCTGGACCAAATTAAGATCCCACGGACATCACAAATAGTCAGGAGGGAGCATCTGTCAAACATTTAATAAACCGCATCAAAGGAGTCGATTTATACAAGGATGTTTGATCCAGCAAATGCAAAAAGGCTGACAGGTAACCTTTACCTAGGAGCACGGTAAAGATTCAACATTTTGGATTAAAAAGAGGCTGTGCACCACCAGTACCCCAGTTTTTTAACCTTTAATAGTGCCCATTGCAAGACCTTGCTGGGTCAAAGACAAAACAAACAAAGCATCCAACAGTTTGGCAGGTGTTGTAGGAGGAGTCTGTGTTGCGTACTCCACACCAGATCAACAAATTTGTCACATCGTCTAAGTGGACTTTCAAGAGAGATGCCTGGCAGCGAGCATAACATCGACAACCTCAGGTGGTTGCCTGAATGCTGTCAATCGCAGCCGCTCAATCTCCATGTATGGAGTTGTAGATTGCTTAGGTGTAGAACCATGCCCTGCTCCTGCAAAAGAATATCCTGCCAAAGCGGTAGCCTGATTGGATGACATATGCTCATGCTCACTCAGTACACTCTCCTGGCCTAATCCAGAGGGACGAGGATGACCTGGGCACGGTCGTTCCTGATTATCTTCACATACTGAGGCAGGAGGCGTGCAAAGGAGAGCAGGAGTCCCATGCCCCACATTTATGCTCTGTTCTTGTTTGAATATGTCTCCCAGGGACAGCCTTGGTAAATTCAATATTCCTAAGTTTTGACACTGTGCATTCTTGACAGTATTGAAATGTTGCAGCCAGGGCTCTCCCCCACAGCTGAATGATGTCCTATGCCACGTGACTGTATAATTGCCAATTGTGAGCTGACAGGTGCCGCTGGCTAAGCATGTCCATCCTGTTATCTAAAGATCTCACAAGGTGGCTCATGATTAGAGAGATGCCCGATTCCCCAGCCAGCTTCAGAGGCGCAGACCTTCCTGGCACAGGACCCAGGATCCAACTCTGGCCTTCAGTACCATGTGACAGTGGTGCTATCTTTGAGAACCTGTACCAGCCTCCCTTTGATAAAGGGAAGGAAGGATCAACACCAGACAAAAGAGTGACAACCACAACAGACTGCTGTTGAGTCGGGTTTCTGCTCACGACCACAGTCCTCGCCCTCACCTTTCCCAGAGCACCTCCCCAGCCCAGCAGTGACACAGCCGTCACCAACACCAACTCTCATTGTGGAAAGGAGTGGGGTCTGCCCTGGTCCAACTGGAGTCGAAAATCACCACAGCAGATCTCCTCCAGTCTTCTCTGAAACCTAGACAGAATCAGACAGGTTTCCTTGGTACTGGGCCAACCAAGATTTCAGAATCCACTACTTAGCCCGCATATACTATATTTGGCGAGCAAGATGTCAAAAGGCCAGAAAGCCAGACAACGACACTCACTGGTTCGAGACTTACATTTTTGAATCATATGCCAAATATCCTGGAGGCAGCAAAGGCAATTAATTGCACTATAACTAAGGCGGCCTCTATTTAAGAAAGCCTCTGCAAAGGAGTCAGGTGCGATTTCAGCACTTTGATCGATAACCCCCAAAATGTTAGGAGGGTCAGCATTTTCTGGAGGTGGCCAACAACTGACAGTGTCAAGCTCACCTTCAACAGCCAGTCATCAAGGTAGGGGAACATTGGAACCTTCAACTTCTGAAGATGGGCGGCAACCACCCCTATCACTTTTGTGAACATCTGAGGGGAGATGGTGAGGCCAAAGGAAAGCATTGAAAATACACCTGCCCTAACCTGACCTGCAGGTACAATCGGATTGACTACAGGACAGTTATATGAAAATAAGCATTCTGTAGGTCAAGGCTACCATCTAGTCGCCTAGATTCAGGTCAGACAGAACCTAGGCAAGCCAGAGCATTTTGCATCTGTCCTTCTGCAGGAAGGAATTCAGAGGTGAAAGATCTTAAATAAGAAGGGTGACTAGCCCCTTCTTCGGCATGAGGAACAGCATGAGTAACAACCCGTTCCTATTTCCAAGGTCGGCACCCTCTCAATGGCAACTTTGGGGGGAAAAACTCACACCTCGTACAACAAAATGGGCAGGTGCTCCTATGAAAGCTGCTCTGATGTGGGCAAAAGATGTGGTAGGTCGGAAAGAAATAAAAAAGCATAGCCCAGCTGGGCAATCTAAAGAACCCCTCTGTGAGACGTGATGGGTGGAAGAAATGTTAGATTCTGCCTCCCATAGGGTGGCTGTATCTGCCTAAGGGGTAAGTAAAGCAGTTTGGAGGTTAATGCCACTGGGGAGGCTCACTGTGAAGATCCGTTCCCCTGGTGACCTGCATGTTGCCTGCCTGCCTGCCTGATCAGCGGCCCGGCCATGAAAGTGCTGGGATAACTGGCATTGGTCACTGCCAACAGGCCACTCCATTGTAGTAGCCTCAGAAGGGCCAAAATTGATGAGGACACCGACTAGCACGGGTCGAAAGACCTGAGTAGCATACTGTAGCCCAGCTTTGTTTTAAGTGCTCCAGTGCTGAGTCTTTTAGCCTAAAAGGTAAGCTCCATTAGAAAACAAGTCTGCAAGGAATGCCTGCACATCTCCAGAAAAGCTTGTGGATCTGATCCACATATGGTGACGGAGAACTACATTAGTGCCGACTGCTATACACTCGTTTTCCTCCCGGTTAGCCTGAACCACATATTTGGCTGCATCTTGAATGGTTTGAGCTAAGGAGGCCATAAGCTCTTCCGGAACTATCAGCAAGATCTCACTAACCCTGTCCCAGAGGGTGTGTGTATAATGGACTAGTAGGCAACTTGCAGTGACTGACTAAGGATAAGCTGGCAAAAAGAACAAATGCTTCCCGAATACCTCAATGGTTTTCGACTTCCTGTCCGGGGTGGGCATGAGGGGGAAAGAGTCATGGGGAACAAATTAATAAATTACTTACCTTTGGTAATGCTTTTTCTGGTAAATACCTCAGATTCCTCAACTAAGAATATTCCACAGGCATTAGACTATCTGGGGAAACGTAAGCAACACCTCTGTGCAGCTGGTAGGTGGAATCGATCAGCTCCGCGTAGGCCGCATCAGAAGTGACGTGCGAAGTGCCGATAAAGGCGCCACCCTGGACCGCTGACATCAGCTTCTTCCAGGACCGTTTCCACGCCAAAAACGCAGAGCCACATTAAAGTGTCGAGTGTTTGACCAGTGTGCAGAATTTAACAGAATGCTGGGGTGAAGAGCCCATTACAAAGAACGGGGAGGATGGGAATGTTGGTGAGGAGTTTGCAATTAGATTCTCCACCAGAAAAAGCATTACCGAACGTAAGAAACTTGTTCTTCTGATAGAGCCCTCTAAATGCATATTCATCACCTTACACTAGATACCCAAGCAATACCTCTCTGAAGGTGGGTCTGTGAACAGCTCAAACCAAGAAGTGCTGGAGGAACGAACAGACAAAATGCCCATCCACACAGGCCTGACCATCCAAGCAGTAGTGCTTTATGAACGTTTAGAGGGACATCCATGTAGCAGCTAGGCAGATGTCCAGGACACTTCCCTGTGTGCTAACACAACAGTAGCATACTTGGCCCTGGTGGAATGGGCCCACAAGCCCTCAGGAAACTGCTTTTTAGCGAATTAATAGCAGATCTTGATACAGAATATAACCCATTGAGAGACGGGCTGTTTCAGCACTGCCTTGCTCCTTTTCGCTCCAGTGAACCCACTGAAGATCTGATCACCCATGCGTGGTTCTTGGTGCTATTGATGTAGAAAGATATCTCTCTTTGGGTCCAGGAGGTAGTGTCTCTCATCCTCTACCTTAGAAAGATGAAGTGGGGCAAAATGTGGGCAGCATCATGTTCTGGCGGTCATGAAAGGGTTTTTCTTCAGCAGAAAAGAGGCACATGTACAAAGAACCAGTCTGTCTAGGTAAAATCAGGTGTACGGAGGATTAACTGAAAGAGCTTGAAGCTCGCTGACCTTCCTGGTTAATGTAATGGCCACCAAGAAGGCCAGCTTGTGAGTGAGAAGTCTGAGAGGGCAAATATGCTGAGTCTGTAAAGGCTTGAACATTAGGACCAAATCAAGGTGCCACTGGGGCATGAAAAAGGAAGTAGGAGGTAACAAATGTTGCAAGCACTTAAGAAATCTAGTCACAATAAGTGACAAATGGTAAGGGCTGATCCGGCAACTGCAAAAAAGCTTTCATGGCTGAAAGATAACCTTTTAACGGTGCCCAAGGGAAGGCCTTGCTGGGCTAAAGACAGCACAAACAGTATAACCTCTGACAAAAGGGCTGAAAGTGCTCTTTTCCGGCACCAGAAATTAGTGGGAATAGCCAGAACATCATACTTCTGGAGCTGGCACCCTCTCAATGGGTTGTTTGCCCAACAGAGCCTTCAGTTCCTCCGCCAGCTATTCTGGGTATGGAGGCAGGGACAAGGATTTCCACGAACGGAAAGGCGTAATCCCTCTGGACAATTTAACGCATGTCATTGCTCACCGTTGGGGCAGATGATGCTTGATTTTGCAACCAACAGCATGGCTGTGCTGTACAGAAGGCATGCTAGAGAGGCTTGAAGGACGTGGTCGCCAGATGGGTGGGTGATTGAACAACACGTTGGCTTTGGTTCCCACACAATTTGGGGATGCTGCGTCCACGAAAATGCTGGGACGTCTGGTGGTCTTGGCTGGTACAGCAGGCGCTGCTGAGAACCCCTACGGTAGCCAAATAAGCCAAAGAGGTACTAAAGGATCTAGGGGTAGCTAATGTGCTAAATCGGCCTTGTCAACGAACAGGCAAGAGCCGACGAAGAGAATGACCATCAGAGCTGACTGCCCATCCCCTAAAAAGCCAGTTGATGGAGAGAGGCATGGTAGCTTTGTGCCACAGTGGAGGCGATAGACCTGCCTAGTGAACCAGTGGTGCCCATTCCACATCAGATAACTGTTCTGCGTCCCTGCCATCAATTATTGCCTGGTTCAGTATGGGTCGGGCCTACTGCCGAAACCATGAACAGCAGTTGCGAGACCCAGTCTCACAAGTTGTGGAAGTATCATGCCCAAGAGGCATGCAGTGTTCACCGACCGTATGATAGTCTGCTGGGAGACAAGATTTTCTTGCCGAAGGTGTCCAGCCTCTTGGATTCCCTGTAAAGAGGAGTGGTGGGAAACGCACTTGGATGAAATTTGGCAGCCGAGGCCTGCACCACAAGTTTCTCTGTGTGGGCTAAGGAAAGCTGGGTCCTTGAGCTGGAACTGTGTGCAAATATCACCATGGACGTGGCCTGTGAGCTCCACAAATATTATGCTTCTGTTACCTCAATTAGGTGAGTATAACTGTTTATCTCCAAGGGATTTCTTTTTGCTTAACAACAGGATATACAAGAAGTCACTTTGCATACAGATTCAGACACCGCTCTACTGAATCTGGACAGATAACCATGGTTTTGAGTACATCTCTAATATACGTATACATTGTTTTCCAACACTTATTCCATAAATGTTAATAATCTAACTGAATCAAATGATGCAGAAAGAATATATTTTACTAGAAAAACATACACTGAAAGTATAGTGAATTTTAGCTTGTGTAATAATGGAGAATACTTCCGTCTCAACGCAATTAATTTTGAGGGTGTACCACAGACACTAAAATTAAAACTGTGTGAATTGTTTTTACAAACAATTCAATTCCCTGGATATGTATCAATCCTGGACCTAATCTCAATAGGGAATGCAAGAAATGCAAATTGACATTTACATCATCCCAAACTGCGGTTAAATAACAATATAAATCACCCAAGGGTATATTACAATATATCAATATATCAAGGATATCAATCTGAACACCCTTGAGAATAAAAATTCCAAGTAAGTTAGATATTAAGAAAGGGACTCAAGCTTACATCACTCGCTACCTAATGCACAAGTTACTACTTGAGTAACGATATATCTGTAAGAGACATTAGTTAGTGAGAGATTCCTTACCTTAGAATATCCCCAGGCGTCAGACTGGATCCGGAAAGTTTAGTTAGCAGTACCTCTGCGTACAGTAGGTGGCATCCTGCGGCTCCGCGCCGAGATGACATCACGGAAACTACTTAGGCGCCACCCATGCGCGCTGACATCAGTTCTGTACACGACTTTCCACGCCAGGAACGCAGAGCCATGCAAGACACTGACCACTGGTGCATAAAACTAGGGCCTTAAAGCACAAGTTACTACTTGTGAAACAATATATCTGTAGGAGACATTAGTTAGTGATAGATTCCCCACCTTAGAATATCCCCAGGCGTCAGACTGGATCCGGAAAGTTTTGCTTAGCAGTACCCCTGCGCGTCAGTAGGTGGCGGTGGAGCGTCTCTTCCGATTTGGAAGGATGCGGAAAGAAGGTGGGCAAAGTGATGGTCTGCCAGATGTGGAAGGGCGTGACAACCTTTGCCAAGAAAGAAGGATGGGTCCTCAGAACCACTTTATCCAGATGAACAGAAAGGAAAGGAGGTTTAGCAGAAAGAGACTGGAGCTCACTCACTCTTCTGACAGAGGTGATAGCTACCAGGAAAGCCGTCATGAGAGTGAGAAGACGTAAAGGACAGTTATGAAGGGGCTCGAAGGGAATGCCCATCAGAAACGTCAAGACAAGGTTTAAGTCCCATTGAGGCATGAAGAATGGCACGGGAGGGAACGTGTGTGTAATGCCTTTCACATAAAGGTTAACAACCGGGGATTAAAAAAGAGAAGGTTTGGGGGTGGGGCAAGGGAGAGTGGGAGTTGTGGGGTATTTCTATATCATTCAGTATGCTTTTGTTATGCAATTTGATTTTACTTATAAATGTCGATTGCTCTCATGATTACAAATGTCTGATTCAGCAGATGTCTCTGGCGTGCAGAGCCCTGCATTGTATATGCAAATTGACGAATAACATATGTTTAAAAAATTTAAAAAAAGAGAAGGCTTATCAGGAAGCCGTAGAAAGGCGGAAATGGCCGAAAGATAACCTTTGATAGTGCCCAGAGTAGAGCACTGCTGGGCCAAAGAAAGAAGGAACAAAAGAACCTCGGAAAGAGGGGCAGAAAGGGGATCCACAGCCTTCGCTGTGCACCATGCCACAAACTTTTCCACCTCCAGGTGTATACCATTTTTGTGGAGGGATACCTGGCTGCCAGAATGACATCAAAGACTTCAGGAGGAAGATCGAAAGCTGTCAACTGTCGCCGCTCAATCTCCACACATGGAGATGGAGGCTGGACAGGTTCGGGTGGAGGAATGTCCCCAGCTGCTGCAACAGAAGATGCTCCTGAAGAGGTAGTCGGATCGGGGAATCGATCGCCATGCTGAGTAGCTCGGGATACCAGTATCTTCGTGCCAAATCCGGAGCCACAAAAATGACTTGGGCCCGGTCGCGCCGAAACTTCTTAAGCACTCTGGGTAGTAGTGGTATAGGCGGAAAGGCATACAATAGACCGCAACTTCACTCGTGACGAAAAGCGTCGCCGAGCGAGTGCCGCCGTGGAAATTCCAACAAGCAGAACTGATGGCATTGTATGTTCTCTTCGGTGGCGAATAGATCTAACAAAGGCTCTCCCCACAGCAGAAAGAGACCTTGCGCCACGTCCGAGTGCAGACACCATTCGTGATCCATCATGCCCCAGCGGCTGAATTCATCCGTCCTGGCGTTCAGACATCCTGCCAGGTGTTGAATCACCAAGGTAACGCCTTGATGTTCCAGCCATGTCCAGAGGCGCAGAGCCTCCTGACATAGGGTCCACAACCCCACCCCGTCCTGTTTGTTGCAATACCACATGGCGGTGGTGTTGTCAGTGAACACCTGTACCACACTTTCCCGGACAGAGGGAAGGAATGCCTTCAGTGCAAGTCGGATCGCCCAAAGCTCCAACAGGTTGATATGGAGCCGGGATTCCGACGGACACCAGGGGCCTCTGATCTCCGCCTCACCTAAGTGGCCTTCCCATCCCAGGAGGGACGCATCCGTCACCACTGTGTGCTCCGGTTGGGGAAGGGAGAGGGGTCTGCCATTGACGCAATCGCGATTCGTGAGCCACCACTGCAATTGACGTGCAGTGCCCTCCGAGATCTGAACGTGATCGGACAGGTTGCCATATGCTGCGCCCACTGGAACTTCAGATCCCACTGCAGAGCCCGCATATGCCAACTAGCATGTTGCACTAGCGGGATGCAGGAGGTCATCAGGCCCAGGAGCCGTAGGGTCATCCTGACTGAAAGCCAGGAATGAGGCTGAAAGATCGGAATCATAGCCTGAATATCCCAGACTCGCTGCTCGGGAGGATAAATCCGAAACTGTGTCGAATCCAGAACCGCTCCGATAAAGGGGAGCTTCTGAGAGGGACTCCGGTGCGACTTTGGCACGTTGATGGAGAATCCCAGTAAATGCAGGAGGTGTGCCGTGGTCAGAAGGTGGTTGACAACTGCTTGGGGTGAGCCCACCTTCAACAACCAGTCATCGAGGTAGGGGTAGACTGACACCCCTGACCTGCGCAGGTGAGCTGCGACCACCGCCATCACTTTCGTGAACACCTGAGGGGTGCTTGTAAGGCCAAAGGGGAGCACGGCAAACTGAAAATGCTCGTGACCTACCGTGAACCGCAGGTAACGCCGGTGGGCCGAAAGGACGGGGATGTGAAAATATGCGTCCTGCAAGTCCAACGCTACCATCCAGTCTCCAGGGTCGAGGGCAATCAAGACCTGAGTCAGAGTCAGCATCTTGAACTTCTTCCGGAGCAACCGACTGACGTTCCTGAGGTCCAAAATGGGGCGCAAGCCCCCTTTGTCCTTCTTGGGGACCAGAAAATAGTGGGAATAACAACCAAGTCCTACTTCTAGCCCAGGAATGCGCTTGATGGCCCCCTTGACCACGAGGGCCATAACTTCCTGCTGGAGAAGCGCAAAATGATCCCCCGACATGCAGTTGAACTAAGGTGGCATGGCTGGGGTTGACTCTAAGGGGAGAGAGTAACCCCTCTGGACAAGTTGTAGCACCCACCTGTAGGAAGTGACAAAACACCAATGGGGAAGGTGATGTTGAATCCTGCCGCCCACCGGCGTGGGATGCGTCCCAAAGCTCAGACTAGGGAATGCTTCGAGGCGGATGTTGCGGGGGCGGAGGTGGACTGACCCTCACGCCGGCCCCAGGAGCCGCCATGGCCGCTTCCACGCCCATGCTGAGTTTGGTTTTGCGGAGGCTTTTGACTGAACGAGCGGGCAGGGGCGCCCCTTCAATGCCCACGAACAGAATGAAAAGTAGATGTTGTCGGGCGCGTGGAGGAAAGGACCAAGGACTTGGCCATAGCTCAAGAGTCCTTAAAACGCTCCAGCGCACAGTCGGCCTTATCACCAAACAAGCGAGTACCATCAAAGTGCATGTCTATGAGCGAGCTCTGGATGTCCGGAAAGAACCCGGTAGATCTCAACAGGCATGGCGACGAAGCGCCACAGTCGTGGAAATTGCCCTACCGAGGGAGTCCGTGGAGTCTAAGCCACAACGAATGGCGAATTTAGCCGCGTCTTCAGCCTGGGACAGCACATCATCTGGAAATCTTCACCCTCTTACAGGACGAGACTATCGATATCCTAACACTCACTGAAACGTGGTTGAGCGATGTCTCTTCCCCGGATATCATTGCCGCCCTCCCCAGCGGGTATGATATGATCTGGCACAATCGACCTGAGGGGACCCGAGGTGGGGGTGTAGCAATGATTTTCAAAAAGAAATTTATGGTAACCAAAATCCTAGCTGAGACTATAAATACCGTCGACCTACTAGGGATAAAAGTTACCTCGAATAACTCCTGTCTCATTATCCTAACAGTTTACTGCCCACCCCAAAGCACCCCCATGTTCAATGATCTCTTTATTCCCATTATTTCAGATCTATGCACACGTTATAAAAACATCTTGGTAACGGGTGACTTTAATGTCCATTGGGATAAAAGTGATCAAATTCCGGCTGTCCAGACATTACAGACCACCATGACCGCACTTGGACTAATACAACTTGTGGAAGCTCCAACCCACATAAAAGGCCATATCCTAGATCTCATTTGGTCCTCGATACCAAGAGCAGTCATCACAAGTATCTCACCTTGTATTTGGTCGGATCACCATCTTATCTCGTACGATCTACCGCACAATATCTACCAGGCCAAATTACCGTTAAAAACAAAAAGAGTACGCCAATGGAAGAAAGTAACTTCTGAGACCCTAACCAAAGTCCTGCCCAAATACAAACAGAATCCCACTACCCTTGCTGATAGCTCCGACTTAGACTCAAAGTATGAGGCAATAATAACCACCCTTGGGCAATCAATCGATGAGCTAGCCCCTGAAAAAATACAAAAAGTAAAAGGTGCAGAGAAAGGAGCCCCCTGGTTCACCGAAGGCTTACGTGAACAAAAAAGGAAACTTCGCTACCTTGAAAGATGTTGGAGGAAATCCAAAATGGATACCGACAGGAAATCATATAGACTATTGTTTCAATCATACAAAAAGCTCATTATATCAGCCAAGAAGGATTACTATGAGACACGCATTAATAACGCTACCAACATCCAGAGAGAGACCTTCCAAATCCTGAAAGAGCTGAGTAAGAAGGAAGGAAAGGCGGATATTCCGATTGAGTGCGAGACCTTTCAGGGTTATTTTCTGGAAAAAGTAGCGACCATCTTGTCCGATATCAAGAAGGACAACCCAGTCTCCTATACCGAACAATCGCTTCCTTCACGCCCTCCATCCCCTGTCCTCACTAGTTTCCCTGAAATTGATTCCACCATTCTGAGACAACTTGCACTATCCACCAAATCAGGCTCCCCCGCCGATCCCTGCCCACCGGACATCCTTCGGCTGGCAATACCGATCCTAGAAGACCAAATCTTAGACCTTCTAAACACCTCATTAGCCACTGGAACACTACCATCTTCCTTCAAAGAGGCACGCATCAGACCACTGATAAAAAAGCCCGGAGCAGATCCAACTAACCTGAAGAACTACAGGCCAATCTCCCAGCTGCCATTTCTGTCAAAGGTACTAGAACAGCATGTACTAAAATCACTGTCATCCCTCCTGGAATCTCACCATCTTCTCCAGGAGCGGCAAGCTGGTTTTCGTGCCCACCATAGCACAGAACTAGTAATGCTGTCGGTACTAGATGAGCTAAGATGCATGGCTGACGGTAAAAAGCCAAGCGCCCTGATTTTATTAGATCTTTCAGCGGCGTTTGATACCGTCAGCCATGCATTGCTCCTGGACAGACTGGCTAGGTTTGGGATAGGAGAGCAAGCCCTTAAATGGTTAACAGCTTTCTTGACAGGAAGGACGCAGAAGATCCAGTTGGCAGACCAGGTCTCAGATGTGGGCATGCTGGCCTGTGGAGTCCCGCAGGGATCGGCACTCTCTCCGCTCTTATTTAACATGTACCTACAACCATTGATTGAGTCCCTGGCAAACATGAATTGTAAAGTCTTCAACTATGCCGACGATACTCAGCTGTTGCTGAGTATCGATAATACACCATCGGCTCAGTCCTTGGCCCAAGACATTCTACGATTTACAGTGAATTGGATGTCGTCCAATTTGCTGAAAATCAATCCAGATAAAACGGAAGTGCTTGTAGTTTCAACTTCTACCTCCCCCTGGAATGATTTGTTTTGGCCACAAGAGTTAGGACCTACCCCAAAACCGTGCCCCAGTGTTAAGAGTCTCGGCATGAAAATCGACCAGGAACTCTCGATGGTCAATCAAGTATCCACCGTAGTTGGCTCCTGTACCAACCTGATCAGGCAACTACGTAAACTCGCCCCCTTGCTCTCGAGAAATATGCTGCGAACCATTGTATCAGCCACCATAGTGTCTAGAATAGACTATGGCAACGCTTTGTACCTCGGCCTTCCAAAGAATTCCATCAATCGTCTTCAGGTTATCCTGAATGATGCAGCACGCTTGATCTTTGGATTGCCGAGGAGGACCCATGCCTCCCCTCTGCTCTATAGGCTACATTGGCTGCCTATAGCGCAGAGAGTCGAATTTAAGAGTATGTGTATCTGCCACAAAGCAGTCCACGGACAGGCGCCAGCCTATGTAAAAGAAAGGCTCAAGTTATACGAACCAAAGCGTGCCCTGCGATCGTCCGGATCTTTTCTGTTATCCTGTCCACGCTTCAAGCTAACAACTAAAGGAGGCAGATCTTTTTCAGTTCAGGCCCCTACCATCTGGAATAAGTTACCGGAGGCGCTTCGCAGAGAACCTAACCTCCTCCATTTTAGGAAGTCCCTGAAAACCTTACTCTTCAAGGACGCTTTTCCATCTCAATAGTCGGCCACTAGATCAGACAGCTCCATACCTTTATTCCATCTTTGTTGCTGTACTTGGTCAGTAGCGCTTTGAGACCTGTCGGTGAGTTGGCGCGATACAAAACACAGTTACAAATTACAAATTACAGCCTGGACCTCTTCAGGGCACTGAGGTAACACCTAAGCAATGGTATCCTACACCGCGTGGTAATAGCGTCCCAATAGACATGCGGTGTTCACCGATCGCAGCCCCAATCTGGCTGAGGAGATCAACTGCTTGCCGTACTGCTACAGCCTCTTAGAATCCTTATCCGGTGGAGCCGTAGGAAAGTCACTCTGGGACATCGAAGCTTGAATGACCAATCTCTCGGGCGTCGGATGAGTGGTCAAAAAGGAAGGGTCACCCGGCGCCGGGCGATGGCGCCTGGTGATGCTCCTATCCACAGGGACCTGTGGCCGGTCGCGAACAAGTGCCCAGCAAGACATCAGTGAGGGTGTCATTAAATGGCAGCAGCTGCTCCGTTGAAGTGGACGCCGACTGGAGCACCTCAGTGAGGAGATTAGTCTTTAGGACCACCGTAGGGAGATCAAGGTTAAGGACCTCAGCTGCCCGACGGAGCACCATTGTGTACGAGGCACCTTCCTACATAGTGGGCGAAGGAGAGGCAAACCTCGGGTCAGAGGAGACATCAAGGCCACCGGCCTCCTCCAAGTCATCCGCCCAATCCTGCTCAGATTCACACTGACGTGCCAGAGGGGCCTCGGACCCCTCCCAGTCGCCCTCTACCTCTGCCGTATGTGGCGCAGACCGCAGCAGCGGGGCAGTGTCCGGGGAAGGAACAAATGGCATCGGAAACGGTGCCGGGAATGGCGCCAGCCGAGGCCGAACCGGCACAGTGTCCCACTTCGGATCCTAGGTGGGGACAAAACCGTCCGGGAACTGGGGTTGGGGCGGAACCAACGTATCCACTACGGCACCACAGCGGAGCCATGGGTGACGCTAGGGCCGTAGCCGGCAGCGTGGGACCTTGTGGCGCTCTGGCTGGAGCCAGAGGCGCAGGATCCTGCAATGCCAGGGCTGGTGGCGCCGGGGCCGCTGGCGGAGCCGACGGACCGGTAGGATCCTGACACGGGAGCGCAGGGCCCAAAGGCGCACCGGAGGTCCATGGCAGCAAGAAACTCTTGCACCTGCGCGGGAGTCGCTGACGGACCCGGGTAAGGCCGGGTAGGTCGCGGGACGCCCAGACTCTGAAGGAGCCGCAGGGGCAGAACCCCTGTCCCCCTCATCCGCATCCGGGGACCGACGGGGGGGACGTCAGAGAGCGACAGCTCTTCAACTTCTTTTTGTGTCATCTCTTACCGGAATCCGAGGGTGAAAATTTGGAGCCCGAGGAGCGACTATGGAGGCCTGGCGAGCATTCCCTAGAACGGCCCCTGGACCGGGAGCAGCGTAGGCATGAGTGCCGAGCCTCAAGCAACTTCCGGCGCCGCTCCCTCAAGGCCTTCGGGGCCATGGTTTGACAGTCCAAACAGGACCCGTAATCGTGGTCGCGCTCCAGGCAGTAGAGACAGACGTCGTGGGGGTCCGCCACCGACATATTGCGACGGCAGGCCCTGCAGGACTTAAAACCAGGCATCCCTACATGCACCAGAGAAGAACCACAAGGGACGAAAGTCCCAAAAAAGGTAATGAAAAAGTGGTGCAGGTACGTGCTTTAACCGGATCTGCGCTTACTGGCGCGGAAAAAGAAAGAACTGAGGTCAGCGCGCATGGGTGGCGCCTAAGTAGTCTCCGTGACGGCATCTTGGCGCATACAACGCCAGCGACAGACGCGGAGCCGCAGGACGCCACTGACTGACGTGCAGAGGTACTGCTAACGAAACTTTCCAGATCCAGTCTGACGTCTGGGGATATTCTAAGGTAAGGAATCCATCACGAACGTGTCTCTTTCAGATGCTTTTCTAACAAGAGGCTCATGGATGAATTAGCTCCCCCAAACTGAAGGGGCAAAAGACAAAAAGATTGGCAACGTCGTTTTCAAAACAACTAAATGAGGCAGGTAGGTTGCTCATAGCCTTCAAACATCAAT